>NC_056039.1:13490417-14105702 GCF_004379255.2 Salvia splendens
GAATTCAACGTCAAATGGTGGCCAGAGGCCCAATATCGGTTAGTTATTGAAAATAAATGTGCTCAGCTTAGCCCGTGGCCTTGGCCCATCCCAATTCAATTATCAATAATTTTTATGTGAGTACTATTAATAAGTATTATTCTTAATTAACCAGCCACCGGATGTATTATTTGTTACTATATTTTTATTCTGATACCTATTTTTTTATATTATTAATTTTAAAAATTGCATAAACATTGATCTGTACATTATCAATAAATTAATACAATTATTAAGCAAAATATATTAAGTGGATATTTAAAAATTACTCATGTCATTGTTGTCAATGCCTCAAAAGTTGACCTTGAAATCCATGTCATTAGTTTTCAAACTCTTTGTCGTGTTCAAGTCTTTCTGTTCGTAATTTTCGTTAGATATAAAAATAATCAGACTTAATCCACATATTTTCAACTAATTAGTACTCACCTCCATCCCACAAAAGATGTTACACTTTCCTTTTTAGTTTGTCCCTCACATTTTCATTTTTGGAAAAAATTCTATCTCACATTAATATAAAAATTATATTTTCTCTCTCCATCTAACACACAAAACAAAACCTTCTAAAATCTCGTGTCATCCTACATGTGTGATATCTTTTGTGGGAAGGAGGGAGTACTATACAGTTTTCTTGATAAATTGGGCCTTATACCACAAAATGCGCGCACATATATAAACACAAGAAAGAGAGGCAAATTTAAATCAAAGACCGACATTTCAGGGATTTGGGTGGAAACTATTAAGGACCACCAACAAGAACAACATATGAGAGTAGAAAGCAAATGCTATGAAGATACCCCATTACGGTAACTAAAACAGAAGTGAAAATAATCAGAATTGTATTGATGCTGTCAAATCACAATCCGCAAACAATATCAACTCATCCCTATTTATATGAAATTAAAGAAGGATCTAGAATCATCTTTAAAACCATCGGAAGGCCAAGAGGGAGAATCCAAAAGACAGTAACTGAAAGAAACTGATGAAATAAATTCTTGGTGCGTGCTCCTCCGTCCGATTTCATACACTGCACGTCTGGCTCAGATGAGGTGGATTTAAACGTCGACCGGGTGTCCCACACGTCTGCATAGTTGCAGCTTTAATGAATGTATTACCTTCACTCACAAGAGCTTGAGTTGAACGATGATCGCCGACAGAAACACCTGAAAAGAATAAAGATACTATAAGTAGTCAAGATAAGATGTGTTGGCAATTGAAACTAGAAAAATAACATATAACTGTCCCACATCGGTGTTAAAAGAAAACTGAAACTAGTATATAAATCACATGGGCCACTCCTCCTATCACCAATTGGTTTTAGGATGGAACCCATGGATTTCTATCCTGGTATCAGAGCGGGTCGCCGACTGTGGGTCAAATTTAACTGACCCAGCAGTATATCTGGGCTAAAACCGAAAAAAATGACTGACCCAACAGTATATTTGGGCTTAAAATTTGGGCCAGTGGTCCAACCGATCGAAAAAAAAATTGGGCCAGCTGTCCAATCGATCAGAAAAAAAGTCCAACCCCTCCAAGTTCACCTTGAAGGGTTTGAGGGAGGGTGTTGGCAATTGAAACTAGAAAAATAACATATAACTGTCCCACATCGGTGTTAAAAGAAAACTGAAACTAGTATATAAATCACATAAGCCACTCCTCCTATCACCAATTGATTTTAGGATGGAACCCATGGATTTCTATCAAGATGTAATACATGGATTCTATATTTTGAAATAAAAGATGAAATACAAATAAAAACTAACTATATTCATATCATAATCTTATCCAAATAACAAAAAATACTACTAGAATCCAAAACAAAGGAAATTTATGATCCAATTCCGAAAAATCAGAGAATACGCGCCAAATCTATAATTTAAAACTAACACATAAAACATATATAAACGTGTGTTCGATGAATTGACTCATTTAAATTAATCAAATCACAGCAAATCCCTTCCCCGTCCAAAGCCCAGTAAAATAAAAATGTTCGATGAATTGACTGACTGAGATCTTTATTTATCACTCATAATATCTGAAACGATTTCTGAGTTTGCGTGTTAAACACTCTGTTATTGGACTTCCTTTATTCGGTTGACTTCTTTTAACGAAATTCTGGTACAAAATCAAAGTTGACTAATGGTTAAATTATAAAATAATATAGGAAATGGGGATAAAAATTAATTATTAATATCTAGATCTTATCCAAATAACAATAAAAAAAATACTATAATTAACTAAACAAAAACGCGCGAAACTAACAAAGATTCTATAATTTAAAACTAACACATAAAATCTATATAAACGTGTAACACATGATCAAGCCGACTCCATACCAAAACATTGAGAGAGAAAAAGCAATGGGAGAGAGAGCAAAGATGTTACCGATGGGAATAGAGTTCAAGCCGAGCGGGGAACGGCTGATCGAACGCCACCTGTTGCCGTGGGTGAATGGGAAGCATCTTTGCTCTCACTATCTTCTCTTTCTCTCTCAATGCGTTGATATATATATATATATATATATATATATATATATATATATATAGGGATGTATTCATTTCCTTTTCCTATATTTCCTCCTTTTTCCTTCTTAATATCAACCATTAGATTAGAGAAATGGACGGTCAAGATCAACATTGGGTAATTAATCCCGTGTTGCATTATTTGTCCTATTTTGTGCATTATGAGGGTACAATAGTAATCTAATAATGGCTGGAAACCGCTACGAATAATGCACCACATGGTCACGAGTAATGCATATAATTGACTATATAATGCACAATATGTGAACTGCAATGCATACGAATAAGATGTACAATGTTATGATGTTTGGACACACGTTTCTTGTTTCCCCTAAGGGTTTAATAAGCTTAGGGGATAGGGTACAGTACGTAGACACGTATGTAATCTTCACATGGTAACGAGTAATGGATATAATTGACTATATAATGCACAATTTGTGAACTGCAATGCATACGAACAAGATGTGCTGTGTTATGATGTTTGACACACGTTTCTTGTTTCCCCTAAGGGTTTAATAAGCTTAGGGGCTAGGGTATAGTACGTAGATATTACTAAATGCACGTATGTAATCTTCAATCCGTTGATTAACCCATATACACAATACCTCTAATAATGCATAATATACTGAGATAATGACAATTAACAGCTACATAATGCACTACCTAAACCAAATAATGCACATACGTATATTCCAATAACAACAATTTGTTAGTAATGTCTACGTACTATACCCTAGCCCCTAAGCTTATTAAACCCTTAGGGGAAACAAGAAACGTGTGTCAAACATCATAACATGGTACATCTTATTCGTATGCATTGCAGTTCACATATTGTGCATTATATAGTTAATAACATCCATTACTCGTGACAATTTGGTGAATTATTCGTATCGTTTTATAATTTGTAATTAATGCGTACGTACTATACCCTAGCCCCTAAGCTTATTAAACCCTTAGGGGAAACAAGAAACGTGTGTCAAACATCATAACACAGCACATCTTGTTCGTATGCATTGCAGTTCACAAATTGTGCATTATATAGTCAATTATATCCATTACTCGTTACCATGTGAAGATTATATACGTGCCTACGTACTATACCCTAGCCCCTAAGCTTATTAAACCCTTAGGGGAAACAAGAAACGTGTGTCCAAACATCATAACATGGTACATCTTATTCGTATGCATTGCAGTTCACATATTGTGCATTATATAGTCAATTATATGCATTACTCGTGACCATGTGGTGCATTATTCGCAGATACCAAAATGTGGCAGTTACTTTTCCGTCAAATGTCAATAATAACCCTGTAATGCATACAACCACCTTCTATAATGCAACACGGAACCAGTTTTATAGAATCAATCTGATCCGTTGATGCCTTAGATCTAACGCGTAATATTAAGAAGGAAAAATGATCTAAGATGTGAAAAGGAGAATAACGTTCCCCTATATATATATATATATATATATATATATATATATATAGAGTTGTGATCAATGTCGAACCAATTTTAAAGACCGAACTAGAGACCAAATCTGGGCCATTAGATCTAGTTTTTTTGATGAGATGTGCTGCTGTGTAAATTTTTCGGTCTTCATTACAAGCCCATTTTACTTCATTGTATAGGTTTATTACTTCATTCTGCACGTAATACCTTGAAACTACAACATGTTTTTACTTTCTTCCAATAGGTTTTGAAATGATTCAACATATGTTTCATTTATTCAAGTGTGTTTATTACTTCATTCAGAAACGTTATTACTTCATTGGATAAGGTGTTTACTTCATTCCAGTAGGACTTCAAATGCTTCTACACATACTCCATTCCAATAATTTATTACATCATTCCATGTGTTTATTACACCATATCAGCGTTGTGGTGGTGGTGATAGATATTGTAGAGAGAAAGAACGGCACGCGACGGCGAAACCGCATTTACGTACTGGAATGAAGTAATAATCCTACTGGAATGAAGTAAAAACCTACTGGAATGAAGTAAAAACCTACTAGAATGAAGTTAAATCTTTGTAACACGTTAATATGACTTATTTACCTTCGGATGAATTAAAATAGGCTCGTAATGAAGGCGGAAATAATTGATAAATTTGTGTCTCTCATCCATAAAAAACTAGATCTAAAAACCCTAATTTGGTATGGTTCGGTGGTTCGGTCTTTAAGAGTGAATTTGTGAATAATGAGACTCTATATATATATATATATATATATATATATATATATATATATATATATATATATATATATATATGGGCGTTATATTGATAACCCCTAAATATCGTAATAACCCTATAACTAAATCTGGACCGCACATTTTTAAAATCACGCGGTTGAGATTCAAACTTAGATTTACTTCATAAAAAAAAGGCGGAGGGGTAAAACTGTCATTTCACTCATGATAAAATTTACGTATCCAAATTTCGCTCATTTAATTTCTTAATTTCGCTCATTGTATCATTTTATCAGACAATCAAAGTATCATTTTATCAAGTCAGAGTATCATTCTATCCGACAAACCTATCATTCTATGCAATAAACCTAATATATATCATTTTATAATTTTATCATTTTATCAGTCAGTCAAAAGTATCATTTTATCAACTCAGAGTATCAATTTTATAAGGTTACTGTCATTTTATCCGCTTAGATTATCATTTTATCATGTAAAAGTATCATTTTATTAAACAAAAATGTCATTTTATACACCAAAAATACATATCATTCTATCGGCTCAAAGTATCATTCTATCCGGCAAAACTATCATTCTATCGGCTGAAAGTATCATTCTATCCGGCAAACCTATCATTCTATGCAATAAACCTAACATATATCATTTTATCATTTTATCAGTCTCTCAAAAGTATCATTTTATCAACTCAGAGTATCATTCTATCCGGCAAAACTATCATTCTATGCAATAAACCTAATATAATCGGCACAATACATAATATACAAACTTACAAAGCAGTAAACGTATCATCTTATCAACTCAGGGTATCATTTTTATAAGGTTACTGTCATTTTATCCGCTTAGATTATCATTTTATCAGGTAAAAATATCATTTTATTAAATAAAAATGTCATTTTATACACCAAAAATAATTATCATTCTATCGGCTGAAAGTATCATTCCACCCTATAAAACTATCATTCTATCGGCTGAAAGTATCATTCTATCCGGCAAAACTATCATTTTATCGCCAAAAGTATACTTTTATCTACTCAAAGTATCATTCTATCAAGCAAAACTATCATTTTATCAACTCAGACTATCATTTTATCGGCAAAAGTATCATTTTATCAACTCAGAGTATCATTCTATGCGGCAAAACTATCATTTTATGCATTAAACCTAACATTTATAAGCCAAAAGTATCATTTTATCTACTTAGAGTATCATTCTATCGGCAAAAGTATCATTCTATACAATAAACGTAATATAATCGGCACAATAGATAATATACAAACCTACAAAGCAGTAAACGTATCATTTTATCAACTCAAAGTATCATTTTTATAAGGTTACTGTCATTTTATCAGTAAAAAGTATCATTTTATTAAACAAAAATATCATTTTATACACCGAAAATACTTATCATTCTATCGGCTGAAAGTATCATTCTACCCGGCAAAACTATCATTCTATCGGCTGAAAGTATCATTCTATCCGGCAAAACTATCATTTTATGCAATAAACCTAACATTTATAAGCTAAAAGTATCATTTTATCAACTCAGAGTATCATTCTATCCGGCAAAACTATCATTCTATGCAATAAACCTATCATTTTATCATTTTATCAGTCAGTCAAAAGTATCATTTTATCAACTCAGAGTATCATTCTATCCGGCAAAACTATCATTCTATGCAATAAACGTATCATTTTATCAGTCAGTCAAAAGTATCATTTTATCAACTCAGAGTATCATTCTATCCTGCAAAACTATCATTCTATGCAATAAACCTAATATAATCGGCACAATACATAATATACAAAGCTACAAAGCAGTAAACGTATCATTTTATCAACTCAGAGTATCATTTTTATAAGGTTACTGTCATTTTATCCGCTTAGATTATCATTTTATCAGGTAAAAGTATCATTTTATTAAACAAAAATGTCATTTTATACAACAAAAATATCTATCATTCTATCGGCTGAAAGTATCATTCTACCCGGCAATACTATCATTCTATCGACTGAAAGTATCATTTTATCTACTCAGAGTATCATTCTATCAAGCAAAACTATCATTTTATCAACTAAGACTATCATTTTATCGGCAAAAGTATCATTTTATCAATTCAAAGTATCATTCTATGCGGCAAAACTATCATTTTATGCATCAAACCTAACTATCATTCAACTCAGAAGTAAAACTATCATTGAAAACTAACTATCAAGCAAAACTATCATTTTATCAACTAAGACTATCATTTTATCGGCAAAAGTATCATTTTATCTACTTAGAGTATCATTCTATCTTCAAAAGTATCACTTTATCAACTCAGAATATCATTCTATGACGCAAAACTATCATTTTAAGCAGTAAACCTAAAATGTATAAGCTAAAATTATCATTTTATCAGGTGCAACTATAATTTTATCAAGTCTAACTATCATTTTACCTTGTGAAATTATCATTTTATCCCCTCAAACTATCATTTTATACCCTGAAACTATCATTTTATCACCTGAAAATGATATTTTATCAAGTGCAACTATTATTTTAGCCCTTTAAACTATATAAGCTGACACTTTAACCTGATAAAATGATATTCTAAGCGGATAAAATGACAGTAACCTTATAAAATGATATATAAGCTGAAGAAATGACATATATATGAACACTATGTCTTACAAGTTACTATTACAACTAGAACCCATCTTTACGGGGTTCAAATTCTCTAATCATCTTTTCAACATTGATTTCCCCTTTTTTCCTATCATTCTGAAACTTCTGCTGTATCATTGAAAATGTCTGAAAAGCCTTCTTGTTAGTTTTTCCAACAAGCAATGCTTCAGTATATTTGGCACGAAGTTTTATAAACGCCTCTGTCCCGTTCTTTGCTAAACCTGAATTCCAGTTACGAACTGGACCACCCATGTAAGTCTCCATGTGGCGCATCACATAAACTCCACAGTCAACTTTATTTGTATCGTTCTGCCATGGTAGAGTCATGTGTCTGATTTTTGACGTTTTGACAATACTCTCCATTGTTGGATTAACACCATTTCCAAGATAATTTCGGAAGAAAATTTTCTATTCAAATAACACAAAACATACATGAGGTTGATTAAAAGTGATATTACGTTTTGGTACTAAATGATATTGAATGCATTTAACTAAACATACCAGAATAGCTAGTGCACCTCCATATTTGTGCTTTACCATCTCTTCCGTAACCAGAGCATTGTCAATCACATCCAGCATTTGACTTTTGAGATTGAAGCACATGATATAAAAATGATCGTGCGCCCATATAGGAAAGAATATCTAATTTTCAAAACATTAGATACAAATGTCATTTTCAAAAATATAGGTACGTTGTTCTGTAATGTATATCTCATTATGACTTACCATGTCATAATTTTCCCATTTGAAATCTTCAATCTTTGACACAAATTCATTTAATGCTGTGCAGAATTTTTCCTGCGCCTCGGGTTGAGTCCAATCAGGTTTCCTCGTAGCAATATTGTATACCTGACATGTTTACATTTTTGTAAATAAATTTAAATTTTAATGTAACGCTATTACTTATTTACCCGTTTACTGTACCGTAGGTGTGGTGTTAATGAAAAGACGACCCGGAGATGCATTTGATTTGAATTTTTCATTGTAGTTGAGGTACACAGCCCCTTCCATCTATGATGTTGATACTGACGTACGTACGTGGAGAAAGGGTGTGGAAATCAATCTTGAATATGCTGATCATGTCGTTCTCATAAACCATCTCATAATTGATCTCAAAATCATATTTAATGTTAGTTAAAAGAATTTAATAAGAATATAATTATGTAATTCAAAACTTACTATTCGCTGTCTTCATGTTTCATCAACCAGTACATAATTTCCTTCTCTTCTTTACTCAGTTTTCCTTTTATACCCTGACATTGTAGGGAGAGCACAGTGCTTCAACAACTTTCTTTGTTGTTCTGGCAACTTTCTCCTTTTCAACAGGAGGTTCTTTGGAAACCTTCTTCTTACCTTTGGCCTTTTCCAAAACTTCTTCCCTCTCTTTTAAAACTTCATCTTCTCCGGTTTCACCATGTATATCCTCCATACAGTGGATATTATGGCACGTGCTCTTTCGTCCTTTCATTCAAAAATATAAATTGTTATTGACATAAGGGATATTATTTTACCCAATGGAACTCATATTATCATTTTATCAGCCAAAAATCTAAAGCTATCATTATGAAACAAAAATTTCTTTTTATCACTGAACCTATCATTTTACCACACAAACTATCATTTTATTTCAAAGAAACTATCATTTTATCATTTCATGCAAAAGTATCATTTTATCATTTGAAACTATCATTTTATGATGCAAAAGTATCATTTTATCAAATGAACCCTATCATTTTACCCACTGAAACTATCATTTTATGCAAAAGTATCATTTTATCATTTGAAACTATCATTTTATCCCCTTACACTATCATTTTATGATGCAAAAGTATTATTTTTCAAATAAAACAGAGCAACCAAAAAACATCATCAAACCTATATCATCTTAACCATATAAACAATCATTTTATGTACTTAAACTATCATTTTTAAAAGTTACCTCAAATTCATCATTGAGAGACAAATCAACTTCTTTATCTGGAACTTTTTCCTTCTCTTCTTGAGCTGCTTTATTAACCATTTCCTTCTCTATATCCTTTTCCCGATTAAAATTTGGATTCTCATCAGGAGTCTAGTCATATTCGGGAATCAGAGTGAATGTAGGGAACTCATCCCTATTTTTCAGTATATAAGTCCTCTCAGCAGCTTTAGTAAGTTCAATCATGATATCGATAAATTCAGGATCATCAATATCATCATTGCTCAAAGCATCTGACATTGATTTCTGACTATCTGTGACACTCTGCGTACCTTCCTCTCTGATTCCCATTGCATTTCTTGTTGTGTCACAGATAATCTTAAAGCTATTACAATTCCTGATTTCAACCGGTGCTGCTTCAAGGATATCAACAATTTTCGACATTGAGGCTTTACACTCACTGGCAGCCTCCTTCCATTGATCTATGAAAGTCTTTTGTTGACTTCCACTGGTTGTCCCCTCTTTGCCCTGATCTTTCATCTCCAATGATTGTACATCTTCAGGTACATCATCTTCAGATTCAGATTCAGATTCATCAACTTCATCGTTCTCTTCATGTTTTTGCTTTATATATCGGTCATACTTATGACCGAGACCAAACTCTGAAGCACTCATTTATGCTCTTTGCCTTTCCTTCAGCAGTTCGGCAGTCCAACCCTTAACTGTTGGATAGCATCTTGGCACCATTTTTTTTTGAAACACAATTCTGTCGACGTAACAGGCCTACATTAACAAAAACTAAAATTAGTTTTTCTGTAAATAGATTCATAGACAATGGAAAAAAATATATTCTTACCACTACAAAGATGTCTGGTCCGGTAAATATCTTTCTTGTGTTATTTTTCCATCGCTTTTCTGTTTCAAGCAGTTTGGATATGACATAGCCACACCAATTGTATTCTTTGATCTTCTTCACATCAGCTATGTAATCAAAAACTTGTGGGCTCAGATTTCCATCAGCAGGGGTGTTGATCAAGGCATACTCAACCAGAATCATAAAATTCAATTTGAACCAGTCACCACCTTCTTCGTCTTTCATCATCTGTCCTACAACATAATCTGGAACCATATTTTTTTCTCCACCTTTACAGAATCTAGCAATTTCACTTTTAAGGTTGATATTTTTCTGAAATTTGTTCCTACTCATAAGTAAAGGTCCAGTAGGGAACCCAAGAGTAATATGAACATCTTCATCATCTAAAAATAATGATTCCCCGCTGTTCAATTTAATAGAACAACTATTATGGTTAAAGTTGTAAATTAGATAATAAGCCAATGATCTTGGGAAACTTCTTATTTTGAAGTGTAGGAGTGCACCAAACCCAATCTCTCTAACCGCTCTTCTTTGATTCTTGTTTAGAGAATCGAGCATGTTAACGAAGAAGTCCGTATTCCTTCTTCCTGACAAGGTCGGTGAGTCAATGGCTGCATCATCTTGAAGAACTATTTTCTTCCCCTTCTTTGCAGCTGCCTTCTTCTTACTTGCGTCATCATTCTTTCTTTTCTTGTTATTTTTTATACTTTCTATTTCATCAGCCAATATTCTATCATCATCAGCAGCAGCAACATCACCTAATACACAAAAGATTTCAGTGTGTTAAACGGTTTATGTCATTATATTAAGTCAAAGTATCATTTTATCCCCAGAAACTATAATTTTACCCCCTGAAACTATCATTTTATCAAGTGCAACTAGTAAATTTATCATTTTACCTACTGAAACTATCATTTTATTCCAAGAAACTATCATTTTATCATTTTATGCAAAAGTATCATTTTATCACTGAACCTATCATTTTACACACTGAAACTGTCATTTTATCCCCTGAAACAATAATTTTATCCCCTGAAACTATCATTTTATCAAGTGCAACTATCATTTTACCTTCTGAAACTATCATTTTCAATGTAGAGATTTATCATTAATAAACAAAAGATTTATCATTTTACCTTCTGAAACCATCACTACTTGTCTATCATCATGATCAGCACCAGCATCAGGAATGTTTGTTCCTAATACACAAAAGATTTCAGTGTGTTAAACGATTTATGTCATTGTATAAAGTACAAGTATAATTTTATCCACTGAAACTATCATTTTATCCCGTGAAACCATTATTTTATGAAGTGCAACTATAATTTTATCAATTGCAACTAGTAAGTTTATTATTTTACCAACTGAAACTATCATTTTAATCCCAAAAACTATCATTTTATCACTTGAAAAGTATCATTTTATCACTGAAACTATCATTTTATCCCCCGAAACTATCATTTTATCACCTGAAACTATCATTTTATCCCCTGAAACCATCATTTTATCAAGTGCAACTATAATTTTATCCCCTAAAACTATCATTTTCAATTTAGAGATTTATCATTAATACACAAAAGATATATCATTTTACCTTCTGAAATCATCATTAAGAGTCTAACATCATCATCAGCAACAACATCAGGAATGTTGTTTCCTAATACACCAAAGATTTCAGCGTGTTAAACGATTTATGTCATTATATAAAGTCAAAGTATCATTTTAGCACCTGAAACTATGATTTTATCACATTAAACTATCATTTTATCACCTGAAAATATAATTTTATCTTCTGAAACTATCATTTTATCACCTAAATTTCAATGAGTTCAAAACAGGAGAGAGAGCAAAACTTGTCACTTAAGGTCAGGAGGTTAGAACAAAACACTACTCACAAAATCAGTACTCATATAAACTTCTTCGAATCTGCATTACTGCTGCATACATTTTTTTAAACCAAAGCGTTTTAATAATGTCATGAGGTTAGGATAAACTAAAGGATCTCAACTATTCGCTTTATGAATATGAGTTTTGCCGCTATAGTCACACATTTGCTATAGACACTGATAAACTTCTTCAAATAAACCGCTGATTTAGAATATAAAAACCGCTGAGTTAGGATATAGAACAAGGTATGAAGTAAATTCGAAGTAATTTCATCATGTTGTCATATGTAACTCTAAATCTACACTAACAAACTATAGAATATAAAAAAAGGAGAATCGCAGTCAAAATAATAAAATCGAGCAAAAATAAAAGTAAAATAAGCAAAAAACTTCACCCAACCTTTCTTCGTTGATGCTTGAGCGTTTTCCGACGTCATATTACAGAATTTGGATGGATTTACCTTCGAAACTGAAGAAACTACGGTTTGAATGCGATCGGTGAGTTTGGAAGCGATTCGGAGGGTTTGGAAGCGATTCGAAGGGTTTGAGTGTCAGAGAAATCAAATTTAGCGTCTAGTTCACGTTTTCTATCGAGGCGCCAATTTGAAAACGAAATGACAATTTTGCCCTCATATATTTCTATCGGCTGCAAGTATCATTTTATCATTTTATACGTTAGAAATATGATTTTATGTTCTGCGAGTAACATTTATCATTTTATAAACTTAGAGTATCATTCTATCCGGCAAAACTATCATTTTGTCAATTCAGAGTATCATTCTATCGGCAAAAGTATCATTTTATCAACTCAGAGTATCATTCTATCGGGCAAAACTATCATTCCATGCAATAAACCTAACATATATCATTTTATCAGTCAGTAAAAAAATATCATTTTATCAACTCAGAGTATCATTCTATCCGGTAAAACTATCATTCTATGAAATAAACCTATCATTTTATGACAAAGCAGTAAACGTATCATTTTATTAACTAAGATTATCATTTTATAAGGTTACTGTCATTTTATCCGCTTAGATTATCATTTTATAAGGTAAAAAGTATCATTTTTCTAAACAAAAATTTCATTTTATACACAAAAAACACCTATCATTCTATCGGCTGAAAGTATCATTCTAACCGGTAGAACTATCATTCTATCGGCTGAAAGTATCATTCTATCCGGCAAAACTATCATTTTATCAGTTTTATGTCATTTTGTCACGTTAAAGTATCATTTTATCAGCTTTTATGCAATTTCTTCAGCTAAACTATCATTTTATCCGCTTAGATTATCATTTTATAAGGTAAAAGTATCATTTTATTAAACAAAAATATCATTTTATACACAAAAAATACCTATCATTCTATCGCCTGAAAGTATCATTCTAACCGGCAAAACTATCATTCCATCGGCTGAAAGTATCATTCTATCCGGTAAAACTATCATTTTATCAGTTTTTTATCATTTTGTCACGTTAAAGTATCATTTTATCTGCTTTTATGCAATTTCTTGAATCATGACGACCCATCTCATGACATTTACCACACCGTCGTAGAGGCTTATTTGCTTTCCTTATTGCACTCTCCCTCTTTGATACTTTGTCACTAGCTGATCCTTTGGTTCTAAAAACATCTGGAGGTTGTACATCAATTACATCAGGTACTGCCATTCCATAAAATTCCTCAACCATCTTTTTCTTTTCAATGACTGAAGGTATTGCACAATTTCCAAATATATGCTCTTCCAAATCATCAAGACCAGCACATAACAAAGACAGATGATCCATACTTCCCTCAGACTTTTGGACTAATCGATAAAAGTTGGAGAACAACTTTTTCTTAACTTCCTGCTTTTCATCCAAATCTACAAGGTAAAAGATAACATTATTACAATAAATACCATCATTTCTCTGACTGAAAAAATAGAGTTTTTACAATAAGGTTAAAAATGGAGCACACGTTCATATGGTTGTATTTCCTCAGATGGTAGACCATGTGCTGCCTTTAGTAAAGAGCTCTTCAACCACCTTCGACCAAAATATTTCTCAGGAATGAGATTAGCAGACTTATTCTTCAACAAACAAAATATATGACAGCATAACAAACCAATTCTGGAAAACTTCTTACAACTACACTCGAATGTGTCTTGCTTACAATCATACTTAACATCCCATGTTCTACCATATTGGTCCTTGACCTTATGCATCTTGATGTTATCCTCAATAGTTATCGAAACAATCTCACATACCATACTTATTTCCTGTTGTACATGTTTGAAAATATTATCAGTGTAGATTGTAGATGCATGTTTCTCAATAGGCAATTGGGTTGACAAATCAGGAATAGTTGAGTAATCCAAGTAGTTCAATCGTGAATTGGCATTCCTTTGATCTCCAACAGCACAGTTAAAGAAATTCATTAACTGTACAAGATTTGCACGAGGCTTTGTGTAGTTTTTAAAAAAGCTATTCTCTGATTCAGACATCGATGTAGTCCTAAGAAGCGACCCCATGGGAAAATCTCGAAAATAAGCAGGAACCCAGAATTCTCTATCTTCAAACATCGATCCAAACCAGTGGACGTCTTCTAATCCATACCGTTCCATAATATCATTCCATATTATATCAAACTCATCAGGCTCTAACAAATCAGACCAAACACATGCATTAAACTCTTTTTTGAAATCTTCACTACCAAGCAAGGATTTGGGCAACTTATCTGACACCTTAACCATAATATGCCACATGCACCATCGATGCCTTGTTTGTAAAAGTACTTGTTGAACAACAAGTTTCATCCCCCAATCTTGATCAGTGATAATCATTTTGGGTGCAACCCCCATACATCGAACAAAACAGCCAAACAACCAAGAATATGAGTCTCTGCCTTCACTTGATAACAATCCAGCTCCAAATGTAACTGCTCTAGAATGGTTATCTTTTCCAGTGAATGGAGCAAAAATCATGCAATACCTTCAAAACATAACATAAAACTGAGTTATATTTTCATGAATACAGAAAAGTATCAGTTTATCAGCTATGATTATCATTTTATCAGCAAAAAGTATCATTGTATCAGCAAAAAGTATCATTTTAGGTCTTTTAGCAACAAAAGTAATATACCTGTTAGTGTTGTAAGTTGAATCAAATGAAATTACATCTCCAAACATATGATAATTTCGTCTTGAAATGGCATCAGCCCAGAAGAGTTTAGTTAACTTTCCATGAGATCCTACCTCAATTTCATAATAGAAGGCATCAGATAATTCCTTTTGAGAACGCATATAATCAAAAATCATTTGAGCATCTGAACCATCAATATTGGACATAATATCACGATAACCATTTCTAATATCAATAATATCACATCCAACATTTTCAGGTCCACCCATTATCTCCTTCAAAAGTTTGAATGTTTGAGTGGGACCAATATTACACCTGCCACAATCCTCCATAAAACTTCGATGGATAGGATCCAGACTGCGATTGGCCGTCATAAAATGCCTATGCTCATCCGCAACCATTAAGTGATTATGATACTCAACAAACTGATAAACCTCATACCCACTGCTAATACCATCTGAAAAATATCTCAAGTTCAGCTTAGCAAGACATTCACACCTAAACGACCGACACCTACGCCTCTTAACAGACACTTCAGTTGATTTGGATGCATGACCAGGTATAAAACTCTTAGAGCCTTGTCTACTGCAAGCCAAATACTGCCACTTAATAATACCATTAACTGATTTGTTGCCCAGTTTACGAATGCCAAAACCAACTGAACGGGCATAGTGTTCATAGAAACCAGATGCTTCTACTAATGTATTGAATTTCATACCAATCATTGGCTTCAAAGCATCATCACAAACAGGAATGTACAAACCTACAAATCAGAAAAAGTATCATTTTATCAACTCAGAGTATTATTTTATCAGGAAAATCTATCATCAGAAACTATCATTTTATCATTTTTATGTCATTTTGTCAGTTTTATGTCATTTTGTCACGTTAAAGTATCATTTTATCAGCTTATATGCAATTTCTCCAGCAAAACTATCATTTTATCCGCTTAGATTATCATTTTATAAGGTAAAAGTATCATTTTATTAAACAAAAATGTCATTTTATACACCAAAAATACATATCATTCTATCAGCTGAAAGTATCATTCTAACTGACAAAACTATCATTCTATCGGCTGAAAGTATCATTCTATCGGGCAAAACTATCATTTTATCAGTTTTATGTCATTTTGTCACGTTAAAGTATCATTTTATCAGCTTATATGCAATTTCTCCAGCTAAACTATCATATTATAAGGTAAAAGTATCATTTTATTAAACAAAAATGTCATTTTATACACAAAAAATACATATCATTCTGTCGGCTGAAAGTATCATTCTAACCGGCAAAACTATCATTCTATCGGCTGAAAGTATCATTCTATCGGGTAAAACTATCATTTTATCAGTTTTATGTCATTTTGTCACGTTAAAGTATCATTTTGTCAGCTTATATGCAATTTCTCCAGCTAAACTATCATTTTTATAAGCTAATTGTCATTTTATCCGCTTAGATTATCATTTTATAAGGTAAAAGTATCATTTTATAAGGTAAAAATGTCATTTTGTCACGTTAAAGTATCATTTTATCAGCTTATATGCAATTTCTCCAGCTAAACTATCAGATTATCATTTTATAAGGTAAAAGTATCATTTTATTAAACAAAAATGTCATTTTATACACCAAAAATACATATCATTCTATCGGCTGAAAGTATCATTCTAACCGACAAAACTATCATTCTATCGGCTGAAAGTATCATTCTATCGGGCAAAACTATCATTTTATCTGTTTTATGTCATTTTGTCACGTTAAAGTATCATTTTATCAGCTTATATGCAATTTTTCCAACTAAACTATCATTTTTATAAGCTAATTGTCATTTTATCCGCTTAGATTAACATTTTATAAGGTAAAAGTATCATTTTATTAAACAAAAATGTCATTTTATACACCAAAAATACCTATCATTCTATAGGCTGAAAGTATCATTCTATCCGGCAAAAGTATCATTTTATCAGTTTTATGTCATTTTGTCACGTTAAAGTATCATTTTATCAGCTTATATGCAATTTCTCCAGCTAAACTATCATTTTTATAAGCTAACTGTCATTTTATCCGCTTAGATTATCACTTTATAAGGTAAAAGTATCATTTTATTAAACAAAAATGTCATTTTATACACCAAAAATACATATCATTCTATCGGCTGAAAGTATCATTCTAACCGGCAAAACTATCATTCTATCGGCTGAAAGTTTCATTCTATCGGCTGAAAGTATCATTTTATATATGTAAAACTATCAACTCATAATATCATTGTATCCGGCAAAACTATCATTTTATGATGCAAACCTAAGATTTATAAGCCAAAACTATCATCTTAACACAAAAATGGCAATACATAATTTAATTAAATAAGAATTTCAGTACATCAGAAACATAAACCAATCGACATCTAATATTCATCAAAAATCAAATTCAATACATGAATCAAAACAATCAATAAAATAAAATATGAACACAATCAATAAGCTAAATAATAGATAATGATCGTTACCTTCGTTATTTGCTACGTTCTCCATCGAAGCAAATTCTGACAGCTATTGAACAGATAATCAATGAAAATCTGGAGATTATTGAATAATGAACCAAATCGGAAGGAAATCTGGAGTCTATTGAAATAATCGGAAGGAAATCTGGAGTCTATGGAAATAATCGGAAGGAAATCTGGAGATTATGGAAATCTGAAACCAAATCGCGGAGAATAGGAAAGAATCGAACTAAGAAAGAGAGAAAGAATGGAGCGAAATTCAGAAATTTAAATGAGCGAAATGACGTATTTACCCCCGCGCCTTTTTTTATGAAGTAAATCTAAGTTTGAATCTAGACCGCGTGATTTTAAAAACGTGTGGTCCAGATTTGGTTATAGGGTTATTACGTGATTTAGGGTTATCATATGATCATAACTCTATATACATATATATATATATATATATATATATATATATATATATATATATATATATATATATATATATAGGGGTGCATTATAATGATAACCCCAATTTTCGTAATAACCCTATAACTAAATTTGGATCACACATTTTTAAAATCACGCGGTCTAGATTCAAACTTAGATATACTTCATAAAAAAAGCGCGGGGGTAAATATGTCATTTCGCTCATGATAAAATTTATGTATCTAAATTTCGCTCATTTAATTTCTTAATTTCGCTCATTGTATCATTTTATTAGTCAGTCAAAAGTATCATTTTATCAACTCAGAGCATCATTCTATCCGGCAAAACTATCAGTCTATGCATTAAACCTATCATTTTATCATTTTATCAGTCAGTCAAAAGTATCATTTTATCAACTCAGAGTATCATTCTATCCGGCAAAACTATCATTCTATGCAATAAACCTATCATTTTATCAGTCAGTCAAAAGTATCATTTTTATCAACTCAGAATATCATTCTATCCGGCAAAACTATCATTCTATGCAATAAACCTATCATTTTATCATTTTATCATTTTACGTGATATTTGGTGAAATTCAGAAATTAAATGAGGGAAATGACATATTTACCCCCGCGCTTTTTTTATGAAGTAAATCTAAGTTTGAATCTCAAAACTATCATTCTATGCAATAAACCTATCATTTTATCATTTTACGTGATATTTGGCAAAATTCAGAAATTAAATGAGGGAAATTACAGTTTTACCCCGCGCTTTTTTTTATGAAGTAAATCTAAGTTTGAATCTCAACCGCATGATTAGAAATATGTGTGGTCCAGATTTGGTTACAGGGTTATTACGATATTTAGGGGTTATCATATGATCACGACTCTATATATATATATATATATATATATATATAGAGAGAGAGAGAGAGAGAGTTGGTGATAACTTTATATATATACATTTGGTTAGAAAATTTAGGGGTTATCATATGATCACAACTCTATATATATATAAATATATATATATATATATATATATATATATATATATATATATATATATATATATATATAGGATTGTGATCAAGATAGAACCATTCTTAAATATCGTAATCATATGGAGTCGTGATCATATGATAACCCCTAAATATCGTAATAACCCTATAACCAAATCTGGACCACACATTTTTAAAATCACGTGGTTGAGATTCAAACTTAGATTTATTTCATAAAAAAAAGCGCGGGGTAAAACTGTTATTTCCCTCATTTAATTTATGAATTTCGCCAAATATCACGTAAAATGATAAAATGATAGGTTTATTGCATAGAATGATAGTTTTGAGATTCAAACTTAGATTTACTTCATAAAAAAACGCGGGGGTAAAACTGTCATTTCCCTCATTTAATTTCTGAATTTCGCCAAATATCATGTAAAATGATAAAATGATAGGTTTATTGCATAGAATGATAGTTTTGCCGGATAGAATGATACTCTGAGTTGATAAAATGATACTTTTGACTGACTGATAAAATGATAAAATGATAGGTTTATTGCATAGAATGATAGTTTTGCCGGATAGAATGATACTCTGAGTTGATAAAATAATACTTTTGACTGACTGATAAAATGATAAAATGATAGGTTTATTGTATAGAATGATAGTTTTGCCGGATAGAATGATACTCTGAGTTGATAAAATGATACTTTTGACTGACTGATAAAATGATAGGTTTATTGCATAGAATGATAGTTTTTCCGGATAGAATGATACTATGAGTTGATAAAATGATACTTTTGACTAATAAAATGATAAAATGATAGGTTTATTGCAAAGAATGATAGTTTTGCCGGATAGAATGATACTCTGAGTTGATAAAATGATACTTTTGACTGACTAATAAAATGATAAAATGATAGGTTTATTGCATAGAATGATAGTTTTGCCGGATAGAATGATACTATGAGTTGATAAAATGATACTTTTGACTGATAAAATGATACTATGAGTTGATAAAATGATACTTTTGACTGATAAAATGATAAAATGATAAAATGATAGGTTTATTGCATAGAATGATAGTTTTGCCGGATAAAATGATACTCTGAGTTGATAAAATGATACTTTTAACTGACTGATAAAATGATAAAATGATAAAATGATAGGTTTATTGCATAGAATGATAGTTTTGCCGGATAGAATGATACTATGAGTTCATAAAATGATACTTTTGACTGATAAAATGATAAAATGATAAAATGATAGGTTTATTGCATAGAATGATAGTTTTGCCGGATAGAATGATACTCTGAGTTGATAAAATGATACTTTTGACTGACTGATAAAATGATAAAATGATAGGTTTATTGTATAGAATGATAGTTTTGCCGGATAGAATGATACTCTGAGTTGATAAAATGTTACTTTTGACTGACTGATAAAATGATAGGTTTATTACATAGAATGATAGTTTTGCTGGATAGAATGATACTCTGAGTTGATAAAATGATACTTTTGACTGATAAAATGATAAAATGATAAAATGATAGGTTTATTGCATAGAATGATAGTTTTGAGATTCATACTTAGATTTATTTCATAAAAAAAGCGCGGGGATAAATATGTCATTTCCCTCATTTAATTTCTGAATTTCGCCAAATATCACGTAAAATGATAAAATGATAAAATGATAGGTTTATTGCATAGAATGATAGTTTTACCGGATAGAATGATACTCTGAGTTGATAAAAATGATACTTTTGACTGACTGATAAAATGATAGGTTTATTGCATAGAATGATAGTTTTGCCGGATAGAATGATACTCTGAGTTGATAAAATGATACTTTTGACTGACTGATAAAATGATAAAATGATAGGTTTATTGTATAGAATGATAGTTTTGCCGGATAGAATGATACTCTGAGTTGATAAAATGTTACTTTTGACTGACTGATAAAATGATAGGTTTATTACATAGAATGATAGTTTTGCCGGATAGAATGATACTCTGAGTTGATAAAATGATACTTTTGACTGACTGATAAAATGATAAAATGATAGGTTTATTGTATAGAATGATAGTTTTGCCGGATAGAATGATACTCTGAGTTGATAAAATGTTACTTTTGACTGACTGATAAAATGATAGGTTTATTACATAGAATGATAGTTTTGCTGGATAGAATGATACTCTGAGTTGATAAAATGATACTTTTGACTGACTGATAAAATGATAAAATGATAGGTTTATTGCATAGAATGATAGTTTTGCCGGATAGAATGATACTCTGAGTTGATAAAATGATACTTTTAGCTTATAAATGTTAGGTTTACTGCATAAAATGATAGTTTTGCCGGATAGAATGATACTTTCAGCCGATAGAATGATAGTTTACCGGGTAGAATGATACTTTCAGCCGATAGAATGATAGTTTTACCGGGTAGAATGATACTTTCAGCCGATAGAATGAGAGTTTTACCGGGTAGAATGATACTTTCAGCCGATAGAATGATAGGTATTTTTGGTGTATAAAATGACATTTTTGTTTAATAAAATGATACTTTTACCTGATAAAATGATAATCTAAGCGGATAAAATGACAGTAACCTTATAAAAATGATACTCTGAGTTGTTAAAATAATATGTTTACTGCTTTGTAGGTTTGTATATTATGTAATGTGCCGATTATATTAGGTTTATTGCATAGAATGATAGTTTTGCCGGATAGAATGATACTCTGAGTTGATAAAATGATACTTTGACTGACTGATAAAATGATAAAATGATATATGTTAGGTTTATTGCATAGAATGATAGGTTTGCCGGATAGAATGATACTCTGAGTTGATAAAATGATACTTTTAGCTTATAAATGTTAGGTTTACTGCATAAAATGATAGTTTTGCCGGATAGAATGATACTTACATGCGATAGAATGATAGTTTTGCCGGGTAGAATGATACTTTCACCCAATAGAATGATAGGTATTTTTGGTGTATAAAATGACATTTTTTTAATAAAATGATACTTTTGACTGATAAAATGATAGGTTTATTGCATAGAATGATAATTTTGCCGGATAGAATGATACTCTGAGTTGATAAAATGATACTTTTGACTGATAAAATGATAAAATGATAGGTTTATTGCATAGAATGATAGTTTTGAGATTCAAACTTAGATTTATTTCATAAAAAAAGCGCGGGGATAAATATGTCATTTCCCTCATTTAATTTCTGAATTTCGCCAAATATCACGTAAAATGATAATATGATAAAATGATAGGTTTATTGCATAGAATGATAGTTTTGCCGGATAGAATGATACTTTGAGTTGATAAAAATGATACTTTTGACTGACTGATAAAATGATAGGTTTATTGCATAGAATGATAGTTTTGCCGGATAGAATGATACTCTGAGTTGATAAAATGATACTTTTGACTGACTAATAAAATGATAAAATGATAGGTTTATTGCATAGAATGATAGTTTTGCTGGATAGAATGATACTCTGAGTTGATAAAATGATACTTTTGACTGATAAAATGATAAGTTTAGTGCATAGAATGATAATTTTGCCGGATAGAATGATACTCTGAGTTGATAAAATGATACTTTTGACTGATAAAATGATAAAATGATAAAATGATAGGTTTATTGCATAGAATGATAGTTTTGCCGGATAGAATGATACTCTGAGTTGATAAATGATACTTTTGACTGATAAAATGATAAAATGATAAAATGATAGGTTTATTGCATAGAATGATAGTTTTGAGATTCATACTTAGATTTATTTCATAAAAAAAGCGCGGGGATAAATATGTCATTTCCCTCATTTAATTTCTGAATTTCGCCAAATATCACGTAAAATGATAAGATGATAAAATGATATGTTTATTGCATAGAATGATAGTTTTGCCGGATAGAATGATACTCTGAGTTGATAAAAATGATACTTTTGACTGACTGATAAAATGATAGGTTTATTACATAGAATGATAGTTTTGCCGGATAGAATGATACTCTGAGTTGATAAAATGATACTTTTGACTGACTGATAAAATGATAAAATGATAGGTTTATTGTATAGAATGATAGTTTTGCCGGATAGAATGATACTCTGAGTTGATAAAATGTTACTTTTGACTGACTGATAAAATGATAGGTTTATTACATAGAATGATAGTTTTGCCGGATAGAATGATACTCTGAGTTGATAAAATGATACTTTTGACTGACTGATAAAATGATAGGTTTATTGCATAGAATGATAGTTTTGCCGGATAGAATGATACTCTGAGTTGATAAAATGATACTTTTAGCTTATAAATGTTAGGTTTACTGCATAAAATGATAGTTTTCCGGATAGAATGATACTTTCAGCCGATAGAATGATAGTTTTACCCCGTAGAATGATACTTTCAGCCGATAAAATGATAGGTATTTTTGGTGTATAAAATGACATTTTTGTTTAATAAAATGATACTTTTAATTATTTCCTTTTAGGGTTTGCAAATTTGTGCAATTTGCTAATCAACTTCTTTTTCCCACGTTTTCCTTAGGGATTTTATCACGGTGATTATCAAGTCCAATGTGCGCAACCAGAATCGTACTACGAAGGTTCAAATTATGAAAGATTCGCGCCAGCCACAAGTGAGGTACTTATTTTTTTAAAAAAATTATGTTAGAGTTTACAAATTTATGCAAATGTTATGTAACTTTTTTTTCATGCGTCCACCCTAGGGATTTTCATCGGAATATATAGGCAGCAACGACGATTATCAAGTCCAGGCTGCACAACTAGAATCGTATGACGATGGTTCATATTATGCGAGATTTACACCGGACACAAACGAGGTACTTATTTTTTAAAATTACATTCTTTTAGAATTTAAAAATTTATGCAAATTGTTTTGTAACTTTTTTTCATAATATTCTCCATCTAAATTTGAATTTTTTTGGAACAATTTTACTTATCCTTACCCATTTATCCAAATTTTACGTAAATTGATACCTAACTATTTTTTTTTCTGCGTCCGCCCTTGTAGTTTTTGTTCCCAGCAAATGAAGTTCCATTTGCAAATCCAGGTTTTGATCCGTTTGCGCAACCCAATATTGTTCCGACAGTGCAACAATCTGATGAGAGAATGCGCTGCTGCAACCGTTGGGGGACGCAACTGTATCAATGAAGAGGGCGCTGGAGGTCGAAGATTCAGATATGAAAAGACAGAAATGCGACGGCAAAGAATATTCAGATACTAGTCCTGACTGGATGACGGAGTTTGAAGATTTGTTCCCTTCAGATTTTCACCAACTAATAGAGGCAGAGACGAGGGTACGTAATCATTTTATTTTGAAATATTTGAATTACCTAAAAATATAGTTTCGAAATATATTTAGGTAACATAGTCCGTATTGATATATATATTTTTTTCTGCATTCATATTCACTAATGAATATTGGCTTGGGTACCGCAGCCGAATCCTGAAGGTTCCAATGAAGGTTCCAGTGATGGATGGGTTCCGCAACCGATGATCACACATGGGGCCAATGCATTTGATGTCACGGTTCCGACCGAAGAACAACAAAGAAGTTTTTTCTTTGGCGAGATCGAAGGACCCGAGGCGACATGGAGATAGTTTTTTCCTAGGAGATCAACAAGTTCCATCAACGACGTGCCTTTGAGTTTTAATTTAAGTTTAATTTAAGTGTTCGCACTGAAAAGGAATTATGTAATACGTTTAACTGTATATTTTGTGACGATGAAGAGCATCGGCTTTGAGTCACCAGGGGGAAATGGGGAACCATTATCGATCCTCTTTAAATATACATATACTTTTTATTCTTGTATTTTTATCAAAAAAATTATTCTGTATAAATATAGTGGTTGGAATGTTGTGTAGTAATTACAATGTCCCAACCTATTTCCAATAGTGATTTCACAATTTTGGGTAACTCTGTATATTTTAAATTGACGATTTATTGCTCGTGTCTCTTGCCAATTTAATTATATATATTGTATATATATATGGAGTATGTTTAAGGTTAGTCTTTATAATATTAAATTAATTAAATAAATTGTTTGATGAATTGAATCATGATATTCATTTAAGTATACTTAATTTAGTACTTACTTAGCACTCAAAGAGATACTATTAGTTGTGTGGTGTAGTAAGGTTAGGAGATAGGTTACTCATTCACTATATCACGAATATACAATTTCTCAGTATCCATTTGACTTGTTTTTACAAAGTTCTATCAGTAGTTTAATAAAAAAATAATATGAGGATTTTTTCAATGTTCTTTTCCAGCACGTGGGGGTGAATGTTTTATCATGTTTTAGTATACCTCCTTTCTCCAGAATTTGGGTTGATGCACAGCATATAAAACTACATCTAAACATGCCACTGTCTTTCAGGTCTTCCACCACACATTGAAATTGGAATGCCTTCTCTCTCACCTACAATGACAGAGGTAATCATCATGTTATTTGCTATTTTCAACAATCATACTAAGGGTTGTTTGTTTGGGGTAATATTGCAAGGTGGTTGAAGAAAGAGGGCGACAAAGTTGCTACTGGAGAAGTGCTTTGTGAAGTGGAAACTGTAAGTTCTGTGAGTTGTCTACATACTCAATTTTTACTGAACATGATACTATGCTCTCTTGGTAATGTGATAACTGATTGTACATCAATTAACATCTCCAGGACAAAGCAACAGTAGAATTGGAATGCATGGAGGAAGGTTATCACTCAAAAATTCGTTCTATGTCTTTGTACTTCTGTTCTCATCTTTCTTAGCATATTTTGGAACAAAGATAGAACAAGAATCAAGTTAAGTGCTTGATTTATTAAGAGGTTCTAAGTCTTATTCTTATCATGGATTGGCACATATTTTCAGTGCTATTATCTTAGTTAATTTGATTGTCTTTGGCTAGAAAATCTACAAGGAATCCAGAAGTATTCATAGGCAGTTGATTATTCAACCTACTTTTGGTGACTGATCAAAGTATTATTTTGAATAACTGTTGAAGAAGAGGGGGATATTGCTGCTCCATCATCAGGTGCTGCTCCAGCAACCCCGCCCAAAGAACAGTCTGCTCCAGCAGAGCCTAAAGTTTCCAAGCCTAGTGTGCCTTCTTCATCTGGAGATGGTATTTTTGCCAGTCCCGCTTGCCAGAAAACTTGCAGAAGATCATAATGTAAATTAGATAACCCTATCCATGATATTTATCTGACTAAACTAATGCTAGCTTTTTTTGTTCTCATGTTACATATGTTAAAGCATTATACTTGCACAATTCTCTTGCAAACATTAAAGGAACTGGTCTTGATGGACGCTGTTAAGATGCTCCTGCTCTTAACGAATTAATCTGTCCGGTTACGAGTGATAACACCAAAAAATCCAGCGCCCCGCGTACAGGGTCGGCGGCGAAAAACGGAGGATGGCGCGGAGGAGATCTCCGTCGGCAACGTTAGGGTTTTTTTGAGTGTTAAACACGATATGTTGGGCAAATAATTGAATTCGCAATAATTAATGAAAGCCCTATTTATATATCTATTGGTTCGACCTAATCCTATACATCGGGAAAGAACCAACAAAGAAAACCCGACGAAGCTTATAAAACGCTCCACCCAATAACCGTTTATAATTAAATAAAATAACAGAAATAAAGTAAATAAAACAACGTCTCAAATAAAGCAATTAAACTCATTCAGGCAATTCGTCGAGCAGCTGGGTCGTCTATTTGGCAACGTAGTCCTGGTAGCGATCCGGCGGCTTGAGCTCTTGCCTAGGTCTCAACTTCCTCGCAGTGGCCTCCTCCACGGGCTCCACTGAATCTTCCCCTGTTTCCTCACTGCTCGGTTGTTAAGGATCGTCCTCCTTAACGTTCGAATTCCACACAATCAAGTAACGAAACCGTAGTTGTCGAGTGCCCAAGAGGTTTGGGTCGGCGAAGACGTCCGGCAGATGGGGTGCTGGGCGCGCGAGAGAGGTTCTCGTCGGCAGCGATAGAGAAATAGAATTTCGGGATTCAAGTCAAGTTGGGTGAAATACTGATTTAGAATCTTAATTTAAAGCCGACTCCGTACCAAAACATTGAGAGAGAAAAAGAATCTTAATTTAAATACCTATATCCTAATTAAACAGAATTTAGAATCTTATTTACTAACTAGAATCTAACTATATCCTAATTAACTAATTAAACAGAATTTAGAATCTTATTTACTAACTAGAATCTAACAAAAAAGGAAAATCGTGATCTAATAGATAAGGGGATTTTGGTCGAAAATTGCAAATATACCTTGAATATGTAACATGATATCGGATTTCTACGTTGAATAAAACCCACACACAAACTCTTTATATATTCATAACACCATCAAACCTAATCCATTGCAAACGAGAGTATACAAAGCAAACATGAGAGAGAAAGAAAGAAAAAAGGAGAGAGAAGATGGGTGATCACTTGGAAATCCGGATCGAGCAGGGATTCGAGCTCAATCCGACCCCGAAGTAGCTGATCAAAGGCTACCTGATTCCTGACAAACTCGTATTTATAGTGTTGTGACTGGTATGTTGATGTCACGACCGCGCTTTAGGGTTAATAAATACGGGCGATCGTGATTAAAAGAATTTAATAAATAGACGAAAAGAATTAGGGTTTCAACAAAAGTTGGACTAACAATTAATATCCCAATAAATAACCAAGAGTTTGATATTATCCAACAAGGAATTCAAAATATCCATTATCCTAACAATTAAAGTTGTCGGCCCAAATAAAACATAATTAAACGAAACGTCACAGCGGAAACGACCAAGAGAAAGAGTGACGTCATGTGTGAAGACACAACGACACTCAAGGTTCAAAGACAACAATAATATCTTAAATTCACTTGCTCAACACCACCACATCCTCGTCGCCGCTCAACCTGCACATAGGGAAAACACATGCAGGGCTGAGTATTTTAAAATACTCAGTGGCTCATGCCGAAAACATTTTCAATAAACAGTAATTTATCATGCCATCCACAAGTAACCATAGGGATTTAGCTTTAGAATTTGCCCGAGGCACTCAAAATCATTTCCATTTTAAACATCGACTGATCAGTCATTTTCTCATAGACGTTAGCCATATCTGCTCATACATGACTTGGAATGTGGCCACAAACCAAGCCACTAGACCGGCCAGCCCGTACGCTAGCACGCAGTCTACCATAAGTGTACACTAATCCAAGTAGGGTTTGCGGCCCTACGAGGACCCGAATTCGATTTAAACAATATTGGCCAGAGCAAAACACGTTAAAGCGAAAACACGGCATGATAAACACGGCATGATAAACACATTTTCATTCTCATAAATAAAACATTTAGGACTTTTGTCCTTATTTAAAAAGGAAGCCCACCTCGATTGCTTAATCCGAAACTATTTTCTTTCCTTTGCGTTCACGATTCCCTTGCGAGATATCACCTTTAGAATTAAAATAACACATAAATCAACATACTTTCAAATTAAATAAGTAAAAATGCATGCATCCTAAGCGAAGTTATTTATCTCGGTTTTTCGATTATTCGGCGGCCGCTTACGCTCCTAATTTCCTCCGTTGGCTCCTCGTATTTTCTTAATGATATCGAATTAGATCCCAAGATTTTATTAAGCACATGAATTAATCTTCGAAAATATCTTCCCTCGCAATATATTTATTTCAAATTAAGGGAAAATTATTTGTGCATCGAATTATTCCGAGAATCAACAAAATAATTTCCTACAAGTAATTTAATTTTTACTCAAGCATTTAATTATTTATTGGCCCAAAGATTTAATTAAAAGCCCTTGATTTAATTATTTTCTCCACCTTATATCTTCAATTAAAATTGTAAAGCCCAAACATCCAATTTATTTTGTTGAGGCCCAATCCCAAATAAAAACAAAAGCCCAAAATCAAGTATACTCCATCCCCCATCTTTCTCGTCTCACACTCTCTCTCTCCTCTCACCCTCTTCTTCTCTCTAGCTCGACACCTGAAGGAATCCGATCTGGAGTCGCCTTCCACCTCCGCCGTCGGCCGCTGCTGGGCGTGTCTGTCGCCGTTCGGCCGAGCCGCTGCTGCTACTGCTCGTCGGGGAGAGGCTGCTGACGCCGGGAGGAGCTGCTGCTGCCGTCGGGAAGAGATGCTGCCGACCGCGCTGCTGCTCCGTCGCCGTGAGCCTTCTCCAGCCGCTGCACCCGACGCCGCCGTCGCTGCCGGGAGGTGCTGCCTCCGGTCAGCCCCCGATTCCGCCCCGATTTCCTCCTCGAAGGTAAGTTCTTTATTTGATTTCGTGAATTAAAACTTGCTTCTTTAGTTTAGTTTGCTTCGATTCATTCGATTAGGAGATATATCACAGATTGTGGCAACAGTAGGGTGTTAAATATATGGATGCAGTAGTATGAAATTGGAAATTTGGATGGGATAGGTGTATACCTTCAATTTGCAGACGGATTTTGAAAGAGTAGATGATGAATCTTTTCCCCGATTTTAATTCTGGTTTTCTGTAGAGAAGAGTGAATAAGTTGATTTCAGAGCATGTAGAATAGAGAGAAAAATTCTGCAGAGTTTACCTTGAATTGAAGTTGTGAAGAAGAAGGCTTGGTTTTCTTGCTGCAGAGGACGTGTAGAATAGGCAGAATGAATTGGTTGGGTGATTAAATTAGAGGGATGAGTGGTTTGGATGTGGGAGAGATTTAAGGGAGTGGGGAGAGAGGGAAGAAACGGTTTAGACGTGTGAAATAGGGTAGAATTCGAAATTTCCCTTTTTTTCCTTCTTTGAATTAATTTGAATTTATTTGGTATTTATTTGCAGTTCACGGAGGAGGAATATCTACTCACGGAGGAGGAAAATCTGCGTAGAATATTTAATTAAAGATATTTTATTTTAATTAGTTTAGTTTATTTCATAACCCATTGTATTTTATATTAAATTGTGCAGTCCGCAATTTATTTATCACGGACTGGATTTTTATAATATTTATATAATTTATCGGATCCAATACGGAATTGAGTCCAATAGATATTCTTCACGGACAGGAATTAATTAAATTCGCGTAGTCATTTATTTCACAAATCTCTAGTCCAGCAACAATTAATTCACCAACAATTAATTCACGGACTTCGCAAAATAAAAGCATTAATACAAATACTTTAGGGTTCGAAAAGTGGGGCGTTATAGTTGATGTGCATAATTGTTGAGTTTTTGTGGTCAAAATAGTTATTCGAGCTCAATCCGACCCCGGAGAAGCTGATCAAAGGCTATCTGATTCCAGCCAATTACTATGTGTTTTGGAGTTCACGTGTTTGTTGAGTGTTTTAGGCAAAAATAGGCGAAATTGGAGCAAAAGAGTCCCACTCGGTCGGGTGAATTTCCTTTGCAATAATTCCACCCGGCCGGGTGACATTTTTATAACTTGAGGACTCTAGAGATTCCTACCCGACCGGGTGGATTTCATGTTGAATAATTCCACTTGGCCGGGTCCGTCGAACTGACGATTTTCTAAGCTAGACACGATTTTTGAAGAGGGAAATAAGAGAAACGAGTTAGGGCAACTTGAGACACATTGGACCAGCCGCAAAAAAACTCACTTTCTCTCTAGGAAGCACTCTTGGAAGAAGATTGAAGATTGAAGATTGAAGATTGAAGATTCAAGCTTCAATTCGCCCGCCAATTGTAATCTGTATCATGAATTCCATTGTTTCTCTTAGTTCTTGTTTGTTTTCTACTTTGAACATGAGTAGCTAAGCACCATTCATGTAGAATTCTTGGTGAAGATGCATTGATTCATAGTTTTAATCCAATTGACTTCGGTTTATCTTGCTCTTGCAATTGTTTGAATTATTCTTGTACTTTTTCCTATCAATTGCTTGATCACCAATTGGGAGTGTTAGGGTTTCTTAGAGTAATCGGGGGATGAAATATTTAATCTTGAAAGTAGAATAATTTACACCTTAATTCAATAGAACTCGGGAGAGTTGAGATTTTGAGTGGGATCATTAATCTAATCCAACTGTTAGGAGTTAGGTCTAAGAATTAGAAGGGGACTTCAATTATTACACATAATCTACGGATTTCTCACCTCGGGAGGGGGTTTAATCTACAATTGTGATTGATTCAACAATTCTGGAGACTTAAATGGTAAATCGGTTTTAATTGAGTTAGGCTATGTGTTGCGCATCGGATCGTTGAATTCTGCATATTTCTCTATCATCTTACACAACTTGCTTAATTGCTTCTTGTTTAAGTGTTTCCATTTTAATCTCTGAATTTACATGCTTTTAGTAGTTGTTAGTTTCAAAATCAAAATTTCTGATCGTCTGGATAGTAGTTGAAATTGGTTCGTGGTACTTAGGTTTACACTTAATTGTCTCTGTGGGATACGATATACTCTTGATTGCTAATTGCTACATGAAAGGTGCTTCACTACTCATGTTCAAAGTGGAAAACAAACAAGAACTAAGAGAAACAATGGAATTCATGATACGGATTACAATTGGCGGGCGAATTGAAGCTTGAACCTTCAATCTTCTTCCAAGAGTGCTTCCTAGAGAGAGTGTGAGTTTTTTTTGCGGCTGGTCCAATGTGTCTCAAGTTGCCCTAACTCGTTTCTCTTATTTCCTTCTTCAAAAATCGCGTCTGGCTTAGAAAATTGTCAGTTCGACGGACCCGGCCGGGTGGAATTATTCAACATGAAATCCACCCGGTCGGGTAGGAGTCTCTGGAGTCCTCACGTTATAAAAATGTCACCCGGTCGGGTGGAATTATTGCAAAGGAAATTCACCCGATCGGGTAGGAGTCTCTGGAGTCCTCACGTTATAAAAATGTCACCCGGCCGGGTGGAATTGTTGCAAAGGATATTCACCCGACCGAGTGGCACTCTATTTGCTCCAATTTTGCCTATTTTTGCCTAAAACACTCAACAACACGTGAACTCCAAAACACAGAGTAGTTGGCTGGAAATAACTATTTTGAGCACAGAAACTCAACAATCATGCACATCAACATACCAGTCACAACACTATAAATACGAGTTTGTCAACTCCCCCAAACTTAGACTTTTGTTTGCCCTAAAATAAGAATAAGAAATCATGAAGAACAAACTCATGCATAGTGGTGGGATTGATATATTACTTCAGAAAATTTTTTAAATCAAGGTCGAAGGTAGGAAACATACAAAAATCAACCAAATATTAATTGAAGCTACTGTCTCGTTTATCACTTGGTGTCAATGCTCTCATAAGGTTTAGGGAGTGTGATTTTTTTTTCATTCCCTCCACTTAAGTCTATAAGAGATAATATAAACACTCAAATCAAGTAACATTGAATGCTTACCATAGGCTTGCTCAAAGTCAAACGTCTCCTCTACTCGGATGTGAAAGTGAACCTAAGATCAGGAAGGTCTTTATTCGGGTCGTAATGTATGCTCTTTGGACTGTAGGGAACATTTAGGCTATAGTGACTGAAGAATATAATTGAAGCACACAATCCAACAATAACCATTTACCAAAACAAAACTCAGATAAGCTCGATTTCATCATACTTCCTCCTAGCCTCCAAGACCCACTTATACTATCTCCAACAACACAAAAAAAAAATTCTTCCTAGACTTCGTCTAACTTATACCTCCGAGTTTTTTTCTTCCTAGACTTCGTCTAGCTTATACCTCTGAGTTTTTTTTAAACGAACCCCTTCCTTAACACTTCCTACCCATGTGCTTCTCTTTCTCAAAGGCTTTCACTTTAGAGAGTGATTTAAGATATTACTTTTCAACAATCAAACCCATTTTTTTATGAGTGCTAACTAGGGATTTAGGAGTGTATGAGGATAATCAAAGAATGTCTAACTTCATCTCTTAAGTTCACATCCACTATATAGACTTGACATGACGAGGGGAAAGTTCTAGAAACAAAAGCACGTACCCAATCAAATCACACATGAACAACATATGGCTCAAATCTCACTGGGTTTAGCATTGACCAAGCAGACAAGCACTTCACTCACAATTAAATCATGAATTGATCATGCACGTCTCTAACCATTCTTACCAAAATTTTCAAGACAAAGCAATTATCATCATCAGCTATCAACCCATTGCTTAGCATAAATTATCTTACATTCATCCATATTCGAATTCGAGTCCCACAGGCGGGACTTACACCAAATGACACCAAATAAGCAAACATATTCCTTAAACAAGTAGGAGAAAGGAGCAACCGATCCACGTCAGAACCCCCCAAACTTATTCAAGACAGAGGATATAATAAGTTTGAAGAACAGTGGATGGTTGAAGTACCTCTATTCCGATGGCGGCGGGAACCTCGCGTAGTATGCCTGGTAGAAAGCCTGTTGTGCTGCATCACTAGCTTCGATCCGAGTGTGCAGGTGCTGAAGTTGTTCCCCATAGTGGTCAAGCCGGTTCCCATAGTTATCCAATCAGGTGTCGCACTGGGCTCTCCATGCCATTGCCTCCGCGTTCGCCTGATTCCAACGGGCCTCCTGCTGATCATGGCTCACCTGAAGTGATCGTACCCATGCAGCAATTTCCACCAGATAGCTATCTCTAGACGGTCTCCCCCGCGGTCTACTCCTCTTGGGCCGACTACTTTGACCCACTTCAAACTCAGAGCCGATCTCATCACCTTCCTCATCCATGGCCGCCGGTGCATCTTGGATTTGCAGAGGCTCCTCGGGGATATGAGGCTGCGGCAAATAGGTTGGGTCTATGAAGACTGGCGTAGCATATGGAGAACCTTCTCCTTTAGGGGGATCATTTTCGATCTTCTCCAAATGAGCCGGGGAGTTCATTTTCCAGTTTTCTTTGTAACCCCATCCTCTGACTGCGAAGAGCTGCGGGTCGGGGAATCTGATGCACATCCCTGGTTCTATCTTGAAATACCCCACACCCCGGCTATCAACCATTATAATGCCCACCTTCTTGAGTGTTTCCCAGTCCAGTACCGAGGGTCCTTGATCTTGTGTTTGATTGTCAAAGCGGACTCCGAATTTATAGGCCAAAGCCACTACTATTCCCCCACAACAAAGCTTTCCAATCGTCTTCTTCGATTGCCTCTCCAAATGCTTAATCATGTAGTGGCCCATGTTGATCCTTCTCCGGCTGAGCATTCCCCACAATAAGAATAACATCTCTGTTGAAATGCTTCCTGCTTCCGTGTGGCCAAAGGGAAGGTAGACCAAGGCCTTCGCCATATATCTCAGCATTGGGTTTTTGATAGCGTTGATTTTGGCTCTAGATGGATTGAAAGCCTCTTCATTGCTGATCATTACCCAAAACTCGTCTCTCCTGTAGTCCGCAAGCCGAGGGTCCTCAAGAAGGCCTTCTTCACCTTCTTCCATCAACTGGAAGAGCTCATTAAACTCTTTGACGGTAAGGTCATGTACTTCATTCATAAGTCGAAAAGACATCGACTCAATCCTCTTTCCGGAGTACTCCACCTTAAGTGTGGTGAAGAACTCTACCGTCAGTGCCTTGTATGACCCAAACTTCCTCGCGAACAAATGTGTGAGATGGCCCACCTCGACTATGATGTCCCAATATTGCTTGATGCCGAGGCCATTGAGCGTGCCCCAGGTTGGATATCTTGATGGCACGCTATCCAACGCCGCCAATGCATCCCATTTCTTTGACTCACCTTTCCGGAGTGTGACACCGACTCCGTGAGGTTTTAGAGCGTTTGAGGCCATTTGATGAGTACCTAGAATGAGGAATGTTAGAACAAGATTGTACTCCATAACATAGTGAACAATAAAGCATTCAAATTCCCCCAAACTTAAGATGCTTCAAGTACTTGTATAGGCTAATCATTATCAAAAAGGGAGATAGAGACTATCCCTATGCATACCATAAAAACAAGCAAGTAAGGCAAAAGCAATTAGGAAAATAGACTCGATTCCTACAATTACTTTCATCACACACAATACCGAGGAGATAGACTCAATCCCTAAAACTCACAAAATCATCAATATCACCCCATCATAGAATAAAATGATCAAACAACAATTCCAACAACATCAATCTCACAAGCAATAGCAATTTCATAACTCAAACATCAAGCATCAATTTCAAGCAATGAACAATGGATTCCCTCAACTCACCAACTCATAGTCAAAGACTTCACTTCACCACACAAGCAACAATTCATACTATAACTCAAACAATCTTAAATGTCAAGCACATAACTATCATCAATTCAACTTGCATAAGCTATAACCTTCCTACCCATCACAAAATACAACTCCATATCCATGGATAGAGAATATTAGAGGTGAATAACATACCTTTGTTGTTTAGAGTGAGAAAATTCAAAAATTAGGGGTTTCTCTTTGAGCTTTTGAGTAAAATCCACCAAATGCCCAAATTAATCGGACCAAAACTCAAACAAGAGATAATTTGAGATGGGTGTGTAAGATTAGTGTGAATTCGTGTGTGTTTTGTGAAGAAAATCGAAGGAGGAAGAGAGGGGGGCGTGATGAAATCGAGCTTATCTGAGTTTTTTTTACCTTTTTCTATCTTTTTATATCATTTATCAACAAACACTTCAAAAATACCAAATGTATAACATATGCAATTTAAGAACATAATTTGCATGATTGACATTTAAAACAAGTCAAATCTAGTCCTTAAAAACATGCAAAATCTGTGTTTGTCAATTCTTTGGGTGACGGGGCAGAATCCAAAACGGCGTCGTTGAGAAGGCCATCTACGGCGACAGCTTCATGTGGGAGATTTTCAGCGACATCGAGTCGTTTTACCACTCGAAGATGGAGGAAAAAGGCGCCATCAAGTACACCATCTTCGCCTTCACTAGGCTGCTTAGAGCATCGAATTCGAAGAGGGTTTCAAGAACGGCCGGCAAGGGCACGTGGGACGGCCAGACGGGCCCTAAGAAGATTGAAGACTCCAACACCGGTTTTATCATCGGTCAATCCAAGATGCTTGCGTTCGGGAACTCAGGCGAGACGGACGTCGGCCATTGGATTATGCATGAATATACTTGAAGTCTGGGGTCTCGAGTGTGTTTATATGTTGTGAGTGTGTGAAAATGTGTTGCTAGGTCGAGACACCAAGTCCTATGAATCCACTAGATCACTTGGTCTAGGAACTCAATAAAACTCAGATTACTCTGTCGTTGTACACACAAAACTCTCCTACAAAGATCCCTCAACCCGAATACTATAAATTAGTATAGAGAAGCAGGGGTCGATCCCACGAAGATGGACACGTAAGAAAGCATTTAGAGACTCTTGACTAAGCGGCTGCTGCCACGCAAACAGGGTTGAGGTATAACTACTACTAGACCTAGGTAGAAAATGTAAACGCTAGACCTAGAAAACTGTAAACATGCTGAGATCAAACAGCATCAAGACTTCGGTATATTAAGCTTACTTCCTAGACCGTGTAAACGACTACCTAATTTAGCAAGACAGAAACCAACTAACAGTGGGGACCATGACTCCAGAAACAGCACGTACGGTTAATAAAGCTTCAATTAACAAACTCAGGCTCTAACCAACAACGACAAGCAATTTCCTAACTAGCTCAAACATGAAGATGAAGAAAACAGAGCACGTACCTAGATTCGAACAGAATATAGAAATTGGGACGTCGGAAACTTGCGATAAACCGGAAATACATCAGATCTACATAAATTAGATGGAATGAAATGAAAACGCGTAGACTAGGCATAGAAATAAAACCAATTTTTGCTCAGATTCAGGTCGGGTGCTTAATCCACTCCGGATCCAAGCAATCCGAACCCAACAACAACCACAATCAACTCCATAACTCCATATTTAACAGATCTATTCCAATTTCCAGCAATCGCACACAACTCAGCAACAACACCAAACTCAAATCTCCAATTCATCCACCAACAAACCCCGATTACCCAGATTCAACCATTAACCTGCATAAGTTCAAAAAACAATTGCGAAATGCATCCAACACAGGCAAACTATCGCAAACTCTAGAAAATCTCGACAACCAAATCAAAAATCAACACTAACGTCATAATAGAAAATGAAACTTGCATTAAACACAGAAATATTCGGCGAAATCGGAAGGCCGAGCTTCGAACAGCGAAGCTCGGTGAAATACGAAAGCAGTAAAGTGGAGCTTGTTTCTTCGCCCTCAACAGGACGGTGTTACAACCCAACAACAAATGTATGAAAGCTAAAAGTGTACCCAAGTGCGAAACCCCCTGAATTTCTCTCTAAGAACCCAAGTGTATAGAAAAGTGAACTAGCTGCAGACTGTTAGTGAGGCCTCCACCGAGAAGGTCCCTCCAGAATGCATGCATCTTTCCTTTTATAGACACGGACATAATCTTCTAGAACCTTCGTAGAAATCTCCACTCTACCCTTGAGCTCTGAGATTTACTCCGTCTTGTAATTTCTTTCACAATGTTCACTTATTCGCCAGTTTCCTCGGGCGTGTGATTGCCTCCTTTTTTCCTGGACCTAGCAAATCTCTTCTATACACCTGGCTTAAAACATGTCTTAGACCCAGCAAATTTACGAATTTATCCCCTAGACCCATGCATGAAATTAGCCTTATCAAACTGCTCACACTTAAACCATGCTTTTCCTCAAGCCTGAAAGACAAGAAAAAATAATAAGGCTAATTTCAATGCACGGTTCCCAAGTACTATACAAAAAAAAACAAACACAGACTCCTAGACCTAGACAACTACAGACTCATAAAAGAAAACATCACACAAAGAGAAACAAAACACAACAGATAAGCATGCACTAGTTTCAACTTTTAGACGACTGTCCCCACAAGCTTAAGTTCTCTCCGATCGTCTACAGTCTTCAAATCCTCCCCCTTCCTTCTTCTACCTAAACGGTCTGTCAGTTCGTCAAGATAGCCTATTGATTTCCCAGCGGTTAGGTTCGCTCGATCACTCATTCCTCACCAGGGATGTTAGGATTGAAACGCTCCAAAGTTAAAGTTACACCACTGATGCATCGGGTTATGAGAGCTTCTTCTTCTTACTACTCCTTTTCCCTATTGATTTCCTGGGTCAGGTTGCGATTGCTTCCTGCCCTTAAGGATAATATTTTTTTCTCTTTTTCATATATTTTTTTCTTTTTCTAATATAGCCTTTTTTCTTCTGGACTTCGTCCAGCTTATACCTTCTTTCCTGGACTTCGTCCAGCTTATTCCTCCAAAACCCATTTTTTCTCCTTTAGACTCTTCTCCCTATGCATCAAGTGGCAGTCCATTTTTACATGTTAGCACAAAAAGTGTTTAGGATCATAACTCGCTCTTATAGTAGGGCTGCACAGCTAGGTTATCTAAGGCTTTTTCCATCGTCCTAACTTCATTCAGACCGCCTTTAGCTTATTAAGGAAGAAGGCGTCAAAGTTGACATGTATTCTTTCTTCAATCGCTCTCACTAAGGGAAACCTGCCTTATTATCTCACTAGCTCATGCGATACACAAAAAACAACCATTACACCTAAGTTATACCTAAAGACTCTAAGACACAAAAACAGACACTGCACTTACTCCCACCCCCTCCCACTTCACTCAAGCTTGTCCCCAAGCTATCCTTGTGAAGGGGGGAAAAGGGAAGTATGAACAACAGACATAAACATTAAACACAAACAAAACGCACAGACAAAACAAACTTCTCACACTTAGACCGAACATCGGGCTAAGTGGGAGAAGGCGCAACATACAAAACCAAGGCATGCAAAAACAGAACAACCCCTTCTCACACTTAGACCAAAGATTGGGCTAAGTGTGGGAAGGTACAACACATATATACAAAAATGAAGCATGCTTGCACACATAAACACAAACAGAAAATGAAAAGTAAAGAAAAGACAAAGAAAAAGTTACTTGGTTTGGGGGGAAATCAATTCAGGGTCTGGCCCCCGCGGGAGCTAGACTTGGGCGGGGCGGACGGTTGGGTCACCTTAGCTTTCTTCTTCGCCGGAGATTCTGGCGTCTCCTTCTCTGTCTCACTAGGTCTGGGGACTGTCTTCTTCACGATCTACGGTCTAGTAGAGGATGGGGTAGTCAAGGGCTTCGATGCTTGTGGGGGTTTCTGAATAGATATACTTCATGGACCCGGTGAATTAGAAACGCTGCCAAGTCCAGAAAGTGACTTCGGTGCGTCAGGGAATCTCTCACGAAAGCACTTCGTCATCATCATTAGTGAGACGACATCTGCCATCCTATCGGTGTGATTTGACGATGCTGTTGTTAGAATTGGTATACTGAAAAGCATATTTCGAGCATGTTGCACGGATAGAATTGCTTGTATACAATAAACTCTACAATCCACTTTTATCCTAAGGCGAGAAGAAGTAATTTTGTCGCATTGATGTTTGCTTGTGCATTTATAAGATGTATCTCAAACATTTAAAATGTATAAGAAGCAAATAAGCCTAATTCTTCTGGATAGTAGACTGGTCGTGAACGACGTTCACAGAAGGTGACGCAGTCGGTCCTTTGTAGAAGAGAAATAGAATTTCACAACCTAGATAGGCTTTGGCTACCTATCGTGAAAGGTTGCAGTGTCAGTCCGCATGTTTCCTTACCTTAGGAAATAAACGACACTGGTGTGGTATAGCACTGAAGGATCTAACAGTTGAGATAAGTCTTTCTTGCTATTTACTGAAAGACGAGGTCTCGGTGATTGTTATTTCTTAATCATTGTTGATATAACATTGAGCATACGATATTGATTATGCACTACTTTGATTTATCAAATGGTGCGAATTTTTCGCAATCCAAGAATCCTGATATCTTGGGTAGTGGTGATTAATGTCTAGAGGTGCTAGTATTGTTATTGCAATGAATCGTGTACTGGGTGAGTCCAGTTTGATAATATCCTCAAGAGGTGTTCGGAAAAGGTTTTATTATTCAGAAACCCGGCCGGTTGGAATTTATTCCAGAATAATAAATAAAGATTTTGAACTAGACAACTCTTGGAAAAAGATATTAATTAATTAAAGTCAAATAACAGGCTTAAATTAATTAATGGATATTTATATCTTAAACACGGGAAATAATAAATTAAAGAGGTAAAGCCCGGATTACTCGTAATTTGGGATTGGACGGGCAGTCAATATTATTATACTATAGTGGATGATAATAATATTCTGTTTGGATTTAAATTAAATTGGGGCTCAATTTAATTAGTAAAAGTCCAACAGGTTTGGCCCAAGTCCAACCTCCATGGATCCCTAATCTGACCCATTATAACTCAATATAAAAGGAGATTATAAAGGAGATTATTAGAGAATTAATCATTAATTTTCGTGCTCCCCTGTGGGAGTGGACGAAAAATCGGTTTTTGAGAAAACTGATATTCTGTCTTCTTTCTAATTAAGCCCTTTTCGATTCTGACAAGCTTTGCCCACCCAAAGGTCATTATCTGAGTTCGGGATACAGATTAGAAGGTTCGTGGTTGAGTACGAAGAACATCACGTGGAGAAGGCGCAAGCAATCGTCGATTCTTTGGAGAATCAGATCGGTAATTCTAATCCGCAGGAAATTCATGTTTTAGGTTTTAATTCCTTTTACATGATCTATGTGCGTTCTTGGATGCAATTCTGTGTTTAACATGTAGTTAATTAATCCCATAATCGGTCAAATAGATCCGTAGATCATAATCGGTCAAATAGATCCGTAGATCTGATTTATTTGTGAATGCATGACTTCCGCTGTGCAAGGGGCTCCAAACCCCAGCAATTGGTATCAGAGCCAATTTTTGGCTCTGATTATGTGGATTAATTTCATGTTATATGAATTGCTTGAATGCATTTTTTTTCGATACGTGGATGTTGTTTATTTTGTTTAAATGAACGACAAACGACGATGAATGGATTATGTTGTCGGGGAAAAGGCTCGCGACCGAATCAATTGTGAATCGCATGCTGCGTGTTTTGATTACACATGATTGCTTTTGTTTTCCAATTATGTGAAAATAATGATGAGCGAGGACTTTATGTTTTATGTAATCATTATTGCATGTTTTGATTAATTGGATATGTGTATGTATATGAATCAATTTTCGATCGATTCCATATCACGTGTGTGCCGATTTGTTTTCAAAACATGGCTGTTGTGAGAATCAATTCATGGTTTCTTGGGAGTCAATCGCCGCGTCTCAATTTTGAATTGATCACAACCGCACGCCCACGGCTGGGAAATATAGCAGCAGCGTGCAGAAACACGCGAGTGCTGTCTTAGCAGCCAAAGACGGATAGAAGAAGAAGCAGCGTCCTTGCGAAACCTCACGAGAAGGGCAGGCTGCTAAGGCGGATTTCGGGCAGCAGCGGTGATCCGGCTCGGGGGCGATGGCGCAGCAGCGTTGTCAACGTAGCAACGACGCAGCGCCTGGTGCGTCCTCACGAGCAGAAGGAAAGCAGCGGCTGTGGTTCAGTGGGAGTACGGCGACACAAGATTAGGGTTTACCCTATGCGCGACGCTCGCGCAGGTGGAACCCGCGCGACGTCGCATCGTCTCGTTCCGTGACTTCACTTTCCATGATTAGGGTTTACAAATCCTTGGATTCAATTTGGAAAATAATTCAAGATATGATTTAGATTAAGATTTTAATATATCTTTAAATGGATTCTCTAAAATTTAATTTTAATTAAATTATGGATTAGTTGAAATTTATCCTTATTTTATGGATTTGGATAGATATCCTGATAAATCCTAGATAAACTTGGATAATAACATTTAATTTATTTTCTTTTGTCTTATGGATTTATATAAATTAATTATATGCAAATAAATCCTAGCTAGACTAGATAAATAATTAATTACATTGGATTTTATCCTTATTTTATGGATTTAGATATATTTAATTATATCTAGAGAAATCCTAGATAAATTTGGATGAATAATTAAATTTATTTCTGTCATATGGATTAAGATAGATTTTATTCTATCTTATTGAATCCTTGATTGACTACGATAATTATTAATTAAGTTTATCCATATCTTGTAGATATTGATAGATCTATATCTATCTAGAATATATCTTAGTAGATTTGGATAATTAAAATCCATGTTTATCTTTATCTTGTGGATATTTATAGAAGTAATTCTATTTAGAAAATATCCTAGTAGATTTAGATAATTAAATGTATCTCTATCTTATAGATATTGATAGATTTATATCTATCTAGAATATATATCTTAGAAGATTTAGATAATTGTTAATCAAGTATTGTAATTATCTTTTGGATTTAAGATAGATTTAGTTCTATCTAGTTAAATCCTAGTTGAATTAATGAATATTAATTCTAGTTTATCCTAATTTTATGGACATAAATAGATTTATTTCTATTTAGAAAATATCCTAGATAAATATGGATAAAGATAATACAAGATAATCCTAATATAATTGGATTTTGATAAAGTTAATTTTATCTAGAATAAATCCTAATAGATATGATATATTCTAGTTTCTTATTCTAAATAATTTAAGATTTTCTTAAATCTTAGAGTGATTGGATTTTATCTTATGGATTTGGATAGATTTGTTTCTATCCTGAAATATCCTAGCATGATTTTGATAATGATAATCCATGATCAGTCTTATCTTGAATTTAAGGATTTGATTTTATTCTTATAAAATCTAGAATAATCCCAAAAAGGATTTAGATAGATTCAACTCTATCTAGATAAATCCTAAATTAATTTGGATAGTCATTATCCAAGATAAATTTATCAAATCCGAAATTCATATTTTGGATAAGATAAGGAATTAATTATTTATTTAAATCTCCCTAGATTTATTAAATAATTTCCATAATTATCCAGTGTGATTAATTACCATGAAGTAAATGGACTTATCTATTTATTTGGTGTTAATCTGTTTTAAGTGGATTATCTGCCTTATCTGCTTGTGTGATAATTATGCAAAAACCATGTTTAAAATGACTAAGCGATAATTACAACAGTGTGTTGTATATGGTCTCCATAAATTGGTCTATATGTGAAGCAGTTTCTAATATTATCGCGACCCACCTTAGTGGGAGCAATAATCCTACGAAATAGCAAGTTCATAAGATTAGACTTCTTTATAGTAGGTTGCCTAAACTAGAAGCTTGTTTCTAATATTATCGCGACTCACCCTAGTGGGAGCCATAATCCTACGAAATTGCAAGTTCGTATGTTTAAGCATATTTATAAGATAGCTATGGAATTTTGTTAGTGGCGTACGACCTTCCCTAGAAGGAGTATCAAAACAGAAATGAAATTCCTAGATGCAAATATTTATGGTAAATGCTTAGGCAATATTTGGCGGCTATGCCACCTTAGTGGTCTCTGGACTATCCGTCGGTATTGTGACCAGGAAATTGTTGGAATCCGAATTTGTATGACCTCCCTAGAGGCGTACTTATTTTGGTTTTGACAGTTGCGAGATACATACATTGTTTTGTGGTTGTTTGCAATTATGTATCAAGCATAGTATGTGATAAATAGTTTTATTTCTTCTCGGCCAAAATTCTTAATAATGTCTGCGAACCTTAAAGAAATCAAACTCGAAGGCCAAAATTATGTAGACTGGAAATATAAAATGGATAAGATTCTCATTGCTGAAAACTTAAAGTTTGTATTCACCAATTCATGTCCTCTATTTCCTTGACAAAATTCTATAAAGAAAGTTTAAGAATGCATTTAATGCATGTGCCTGACAAGTTCTTTGAGATAGAAGGTCAAACTACTTTATTTTAAGTAGTAAGACACGTCTTGGTTTATACCGATGATAAAGGAATATCCAATGAGGACGTTGTCCAGATTCTATTGGAACATCCAAAAGAGATAGAAAGTTTTGATGAATCTTCTGATTCAGTTACTCAAATAGTTTCTGCACTCAGTTCATCGCCAAATGTAATAGGAAGTGAGTACAAGAAGGTTGTTACTGAAGAGTTGGAAACTTTCAGCATTGTATTCACTCTATTACTTTTGGAGGAAGATAACATGATAGTTGACGAATTCATCAAGGCTGCATCTTTCCTATGTCTTAGTTCAATCGAACAGAAGACTAACAATGGAAAGAGGGAAGAGCTGAATTGTCATCAATGAAAGCTATAAAGGCACGAAAAATTGGGTGAAAAGGCAAAAGAGAAGACGCATTGTGAGTCGGATTGACCTCTTCTACAGAAGGACAATGACTTAGATAACAATGCAATTTCTAAAAGAGAGATCTAGATCCAATTGGGCAGTTGTTGCAGTGGGAGCTATTTTTATGCTCACTTTATTGTTTTGTTTTGATGTATAAGACTTTGTTTTATTGGTACAGTTTAGTTTGGAAAGAATTCAGTTTCAGTTTCTAAACGTGTTAATGATTAAATGATGTTCGATGTCATTTGATAATGCTTGCATTATTGAGAAATGTGGATCGAATATCTATCATAGTACCATAGAAAAACAAATTATACATCATAGTATCTAAACAATATAATTGCAAAAAGATTGAATTTAACACCACAGTTCACCTTCTTAAACAATGAATGATACAGTATTTATGGTACTTAATCATAAGGCCAAGAAAGAACTTAGTAATTGTTCAAACTGATTTTTCTAACTCAATTGACTATCGGGATTTTAACATTTGTTTGTTAAATAGCTTGAAAGTCAAGTACGTCTGGTTGATGCACAATAAGTTAGAATCTTTTGGTGGTTCAAGGGATTCAGAATACTTATAGAGGTGCGACATAGAAAGACTAGCAAGTCTTAATGGTTTATACCATAGGAGACGAGAAATGAGTTAAGATCAGTATTGGGAGCTAAATCCTAGTTGACTACTCCAAGCATTCTTCTAAAGAATGGGATAGTCATATAAGAAGATATCGAAGTCTCTCGAAGACAAGTTCGATAAGTAAACAGTTTTACTCAATAACACCTTATCATTGATGGGATATACGTTGGAAACAACGAGTTATACCTTAAAGAAACTACCATAACATCAGACCTTCTACAACACACGAGTTGTGGACTAGAGGTAAGTTTAGTCCAGCACATCTCAAGGTGTGGAGTTATTCCAAGACATGATTTGGAAAAGGTATCCAAGTAATTGGAGTTGTGTACTGAGGTATGTTTTAAGGTTGTCTCAAATGATAGAAAAGGTACAAGTTCTATAATCTTCACGGCAAGATATGTGTTTGTTTACACGAATGCTAGATTCTTTGATGAAGATTATGAGGAGAACTACAAGCTTAACAAACATGATAATTCTCAAGATAATGAGAATATCTATTTTTCATCTTAACTAAGAAGTTACACCATTAGAAACTTATGCACTAAGAAAATCAATGTTTGTACCTAAGATTGTAAGAGTTGTGTCGTAGTGGGAGCGTTCTTAGATCAACTTGAACATAATCCCTGTAACTACAAGGACGCAATGACTTATTCAGATAATCATTCTTGATAAGATGATAGATTCTGAATAACAATCTTAAATAGACAAGAATGTTTGCAAGACTTGCGATACTACCCATAGACTATTTCAGTCAGTGGGAGCTAGTGGACCTGCAAGTGTAAGCATGGATCTCAAAAGGCTAGAATAATGGCAAAGGGTTATACCCAGAGAGAATTATATTCTCGCCTGCCATTTTTGCCTAAGTCGATCTGTATATTGTCTATTGTAGCCTACATAAATTAGGATGTATGTACTATGATTGTCAAGATAGTTTTCTTTAAGTAGAAGTCTTGAGGAGATCATCTGCATGGAACATCTTAATGGTTATGTAATACAGGGAAAGAAAGTTGAAAGTGCACTATATTTGGTATTCTTGGTACTCTACGATGATGACATCTATAAAAGTTGATAAACAACTAAGAGGGTTATCTAGCGTAGGAAACTGGTCGTCTACCCAGTTTAAGGATGATGGATTTAAGATAATCTAGTTACATTCTAAGCATCTGTGTCATTAGATTGCTAGAAAAAGAATGTATGTTTTCTTAAAGAATCCTACATCTACACAATACTTAGACACTTTAGCATTGAAAATTCCAAGAAAAAGGTTTTCTTTTTCTAGACGGAATTATTTTGTCTCTAGTCAAGTGTTTTTCGACATTGAATGAGATCAAGAAGAATGAGAAAAGTTCCATAATTGGAAGTCTCATATATGCTATGATGTGTATTAAGTTAGATATTAGCTTTGCCGTTGGCATAGAAGCATGATATCATTTTAACCATGGCCAAGGACATTGGATTGGGTAAAGAATATACTATAGTACTTGAAGAAGACTAAACGGTATGCTCTAGTTTACCAGACATCCATGTTATGTCCTTTAGGTTACATCGACTCGATTTTATAATTGATTGATGATCGAGTTATCCTCTGACTATGTGTTAACGTTAGGAGTTGAAAATTGAGTCATGAAGGAGTGTGATTACATCACAGACTCTATCATGAAAATTACAAGTGTGGTTTCATCAGAAACTACTAAGGTAGTTGTTAATCTCAGTAACTTCCTAATAGCTTTGACCGTGTTTCCGAGTATGTGTATGAGTATTATATTTTGTTATAATTACTCTAGTCATATGTCTAACTCGAGGGAAACACGATCTGATAAAGCTAAGCAATCACATAGAGATGAAGTATGAAATTAATTAAGGATTAAGTGCGCAACAAGACGTTATGGTTTCCAAGATATCATCAGAGAACAACCTGGCAGAACTTTTCACAAAAAGCCTATATGGCAACATGTTTTACACATGAGGTGAAAAGTACGGTAGTTCGATGTATCATGGCCCGAGACCTGCTTAGAGTATAAGTGGGAGAGTTTTGGCAGTGGGTATACTCGAAAGCATGATTTTGAGTATAAGTGGGAGATTGTTAGAATTGGTATACTGAAAAGCATATTTCGAGCATGTTGCACGGATAGAATTGCTTGTATACAATAAACTCTACAATCCACTTTTATCCCAAGGCGAGAAGAAGTAATTTTGTCGCATTGATGTTTGCTTGTGCATTTATAAGATGTATCTCAAACATTTAAATGTATAAGAAGCAAATAAGCCTAATTCTTCTGGATAGTAGACTGGTCGTGAACGAAGTTCACAGAAGGTGACGCAGTCGGTCCTTTGTAGAAGAGAAATAGAATTTCACAACCTAGATAGGCTTTGGCTACCTATCGTGAAAGGTTGCAGTGTCAGTCCGCATGTTTCCTTACCTTAGGAAATAAACGACACTGGTGTGGTATAGCACTGAAGGATCTAACAGTTGAGATAAGTCTTTCTTGCTATTTACTGAAAGACGAGGTCTCAGTGATTGGTATTTCTTAATCATTGTTGATATAACATTGAGCATACGATATTGATTATGCACTACTTTGATTTATCAAATGGTGCGGATTTTTCGCAATCCAAGAATCCTGATATCTTAGGTAGTGGTGATTAATGTCTAGAGGTGCTAGTATTGTTATTGCAATGAATCGTGTACTGGGTGAGTCCAGTTTGATAATATCCTCAAGAGGTGTTCGGAAAAGGTTTTATTATTCAGAAACCCGGTCGGTTGGAATTTATTCCAGAATAATAAATAAAGATTTTGAACTAGACAACTCTTGGAAAAAGATATTAATTAATTAAAGTCAAATAGTAGGCTTAAATTAATTAATGGATATTTATATCTTAAACACGGGAAATAATAAATTAAAGAGGTAAAGCCCGGATTACTCGTAATTTGGGATTGGACGGGCAGTCAATATTATTATACTATTGTGGATTATAATAATATTCTGTTTGGATTTAAATTAAATTGGGGCTCAATTTAATTAGTAAAAGTCCAACAGGTTTGGCCCAAGTCCAACCTCCATGGATCCCTAATCTGGCCCATTATAACTCAATATAAAAGGAGATTATAAAGGAGATTATTAGAGAATTAATCATTAATTTTCGTGCTCCCCTGTGGGAGTGGACGAAAAATCAGTTTTTGAGAAAACTGATATTCTGTCTTCTTTCTAATTAAGCCCTTTTCGATTCTGACAAGCTTTGCCCACCCAAAGGTCATTATCTGAGTTCGGGATACAGATTAGAAGGTTCGTGGTTGAGTACGAAGAACATCACGTGGAGAAGGCGCAAGCAATCGTCGATTCTTTGGAGAATCAGATCGGTAATTCTAATCCGTAGGAAATTCATGTTTTAGGTTTTAATTCCTTTTACATGATTTATGTGCGTTCTTGGATGCAATTCTGTGTTTAACATGTAGTTAATTAATCCCATAATCGGTCAAATAGATCCGTAGATCTGATTTATTTGTGAATGCATGACTTCCGCTGTGCAAGGGGCTCCAAACCCCAGCAGCTGTCACAAGATCGGAAATGCGCCGTTTAAGGGCCACAATTTCCTCTCTGACCTTCCCGACTTCCATTCTCATCTCGTCTACCTCCGTTCTCACTCCTGCAATCTCTTTCCATATTCTCTCAACCTCGACATTGTCCCTTCCTTTACCCCGTAGGGCTACAATCTCCTCTCTAACCATCTTGACTTCCGATATCATCCAACCCACTTCCTTCCTCATTTCGTCAACTTCAATCTGGGCTCCTGCCTCCACACTTGCTTTTACTTCCACCACATCCGGCTCCTGTTTCACCTGCGCCTCTGACTTGCCAACATCGTAAAAACATACCTCCTTTCCATGCGTGATTAGCAGCCCCTTGTTGAAGAAGTAATCCATATTGAAAACCTCCGGGGGTAGACACATTTCCACATCTCGGCAAGCTTTGTTGATCTTCATGATCACGTTGCGTTGCAGATAAGCCCCTAGGAGATGGCATGTGTATAGGTGCCTAGAAGGGTTGGCAGTTACTTGGTGACAAGCCTGGGCAAGCCAATAGCCTAGATGGACACGGACCCCCTTGGCCATACACCAAGTAAAATAAAGGTCGGGGTTGTCAAGTCGTTGTTAGCGGTGCCCATCAGATTATAGCTAATGAACGTCTGGGCAAATCGCAGGATTCTATTCTCGATGTGGTGCGCTTTCGAAAAGCTGGTCTTAAACTGACCCACCCTTGGGTGGGTAACACACTCCCAAGCACTCTGCGCCTTGAAACCGGGTGTGAATTTGGGTGGACCTACCATTCTCTCGTTCCACAAACCTTCGCCGTCCTGTGTACGTGTCAGCAAACCCATCCGGAGAGTCCACTCTCTGATGCTCATCACGTGCTCTTCATTGAAGAGGCGGAAGGTAATAGAGTCAGCATCCAAGTCAGTGGTGGACTTAAACCGGAAGGTCGAAAAGAATTCCCGTGCTAAGGCTATCGGAACATCAAAGGTGCTGTGCTCGAGCAGCCAGTCAAAACCGATTGCATCTATGTACTCCCAAAATTCGTTGTTGGACGCAATCTCCTTGAGCTCATCTGGGTCATACATCTTCCCGGACTTAGCATACTTTCCCACAGAACTCTTCTCTTTGTACGTCGCTGCACGTTTTGGGTCAGTGAACTTCCTCACCGCGTCCAGTAATTCCTTGGTGATCCAGATTTCTGTAGGTTCGAAATTGAGCTCCTCTTCTTGCTCTTCTTCGGAGTCTCTGGACCCAGCAGCGTATGGTACCTTAGCAGGTGGATGAAGAGAGGGTTCAACGGACTTCCCTTTTGCTTTCTTGGTCGAGGAAGGATCAACCTGTTTTCCCTTCATCTTTCTCTCAGTCGCGTGGCGGCTTCCTTCTCTTCGCTCTCCCCACTGCTAGGTTTGGGGGAGTTTGCCTGCTCAGGGGCTGCGGTTGCTAGACCCAGCGCTCATTTCTCCGTCTACTGGACGGATTCGTCAATCTCATCAATCAAGCTCCGACGAGCTTGCCTTCTTACTTCCCTCGCAGTAATCGGCGAATCGCCCCCCTCGGGGTCATCGGTCAGATCCACGGCAAGATTTACCCTGTCGTCGGTGGGTTCTTGTACATTTTCAGAGTCGAGGGCTTCTCCCTCCTCATTCAACAAAGGGGTTCCCCCGTAACGTAAATAGGGGTTTCTACCCCAACCGAACCTTCCTCATCATGGACCTCAGTACCCACAGCTTTTTCAGGGGTCTTCCCCTCACTTACGTTCTCAGAAACATGGGCCTCACTGCCCCCAAACACTTCCAGGGTTTCCCCCTCCACAGCCTTCTCGGAAATTAGGGCTTCGTCGCCCTCCGTCTGTTCTAGGGTTCTCTCCTCCGAAACACTCTCACAAACACCAGGGATTTCCCCCTCTTCGAACTTCTCAGCAACAGGGGTTTCCCCCTCAACGAACGAATCTTACCTTGGTTCGCTTACATCCAACAGTTCCAACCCAACTGCCAGATCTGCCTCCTCTCCTCGTATTTCTGCGGTGGTTGTTTCTGCGACAGCGGTGTCGGGTTCTGCAACGCCATGAACGGCCTCTAGTTGGGGTGGTGAAGCCTCTGAAATTATTGGTGGTGGTGGTGCGGTAGATGTTGAAACGACTGGTGTGGTTTTTCCCATCGTGGCGGCGAACAAGGCAAACGCTTGCATCGCCTCTTCCGGCCCACCTAGCTTTTGTAAAAGATCGGCCATGAACGCCGCCGCGTTAGAATCGCCGGATCCTGAAGTACTTCCTGTGTTCGTTGTGTTGTCCATGGCAGATTCTGTAGAATTTTAACAAGAACTCGGAAGAAAATTGCTCTGATTAGGGGTTAGAGAGAGAGAAAATTTGAGAGAAATTTGGGAATTGTTTTTTTGTAGAGAGAGTGTGTTATGGAAAATAAAAGGAGATACACGGTTTTAGCTTGTAGGTATGGGAGATGACTGTTTTGCAGCAGTTGCAGGTGTGACGTGAGCGTCCGTACGCCTCCCCATAAAGTTGCCTTTTGAAATTCGAACCGGTGCTAACTCCCTCCAAACATTTACTCCTCAACTCCCTGCCCCAAGTGAATACTCTCTGCAAAACCACACTTAAAAGAAAAACTTCAAACTAAAAGAAAGTGAAATGCCAGACTTCCCGGTTTATTATATGCCAGTATCAAAAGAAATTGTCCTCTAAGGAGTCTGGTATTTCGAAACTATTTTTGAAAGATTTTTTTTGTTTGGGTTTTTCTTGATTTAAAGAAAGCGATTAAAATATTTACAAATTCATTCTCAAGTGTTCTCAAGATTCCCTAGGTCAGGGAATGGTAAACTACTAGGATACCGGACCCAGGAAATTTTTAAGAACACTTACTTCCCATTTGAAGTTTACCATTTGAAGTCTGGGGTCTCAAGTGTAGCGTGTGTTTATATGTTGTGAGTGTGTGAAAATGTGTTGCTAGATCAAGACACCAAGTCCTATGAATCCACTATATCACTTGGTCTAGGAACTCAATGTAACTCAGAATATTCTGTCGTTGTACACACAAAACTCCCCTTCAAAGATCCCTCAACCCGAATACTATAAATTAGTATAGAGAAGCAGGGGTCGATCCCACGAAGATGGACACGTAAGAAAGCATTTAGAGACTCTTGACTAAGCGGCTGCTGCCACGCAAACAGGGTTGAGGTATAACTACTACTAGACCTAGGCATGAAATGTAAACGCTAGACCTAGAAAACTGTAAACATGCTGAGATCAAACATCATCAAGACTTCGGTATATTAAGCTTACTTCCTAAACCGTGTAAACGACTACCTAATTTAGCAAGACAGAAACCAACTAACTGTGGGGACCATGACTCCAGAAACAACACGTACAGTTAATAAAGCTGCAATTAACAAACTCAGGCTCTAACCAACAACGACAAACAATTTCCTAATTAACTCAAACATGAAGATAAAGAAAACAGAGCACGTACCTAGATTCGAACAGAATATAGAAATTGGGACGTCGGAAACTTGCGACAAACCGGAAATACATCAGATCTACGTAAATTAGAAGGAATGAAATGAAAACAAGTAGACTAGGCATAGAATTAAAACCTATTTTGCTCAGATTCACGTCGGGTGCTTAATCCACTCCGGATCCAAGCAATCCGAACCCAACAACAACCAAAATCAACTCCATAACTCAAGATTTAACAGATCTACTCCGATCAACTCCAATTTCCAGCAATCGCACACAACTCAGCAACAACACCAAACTTAAATCTCCGATTCAACCACCAACAAACTCCGATCACCCAGATTCAACCATTAGCCTGCATAAGTTCAGAAAACAATTGCGAAACGCATCCAACACAGGCAAACTAACGCAAACTCCAGAAAATCTCGACAACCAAATTAGAAATCAACACCAATGACATAATAGAAAATGAAACTTGCATTAAACACAGAAATATTCAGCGAAATCGGAAGGCCGAGCTTCGAACAGCGAAGCTCGGTGAAATACAAAATACGAAAGTAGTAAAGTGGTGCTTGTTTCTTCGCCCTCAACAGGACGGTGTTACAACCCAACAACAAATGTATGAAAGCTAAAAGTGTTCCCAAGTGCGAAACCCCGTGAATTTCCCTCTAAGAACCCAAGTGTATAGAAAAGTGAACTAGCTGCAGATTGTTAGTGAGGCCTCCACCGAGAAGGTCCCTCCAGAATGCATGCATCCTTCCTTTTATAGACACGGATATAATCTTCTAGAACCTTCGTAGAAATCTCCATTCTACCCTTCAGCTCTGATATTTACTTCGTCTTGTAATTTCTTTCACAATGTTCACTTATTCGCCAGTTTCCTCGGGCGTGTGATTGCCTTCTTTTTTCCTGGACCTAGCGAATCTCTTCTATACACCTGGCTTAAAACATGTGTTAGACCCAGCAAAATTTACGAATTTATCCCCTAGACCCATGCATGAAATTAGCCTTATCAATTCTCTTAGTAAGGAGTTGGTTATGAAGAGCGGCCGAGCAAACGCCGCCGATCTTGTCGTCTGTAAGATCACTAAAACTGTCAAGAAGAAGGACAAATCCGATCACAACACAAATCAGGTACTTAGCTTTATTTTTTAGTAATTTCTTGGAACTTTTTACGCATACGAAATAAAATTTGGAAAGCATAATCCTAACCTAATTTTTTTTGTGAAGTCACCGGTGGCAATTGGTTATGGTGACCGTAATGATGCTATGGCTGCGCAACCACGACTCGGCTAGGAGATGCCTCACGTGGAGTTATAGTGTGAGCATCACCGTATAGATCTATGAGAGCCTCAACATAGCTGATAACCCCTTGAATATGCCGCACCTCAACCCGCAAATTTCCGTCATCCATCTCACAATTTGGGAGTTGCAAATCGACATCCACACTCCAATCGTTATACGACTTTGGAGTACCAACATCATTTAGTGCATCCACCTCAAAATCAATTCCATTAGCAAATATATTGTTCGATTCCAGATTCATGGTCAAACTCCCATTACTAATAATAGACCTGTAACCACTCTCATTAGCAAATATATTGGTAGACGCCACATTTACCCGTTGAGTACCAAATTGTCTGTCAACAATTACCTGTGAAACTTCCTCGTCTGATTCCGGAGTAAATTGACGGCCTCCTAATTGTTTTTCCTCGTCTTCTTCCTCAGTTAATTCCGAATCACTTATATCATCAAAATTAGCGACTTTCTGATTCGTAAGCTGACGAGGATGACTACTGAATGTAGCTTCAATAGCTTCTTGATCGGGTGGATCCCTTGTGGTCTCTGCTGGAAGTGTAACAACCTGAGATGAAGGGTCGGTCTCACATAATGAGAATTCAGGATGGTTCACCCAGTTAAAACCCGGAACAATGTCCTCATCTAAGTCATCTTCACTATTACTGCCATCATTGGACGAAACATCACACCCCTCTTTGAAATTCGATTGTTCCTGCTATTCAATATGAGGATTGGGGGTGGACATGGAACTCCAAGGTAAGTGGTATAGTGTGTCGCGCAGATCCAGAACAGTTACTGTCTCCTTGATAGGCAGGGTTGGATCGACCGGAGCAGGTAGAGTTGGACCGACCAAGGCAGGCGGAGGTAGAACGACATCCACGGAGGAGTAGGTGGAGTTGGACCGACCGAGGCTGGCGGAGCTGATCGGCACGCCAGCTACGGCGCCGTCCTTGGGAGTATGGGGGCCGTTAGCGTGTGACTCTGCACGGGACACAGCGATCTTCGGGCCTAGCTTCAATGCATCCTCCGAAAATCGGTCTACATCATCCTCATAGAAATCTGGATCAAAGTGACGGCGAAGGGCCAACAGAAACTCTTGCCAAGATGCCTCCGGGTTGTTCTTTTGAAAGAAACAGAGCCATTCGGACGCTGGAGAATCTATTAACAGAGGTACCAGTTCGAGGCTATCCGATTCTGTAGTTAAGGATAAATCATAATACCTCTCGATACCAAAGATCCACTCAGTGGGATCTCCGTCAGAAAAACGAGGTGCCACAACACCAGACAATAAGCATTGGCGATCGATGGTCTCGCTCAACTGTCTCCTCAAGAAGTCGAGTTCTTGCATAATAAACTCATGTGCGTCGCCAGGCGAATCCTTCGCTTGTGTGTTGATAGTCATTCAGTCATGATTTTATTGGCCTTTCATTCAGTCAATTCAGTCAATTCATCAAACACCTCTATTTTATTGGGCTTTGGAGTTTGGACAATAAAGGGATTTTGCTGAGATTTAACAAATTTAATATGATAAAGAATAGAATTATAGGATAACTTAAAACATACAATATGTATAATTAAATTGACATTAGAGACGATCAAGAATTTGTTAATTTAAAATATACAGAGTTTCCAAAATTGTGAAATCACCACTGATAAGTCGTATTCTATGCCTCGGTTACTGGTCAGTATGACAGGTTTAAATGATTATATTTGCAAAGCAGTTGCTCAAAGTGTGCAGGATAAGTGTTCTGGCCAGTAGGGAAGTTCCGGAGTGTTCGGGTAGAAAAAGCGCCAGCATGGTCTCATACTGATCCGTATACGTGCTAAAACGGCTTGAGATGAAGAAGACGGATAGCTGGGACGGATTACCCACAATTAAGGGCAAAGAAGTCAAATTGCAGCGAGGATTTACCCTAAAATCAAGGGTAGCCTCCCTATAAAAGGTAGCCAAGTTGGAGAGAGAAGGAGCCTTGGAGAGACTTCAATTCACCATCATCTTTAGGTAGAGAGTTCTCTCGGCAATTTCAGTCTTTCAGCCGTGTCCCACTTCTTGCCTCGCCGAGCCATGATCACCTGACGTTCAGAATGTTCCCGAGTTCCAGTCATCGTCCGTTCCAGTTAGCTAGATCGTAGTTCCAGTCAGAGATTTTATCGCCCGGAGTGGCAAACAATCTTTAAATTGCTTTCGTAGTTTAATTAGTTCTCCGTCTTTACGTTGGATTTCTGTTACATTTTGGGATTTTGTTGTTTTGAAATGCTTGCTTTGGATATCCGAACGTGTTAATGCTATGAAGTTGATTTCCGTTTCGTTCATTGTAGTGTTCTTTTCTTTCCTTGTCTAGTTAGCTTAGATCTAAGATTTCTCGGTGTTTTAAGTGCTAAATCTCTAAATTCTGTTACGTAACAAATTTCTTTAGGATAGGTAAACAAGTACTATTTGATCTGGAAGTAGATCGTTGCATGCAAGGCTTCGTTTTATTTTCTGAATCGATCTTTCATGTTGACCAGCATGCAGAAGTCCAGTTTCAGCGTTTGATTTCAGATTTGATTTCTTAGTTTTAGATCTGTGTTCGCGAGTTGTTAATCTGCGTTTGCCGGGTTGGATCTGGAATTGTTATCTGAGTTTAATTTGTGTTGTTGGAGAAGATGATGTCTACATCCAGATTGGGGACCACCTTACTTTTATTTACTTTTGCTTTCTTTTGTCCTTCACCTCTGGTTGTACCTGCAGATCTGTCAGCCTAGTCACCACTACCTCCACTACACTCTGAATATTCTGTTTAGCCAAAAATAGAAATACCGTCCTTTCCAAACAATTTCTGTTACACCATGTCCCCTCATTTCCACGTACACAGTTGCATTCCATGATCTGCTCCCCCATCCTAGTCAGTAGGACGCCACCCTTTAATTACTCGCCTAGGTAGAAACTCAACCCGAGCGTGGTAGCTAACCAACCCTCCAAAACATCACCGCAGTAGTTTAAACGCACCATCTCTGTGGGATTCGACCCTTACCTCCACTATACTGATCAGTAGAAGTGGGTTGAGGAATCTTTGAAGACGAGGTCTAGGCTTAGTTAGGATCTTTATCCTGCCAGTAGGATATATCCTCACTTGAACGACACCTACACACCTCGTAACCTCTTCAAATGGCGCCGTTGCCGGGGATGGATGGCGTTTTAGATACTATTGTGTGTGATACTTTGGCGTAAATATTGTGTATAATTTTTTCTCTTTTTCTTTTGTTTCAGTTTATGAGAAGCAGTTCGGATCCTAATCCGTGGAAACCGAAGATACTTCAGCGAGGATCCATACTTGTGACCACTCGTTCTGGCCTGTCAACAACTCTGTCTGACCTAGACACGAGTAGCGACGAAGAACAGTACACCATAGAAGGACCAATTCCCGTGGAGTTACCACTGTTGGAAGGCAATCCAGGAATGGCTGCCAACATGGACGAAGATCCAGAGATCGGTACGCTGAATGCGCATACCGAAGGAGAACCACCGCAAGCTATCGTGGTCACCCCGGGACAGACTGCTTGTGACGTGAAGCCTCATGTCATAGCGATTCTACCTACATACTGCGGGAAAAGCTATGAAGGGCCGTATGAGTTCCTTCACGAATTTTGTAAGATTTGTAGAGCGCAGAGAAGACCAGCAGGAGCGACTGAAGATGATTATAGGCTGAAAGCTCTGCCATTTGTGCTCAAGGGGGAGGCGAACACCTGGTTCATGCGCTTGCCCCCTGACTCTATTGAGACTTGGGCCGACTTCAAGTCAGCATTCCTGGGCGAGTTTTTTCCGTCATCTAAGACAAGCGCACTGAAGAGAGAAATAACGAATGTGAAGCAAGGATATGACGAGCCCTTGAGCGACTATTGGGCAAGATACATGGGTCTTTTGGAATCGTGTCCCAACCATCGCATGGCGGACATTGAAGTACATCATACTTTCTACGAGGGCATGAACGCGGTAACCAAAGACCTGGCCAATTCATCTTCGGGAGGAAGCTTCACGCAATTACGGGTCAGCGAAGCAAAGAGAGTCCTAAGGAAGCTACTGAATGCAAAGAAAGAGTATGACCATTCAAGGGAAGGATACAACCGAGAGCGGGCTGCTGTTGCATCGACTACTGATCAGGAGAACAAGCTGGAGCAGAAAATGGACTTGAAGATGGATGAGCTGAAGAAGTCACTTTTGAGTGCCATCGAGAAGAGCACTCCACCACCTCTCCCAACTGGAAACTACAAGGGTGCAGAGCAGGGGAATCAAGGGGCCCAATACGAGCATCCGAATGACTTGATCAGTACGGAGCAAGCTAACGCTGCTGGGTATTTTAACCAGAATGGGAATTGGATCCAGGGGAGACAACGGGACGCACCATGGAGGGACCACCCGAATTTTCGATGGGGGGAAGGGAACCAAAACCAGAACCAAGGTCAAGGCCAGAACCAATATAACCCTTACCCGAACCAAAACCCTAACCGTGGACCAGCAAACCCAGACTTCCAGCCCAACTGGTCAGGAAGAAACCAACAAGCCCAAAACCATAACCCACAAAGCTCAAACTCGAACCCTGTTTACGTGCCACCCCATCAGAGAAATTTCCAAAACTACCAAAATCAACCAAACCAAGCATCCCAACACCATCAGAACCAGAATCAATTCCAAGCCCAGCACCAGAATCAATATCCTCAAGATCAGTACACTCCTCCTGCCCAATATAACCAATACCCGCCTAATCAAGGACAGCAAACCTTCCAGAACTATCAACACCAAGGGCCGGGTCATTTCCAAAACTCGAACAGGCCGAGGAGATCCGTTGAGGACATGATGAGTGAAATGCTAGCATCACAACAGAACATCAAAGGAGAATTGCAAGCCCATAATGAGGTCGTGCAGGGGATGCAAAATGCCCAGAAAGAACATAAGGCGAACATGGATATGATGAATAGGCAGTTAGCTCAACTGGCCAGTTCGATGGGTGATTTGAAGGGAAATGCAGGAAAACTCCCATCTACAGTCCAAATGCCCGAGAAGGCAAATGTGAGTAAGGTCACGTTGAGGTCAGGAACTACTTATGATGCACCTCAACCGAAACAGCCGAGTGAAGGATCGAATGGAACGAAGATAGGAGGCGAGACAATTTCAGCTGAGGAAATAGGGAATTTCATGCCTCGAATGCAGGATCCATTCTTCCTGGATGATACACCAAGTATAAGAGGTGAACCCGATGCCTTACTGACCAGGAAGGAACCTCCTCAAGAGAAAAATCCCAGAATGGAGGCTCGGACCCAAGAGCTACCAAAGAAAGTTGCTGAGGAACCCGTAGAAGAGAAAAAAGGGGAGAAACCATTCCCATTCCGATTTGTTACAAAGAGGAAGAAAGAGAACCCGGTCGACTACTTGTCGATTTTTGGAAGGTTGGACGTCACCATACCATTCCTCCAAGCCGTGAAACTACCCCCGCTCGGAAAATTCATTAAGGATTTCATAGCCGGGAAAGCTCAAAAAGATGGACAAATCATGGTGGAAGGGATCGCATCCGCAATTGTGCAAGAGAAACTGCCGCCCAAGAGGGCCGATCCAGGTATGTTCACTTTACCCATAACTATAGGGGATGTGAAAGTTGAACATGCGATGTGTGATCTTGGAGCTTCCATTAATGTCATGCCATTATCAATCTATAACCGACTGAAAGGAGTGAGGCTGTCAAACACTAGGGTGTTGATCCAGCTGGCTGATAGGTCGTGCATAAGCCCTGAGGGAGTTTTAGAGAACGTGTTGGTTAGCGTACAGGAGTTCACATACCCTGCTGATTTTTATGTGATCAAAATGAGTGAGCATGAAGCGAGAGAGTCTAGTGGAGTCTTGTTAGGGAGACCTTTTTTGAGAACGGCTAAGACAATAGTGGATATGGCCGAGGGGACTATTTGCATTGATTTTAATGGTGAGAAGTTTACTTTTGATATAAATGATGCCATGAAGAAACCCATTGATTCTGAAAATCTATGCTTTGTTGATGTGATTGACCCTCTAGTCCAAGATTTTCTTGAGACCGAACTATTACAGGAAAAACTCCAGGCTTTAGATGCTTGTGATCAGGCCGACGAAGAAGCTGCTGCGTGGTGTGATTTGATCAGTAGCCAGGGGTTGACCAACGAAGAAATAGAAGGAGCGATCAAGGAATTCTGTCAAAAGTCGGCGTTCATTGGAGCCGCAGGGGCCAAGCTTCCAGTCAGTACGGAAGAACCTTCAGGGGAAGACTTAAAGAAAGACGGGGAGGCCCAGAAAAACCCTCTACCCGAAGACACACTTCCACCCCAAGTCGAGCTAAAAAAGTTACCATCGAACTTGAAGTATGCCTACCTCGGGGAGGAGAACTCATATCCCGTAATCATAAACAGCAGTCTCACAAAAGAACAAGAAGCGCGGCTACTGGCTGTGTTGAATAGGAATAAGAAGGCAATCGGATGGAGCCTTACAGATCTAGTAGGGATAAGCCCCGACGTTTGCATGCACCACATCAGGCTAGAAGAGGGAGCGAAGGCTCATCGAGATGCTCAAAGGAAGGTAAACCCTAACATGCGAGAGGAAATTTTAAAGGAAATCTTGAAGTTGTTGTCGCTAGGGATTATCTATTCAGTGCCGGACAGTGAGTGGGTCAGCCCGATCCACATGGTTCCAAAGAAATCCGGGATCCAAGTTGTCAAGAATGAGAGGAACGAGCTGATTCCAACAAGGCTGGTCACGGGTTGGCGAATGTGCATCGACTACCGGAAGCTGAACAACGCAACAAGGAAGGACCATTATCCTTTGCCTTTCATCGACCAGATATTAGAGAGATTAGCTGGGAAAAAATTTTTCTGCTTCCTCGATGGGTACAGCGGGTACTTCCAAATTCACGTGGATCCTGAGGACCAGGACAAAACCACTTTTACTTGCCCGTTTGGAACCTATGCATACCGTCGCATGCCTTTCGGTTTATGCAACGCTCCAGGTACGTTTCAACGATGCATGATGAGCATATTTTCCGATTTGATTGAGGAGTGCATAGAAATATTTATGGATGACTTCACGGTTTACGGAGACTCGTTCGACTCTTGCCTTCATCATTTGGACATAGTTTTGGAAAGGTGTCAAGCAAAGAGTCTGGTTTTGAACTTCGAGAAGTGCCATTTTATGGTCACCGAAGGGATAGTCCTAGGACACGTAGTCTCAGAAAGAGGTATCCAGGTGGATCGAGCCAAGGTGGATGTCATATCCAAATTACCATTCCCTACTGATCAGAAGGGAATAAGGGGTTTCCTGGGACATGCTGGATTTTATCGAAGATTTATAAAGGATTTCTCCAAAATCGCCCAACCCCTTACCAGACTGCTTCAAAATGATGTGGAGTTCGTTTTTGATGAGCAATGCAAGGCAGCTTTCGATCTTCTCAAAGAAAAATTAGTATCCGCACCTATCATACGAGCTCCTGATTGGAACCATCCTTTCGAAGTAATGTGCGACGCCAGCGACTTTGCGGTAGGGGCCGTGCTGGGTCAGAAGATCGATGGGAGGAGGCACGTAATTTTTTATGCGTCCAAGACTCTAAATCAAGCCCAGCGGAATTACGATACCACCGAAAAGGAGATGCTGGCAGTGGTGTTTTCTTTCGAGAAGTTCCGGCCATATTTGCTGGGATCTAAGGTCGTAGTATACACTGACCATGCAGCCCTTAAGTATCTAGTTACCAAGAGAGAATCAAAACCACGCTTGATCCGATGGGTACTCTTGTTGCAAGAATTTGATTGGGAGGTGGAAGATAAGAGAGGAGTCGAAAACAAGGTGGCAGACCATTTGAGCAGAATAGTGCAAGAAGAAAACAGCGAGGAGGTGCACGACAAGTTTCCAGAGGAACACTTATGTGAGGTGATTTTTGCACCCAGAAAAATTGATTGGGAAGAAGTGTACAAACTTACTGGTCAGAATGATGCAGCAAAAGGAAAAGAGAAGGTAGGGCAGGAGCCATGGTATGCGGACCTGGCCAACTACCTAGTAACTGGAGAACTTCCAGAGGTACCAAGTGTTACCAAAGCCCAACGAATGAAGATCAAGAGTGAGGCAAAATATTATTTTTGGGACGACCCTTACCTATGGAGGGTAGGATCCGATCAAGTGATAAGAAGGTGCATTCCTGACTGGGAACAGCGGGATGTGTTGACCCACTGCCATTCGTTAGCATGTGGAGGGCACTTCGGATCCAAGAAGACGGCAAGGAAGATTCTGGATAGCGGCTTTTACTGGCCAACTCTCAACAAAGATGCATACGAGTTCTGCCGGAGCTGTGAGCGTTGCCAACTGACCGGTGGAATATCTGCCCAAGATGAGATGCCGCAAGTACCGATTATTGTTTGTGAATTATTCGACATATGGGGAATGGATTTCATGGGGCCTTTTCCCTCGTCCTATGGCAATCTGTATATCCTAGTCGCGGTGGATTACGTCTCCAAATGGGTAGAAGCGACGGCCACAAGTACGTGTGAAGCAAAGGAGGTGGCCAAATTCTTAAAGAGTCACATTTTCAGCCGTTTCGGAGTCCCAAGGGCGATCATCTCTGATCAAGGTACACACTTTTGTAATCGTACAATTGAAGCTTTAATGAAAAAGTACGGTGTGCACCATAGACTTTCAAGCCCCTACCACCCGCAAGCTAACGGCCAAGCCGAGATCTCTAATCGAGAGATAAAGAAGATTTTGGAGAAAACTGTAAATCCTTCTCGGAAGGATTGGAGCGTGAGATTAGAGGATGCTCTCTGGGCATATCGAACAGCCTACAAGACCCCCATTGGTATGTCCCCTTACCGAATAGTTTTTGGAAAAATGTGCCACTTACCTGTAGGGATCGAGCACCGAGCATACTGGGCAGTACAGAAAGTGAATATGGATGCTACAGCCTGTGAGGAGGAAAGGAAGCTGCAATTACAGGAGCTTGAGGAACTTAGATTGGAATCTTTCGACTCGGCCATGTGGTACAAGGAGCGAACGAAATTATGGCATGATAGAAATCTGAGAACCAAGGAGCTCCATGTTGGCCAGAAAGTACTACTCTTCCAGTCGAGATTGAAGTTAATGCCCGGGAAACTCAAATCTAAGTGGACAGGACCGTACATCGTAACAGCCCTCCGAGCTAATGGAGCGGTGGAGATTTCAGGGAGTCTTTCTAACTCTGAGCCTTTTGTTGTGAATGGACATAGGTTGAAAATCTTTAGGGATAATAGTGAGGTGGGGGTAGTGGATGAAATTCCACTACTACCACATACTAAGGTCACATACTGATTAGTAAGATAGGAATTTGGAATTCCACGTGGCTAGTTTCATTTTGATAATATTCTGCATATACTGGCCAGGTAGGATTCCAAATTACCTAAGGAGAATGTAAATACTGTATATACGTAATTAATTTTTGCATGCTTGAAAATTTTCTAAAAATCCAAAAATATATTTTCGGGCCTTAAATTTAGGTTGGGGTACACTTTGACCAAGAGATTACCTATTTAGTGTCACTCCAATTTGTATTTAAGTGCCATTTTGAATTATTTTCCGTAATAGGTAAGTATAGAGGGAAATTGTGGATAGGACGTAAATTTGAATTAAGCGTGTGCAGCTTTTGCAGGGTGGCAGTGCTGGAATGGTGTGGAGCAGAGAGAGTACACACGCTAGCCAATCAGGAACCAACGCCTGTCGCCCAACCACTTTTCACATGAAGCGGCATGACCGGTAACCACTGATAGCCGGTTGAAACCACCTGCAACTGCCATTTCTAATCCGAACTAAACCAACCGACCCTCCCTTTCTCCCTCAAAAACCCTCATTTCCAAAATACCTTTCAAGAAATTCTCCTCTATCCCTCTCACAGAACCATCGTTCTCAAACCAAACCCTAATTTCTACCGTCAAATCACAAATTACAGTCATGGGTAAGAAAGCTATCGCGAGGAAAATCAAGCCCCGTCGTGCGAACACCCAAGATACGCAGCCGCTGCGAGAAGAAACCCCGGAGGCCCAACCACAGTCGAACCAACCACCCGCACCGACTGCTCAACCGCCGGCCACTATTTCTTTGGATGCCGTAATGGTATTCCTTCGCCAACAAGACCCGACTAGGGACTGGACGGCGGCATTGAAAAATTTCGGCCACACGGGGGGCATAGGAACCGCACCCAGTGGAATTCCTCATGCACAGGTCAGACACGCAGAACTACAGTCGGAGGAAGGATCTCCCTCAGCCACCGCGGCATCGGAACCCTCGGTACCAAATTCGGCAGACCTGGAAGCTATCGCCGCGTTTTACAGCTCCGACTCTGAGGAGCGAAAGAAAAGGTCCAGCCAAGTAAGGGAAACCCAGGGAGAGAGTGGCGGAGCAAAAATGACGCCCGAGAAGGACCCAGTATTTCAAGAAGTAAGACGGCCAGAGATAGATCTGAACGAATCAGCCAGGAAACAGGGCCTCATGACGGACGAGGAGTTTGACTCGATAATGAACAGGGTAAACCGAAGAGAGGAGACAACTGACTTGGTGGCTGAGGGTCTGGACCTCGCACCAAGATCAGTAGGAGAGAATGAACAAGCTCTTAGAGAACCCATACCGAAGGATAAGACATCCCAGTCAGAAGGAGAAGAGGAGAGGGAAAAGCAGAGTGAAGCCAAGGAAGCAGGAACAGAGACAACAGAACCAGAGGTAGAGGCATCCACCCCAGTGGCACCTCCAGTAGTTAAACCGATCCCCGTCAGAAGGAAACTGGTAGTGAAGACAGGCTCCAAGGCAGAGCCACCCAAACCGCAGAGGAAATCGCAACGTTGTTTGGGTAAGTGGGCACCCAACAGGGCGAAACCGAACACGGCGGAGGATCCCCTAGAGATCGTGAGCGACGACGAACCCTGTCCGGCGCAAGAGGATCAGGGTGTGGAAGCCGAGCGGGTGGCTGAGGGACTGGACCTCGCACCCGAGTCAGTGAGCCCCGAACAATTGGAGAAGGAAGATGCCAAGAAAGAGTGTAGCTCCACTACCCAGGAGACGCCACCAACCGAGGCGGAAGAGGAAGCTAGATACCAAGTAGAAAGGAAAAGAAAGGGCAAGACCGTTGTGGAGGAAAAATCAAAAACCAAAAGAATGCATACCCCGAACACAGGCATAGTGATCACTGAGACTGCCCGGAGGACCCCATCAAACCGGCAGACACAGAGCGATAGTGAGTACGAGGCCAGTGAAGAATCTGAATCAGATAGCGACACAACCATGGAAGAGGAGGAATACAAGGAGCGGGAACTCCCCAACGATCATCGAGAACTGTTGCATCCACCTGCCGAACCACTCCGGTATAAGCGTTGGACGGTGGAACTCACGGATGACGTTGTGGAAGAGATGAAGTTGTTTGACGACAAGAAGCTCCAGTCAGTTTACCGCACAAAGAACGCAAAAGGCAAGAAGGTTAAGTGTGGAAAGGTAATTCATCTCCCATCCTTAGATGAATTGCAAATTAGTGAATCGTTTCTAGCCCTTTTGCATGAGTTGGGTTTTGAATGGTTGTTGAGGAATGAGAAGTTAAGTGTCCCGGTCGATTTGGCCAAGGAGTTTTTCGCAACTTTTCGATTCGAAGTCACAACTGATTTGGATATAGAGTGTGTTAGCTTCAGGGTATTTGGAGGAGAAATTAGGATGAATCTGATTGAGTGGACTGTGAGGTTGGGTATATGCAGTTTGGAGGAGGCAATAGGACTTGAATGGAGAAACAGGGAGCGGGGGATTCCCCGCCGGCATGTGGAATTTGAGCCCCAGTCGGCTTGGGAGGAACTTACTCACCCCGGAGCAGGGCAGTTCCAATCCACGATCTCCCGATCGATCCACCTTAGCGACCCCGTTTTACGCCTGGTTCAACTTTTTTAGACTACAATCTTTTGGGGCAGTCTAATTCGGCAGTCCGGACATCAATGACGGAGTTGTACCTTATATGGTGTGCAAAAAAGGGCAAGAAGCTGCACTTAGGGTTCTGGACTGCATACACATGTCACCTCGTCGCAACTCACCCAGCACGGAATATTTCCCTCTGCCATATATTGGGAATCTTCATGAGGAACAACATCACCGTTTCGGAGGACGAAGACCTAACCCCACTAACGATGGTGAGCGCCCCAGGATTGTTCGACACCCCTCTGTTCGTCCGAACGAACATGGTGTACATGAGGCAGGGCGTGCCCCACTTTTATGCGATGGGAGAAGAGGCAATACCCACTGCTCGGATAGCAACAGCTCAGGAAGCACCAGGACATGACCAGAGGCGAGACAGAATTGAACAATCTGTGGAAAAGATGGCTGAGGAAAATAGACAGATGAGGGAAGAGATGATTCGTTTAGCGTCAGCAATGGAACAGGTATTGAAGGAGTCTGCGGAGCAGAGAATACTGACTCAGAGGCAAGCCGCTCTAGAAAGGACAGTCACTGAAATGGCAGAGGAGAATCAGCAATTGAAGGCAGAGGTGATCAAGCTGGCAGGAGTTGTGGAAAGGATGTTGAAGGGCTCTGCAGAGCAGGATATGATGCATCAGAGGCAGGCGGCCATGGAAGCTATCGTATCAGATCTCGGGGAGGAAAACTCCAAGATGCAAAAAGCAATGAACGGAATGTTAGCCAGTATGGATAACATCTTAGAAGAAATGACCTACCTGAGGAAAGAGCAAGCTGCAGGACCGAGTGGCCATGGTGGCCGGACTGATGAACCACATATCCAAGAAACCGGAGTAGCAGATGAGCAAGAGACAGCGGACGCCGAGGTGCCGGCAAGAGCCGAGGAGCCGGCGAAGGAAAATGAAACTGGAACGGAAGAGGACAACCCGAAGGAACCACCTGCCCCACGAAGGAGCAGGCGACTTCGATAGACCCCCCCCCCCTACTGACCAAGTTAGTTTTTTTTTAAGCTTTTTTAACTTTTCGTATTTTTGTTATGTTGTGGTATTCGGTTAGGTAGTATAATCTGTGTTTGCGAGCAAACCCCACTTCATAACACTTAGCCTATTCCATAGTCTAAGTGTGAGAAGTTAGGGTTTGTTTCTTGGTAGCATGTTTTCTGTGTTTCTTTTGTATATACGTGTTTCTTTGTTTAGTGGATTTTGTCCGGTGTTCAAACCTCTCCCACTTAGCCTATTCCATAGCCTAAGTGTGAGAAGTTTCTGTTTGAGTTGTTATTTTTGTTTGTTATTTTGTTGTCTGTGTGTCTACCATACTGGCCAGTACTTTTTTTTTCCACTTCACAGCCTTATCTGGGGCAGACACTTGTGAAGTAGGAGGGGGGACGTAATGGCCAGTATGATGTATATATGTGTGTTCTGTGTTTGTGCTCGTTTTGTGTTTTTTAGGTCTAGTTTTTTTTATGTTGTGTGCTGATTTGGGCTTAAAACTCAACCGTCCTGAGCTGGAGGTGAGGGGAATTGAGGGAGATAAGACAAGCTGGAAAACCGAAACCACTCTCCTTAGTACCTCCTGACCAGTATAGATGATGTGAGTATGAGAGAAAAGCCCACACTTAGAGCCAAACACGAAAGCCCTCTAAAATGTGAGTTATAAGCCTTAAAGTGGAACCACTTTCCACATACACTTAAAGAAAAGAGAGGCTGCCACAATTTGCCTAGGGTGAAGTGATCACGGGTAGCAAATACTGAAGGCAGTAGGAACCCCCCCCCCCCCCCCCCGTTCAAAAAAAAAAAAAAAAAAAAAAAAAAAAGAAAACCACCACTTTTAGAACCCTTTTTTCTTAACCTTTTATACCCAGATAAACACCCCTAGCCCCTGGGACTGTGTGTAAGGCATGAAACAAATGGAGCTTACTGGCCAGGAAGAAGTGTGAAAAAAGCAGAAACCAGCTGGGCAGGAAAGTTAGAAGAAAATCGACCAGGGAGACATTCCAGGTCCAAAAAAAGAAGGGATAAGGGTGGCGAAGCCACGAAAAAAAAAAAAAAAAAAAAAAAGAGGAAGAAAGAAAGAAAAGAAGAAAATGGTCAGAGATTTGACCACACAAAAAAAATGAAGGAATAAGGGTGGCGAAGCCACAAGAAGCCTACTAACCAGTTGGAAACTCAAGCCAGAAGCACCAGCTAAGAAAAGCAACTGATCAGAAGCCTGATGCACACAATCCCCCTTCATAAATTAAATAGAAGTTTTTGAACCTTAGAGCCTTAGGAACATCTACCCAAAACACTACAACCCAACAGCCCCGTTACAAGCCTTAAAGTCCTTCAGTAGCTGCACGTGAGATCTAAGTCCAAAGCAATTGTGGTTGAGCATGATGAGAGAATTCAGTCCTAACGTTCCTGGTGAGGTGCGAGTGACTGAGTGAACCTAGTGGTTGACCGAGAGTGTGGGCGATCTTGACAAGCAGATGTACTGACTGGGAGAGAAAGGGGGGGGCGGCAGAAGTTCAAGGCTGTCTAAGGCCGGATTGCACCTGATCCCGAGGGGAGGGATGGTTGAAAATGTAGCCCAATCTGTTAGTGTTTTATGTGTTTCTGTGTTTGTGTTTGTGTTTTCTTTCTTCTTCGTCGTTGTAGTCTAGAGTCCAGTTTTAGGTAGAGTCGGGCAGGGAAGTAACCAGGCTAGAATGCGACTTATTGCTTTTTGTTTGTTCTTCACGCTTGAGGGCAAGCATGTGGTAAGTGTGAGCAGTTTGATAAGTCGTATTCTAGGCCTCGGTTACTGGTCAGTATGACAGGTTTAAATGATTATATTTGCAAAGCAGTTGCTCAAAGTGTGCAGGATAAGTGTTCTGGCCAGTAGGGAAGTTCCGGAGTGTTCGGGTAGAAAAAGCGCCAGCATGGTCTCATACTGATCCGTATACGTGCTAAAACGGCTTGAGATGAAGAAGACGGATAGCTGGGACGGATTACCCACAATTAAGGGCAAAGAAGTCAAATTGCAGCGAGGATTTACCCTAAAATCAAGGGTAGCCTCCCTATAAAAGGTAGCCAAGTTGGAGAGAGAAGGAGCCTTGGAGAGACTTCAATTCACCATCATCTTTAGGTAGAGAGTTCTCTCGGTAATTTCAGTCTTTCAGCCGTGTCCCACTTCTTGCCTCGCCGAGCCATGATCACCTGACGTTCAGAATGTTCCCGAGTTCCAGTCATCGTCCGTTCCAGTTAGCTAGATCGTAGTTCCAGTCAGAGATTTTATCGCCCGGAGTGGCAAACAATCTTTAAATTGCTTTCGTAGTTTAATTAGTTCTCCGTCTTTACGTTGGATTTCTGTTACATTTTGGGATTTTGTTGTTTTGAAATGCTTGCTTTGGATATCCGAACGTGTTAATGCTATGAAGTTGATTTCCGTTTCGTTCATTGTAGTGTTCTTTTCTTTCCTTGTCTAGTTAGCTTAGATCTAAGATTTCTCGGTGTTTTAAGTGCTAAATCTCTAAATTCTGTTACGTAACAAATTTCTTTAGGATAGGTAAACAAGTACTATTTGATCTGGAAGTAGATCGTTGCATGCAAGGCTTCGTTTTATTTTCTGAATCGATCTTTCATGTTGACCAGCATGCAGAAGTCCAGTTTCAGCGTTTGATTTCAGATTTGATTTCTTAGTTTTAGATCTGTGTTCGCGAGTTGTTAATCTGCGTTTGCCGGGTTGGATCTGGAATTGTTATCTGAGTTTAATTTGTGTTGTTGGAGAAGATGATGTCTACATCCAGATTGGGGACCACCTTACTTTTATTTACTTTTGCTTTCTTTTGTCCTTCACCTCTGGTTGTACCTGCAGATCTGTCAGCCTAGTCACCACTACCTCCACTACACTCTGAATATTCTGTTTAGCCAAAAATAGAAATACCGTCCTTTCCAAACAATTTCTGTTACACCATGTCCCCTCATTTCCACGTACACAGTTGCATTCCATGATCTGCTCCCCCATCCTAGTCAGTAGGACGCCACCCTTTAATTACTCGCCTAGGTAGAAACTCAACCCGAGCGTGGTAGCTAACCAACCCTCCAAAACATTACCGCAGTAGTTTAAACGCACCATCTCTGTGGGATTCGACCCTTACCTCCACTATACTGATCAGTAGAAGTGGGTTGAGGAATCTTTGAAGACGAGGTCTAGGCTTAGTTAGGATCTTTATCCTGCCAGTAGGATATATCCTCACTTGAACGACACCTACGCACCTCGTAACCTCTTCAACCACCCTTGAAAAGAGGTTGGGAGATTGTAATAAGAAAATATATGTATATTTAAAGAGGATCGATAATGGTTCCCCATTTCCCCCCTTGGTGACTCAAAGCCGGTGCTCTTCATCGTCACAAATATTTCTGGTCTACAGTTACACGTATTACATAATTATTTTTCAGTGCGAATGCTTTAATTAAAACTAAATAGCAGGACCAGGGTGTAAGTCGAAGTCGATGTCAAGGTCAATGTCGAAGTCGAAGTCAAGGCCATCAAAACTCAAAGGCGTCTTCATAACCATCTGATACGATCATATCTCTTATGATCTTCCAATTATTTAGTTTTCCTTTATTCACCTTATCTTTCTCATATTTGTTTAGATATTTGTTTCTTGTTCATTAAGTTAGGGTAGTAGTATTAGAGTATTATAAATAGGAGAGATTGTTATCATTTAATCAATCAATGAATCAATGAAATATTTTCCCTAAATTTGACTGGTGCAATAAGCATATTATCGTTCCCTATTGCTGCTCATCGGAGAACGTCCGAGAACCAGCAATTCGTGAGCTTTTCTTCGAGCACGTCGAAGGTTTGGTCACACCAAGTCGCGCGAAGATCGCCATCCAGTCACGTTACGGAGGACGTCCGTAACACCATCGCATTTCTGTCTTTTCAAATCTTGTCCATTTCGAAGAAGATCGACCTCCGCCGCCCCTTCAACGGGGAAGCCAGAACCGGAACCGGAGCTTCGTAACCTCCGCAGTACGGCTTAACAATTGAAGAAAGCAAACCATCGCTAATCCTCGGATAACTCATCTCCGGTTGAACAGCTGGAACTTCATAACCACCGTAGTACGGCTCTGAAATCGAAACAATGCCGGGGTTTGCGAATTGAACTTTATTTGCCGGAAACATCAACTGCACGGCAGACGCAGGAAAAAAATATTAGAAATAATTTACGTTAAATTTTGGATAAAAAAATTAAAAACCCTTAAAAATAAAATTATGAACAAAATTTAAACACCTTATATGCGTCCGGCTGTAGCGGCGCACCGGATTGCTGCACAGTCGAAACAATACCGGGTTGCACAATTGGAACTTCGTATGCCGGTAACAAAAACTGCAGGAAAAAAATAAATTAGATAACAATTTACTTAACAATTTGCATAAATTTGCATATATTCCAATGAAAAATAATTTACGTGACGATTTACGTAACAATTTGCATATATTCCGATGAAAATCCCTAGGGTGGACGCATGAAAAAAAAATTACATAACAATTTGCATAAATTTGTAAACTCTTAAAATAATTTTTAAAAAATACCTCACTTGTGGCCGGTGCTAATCTTTCATAATTTGAACCACCGTCGTACGATTCTGGTTGCGCACATTGGACTTGATAATCACCGTTAAAAAATCCCTAAGGAAAACGCGGGAAAAAAAGTTGAGTAACAATTTGCTCAAATTCGTAAACCCTAAAAGGTTAGGAATACTAGGATTATGCTTTCCAAATTTTATTTCGGATGCATAAAAAGTTCCAAGAAAATACCTGATTTGTGTTGTGAAGGGATTTGTCCTTCTTCTGGACAGTTTTAGTGATCTTACAGACGACAAGATCGGCGGCGTTTACTCGGCCGCTCTTCATAACCAACTCCTTACTAAGAGAATATTCGTGCATAATCCAATGGCCGACGTCCGCCTTGCCTGAGTTCCCGAACGTGAACATCTTGGATTGACCGATGATAAAACCGGTGTTGGAGTCTTCAATCTTCATGGGGCCCGTCTGGCCGTGCCACGTGCCCTCCCCGGCCTTTCTTGAAACCCTCTTGGAATTTCGAGCCCTTACCAGCGTAGTGAAGGCGAAGATGGTGTACTTGATGGCGCCCTTTTCCTCCATCTTCGAGTGGTAAAGCGACTCGATGTCGCTGAAAATCTCCCACGGGAAGCTGTCGCCGTAGATGGCCTTCTCAACGACGCCGTTCCATGTCGGATTCTGCCCCGTCACCCACGGAATCAGGTAGCCTTTGATCAGCTTCTCCGGGGTCGGATTGAGCTCGAATCCCTGCTCGATCCGGATTTCCAAGTGATCACCCATCTTCTCTCTCGTTTTTTCTTTCTTTCTTTCTTTCTCTTGTATACTCTCGTTTGCAATGGATTAGGTTTGATGGTGTTATGAATATATAAAGAGTTTGTGTGTGGGTTTGTATTCAACGTAGAAATCCGATAATTTTCAGGTGTTCTAGATTTTTTGGATAATTAATTTCTTTTTTTTTAGATTCTAGTAGTATTTTTAGCTTTTTGTCTCCCTGATTTTACAGATCATAAATTTCCTTTTTTTTTGGATTCTAGTAGTATTTTTTGTTATTTGGATAAGATTATTAATTTAAATAAATAATTTAATTTAATAATTTAATTTAATAATGAACACGACATATAATTATTAATCTGTTCGATGGTTTGCTAATTGGATAAATATTATATTGCTCAGCTTGAGAAAGGTCATTACCTATGTGATCCAACATTCTATAATCAACTGTCTTTCATACTAATTAATGTTATTAGGGGAAGGGGGAGTGTCATTTATAATAGGTTTAATTAATGTTATTTCATACTTGGATATAATTTCCTAAAATTTAACTGTTAATTGTTAGCTACAAAATGTAAAGTGATTTATAGAATTTGTTTTTTCACTTGTTTAAGCTATCCGATAGTTCTTGTTTCATATTGAAAAGTAAACTTACTTTTGATTGAAAGACAATACTGTAAATTAAATTCAATGTAAAATACTATATTTTCCTTGAACTATTATCTAATTTAATAAAGTTCAAATTAAAAGATAATCATCAATAAATGAACAATAATAATTTCACGTCTATACATTTATCTGCAGATTGTGGGCTTTTTTATCGCGCAGCAGAAGAAGCCAGGCTTTTATATATCGCGCTATATTCGCAAGTACCACGAGAGAAGAAGCACGACTCTCCAGCGCGGTTATACTTCCAAAAGGCCAGCATCCGCGACAATATTTGCCCAACCCAATATTCCAACCAATATATTGAAAAAGAATAATTTTTTTATAACAATACAAGATGAAAAAAATATAAGTATATTTAAAGAGGATCAATAATGGTTCTCCATACCCCTTGGTGACTCAAAGCCTATGCTTTTCATCGTCACGAAAAATTCTAGTCTACAGTTAAAAATATTACATAAATCTTTTTCAGAGCGAATACTTAATTTAAAACTATCAAAACTCAAAGGCTTCAGTTCACCGTCGTTGATGGAACGTGTTGATAATCGGAGGCCGAACGCGTCCATCACCGGAACCTTCAGTGTTCGGCTGCGGCTGTACACAAGCCAATATTCATGAGTGAATATAAATGCAAAATAAAAATATACATATATCAATACGGACTATGTTATCTAAATTTTTTTCAAAAATTAATGTATTTTTTAGGCGATTCAAATTAGATAAAATGTTACGACTACTTTTTTCTTTTACCTAGCTATTTTCATAAAATTTGGATGAATATATATATAAAAAAAACTCATTACCCTCGTCTCTGCCTCCATTAGTGGCTGAAAATCAGAAGCGAACAAATCATCGAACTCCTTCATCCAGTCTTTGCCGTCGCATTTCTGTCTTTTCATATCTGAATCTTGTCCATTTCGAAGAAGATCGACCTCCGCTGCCCTCTTTATTGATACAGTCGGGGAGGCCAGAACTGGAACTGGAACCGGAACCGGAGCTTCATAACCGCAGCAGTACGGCTGAACAATCGAACCATAGCTAATCATCGGATAACTCATCTCTGATTCAACAAGTGGAAGTTCATAACCACCGTAGTACGGCTCCAGAATCGAAACAGCGCCGGGGTTTGCAAATGGAACTTCATTTGCCGGTGACAAAAACTGCAGTGGCCGACGCATGAAAAAATAAATTAGATAACAATTTATGTATAAATTTGAAAAAGTCACAAAGAAAGTTTGGATAAATTTGATAAACTCAAAAAAAATAATTCAAAATAACAAGCACCTTATTTGCGTCCTCCAACGGCGCATGTCCCTCATCGGATTGCTGCACAATCGGAACAACATTGGGTTGCGCCAACCGATCAACACCGAGACTTGCAGATGAAACTTCAGTTTCTTGTGACAAAAACTGCAAAGGCGGACACAGAAAAAAAAATATTAGATATTACTCTCAATTTACGTAAAGTTTGGATATATTTGAAAATCCTTAAAAATAAATAATTCTGAAAAAGAAAAAAAAACTAAGGTTACATAACAATTTGCATAAATTTGTAAAATCTAAAAGAATGTAATTACAAAAATAAGTACCTCATTTTTGTACGGCGCAAATCTTGCATAATTAGAACCATCGTCAAGTTGCGCAGCCTGGACTTGATAATCGCCGTTGTTGCCTATATATTCCGATGAAAATCCCTAGGGTGGACGCATGAAAAAAAAAAGTTACGTACATAACATTATGCATAAAATTGTAAACTCTAATATAATTAAAAATAAGTACTACCTCGTTTGTGTCCGGCGCAAATCTTTCATAAATTGAACCATCGCCGTACGATTCTAGTTGCGCACATTGGACTTGATAATCACCGTTAAAAAATACCTAAGGGAAACGCGGAAAAAAAAAAAAAGTTGAGTAACAATTTGCACAAATTCGTAAACCCTAAAAGGTTAGGATTATGCTTTCCAAATTTTATTTCGGATGCGTAAAAAGTTCCAAGAAAATACCTGATTTGTTTTGTGAAGGGATTTGTCCTTCTTCTGGACAGTTTTAGTGATCTTACAGACGACAAGATCGGCGGCGTTTACTCGGCCGCTCTTCATAACCAACTCCTTACTAAGAGAATATTCATGCATAATCCAATGGCCGACGTCCGCCTTGCCTGAGTTCCCGAACGTGAACATCTTGGATTGACCGATGATAAAACCGGTGTTGGAGTCTTCAATCTTCATGGGGCCCGTCTGGCCGTGCCACGTGCCCTCCCCGGCCTTTCTTGAAACCCTCTTGGAATTTCGAGCCCTTACCAGCGTAGTGAAGGCGAAGATGGTGTACTTGATGGCGCCCTTTTCCTCCATCTTCGAGTGGTAAAGCGACTCGATGTCGCTGAAAATCTCCCACGGGAAGCTGTCGCCGTAGATGGCCTTCTCAACGACGCCGTTCCATGTCGGATTCTGCCCCGTCACCCACGGAATCAGGTAGCCTTTGATCAGCTTCTCCGGGGTCGGATTGAGCTCGAATCCCTGCTCGATCCGGATTTCCAAGTGATCACCCATCTTCTCTCTCGTTTTTTCTTTCTTTCTTTCTTTCTTTCTTTCTTTCTCTTGTATACTCTCGTTTGCAATGGATTAGGTTTGATGGTGTTATGATTATATAAAGAGTTTGTGTGTGGGTTTTATTCAATGTAGAGATATCATGTTAGTATATTTGGAAATTTCCACCAAAATCCGCTTATCTTTTGGATCACGATTTTCCTTTTTTGTTAGATTCTAGTTAGTAAATAGGATTCTAAATTCTGTTTAATTAGTTAATTAGGATATAGGTATTTAAATTAAGATTCCAAATAAGATTCTTTTTCTCTCTCAATGTTATGGTATGGGGTCGGCTTCTTCATGTGTTACACATTATATAGCCGTAGAGGGTTTATGTGTTAGTTTTAATTTATTTTAAAATAGAATATGTGTTAGTTTCACGCCCAATCCCTAGCTTTTTTGGATAATTAATTTCCTTTTTTTAGATTCTAGTAGTATTTTTAGCTTTTTCACTACAAAAAAAAGCGTCGATTTGCTACCAGTTTTTTGCTACCACACCATAATGCTCGCAAATATGGTAGCAGACACCGAGCAAAAATGAAAAAAACGACCCATTTCTAGAGTTGGTACAATATGAGGGGTTTTGCGAGCACAAATATAATGTTCCATCTTTTTGGAAATGTGCAGCCAAACTTTGGGGAGGGGAATTTCAAGGCATGACTACTTTTATGCAACAACATGGAATTCAACACAATGTGTCGTGTCCTCACACTCCTCAGCAAAATGGATTGGCTAAAAGAAAGCATCGTCATATAGTAGAAATGGGGCTTGCTTTATTGGCTCAATCTCATCTTCCTCAAAGCTTTTGGGATGATGCTTTTGCTACAACTTGTTTTTTTATCAACAGGCTACCTGCTAAGCCACTCCATTTCATCTCTCCATATGAGAAGCTCTTTAACAGCAAGCCTGATTATCATCTTCTAAAAGTTTTTGGTTGCCTTTGTTATCCTCATCTCAGACCCTACAATGCTCACAAACTCCATTTCAGATCTGATGCAGCTACTTTCATTGGCTATAGTGCACACCATAAAGGATATAAAGCTCTGCTACCCAATGGAAAAATTGTTATCACCAGAGACATCATATTCGATGAATCCACTTTTCCTTATCATCCCTCTTTCACCTTACCTTCTTCCTCATCATACTCGGCTGTTTTAGCTTCACCTCCTATCTCACATCCTTCACTACCCATCATCACACAACAAGCCCAAGCCTCAACACCTATTGCAGCACCTGATGACTCTACACCTTCTGCATCTGCAGACTCTCCAAATATTGCTTTTCATTCCCCTAATATATCTCATTCTTCTGAAAATACTCCACTTCACCCACTTTCGTCTACCGTCTCCTCTCAATCTTCATCCAACTCAAGTTCAGATTCCCCACCTCAAGTTCCTGATCCAGCTCCGGCTCCCATCTCCCATCCAATGATTACTAGAGCAAAAGCTGGTGTCTTCAAACCAAAACTCTACCTGAATACTACATCCTCTTCTATAGAACTATCTTTTCTGATACCTAAATCATACTCAGCTGCTCTTCAAGTCCCTCTGTGGAGACAAGCTATATATGAGGAATTCATGGCTCTCTTGAGGAATAAAACATGGATTTTGACTACTCTTCCTCCGGGCAAAATTTGGTTGGTTGCACTTGGATATTCAAACTTAAGAAACATGTTGATGGTCTCATTGCAAGACACAAGGCAAGATTAGTTGCACAGGGATTCTCTCAACAACCAGGATTCGATTTCAATGAGACTTTTAGCCCGGTGGTCAAGCCTAATACTATCAGATTGATATTGAGTATTGCAGTTTCTTCTCAATGGAGCATTACTCATTTGGATATCAATAATGTTTTCTTGCATGGGGAACTTAAGGAGGAAATCTACATGCGCCAACCACCAGGTATTGAACAAGGTGGACCTCACCTTGTGTGCAAGTTAAACAAGGCATTATATGGTTTGAAGCAAGCCTCTCGCTCATGGTTTTTTACTGTGCAAGCTGTACTCTTATCTCTTGGCTTTTCTCAGTCTAGAGCAGATACTTCATTCTTCTATCGGACCCGAGGTTCAGAGACAATCTATCTACTCATTTACGTAGATGATATGTTGATCACGGGAAATTCTCCTACTGGAATAGCTCAGGTTATCAAGCTCCTTGGCAAACACTTCTCTTTAAAGGATTTAGGGGAAGTGTCTCACTTTCTCGGTATAGAAGTCACTCAAACTTCTCAAGGCATTCACTTGAATCAGAAGACATATGTTAAAGAACTTCTTGCCAAACACAACATGCAAGATGCAAAGGGGCATCCTACTCCTATGATTTCAAATCTGAAGTTGTCGAAAGCAGATGGCAATCCTACCGTGGATGGAACTCTTTATCGAAGTGTTGTAGGAGCTCTACAATATGCAACAATCACTAGACCAGAGATATCTTTCTGTGTAAATAAAGTGAGTCAGTTCATGTCCTGCCCACTTGACACTCATTGGAAGGCCGTGAAACGCATTCTAAGATATCTTGCGGGGTCACTCGATTATGGTCTTCACATTCGAAGAACTGGGATGAAAGTTACTGCCTTTTCTGACTCTGACTGGGCCGATCTAGATGATAGACGATCAATGTCTGGTTACTGCACCTATCTCGGGATAACTTGATCTCTTGGTGCTCGAAGAAGCAATCTGTTGTGTAACGTTCAAGCACAGAAGCTGAATATAGAAGCCTCGCTCATGCTGCTGCAGAGGTCAGTTGGATGAGTTCTCTTCTTAGGGAATTGAAACTAACTCCAAGTACAACTCCAGTCGTATGGGTAGACAATTTGAGCACGATTGCCTTAGCTTCCAACCCGGTGCTCCATGCAAGGACGAAACACATTGAGTTAGATGTCCATTTTGTTCGCGACAAGGTTGCTGCCAATGAACTTGAGCTGAGACATGTGCCGTCGTGTGATCAAGTTGCAGACGTTTTTACTAAACCACTCGGATACCAATTCTTCTCGAGGTTAAGGAACAAACTCAATGTATGCCCCCTATCCTCGATCGAATTGAGGGGAAGTGTCGGCGATCATCGTTCAACTCAAGCTCTTGTGAGTGAAGGTAATACATTCATTAAAGCTGCAACTATGCAGACATGTGGGACACCCGGTCCACGTTTAAATCCTCCTCATCTGAGCCAGACGTGCAGTGTATGAAATCGGACGGAGGAGCACGCACCAAGAATTTATTTCATCAGTTTCTTTCAGTTACTGTCTTTTGGATTCTCCCTCTTGGCCTTCCGATGGTTTTAAAGATGATTCTAGATCCTTCTTTAATTTCATATAAATAGGGATGAGTTGATATTGTTTGCAGATTGTGATTTGACAGCATCAATACAATTCTGATTATTTCCACTTCTGTTTTAGTTACCGTAATGGGGTATCTTCATAGCATTTGCTTTCTACTCTCATATGTTGTTCTTGTTGGTGGTCCTTAATAGTTTCCACCCAAATCCCTGAAATGTCGGTCTTTGATTTAAATTTGCCTCTCTTTCTTGTGTTTATATATGTGCGCGTATTTTGTGGTATAAGGCCCAATTTATCAAGAAAACTGTATAGTACACCCTCCTTCCCACAAAAGATATCACACTTGTAGGATGACACGAGATTTTAGAAGGTTTTGTTTTGTGTGTTAGATGGAGAGGGAAAATATAATTTTTATATTAATGTGAGATAGAATTTTTTCCAAAAATGAAAATGTGAGGGACAAACAAAAAGGAAAGTATAACTTTTTTTGTGGGATGGAGGGGAGTACTAATTAGTTGAAAATATGTGGATTAAGTCTGATTATTTTTATATCTAACGAAAATTACGAACAGAAAGACTTGAACACGACAAAGAGTTTGAAAACTAATGACATGGATTTCAAGGTCAACTTTTGAGGCATTGACAACAATGACATGAGTAATTTTTAAATATCCACTTAATATATTTTGCTTAATAATTGTATTAATTTATTGATAATGTACAGATCAATGTTTATGCAGTTTTTAAAATTAATAATATAAAAAAATAGGTATCAGAATAAAAATATAGTAACAAATAATACATCCGGTGGCTGGTTAATTAAGAATAATACTTATTAATAGTACTCACATAAAAATTATTGATAATTGAATTGGGATGGGCCAAGGCCACGGGCTAAGCTGAGCACATTTATTTTCAATAACTAACCGATATTGGGCCTCTAGCCACCATTTGACGTTGAATTCAAATTTGGGGTATGTACCGTGTGTTCATTAATTTTGGTATGTTCATATTTTGTGTCATATGAAAAATTATCCAATTTTATTATTCAAGTTATTTACAATTTTTACCACTATTAAAACACTAATAACGTAGCACCCCGACTTTTTACCTTTTTTATTGTGTTCTTGAAAAGACAGTCGTTTGTGCACTTGAAAATTTTTCGACCTTATTTCTTTTATCGATAGAAGAATTTTTTTTTCTTTTTTGAGCCAAACTCAATTGTTATGAGCCCAAAATATATTTTATTTCGAGCCCAATTTTGGAGAAGCCCAAATCAAGATTTTAAGAGCATGAGATTTTCTTCCACTCAAATATAATGCAAAGAAATCTGCCACGATTTGCATTGCTGAAAAATAGGAACAACTACAAGCTGTAGTATTTATATACACAACTATCACCCACTTTCTTCAAAAATCCAATCCAAATTGCGATCCCATCAGCCAATAATCCAAACCCCAAATACAGGAAAAATGCCTGAATCGAAACTATCAGAATCGGAATCCGAAGATAAAGAGGAAACCGATAATGGAACTGCAAACGAGAAAGACACGCCTTTAGATCAGAAGAAAGCATCAGAGTATGAGAAGCAGAGATTGCAGAGAATCAAAGACAATAATAGAAGAATGGAGGCTCTGGGACTGCGCAAAATGGCAATTAATCTCATGGGATCTGCTCCAAAAACCCATAACAAGAGTAACGATAAAAAGGGGCAATAAGAAAATTGTGGATGCAAATTGGAAAAAAATTTATGAAGAAATCAGTCTTCTGCCCAACTCTTTCGTCTTCACTCACCGGATAAAAATTGGGATAAAGACGAAGAAAAGATAGTTGGCCGCGAGATGATGAGAAATAAGGGCGATGTAAGCTGTGAAACGGCTATAGTGAGAAAGAGGAGACGAGGTCGAGACAGCCCTGGGCAGGTACATTTGCTTCGACAAAGAGAGAGAGCAGCAGCGGCTGACCCGGCAGCACAGCAGCGGCACGGAGGAGACGGTGCAGCGGCGGACAGCAGCTCGCGAACAGCAGCAACGGTGTCGGCGTTGGGTGCGAACAGCACCGTGCAGCGGAAGACAGCAGCTCGCGTCGGCAAATCAGCGAAGAACAGTGGTGGCGGTGCCGAGTTATGCCGAGGGATTGGAGACATGAGTGAGCCTCTGATTTTGTGAAAGATTGGAGAAGGAAGATTTAGAGAGTTAAGAGAGAATTTGCGTTTGAGAGAGATGAGAGACGGAGGGAGAGATCGAGAAGAAGAAGGAGAATTCAAATCTCATTCTAGGAGTTCACTGTTCACGAGATGGATGGGTGACTTGACACACATTTTTCAAGAATAGAATGGAGCACAAGTAAAGATTTTAAATGAACGAGGTGGGCTTTCGAACTAAATTATTTTCAAGAGCTTGCGATTTATTATATCCGGTTTGAGCATCTTTATAAGTGATGAATTGCTTTCTAAGTGTGATTGCCAATTATTATTTCATTCCATGACGATGTGATATATGTGTTTAAAGTGTTAAAATGATTGTCATATGTTTTGAATTGGTTGTGAAAGTGATAGCTTTTGAGTGGTTGTGAATTGCTCGACTTTGTGGATGTGATATGATGATGCTCGACCTTGACAGAAAAATGATTTATATTTTAAATATGTTTTTGAGGAAAAATAAAGTTTACAAAGGGTATGTCATGCCATGTTTTTGTTTTGAGAAATGCATATCTGTTTGTTTTGAGAAATGCATATCTGTTTGTTTAGCAAGGGAGTTGTCCCTACTAGACCTATTGAAATCGAATTCGGGTACTCAGGCTAGTGTACACCAATGGGGATCGTGAGCCGTCTTTTGGGTCGGCCGGTCTAGTGATCAAGTTTGCGGCCACATTCTTGTTCACAGGATGTTGATGTTGATGTTGATGTTGATGTTGTTTGAGGTTGAGGTTGTTGATATGATGATTATTAGTGGGGAGTGAGTCCCTATTATGAGTTTAATCGAATTCGGGTCCTAGCAAGGGTGCGTCCCTACTCGGACTAGTGTACACGATGAGGACCGTGAGTCATCAAACGGGTTGACCGATTTTCGTGCTCGTGGAAAGTGGCTCCCTTACACGACACCCTAAAGAACAGATATGATAGTTTCTTAAATAAATCAAGGAGAAATGGTTGTGTTTTGAAATGATGAGGAAAAAGGATTTGAGGATGAGTAGAAAATTTGTGTTGAAGATATTTTTAGTGTCTCGGGCCTTTTCAAGTTAAAACCCCGAGGTCACTCAATGGTGGCATGATATAACTGTTTTTATAAAATTGTTTTGGCATTTGTCCACTGAGTGCATCAAGTACTCAGCCCTGCATTTCTTTTTAAAAATGTGCAGGTTGAGCGGTGACGAGCGCGGTGGGTGTTGAGCATAAAAGTGAAGAATGTTTATCAAATGTCTAGAATATGTTGTGTCTTCATACATAGCATTATTCTACTCTCGAAATTTTTCCGCTAAATATTGTTTCTTTTGAGTTGTTGATTGTTAAGATACTCTGATTTTATTCGAGCTATTCCCATTTGTTTCGAGCTATGGTCGAGTTGCGTTGTTTTCCCCTTTCTTCCCCGCTTCTTTAACCCTCCCCTAGTTGCGATCAACCGTGTTTTCTATCCTTAGAAAATGTGGGCGTGACAAATAATAATGTGATTCCACTATCCATTGACACTACATTAGCTACTCTTCTTCTCCTCTCTCTTACTTTACCAATTTTATCTTAATTTTCGTGTCATATCATATGCTTATATTTTGATGGGGCGAAGGGAGTATTACGTTTGAATATATTTCGAAATATAAATAAAATTGAACCTAAACTTTGAGCCACGACTTGTTATTGGAGTACTTCATGTTTGACATGAAACTTTATTCTGAGTTATTTTGTGAGCTAAGTAGATAAATAATAAAATAGAGAAAAAAGAATGTAGTTTTTATTTTTAGAAACGTGTGATAGAAAATGTGACAAAACGAGTCAATTTGAAAATGCATGTCCAAGACTTGATTATACTCTCTCAGAATGGAGATCCAAACCAAGATAGCATGCACATTGTTGGGTCTCAGAAATACTATCAAATGTTACTAGAAAAATATAAAGTTCAAACTTTAATTTTATGTAACTAGTAAAATTAATAATAATGTCAATGATAAATTTTAGACATTAGAATGAAAATAAATATTTTGTAAAATACTAGATAAATAATGATAATGTAAACTAAACTAGAGTAAGGATTATCAATAATACTCATATATGCACCATAAATTAACATATAATTTCTTCGTGAGTATATAGTCTAACAATCACCTATACTCTCTTCGATCTTTCCACTTTTTTTCACTATAGCTACTTTATTCTCACTCCACTTAACATATTCCCTCTATCCACGAAATAATGTCCACAAAATAATATCCAAATTTACTTTTTCATTTATAGTAAATGGACTTCACTTTCCACTAACTCGATACACTGGAATTCTATTATATTGGTTGGAATGTTTGTACTAGTTTCAATATTGGGCGGATAAAATTTATACTTCCTCCGTACTTAAATTTTGTCATATTTTTTCATTTTCGTCAGTTCCATAAAATTTGTCACATTTCACTTTAACCATAAATAGTAAGTAGACCCCACATTCCACAAACCAATTTCGCTAACTTATTCAATCTACTTTTCTTTACGTTTCTTAAAACCCGCATTCACACTGAATGTAAACTTTCAACCAAAAACATATCCAAAATAATCATAAAATTAGCTGCACATTATGATTCGTAAACTTTCAACCAAAAACAAACAAAAGCAATCTTCGTTATTTTCCGAATAGTTAATCATACGCTGTAAACATCTTCAATTTTTTGTCAGTAACATAATTGAATCATACACACACTGTAAAGACCGAGGAAATTCAACAAGAAAGTAATCGAAGTTCATTCGATCATTTCAACGAATAGTTGGTACACAACCAATAACAGCATATGTTCTATTGAACTCAGAAATTTGGAAACCAGCATGGGAAAACTAAAGAAGAAAGCGAATAACCTGACATATGATATCGCCGATCATCGCAAACCATGATTATAAAACCGAAAAATAATATAGACGAATCCACAAACAGGTTGTGCGCATAATTTTCATGCCTAAATGAATTCCTTTCCGTGGCATTTCTGTCTTTTCAAATCATCACCTTCTTCATTTCGAAGATTGACCTCCGCCGCCCTCTTGATCGGAGCTTCATAACCGCCGCAGTACAGTTGAACCATCGAAGCTGCTCAATCGAAACAACGCCGGATTGCGCATATGGAACTTTCTTGACCGTTTTGGTGATCTTACACACGACGAGATCGGCCGCGTTTGATCTTCCGCTCACTTTAACATATTCATCGCTGAGGCAATACTCGTGCATCGTCCAGTGCCCGACGTCGTCCGCCTCGCCGGAGTGCTGAAACGCGAGCATCGTCGATTGGCCGATGACTCAGCCGGTTTTCGATCTTCTTAGGGCCTGTTTGGCCTCCCCACGTGCCGTTCTCGGCCCTTCTTGAAACCCTCTTCGAAGTGGAAGCCCTAAGCAGAGTCGTGAAGGCGTAGATGGTGTATTTGATTGCGCCCTTTACCTCGGTCTCGATGTCGCGGAAAACCTTCCACGGGAAGTTCTCGCCGTACATCTGCTTCTCGACGACGCCTTCCCACTGGATCTTCTGTCCCTTCTCCCACGGCAACAGGTAGCCTTCCATCGGTTTGAACCCAATTCCGATAGGAAACATGTTTGCGCTCTCATCCATAACCGTGGCTCTTTCTTCTCTTTCTCTATCAATGTTTTGTTATACATATATTTATATATAACTTAGTTTTAATATTTTTAAAATTATAGACTCTCTGTACTTCCTTCCTCTTGTCCCTTATTACAATTTTCGTTCATCCCAATAAATTTCGTTCATTCGAGTAACTTATTCGTACTCGCATTTTATTACTTCCTTCGAATCCCACTAATTGACGCCGATTCACTTGGCACAGGTTTTAACGCATAATTGGAAAAGGAAGAGAGACATAACAAGAAAAAGTACTCAAAGTATTAATATATTATACTTTAATTAAATTTTTAGTCAACTTTGTTTTTGTTTCAAAATATCCTTTAAAAGAAATCGACGAAAGGAAGGAAATCCAATAACAATAGAGCACCATCACAAGAAATCATTCAAACATTATATCGAACACGTCTGAATCGTAGTTTCATGAGTGCCATAAAAAGCTTTCATTCAGTCAATTCATCAAACACTTCTATTTTATTGGGATTTGGAGTTTGGACAATAAAGGGGTTTTGCTGAGATTTAACAAATTTAATATGATAAAGAATAGAATTATAAGATAACTTAAAACATACAATATGTATAATTAAATAGACATTAGAGACGATCAAGAATTTGTTAATTTAAAATATACAGAGTTTCCAAAATTGTGAAATCACCCTTGAAAAGAGGTTGGGAGATTGTAATAAGAAAATATATGTATATTTAAAGAGGATCGATAATGGTTCCCCATTTCCCCCTTGGTGACTCAAAGCCGATGCTCTTCATCGTCACAAAAATTTCTGGTCTACAGTTACACGTACTACATAATTGTTTTTCAGTGCGAATGCTTTAATTAAAACTAAATAGCAGGACCCGGGTGTAAGTCGAAGTCGATGTCAAGGTCGATGTCGAAGTCGACGTCAAGGCCATCAAAACTCAAAGGCGTCGGTTCACCGGCTTCATAACCATCGCATTTCTGTCTTTTCAAATCTTGTCCATTTCGAAGAAGATCGACCTCCGCCGCCCTCATCATCGGGGAAGCCAGAACCGGAACCGGAGCTTCGTAACCTCCGCAGTACGGCTGAACAATCGAAGAAAGCGAACCATCGCTAATCCTCGGATAACTCATCTCCGGCTGAACAACTGGAACTTCATAACCACCGTAGTATGGCTCCGAAATCGAAACAATGCCGGGGTTTGCGAATTGAACTTCATTTGCCGGAAACATCAACTGCACGGCAGACGCAGGAAAAAAATATTAGAAATAATTTACGTTAAATTTTGGATAAAAAAAATTGAAAACCCTTAAAAATAAAATTATGAACAAAATTTAAACACCTTATATGCGTCCGGCTGTAGCGGCGCACCGGATTGCTGCACAGTCGAAACAACACCGGGTTGCACAATTGGAACTTCGTATGCCGGTAACAAAAACTGCAGGAAAAAAATAAATTAGATAACAATTTACGTAGTATAAATTTGAAAAACTCTCAAAGAAAATACTACCTCCGTCCCTGAAAGTTTGACACAGTTTACCATTTCGGTCCATCCCTGAAAGTTTGACACACCACTTTTTACCATTTTTGGTAGTGGACCCCATATTTCACTAACTCATTCCTACTCACATTTTATTATAAAAGTTACTTTAAAAGTAGGACCCACATTCCACCAACTTTTTCAACTCACTTTCCATTACATTTCTTAAAACACGTGCCGGGTCAAAGTGTGCCAATATTTGGGATGTGAGATGGAAGCTCCTCCTTGTTCAATTCCTAACCAAGTAAGACAAAATACAACGGCAAGTGTGAAATGGAGAAAGCAATTTCTGCAGAGTTTAAATGCACGTACCAGCTCCACGGATTATGTATAGACCACACCACAGGGGGATATCGCAATAAAGCTGGCCTACAATAGCACGCTCACACGCGGACAGCATGAGATATCAAGATTAGTTAGAGACGGCTTAATCATAACAAATTGCAGGCAGATTCTATGGTGAATTCACAGCCGTACCAAACTGGTCAAAGGAGCGAGGATCCCTAATAGAAGTAATACAACAAGTTTCTCTGTGGAAAGAAAAATTTCAAGTCAAAAGGTAAGATTAATCTAAACAAGCGTGACATTATACCTTTCTTTTACCATTAGACAGATAATATAGCTAAGGATTTCCGTACTCAATGAGAAATCATGAATTATCGGACTATATATATCACAAGGACTGTTATGAAAATGAAATCAATGTAAAACATGGCATATACAAACTCATGTATATGATTTTCACAACTTGGTAAGTGACACAGCTTGTTAGTTGTTTTTAGCTATAAAATAACCTCTCACAGACTCACATGTTTTCCAACCTATCACACACTTGCCTTTTCAATCTCATTATATTCTGAGTCTTCGAAAATACTTACTACTTAAATCAAACATTGTAATTGCATATACTCATAAATCAAACTGCTTTCTCTGTACATTCGAAAGAACTAGCACTACTATCTTTCGTCTTCAGGCATTGCATATTTCAAGTTCTCGTGCACCAACCAATTCCGCTAAATGCTAGTAACTACGTTCACAGGGGCAAATTACCTAAGAAACCGTTCGTTGACACGTGGGAACACACCAGGGATCCTCCGTTCCCCACATAGACCCGAAACCGGCGAATTGGTGTCAGTGACAGCCGAAGGCGTTCCGCTATGCGCGGGTGGAGGAAGTCGTGTGTGCTTCCCGTGTCGATTAATATCATGACCTCCGTCGACCCGATATCCCCCATTACTTGGAAAGGTTTAGAACGGCTATTCCCACTCAAAGCATGTAGATGTGATATATCTGCAGTAATCACCTCATCAACTTGCTGGTGTAAGTCGAGGTGACCCTCCTCTTCGTCGTCCCCCACATAACAGAGGAGCTTCACTGCACAAACGTGGCCAGGAGCGTATTTTTCAGGGCAGTGCCAGCACAACCCTTTACGTGAACGCTCTGATTTTTCCGCATTAGAGACCCGAATCGGAGTAACTTTAGGGCGCTCCAGATCGCGGCCATGCTGTCCCCCCGCAGGTTGCTGTGTAACGCCGGTAATTTGGCTGGGAGTGGTTAGTAGTGGTGGTCGAGATTCACGGCCTGACCACTGCTTCTTCGAGAATGATGAAGCTTGCTGATTTCTGTGTTCCTGATTAGCCCCCAATCTTAGTGCAAGTGCCATCGCCTCAGCTAAAGATCGAGGCTGTTGCAATTATATTTTCTCTTGAAGTGGCTGTTTCAGACCTTCAATAAATATCGGAATTAGAGCATAATCTGACAGACCTTCCACCCGATTCAAGTATTTTTCAAAAGTATCGTGATAGTCTGCCACGGAACCCGTCTGGACCAGCTTGGCAAGAGGGCCAATGTAGTTTCGAAAACTCTGCAGGTCGAAACGGTGGCGAACATCCTCCATAAACTCCGGCCACGTAACGAACCTGTTATTATTCCGATAGTTAAAAATCCACTCCACAACCGGTGGTTCGAACAACATCACCGCATAATGAAGGCGGTCTTCCTCTGGGATCATGACATGGTCGAAGTAGTATTCGACACGGGAGATCCAGTTAGTAGCGTCCGACCAGTCAAAGTGAGGAGCATGCATCTTCACTCCATGACGTTTATCGTCTTGATGTTGATAAGAGAAACGATCACGAGACGGTGGGGGGTCCCAACAGGACGCACGGCGGCGGTCACGCCCTCCACGTTGGCGGGCCGCTAGTGGGTCCCAACTGGAAACCCTGCGCGATTTACGAAGCGCCAATCTATGATCGGGGGCATCATCTTGTTGCCAGCCCCCATCCCGACAGTAATCACCGCGAGCAGTATAAACGCCACCACGCCGGCCTCGCCTCGGTGGTCGGCTATCTTGAAACCCTAATTGGCGTTGTCGAGGGATCGAGTTACTCCGGAGAGGGGCGGAATCACGATACTCCTCAAACGCCGCTTCATCCGATTCATAATCGTCATCCAGAGGATCTGTATCCGGGTTTTCCAACGCCTCCACCCTCCGATCGGAATTATCCATCCGAAACTCTAACTGATCAAATCGGGTCATGATTCGATCAAAACTGTGTCAAAGGATTGGTAGATGTACCCTTCTGACGACTGGGGATCACCCCGCGGCGGTGGTCGCGGCTGCCCGCTAGGGTCCCGACGATTTCCCCCTTGGTTGCGACGGGTAGACCCCAACACCAATTCTTGAGCGTTGCCTCCAGTCAACACCACTGGAGGGTTATTCGATTCAGGCTGAATATCCATGAGTTCAAGGATGAAAAAGCACCAGTTGTTAAGAGGCACCTATCTTAACGAAGAATTCCTGTCACGAAATGAACAACACACGAATCCGGCGTCCCTGAGTTTGGGATCGGCGGCTGATAAGCGGAAGGCTGGCGCGGAAGAGATTTCCGTCGGCAGCGAGTAGTTTAGTTTGTGTATTGCACAAGTAATGTTGGCAAAATATTTCTTCCTTAATTTCGTACGAAATTAATGAGAAGCCCTATTTATATTATCTAGGACCTAGGGTTGGTTCGACCAAATCCTATATATCGGGAAAAAATCAACAAAGAAAACCCGACGGAGCTTATAAACCGGTCGATACAATAACCGTTCATAAAAATAAAATAAACAAAAGAAAATAAACTAAAGAAAAAATAAAGTCATTTAGACAATTCATCAAACAGCTGGCGTCGGCTATTTGGCGACGAAGTCCTGGTAGCAATCCGGCGGTTTGAGCTGCGTCCTCGGCCTTAGCATCCTTGCAATGATCGCCTCTAAATCCTCCTTTGATCGTTCCACCTGTTCATCATCGCTCGGCGCCGATTCTTCCCCGCTCCAGCCGGCGTCGACGTGGGACTTGCTTCTGCCGTATCTCCACTTGTTGACTCTGCCACCAGCGAGTTTGTTGGGGTCGTAACACAATTCTTCCCAACCAATCACCTCTTAAACTGTGGAAAATAATGCCACTATATTTACATACAAAATCTACAACCTTTAAATTAGAGATAAACTACATTAATGCAAATCAATCTCTTATATCTCCCAAGATTTCACACACTATTTACAACTCAAATTTCATAGAATAATGCTACAAAGAATCTCCTCAACTATTCCATTACAAAACAGAAAATTCAAGAGCTCAACCAATACAAAAATAAACCCAAATTCAGATTCAAACAAGTCACACAATTTCACTCGAATTAAAACACAGTTAACCCATAAATCACACTACATTCAAACCATCAAATTCCCAATTAAATATTTTTCTGAAAAACAAAAGCAAAAGAAGAAAACTCACTGTCAAGATAGCTAGCTAGGGAAGTCGAGAGCCCAAGACATTGATAAAAGCTTGAGTCTTTTCGGTATTAACAAAAGAAACCACCGAAAAAACCCAAGAATCCCGACGAAATAAATCGCATTGGTCACTCGAATTACTCTCTTCACCACCCTCAATTGAGTGAAAATCCCAAATTTGACAGCTGCGATGAACCCTAATTCAAGAAATTTGACAAAAGAGGGGGAAGATTTGAAATTGAAGCGGTGTAAAGTTGGCTATTTGTTGAAGATCGGATATGGGTAGGGGTGCTTAAACGGTTCTCCGGTTCTCGGTTAACCGAAATCGGAACCGGAACTGGCCGGTTAATTGAGAAACCGGAATCTGAAAAATCGGTTCCGGTTCCGGTACCGGTTCCAACTTTTTAAATAAAGTCGGTTCCGGTTCGGAATCGAAACCGACCGGTTCCTAATCGGGAACCGAATTATAATTCAATTTTATTTTTTATAATATAATATACTAATAAGTATATTTTAATTGAATTAATTTTGAATTAAATTAAAATAATTTGAAACAATGAGTGATTTTTAGATATAAACAGAGTTAGATTTGTGAGCTCTGTTTTCTGAAGCATTTATAATGTTTCAATCGTGACTTTGAATCTATAATTATTTTTCCAATCCATTTTTTACGAACTAATTACAATGAGTATGACATCATAAGTTTGTTTTTAATTTCCAAAAGAACTTATACAAATACAATATCATTTCATATGACATGAAATTAACTTTATAACAAAGATATGTAACAATTGATTTAATATACATTAACCGTTTGTGAATAATCTATTAACTATTCCATTATAAACAAAAAAGTCACAACATGATCAATTAGTATTGGAAATTCCATTGAATATTTGTTCCATCATAATGCTCACAAATATGCTAGCAGACACCGAGCAAAAACGACCCATTTATGAAGTTGGTACAGTACGAAGGGTTTTGCGAGCACAAATATAATGTTCGAAAATTTGCTAGCAAAAAGTGCTAGCAAAATGGTGCAAAAATACATGTGCTCGCAAATCAGCTAGTAGGAATAAGTGCCAGCAAATTACGGCGCAGAAGTAGGTGCTAGGAAATACTTTATTTCTTATCCAAATGATAACTACAGTTAATTATTGTTAATCAAATTATAAAATGTAAAATATAGACTTAATTGTATTGGGAGAAGTAATTGTGAAGTCCAATTGTATTGAAAATGAATTAGAGTTAAATTCTTTCATAAATTCCTTGTTAATCAGTATTGAAAATGAAATATAGTTAAATGAATAAGACTTAGATACTCATAATTCTCTCGATATAATTCTCACCGATTCTCCTCCCCCAATTCTCACCGCCTCCCCCTAATTCTCACCGATTCTCTGCAGTTTTCCAGCAGATTTTCCAGCATATTTTCCAACAGTTTTTACAGCAGATTTCACTGACCTCGTTTCCCTGCTCGAGCGTCTGCAATAGGCGATTCCTGACGACGCGGTTTTTCCAGCAGAAGACAAATTTTCCAGCAGTTTTTCCTCTCACTGACTTCGTTTCCCTGCTCGATCATCTGCAATAGGTGATTCCTCTCTTCCTTTTCACGGCTTGCTTACAAAATTCTTCACATTTTTCTGCTTTAATTGTTACAATTTCCGGCAAAATGTTGGTCGGCATTTGCTTGCTTATTTTCTATGTGCAACTGTTTTACTTAAAAGAGGTTATTGATTCTCTCACCGATTCTCACCAATACATAATGGTTGCTGAATTTGATGTTTCACTTCATTGATTATGTGTTCCTGATTCTATGATCATCATTGTTTAGAGACAATTTTGGTATTTTCAAGCTCGATTTCACCTCTTATTTCTGCATATGAGTTCCAGATTTTGGGAACTTTTATTCTTATCTGTATTCATCAACTTGAATTTCAATGTGTTGGTTATATGTGAGTGTGCTATACAAATTTGGTTCTTGATTACTCTTGAAATAAGAGGTGTTGTGGTTTGGAAATCTCAGCATCTTCTCATTTCATGTATTAAACTGTGTTCTTGGCTCTTTTGATTTATGAGAGTAGCAGATAAAATCCTTTAGCACCCTTTCAGATTGGGGTTCTGTATATAAATATGCATAATATCTGTATCTTTTAGCTCGGAGAGGAGAATATGCATTGGGGTTCTAATGCCTTCTGTTTTCTTCTTTTAGTTCTGATGCTTACTGTTCTCATGATGCAAACTGTTATCTTTTAGTTACTGCATTGGTTTGAAGTCTTATTATACATGTTTATAGGAGCAAGTTAAAGGCAAGAGCCAATGAATTACGGGCTGCAGGGGAAGTAGATCCAGATTTTGATCGCATTTTCCTTGACCTTTTTTGTGAAGAATATGAAGAGAAAGCAAATTCTCGGAGCTGGACAGGCAACAAACATTTATTTCCCTAATGCTGCTAGCAGTTCGTCCATTAGGGGCTTAGCCATTAGCACGGAAGAGTTACAAGCAATGCGAGAGCAAATCACTATTGAGATGCACGCGGAGCTGGAGCAGCAAAATGCGGCATCCGCGCAGAGCAACATGCCGAGCTGGAGATGCAAAATGCAGCGTTGCACGAGGAGCTGGGGAGTCAAAGTGCGCGGCAAAAAATGGAGTTACGCGAGGAATTTGAGAAGAAAAATGAGAGGATATTAGCACAATTGTTGAATTTTAGTGAAAAGGTTAACCGAATGAGTAATAACTAAAAGTGTAAAACAATCTTATTAATTTTATGTAAGCTTTGAATTTTGTTCTTTTTTAATTGTCATTTCATTATAATTGTTTTGAATTTTGTTGTTTTTTAATTGTCATTTCATTATAATTTTTATTTAATAAATTATCCAAATAATAATTAGTAAAATAATATTAATATTTTGTTCTTTCTGCTAGCACAATGTTGCTAGCAGAAATAGCTGAATTCGATAACGTGCACAATGGAGGTGCTAGAAAAATTGCGAGCAAAATGGAGTTGCTAGGAATATTGCGAGCACATACATAGTTTGGTCGACACCGTCGATTAGCGAGCAAAAAGGTGGTCGCAAAAGAACTTCTGCTCGCAAAACTGCTATCAAATTTGCTACAAGCGCTATAGCTAGCAGAGTTGGTGCTCGTAATCTGCTAGCAAAACATACCTATGTGAGCACTTTCATTACAGTTTTGCTAGCACCATTGTGCTCACAAATGGCCGCTTTTTTGTAGTGTTTCTCTCTCAGTCTTTTCTCTCTCTTCCAATCGGTAACACGTTTATATAGGTTTTATGTGTTAGTTTTAAATTATAGATTTTCGTGCGTAACTGATAGGAACTCGCCAACGGAGGAAGAGGATCATACCGCCGAGGATGAATCCGCACCAACTCGCAGGGACCAAACCCAGCAGCCCAAGCCCAGAACCGTGAAGAAGTCAGCCCAACCAAGACGAGAGCAACCCAAGCGCAGTGTGTCTCGACCCAGCAAGTACAAAGATTACGTATCAAGATGATCAGCAAGAGTTTATTCGCTTTCCTTTATTTTGAGAGATATTATTTGGTTTCCTTAATTATCGTTATTTTTCTTAGATAGATCGAGTCAAATCTTTTCGGGTTTTCTTCTTGATTCTTTCCCGAATCGTAAGTCCGAATCAAGCAGGGGGAATTCTATATATTATAGAATTCTCGTAGATCGAGTCTTGAGAAATAAGTAATACAAATTGCCTATTGTCTCATCCCTAGTTCTCGCACAAAATTCCCAGCACCTCCACTGGGGCAATTCATCAAACATATTGCATACGATCAACGATAGGACCTTAAATCCTATCAACTGGCGCTTCATTGAGCCTCTCTTCCCCCGCTGTGTTTATTTCATCTACCAGCCATGGCGTCCGCCGACGTCGTCACCGGTGGCGACCCCAAACTCGACTACACCCTCCAAGAAATAGGACAGAGCATGTTCGACATTAAAGTTCGCATCGCCGCTGATGAGAAAAAGATACAGTCGAATCGCTTCGCGCAGGAGGCTTTTGAACGACAACAAACTCAATGGAATACGAGCATGGATGGCCATATGACTCGTCTGATAAAGGCGGTCGAAAATCTGGGCAAAAAGCCACCCGACGCGGCAGCATCGGCCTCAACAATGGCGACCCCCCGTGGTTGGAATTTACCACCCTCGACCACGATCAAACCGATACGGTTTAACCAAGATTCTTGGCCGAAATTGAAGATGGATCCACCCTGTTTTAATGGCGATGGGGTAGTTATGTGGATCAAGAAAATTCAGAAATTTTACAACCATAGTTTCACCCTGCTTTCTGACCGTTTATATCTAACGGAATTTCTATTGGATGAGGCGGCAGAGGAATGGTTCGAGTGGTGGGAGTCTAATAACACCTACCGAGGATGGGACGATTTCTTACTCGACATTAAGCGGCGCTTCGATCCGGATTTGTATGAGGATTACGTTGGGTGTCTGGCTACTCTGCGACAGACAGGATCCTTGGAGTCGTATCTCGCTGAATTCGAGCCCATATTGAGGAAGGTGACACACGTAGGCGACGACCCTTTAACATCGCTCTTTGTCGCAGGGCTTTCGGCTTCACTCAAGCACGAGCTTTTGATTCATCGCCCCGCTTCTCTCAGCGATGCAATCGCGCTCGCCCAACAATTAGCAGCTTGTTAGGCGGCTACTAGTTTTGATCAATCACTGCGACCTCGCCCGGCATGGCAGTCTCGTGAATTCAAGCAGCCACAGAAAGTTGCGAGCGCTGCACCGAAACCGACCGACTTTGTTCGCCTGCAGAGTTCCCAATCCCGTTAGCAGCGCGAGTCATGAGGCCCTACGGATTACCCCGTCATCCATATTTCGGCTGCAGAGCGAGCGGAACGCACAAAAAGGGGTTGTGCTGGTGGTGCCTGGAGAAATACTCGAGATCACATATTTGCAGCAAGAAGTTTTATGCTTTTATGAGTGACGATGAGGACAGTGCCTCTGCCCATGGTGACGAGGAAACATTTGCAGACGAGGAAGCCGAGAATATGGTGATTTCGGATGACATATCTCGTGTCCTTGTTATTGGACCCAAGCTCAAACCACGCTCGATTCGTGTCACGGGCATGATTCATGATGTTCCGGTATCAGTGTTGATTGACGGTGGTAGCACGCATAATTTCATAAAACCCGCCGTCGCTGAATAGCTAAGTCTTTCGTTGCACACTATTTCTCCTTTTCGAGTATTTGTTGGCAACAGAGCCTCATTACGTTGTGATTATGTGAGCCTTAAGACACCGGTCTTTCTGCAGGGCACTCGTTTCGACATCGACCTTTTCCTCTTACAGGTGGAACGCCCTGATGTTATATTGGGAGTGCAGTGGCTTCAGGATTTGGGAAAGGTGCTGTTGGATTTCCAAGACTTGACTATGGAATTCTTATGGAATCAGTCGCTGATTATTTTGAAGGGAGAGGATAAACCACCAAAGCAGGTATCTTATAACAGCCTCTTTTCGCTCATCGGCCGGGACCATGAATCAGAAAATTTTGAAATTATTCCTATGGGGTCGGACTCCAATACCGCCACTGCAGCCCCGGCTGATTTAGATCCAACTTTGGCGTATGCTATTGAAGAATTTGGGGCGGGTTTTGAGACCCCTTTCTGGCCTACCCCCATCTCGCTGCTGGGACCATCGCATTCATCTACCTCCGGCAACCAAACCGATTAATGTGCGCCCATATCGCTATCCTCATTTTCAGAAAGCGGAGATTGAAAAAAAACATGTTAAAGAGATGCTATCTCAAGGTGTCATTCAACACAGCACTAGCCCATTTTCATCTCCGGTTCTCCTAGTCCGTAAGAAGGATGGTACATTCCGGTTTTGTGTGGACTACCGGGCATTAAATGCCGCAACAACGCCGGATCATTTCCCCATACCGATGGCCGACGAGTTGTTTGACGAGCTACACGCAGCGATGATTTTCTCAAAATTGGACCTTCGTTCAGGTTATCACCAAATTAGAATGAACGTGGATGATATTCATAAGACGACATTTCGTACCCACGATGGCCACTTTGAATTCTTGGTGATGCCGTTTGGCCTAACCAACGCTCCGTCCACATTTCAAGCAGCCATGAACGGAATCTTCAAACCTTTCCTCCGCAAATTCGTCATAGTCTTTTTCGACGACATCTTGGTTTATAGTAAATCAGGAGAGGACCACCTTGGCCATCTCCGCGAGGTACTGACGATCCTCCAGTCGAACTCTTTCTTCATCAAGAGAACGAAGTGTGCTTTCAGTGTATCGACAATTGATTACCTGGGGCACATTATCTCTGCAGGGGGCCTGCGTGTCGACCCCACCAAAATTGAAGCTATGTTGGCTTGGCCACCTCCTACCAATATCAAGCGTCTCCGTGGATTTTTGGGGCTTACAGGATACTATCGCAGATTTGTGCAGAATTACTCGGTCATTGCAGCACCGCTCACGGAACTACTTAAGAAGGACTCCTTTATTTGGAGTGAAGCAGCGGTTGCCAGTTTTCAGGCCCTTAAGGAGGCGATGAGCTCTACTCCGGTACTTCGCCTCCCTGATTTTTCTTTACCATTTGTGATCGAAACCGATGCCTCCGACTTCGGAATAGGGGTTGTCCTAATGCAGCAGGGACATCCGGTGGCGTACTTCAGCAAGAAATTAGGCCATCGCCGGCGCGTCGCCTACACTTACCATAAAGAGCTGTACGCCATCGTGGAAGCGGTTCAAAAATGGCGACAGTATTTGTTGGGACGGGAGTTCATGATAAGGATTGACCAGCGCAGTCTTAAAGACCTCATCTCCCAAGTAATTCAAACACCGGATCAACAGTTTTATGTGCGAAAACTAATGGGGTACAAGTTTTTGATTGAATATAAATCCGATGCTTCGAATAAGGTGGCGGATGCCTTGTCCCGCCGCGATGATGACAGTCCTGACTCCAAGGCAATGATGTTCGCACTTTATGCTCGCCCAAATCCGGCCGTGATCGAGACAATTCGCCACGAGAACGCCCTGCTGCCAGATCTGATCGCACTTCATCGGGCAGCAGAGGAGGGAAATGCCCCACCTCACATATCGGTCTCAGATGGTCTTCTCTATTTCAAACGAAGTGTGTATATTAGTCGGGACTCACTCACTCGCTCAACTATTCTTGGGGAGTGTCACGACTCGCCCACTGCGGGCCACCCCGGCGAGCGCAGAATGCTTGCGCGTGTATCGGCGGTTTTCTATTGGCCTGGGCTTCGCCAGGATGTCCGCGACTATGTTGCAGCATGTTTTACCTGCCAATCCATGAAGTATGTGCGTGATAAACCCAACGGATTAATCCAGCCCCTTCCGATTCCGGGTATGGTATGGGAGGCTGCCTCCATGGACTTCATAGTGGGCCTCCCTCCGTCGCACGGATACACAGCGGTGATGGTTGTGGTTGACCGCTTGTCGATGTATGCCCATTTTGGGGCGCTGAAACCCGGGTTTGATGCTCCTCGTGTGGCCCGGCTGTTCGTCGATACCGTTGTGAAGCTGCATGGGTTTCCAGCCAAGCTATTATCCGATCGCGATTCCATCTTCATGAGTGATTTTGGGGATGAGCTCTTGAAGCTCAGCGGAACAAAACTCCAGTTTACGACGGCCTATCACCCGAGACGGACGGGCAATCGGAGGTTACTAACAGAGTGTTAGAACAATATCTGCGGGCATTTACCTTTGACCACCCGTCGCGATGGTTGGATTTGCTGTCATGGGCGGAACTAGCCCTCAATTGCAGCATCAATGCTAGTATTGGCATGTCTCCTTTCCAGGCATTGTATGGTCGTGAGCCCCTGAATATTTTCGCGACATATCCTCAGCCATCCCATAATCAAGCCGTGGAGGAGTTGTTGTCTGAGCGCCAAGAGACTTTGCGCACGCTAAAGCAGCGCATTGCGCGATCGCAGGATTCTATGGAGGAGTTCGCCAATCGCCATCGCCATCGCCGCGACGTGGAATTCAACGTCGGCGACAAGGTCCTCTTGAAGCTGCAGCCTTACCGCCAAGTCTCAGTGAGTAAGCCAACTTCTAATAAATTGGCGAGGAGATATTTTGGCCCTTATGAGATCACCGAACGTATGGGAAAGGTAGCTTATCGCCTTTTGTTACCAGCAGAAAGCAGAATTCATAATGTCTTTCATTGAAAAGTAAAATGCGGAAAATAAAAAACCGAAGAACTCTTGAAGACTACATTTTGATAGATTTGAATTATTCATTGAGATACCTTCTACATGGCTATTTATAGGACTCTAGATATAAATATACCTAGAAACCATACTCATTGAAACTCTACATTGTCAATGTTATTCTCTTCCCAACATACTTGGGACTCACATGTTCTCTTTCCAACACTCCCCCTCAAGTTAAGTATCGAGTTTTTCGACACTTAACTTGCACGATCTTCACTTTGATTAATAGTTTATACTCATATTCAGGAGTCCTTCACTTTTCATTGACAGTTTATGCTCGTATCATAGAGCTTCTTCAAATCATCATTGATAGTTTATACTCATATCAAGGAGGCTTTTTTTCATTGAAAGTTTAGACTCATTTCAAGGAGTTTCTTCAATTTTTCTGTTGACAGTTTTAACTCGTGTCATAGAGCTCTTCAATTTTTTATTGACAGTTTTAACTCGTGCCAAGGAGCTAATCTAGACAGTTTTTACTCATGTCCGGGAGCCTTCTTAGACAGTTTTTACTCATATCCGGGAGCCATCTTAGACAGTTTTAGCTCGTATTTAGGAGCCAAATCATTTTTTTCTGACTGACAGTTTTTACTCGTGTCGAGGAGCTTTTTTTTGACTGACAGTTTTTACTCGTGTCGAAGAGCTTTTTCTGACTGACAGTTTTTACTCGTGTCGAGGAGCTTTTTTCTGACTGACAGTTTTTTACTCTTGTCGATGAGCTTTTTTCTGACTGGTAGTTTTTACTCGTGTCGAGGAGCTAATTCTGACAGTTTTTGCTCTTGTCTTAGGAGCCTTTTTCTTCTTTGGACTGAATTTAATTTGCAGCCCAAAGCTTAATTTGTGTGGCCATGCTCAGCCCATTCCTTTTCATCCTTGAGCCTATGGACACTAGGCCCAGATTTGCTTTCACATTTTGGAAACCCTAACAATGAAGAAGACGTAGTGTCTCCTTCCTCTTATCGTCCCCGAGGAAAATTGTCCTCAGGCGGCATCCTCTCGTCCCTCCGACGCCTATTCACTTCCTAATGGTGAGACTTCTCCAGTCACTAATTGATTCATCTTCCCGACGAATTGGCAGCGGGTTCTCAATATCTTATCGACGACATCTCATTCCTACCAACTCTTCACAGCGGCTTGCTCCGCCTTCGTCCTCAGCAATTATCTCCTTGATTCGGAGATTGAATCGTTTGGTCGTGTTGGCCTCTGTCAAGCTTCATACCCTCAACTACTTCCAACTCATTGAACAGTGTCTTCCCATCTTGAATTGTGATGACACCCACTTTTCCAACTTTTCCCGACCTTTGCAATCAGCTCATCAATTTCCCTTTCTCCATTAGCAGAAATAGTTCCAACCTGAGCATTCTCCTCCTATGTGCTTTTCAATCATCCTTGCTCTGCTTTTCAAGTTTGTAACAACATCAACAGCCATGGTTATGCCACGTCTTAGATCCATAGCGTTCATGCCAGCTACCACTGACTTGCAACCTTTTCATCACAGCAGATTTCCTCGTTGATTTCTGCCAAGCCTCGAATCACGGCTGCACGCACCACTATGGCTGGTAGAATTGGAGACAATCTTCCGGTAGTGTATTTCCTCTCCCCCTCTACCGGATAATTCTTCGACTGCTTCGACTCCTTTAATCTTCTCTTCTTGGTGACAACCTGTACATCGACGCCAATACACTTCCGAAGGCGTAAACATCAGTCATCTCTCCTCCTTCCGACGAGCTGCCTCCTTCTGGTTTCTCCGGCTGTGGTAGTCCTCTCCCCCTCGGATGGACAAACCGAGGATTACTCCTCTATTTTCTTCTCTTGACTGCTGTAGTTTTATATTCGGCTACAATCACCCTTCTTCTCCGGGCATGGTTGCTCATGGTTGGCCGCTGGCTGGATGATTCCTTAAACTTGTATTTCGTACTTCAGAATCTGATTCCGCCTTCTTCTTTAATGCTGGATCAGGGGCAGTCTCATCCTTTTTATCATTTTCCTCAGCAACTCTACTAGTTCCAACGCCTTGGCAGGGTCAGAGTTCTCCTTAGAACCGTCATGCGCTCCGCCATCGGCATCCAATCGACTTTTTATTGCTAGTTCTCCGTTGGCTCCTCTGCAGCTTTGACAAGAGATCTAGGCCATCATCATGTTGCCGCTGCGGGGTCGCCATTGCTTGCGGTCTGCGCCGTCGTCTATCCCTGCTACTGTTCGCCATCGGCTGGAGCTGAGCAGCCGCTGCTGGAGCTTGCCCGGGTAACCCCGTTGCTGCTGTCCGGATTAGTTCAGGCAGCCGCTGGAATGGGCCGCGAATTCCTTGGCATAGTCCTTAGCCCTTTGTAGATCAGCTTCCTGTTTGCAGACTTCTTTTCCTTGAGTGCTGCGGCCTCCTGCTTTTTAACCAAGGCCCATTCCTCAGCTCTCTTCTGTTTCTTCAAAACAGACTCCGGAACAATTTGTCCTCCCTTTTCGACCATCCTACCTTGAGAATGATGGAGCGGCGCTGCTGCTGATGGATGAATATCAATGATATTTTTTTTTGTGTGTGGTTTTTTTGGTTTTGAACAAACTAACAAAGGATCGTTAGTTGCTCTTGCTCCCTTGACGTCCTCATCATGCAGATGACTTTTGAACCCAAAATTTTTCATAGCTGTTTGGTATACTTGGGCAGATTCTCGGCTGTAAATTTGGGAGGGTTTTGGATATTTTTTTTTTACTATAGAGACAGATTGATCCATACGAGGGATTGAACCTGCTCTGATACCATGTTGAAAAGTAAAATGCTGAAAATAAAACTCGAGAACTCTTGAAGACTACATTTTGATTGATTTGAATTGTTTTGTTGATACATAGTACATCCCTATTTATAGGACTCTAGATATAAATATACCTAGAAACCATACTCATTGAAACTCTACATTGTCAATGTTATTCTCTTCCCAACATACTTGGGACTCACATGTTCTCTTTCCAACATTTCACGTCTCACTTTTGAAGAAGTTTGTGCCGTTTATTTCGGCCACAATGGACCTTCTGGCTGCCTTTCACCGCAGCAACCCATATGATTCCCCAATAGGGGCGTCGGCCTCGCGTACGGTGCTTGTGGGCGGAGTTCCGCAAGAGCAATGGTTGGTGAGGTGGTCATCTGACGTCGGCGCTGAACCGACGTGGGAATTAGCATCTCTTTTGAAGACTCACTTTCCTGATCTTCACCTTGAGGACAAGGTGGCTTTCGTCGATGGGGGAGTTGATAGGAACTCGCCAACGGAGAAAGAGGATCATACTGCCGAGGATGAATCCGCACCAACTCGCAGGGACCAAACCCAGCAGCCCAAGCCCAGAACCGTGAAGAAGTCAGCCCAACCAAGACGAGAGCAACCCAAGCGCAGTGTGTCTCGACCCAGCAAGTACAAAGATTACGTATCAAGATGATCAGCAAGAGTTTATTCGCTTTCCTTTATTTTGAGAGATATTATTTGGTTTCCTTAATTATCGTTATTTTTGCTTAGATAGATTGAGCCAAATCTTTTCTGGTTTTCTTCTTGATTCTTTCCCGAATCGTAAGTCCGAATCAACCAGGGTTATAGAATTCCCGTAGATCGAGTCTTGAGAAATAAGTAGTACAAATTGCCTATTGTCTCATCCCTAGTTCTCGCATAAAATTCCCAGCACCTCCACTGGGGCAATTCATCAAACATATTGCATACAATCAACGATAGGACCTTAAATCCTATCAGTAACCCCTAATTTTACAGATAATAAATTTCCTTTTTTTTGGATTCTAGTAGTATTTTTTGTTATTTGGATAAGATTATTATTTTAAATAAATATTTTAATTTAATAATGATCACGACATAATTATTAATTTGTTCGATGGTTTGCTAATTAATGTATGGAGTCAACAAGTACCTTAACAATTTCGCTCCATTGATCTTCGCTTACGTCGATCTTATAGTCACAGTGAACATTGAATTCGACACCACTTCGATCTAGTATCTTTAACAGAGCATAGAAGCTCTTCTTCCAGGTGTGAATTCTCTATTGGATGTGAGGGTTCGCTTTCAAATCAGTCCCCGGAAACTCTCGGTGCATTGCCTCTTCCGCTTTCATTTGATACCCAGATCTGAAGCCGTTATCGGACTTCCAGCCAGTAGCTACCAACTCCTTCATTATTCCCAGCAAGAAGAGTTCCTCTCCGTCGCTCCACGCACGACGCGTCCTATGTGCATTGTGTTACATCTATTATAGATAAGTACTCATTCACACGTGAAATTAAAACCAATTTCGTCATACGTAATTGAATAACAACCTTTGCTTCCAGATGGAGCTTGCTGACTGCCATTGTTACGCATGGAACATGACATCTACATGAATAAAACACAAAAATTTAGTTTTCAAACTCAGAATCTGATCGACGATTCGCGGAGATGAATTACCTACGTGAATCGAAGCTGATGAAGGATGACTTGTTTTTGCGGGAGTTCTAGGGCTGATGGCGGGAGGAGATGTGTCGCCGTATATATAGAGTGAGAGATATTAGCGGGAAATTTGCATCGATTCATCTTCCATGGGCATATTTGGTATTTTCTCTGTGAATAGTAGGGACATATTAGGGGCAAATTCCACGAATGTACGTCATGGGAGCTCTTATCAGCCATTTGTACCCGAAAAAAAATTCAGGGAAAGACGCGAGCGCCTCTCGCGTGTTTAACAAATGAAACATGCGTCTCTCTCTCGTGTATAAAAATCGCCGTCTCGCGTCTTTTAAGAAACACGCATGAGTCTCATGCGTGTTTGCCTTTGATATTATCATACCACACAATCATTGTTTGCAATTTGTCCGAAGTCTGTTCACTTCTCTCTACATCAACAATCACGCAAATTTTCTCAAAAACAATTCATCAAACATCTTATCCACTATTCGAATTCGGTTCTAATGGGCCCTCTCTCGTCGACTCGATTTCGATTGGTAACCAATAGAAGTTACAATGAAAGAGAGGAAGACATCTCGTTGCTGCCTCTTGGAATGGATTGAACTTTGAAGCCCTCCTCTTCGCAATTGGGTAATTTATCTTTATCAATAGCTGCTGAATTTATCTTTTACTCAGGTTAGTATGCATCTTTTGGTGATTGTGTGTATGTGGAGAAGGCAAAGACGCATGAGACTCATGCGTGTTTTATAAAAGACGCGAGACGCTGCTGCGTCTTTATTTATACACGCGAGAGAGAGACGCGTGTTTCATTTAAACACGCGCTCGCGTCTTTCCCTTCATTGGAAATTTTTTTTTTGCGGGTACAAATGGCGGATAAGAGCTCTCATGACGTACATTCGTGGAATTTACCCGACATATTAGTCAATTACATGGAAGCCAGCTGGAGTCACGCCAAATAAAACAGGGGACCGGAAAAAGAGCAATTTTGTCCAAGTTACAAAATACTCCCTCTGTCCCCGATTAAGAGTCACACTTTGACTGGACACGGGTTTTAAGAAATGCAAAGAAAAGTTAGTTGAAAAAGTTAGTGGAATGTGGGACCTACTTATGCCTTTATGGTAAAAATGAAGTGTGAATCTTAATTGGAGACAGACCGAAATGGAAAAGTGTGACTCTTAATCGGGAACATAGGGAGGGAGTATATGTTTAATTGGATCTTATAAATTGAAACAAAATAATGGGAAAATAGTGCAAAAGCACGACAGAGATATTATGAAACATCCATTTGAAAATAGAATGCAACGTACAAAACCATAGATAGAAACATTTGGAGATGAAGATAAATATCAAACTTAGTCCCAAATTAACATTAAACTAAAGGAGAGAGGAGTAAGTTTGATGGCAGCATAGTTAAACCTGGATCAGTTGTAAAGAAATGATTCCTTATATTTCCCTACAAACTCCAACAAGTCTTTTTCGTCCCCAGTATACTCCCAAGTCACTACATCACCGCCATCGGAATCATGATCCTAGTTCATCCAACGTCCCATAATATTCTGGGATTTTCGAGTCGCACATCCAAGAATTGTCTGATTCAGTGAACCTGGTTGTGCTTCTTTCAACTTGTTTCACAATACAAGAAGATTTATATTGCTCACAAATACTCTCCCTACTTTCTTGCGATTTGTGATGGTGACATTTGATGAGCAAACATAGCACAAGTAACCAAATGCTGCAACATTCAAAGAGAAACAATGTGTTGTTGCACATTCCTTCGTCTGCTGGTGCAACGTCGTCATCGGATGAAGATGAAGAAGCCTGCCCGGGAACATAAGCTGGTAGTTCCATAAAAAGTTCCACCAAGGCTGAATTTCACCCTCACTTTCCAATGTGAGGAATTACGAGGACATGCCAAGTCCAACGAAATAGATCTGAGTTCCGAGAAGAACCCCAACTCCTTAATCGGTGATGACTTGATGAATTCAATCATTTCTTCTCTAGGGAGAAGTTCACAGATTTCATCCACTGATTCAGTAGAGCGTATTGTACTTGGAAGACTCAAATGAACACATCTCAATTCATAAATAGCCAAAGCAAAACGCTTCGAGACAAGGGAGTATCCCTCGCAAATGCTTTAGGTCTTCAAACTGGCTTCATATCAATAAGAGTAGTTCCTCTGGGATGTAAGCAAAGTGATCCACCCCATTTGCTTCTTCCATTTTTGCTTGTTTCATTTTTTTCAAATAACAGCCTAAAAGGATAGATTGCAAGGTCAAAATCTCATCAATTAACATGTCATGTAAGGAGTTAGGCCATCTCCAACCATTTACATCAAACTCAAACTAATTTTGAATATACGTCATACCAAAAAGTAGTTTTACTCCAACCATTTTCACCAAATTCAAAATTCAATTTTTGCAGTAACACCATATTTGGTGTAGTTTCACAAAAAAACACCAAAAATGGGTTTGAGTTTGGTATGTGGTTGGAGAAGATTTCTACACCAAAACTCATTTTTGGAGTATGGTTGGAGATGGTATGACATATTTCAACCAGAAAAAAACACATTAGACTTGTGCACGAATTGTGCATGAATTCGGTACTAATTAAGTTTAGTATAACATTAGACAGTGCAAATCGTGCATGAATTGGGTACTAATAACTTGCCTTTTTTTGCAGGCACGATAGCAAGAACTATACATGACAAACCACACACTACTAATAATAATAACAATTCCTTTTTCAAATGACCTTTTTCAACCCCTAATTTGTTAGGAATATTGGCTTACTCAAATTGATGCGAAGATAGCCGTTGGAAAGGGTGATCAACTAAGCTCGGAGGAAGCTTAGTGTGAGCTAGCCGTTGGCAGTTATAACTAACTGCCACGAGTATATAAGCAAGAGGCAGCAACATGAAGAGAGGAGAAGAAAATAGAGTTTCAACCGTGAGACTTAGCTTAGAGAGAAGTGTAACTGAGAGTTGAATGTTCTTCATCATTCTTGAGACAGAGTTGTACATTGTAGTTCATCTTCTTCGCATCACCTTCAATTATACTTGAGACCGAACCACGTTAAACCCTTGCATTCTTTGCATATTGTGTTGTGTGTTTTCATTTGAGTTTTTGATTCACATAATTCATTACAAACGCAAACTAAAATCGACATGTTTTCCTCTGTAGTCAATACTAAAATCAGTTCACTTTGTCTCCGACGTCAACAACAACGACTAAGATCCGGTTATCCGCAGCAACAAGGATGAAGAGGGCACCGGCATTGAAGCCACGAAACTAGAGAGCGTGCTAACAATACAAAGATTACACAGGCTCACATACATAGAACCCAAAAGCTACACCACAAAGAAACCTTACACACGAACACACATTAGGACTAAAATTATGAACTAATAAAAGATCACATTCTTGAATCCAAAATTCTTGAGTTAGAAAAGGCTAGGAGTGAAAATCAGGACGGTAAGGTAACCCGCAGCTGCCACATACCGACTCGTTGAAAAATGTCACCATCCTTAAAATGTTTGATTGGATGATCACATATATAATCCAAATCAAAAGCAAAACCAATAGTACGAAACTTGTACTCTATGATAAGGCCAAAAGCGAACACTACATAGCAAAAAAACATTAGAGCCCAATCACTACACGACAAAGAAACTTTACAGCAACAAAAAATGTAAACTAAAACGAGATCGCATTTTCAATTCCAAAACTCTTGAGTGAGAAAAGGCCAGGAGTGAAAATCTTGATATCGGTAGAGTAACCCATCCTATCAGTATTATAGAAGATACAAACTTCCTGAGTAGTTCTTGTCTTGTTGGATTAGTAGACGAGTCCATTTTCCAACAAGATCAAAATGTCACCATCTTTGAAAATTTTGATAGGTTTGTGTGCTATGCTTTGACTTAATCAAAGGAAAACGCTTCTCTCTGTTTTCCTCTTTATAAGGTACTATAATCACCTCACTACGCCTCTAACGTCAACAACAACAATGAAGTTCACTGTTTCCGTGATTCCCGGAGGTGGACTACGAGAGTCTGGCTATCTTCAGTGATGAGGTCAACGAAGAGGGCAATAAACAAAGTCTAATAAAAAAACATTAACAGTCCAAATAAAAGAGGCATTCGAATTTGATGACAAATACTAGTAACACATTACAGATGCATCTACGATGGTTTATGTCAAGATGGATACGATAAGACCAAACACGAACACTACAAGACAAAGAAACCTTAGAACCCCAAACATTACATGACAAACAAACCTTAGATTCCGAACACTAGACAACAGACAAACATTAGAACCTGGACTAAAACGAGATCACATTCTTGAATCCGAAATTCTTGAGTGAGAAACGGCTAGGAGTGAAAGTCAGGGCGCTAAGGCAACCCGCAGATCCATCCCCAAACATACCGACTTGTTGAAAACTTCTTGTCTTGTTGGAGTAGTAGATGAGATCATCTTCATCCAGCAACATCAAAATATCACCGTCTTTAAAATGTTTAATCGGATGAACATACACATAATCCACATCAAAATAAAAAACCAGAGTACTCAACTTGTAATCCATGGTCCAAGAATCCTCGACTTGGTATTCCAGATGACAATTTCATATTTACGTGTGTAATAATAACACAGACAATCCCTTAAAACACACAAATACCCATTTAGATATCCACCATCTTCCACGGGAGGAATTGAGAAGAGTCTAAAACATTCCGTTTCAACATCAAAACCACAAATCGACATGTCACCACCCAAATCAAATGCTCTCCAGTGAATGTTGCCATTAAATTCAATGCGCCGGCTTCAACACGCCTCCATGTTCCTGTTCCGAGGGTGTATACATGATGAGAGTCGGTGCAGTTATTGATGCAGACGACCTTACATTGCCCACTTATTTTGCTCATACCGAATCCAAAATTCAACGAATTACCCGGGGGATGTAGTCCGCAGGCAAACAGAGCTTCGTATATTCACGAGTTATCAGATTGCATATGTAAACAGGAATACCTTTAGTTGATAGTGAGTAGAGAAGAAGTAATCCATTAGCAGTGATACCTTTCATTGTTGCTCTGTTTCCGTGAGGGATTTCCAAATCCATGAGCAGAATGTGGTGAAAATCATGGCTCTTCTCCGCATCGACTCCGTCTTCGTCTTCAATTTCGAAAATCGCGCACCAAGTTGAATCCATCGTCTTCTCTGTCAAGAGGACTAGGGCGGGTGGGGTTTTGATTTCGGATTTGCGGAAATCGTCGGAATCGATTAAATTGAGCCATGGTTTGCAAACGGACTTGCTGATTACGAGGCTTCGGAAGGGCAGGCGTGAGAGGATGTCGGTGGTGATTTCTGATAGTAGATATTTGAAGAAATCACGCTCCATTGATGGACTGAATCACTGCTCAATCACACTGATGCCATCCACAACGTTGTTCCTATACCGTTCTTATATCATTCCTTAAACCACTATTTGAGGCCTTCACTGTACTTTTTTATTACATTCCTTAACTAAGCAACGGAACCTGCAACCCTCCGTTCCTTAACCGTTCCTTAAATTACTATTCATTCAATTTCATTTTTTTTATTTCCAACCCAATTCAATTTAAATAAACACACTTTAATAAAAAAAAACAAACACACTTTATTAAAAAACACAGAACATTAAAAAAAATTCAACTTAAACTTAAAAAAAATAAAAAAAAGCACACAATTAAAATCCTAAAAAAATAAAAAACACAAAATAAAAAACACACAATTAAACGTGGGAAAATAAAATAACTACTCCGCCGGCGAATCACCCTGCGGAGGCGGTCGAAGTTTAGGGGGAGGAGGAAGACCAAGTAGTCCTGCCATATGCACAATTCCGTTCCACCAGGCCGTGAATTGGGCGTACGAGAAGCGGGAAGTGTCCGCCATTGTGGCGGTTATGTACGCCACCATAGGTGTGTCCGAGCCTCCCCGCGAGCCCGATCCCGAGGCCGACTGGCTTGATTCGCCTCGGCCCTTCCTCGCTCTAGCCGCCTTCGTCCCTTGCGGCCGACGGCGCCCAAGGCTGGATCCCCCGTATTCGTCGGGCGTTGGATCCCCCGTATTCGTCGGGCGTTGGATCCCCCGTACCCCCAAACACCTGCGGTTCACCCTCGCTGGCCTCACCGGTGTCACCAGACGAGTAGTTGCCGCTCGCCGTGTGCTTCGTGCGCTTTGAGGTTGAGCCCGAGCTCGAGCGGACACCGCTGGCCCACCTTTCCTCGTCCTTGACGAGCTGCCAAATATCAACATATTTGAACTGTAGACCGGTGTCCTGGTAGAAGACGCGCAAAGCCGCCCTCAGAATGTCGGCGCCCGAAGCTCCGCTTTGGTAGTTCGCCGCTTCGGCCGAGTAGATGCCACAAAATTTTTTGACCTGTACGTCGACTCGGCCAAAGTGAGCACGGAGCATTGTATATTTGCGCTTCCGGGCCCCCCTTTCGGCTTAGTCTGGTGGTAGACATCACGGACCTTTTCCCAGAAGCACTTGGCGGCTTGTTGGTTCCCGACGATGGGATCGTACGAGACGGTGAGCCAGGCAGTGTACACCGCCTTAGTTTCTTCGTTGTTGTACGGATGCCGGCCCAGATCCTCCAGTTCCTCCTCCTCCTCCTCCTCGGGTGCCTCAGACGCAGCCTTAGAGCTTCCACCGCCTCAGCCTCCTCCCTGGGTGGGTTCAACGGGGATATCCTCCCGAATCTGGGACAAACCCTGAGAAAGCCGCGAGCCGGGTGGTCGAGCGTAGGCATCCACATCGAAAGTGGTTGGTTGGTACCCACCCGGCGTCGCCGACCCTTGGGTGCCCGGCGTCGACGACCCGGAACCACCAAGTGTGTTGTACATGGTCTCCCAATCGCCGAACGCGTTGAGATCCCACCCACCGGAGCCGCCACCGCCGTAATTCCCGTCGCCGGACATTTTGTGAAGGAGATTGAAATAGAAAATTGGAGAGGAATTGATGTTGATTTAGGAAGAGTAGATGTGTAGTTGTGTGTGAAATGTAATAAATTAGGTGTATTTATAGAATAAGAAAATAAAAATAAAAATAAAAAAATTTAAAAAAGTTTAAAAAACGGTAATATTACCGTTAAAAATTAAAAATCAATTATTTTAAAAAAAATTAATTATTGCGTCATCGCTGACGTGTCCCACTCGCGGGCCGGCGAGTGGGAAGCACGCACGAAGCGGGGAGCGCCACGTCGCCCCAGCGCGTGGCGGCACAAGCCGTGCCGCGTTACGTGCCGTCGGCACCCGGCACGGAATGGGAACGGAATGGGAGCGGAATGGTGCGCCGCAACGCGTTCCGCGGCGAAACCGTTCAGGCGAAACGGCACGCCGAACGCCGGCGGCACGCGTTGCGGGTGCTCTGAGAAGAAGAAAAGAGACAAGGGCAGGGAATTGGGGATAAATTGGAGACTGAAGTCTTTGGTGAATATTTTATGTATTAATTTATAAAATAATAACGCAATTAAATTTTACTTTGTTCATTTTAAGTTTATTGGAAAATGAGGAGTTATTTTGATATTTTTCCTTTTTTATATATTTGCAGGGATATATTTTGTAATTCAGGTCCTTAGAAGGTAAAAATAAAATACATTTTGGACTAATTTTAAAGTTCACTCTATAAAATATTATTGATAAAACCAGAAGGATCATACTCTTAAATTTCAAAATTTGTCACTAATTAATTAGGATTTAGATTAAAAAAAATATAGTACCTAGTGTGCAATACAAATACAATAATGAGTATTTTCTAGAACTTGGTGATTATTTCGGCAGGGTGGAACTCCAAATCAATTTGAACCACTAAAAGCTTAGTTTTGAACAAATGATTTTAAGTAGTATCAATTCAAAAGCCAAGCTGACAGGCTAAGACCACACCATGAACACCATACTATAAAGAAATCTTCAACAATTACACGACCAGATAGTGATAAAACACATATGCAAATTAACATTATGAACTAGAACAAGATTATAGGCATCATCCCACATTATATATATTAGCTAGGATCGGCATATAGTTCGTGCCAGGTTGGCAAGATAATGTCAAATCCAAACACAACACGATAAAGATACTTTCAACACGTACAAGGCCAAATAACGAAAAAACACAAATGTATACTAACATTATGAACTAAAACAAGATCACATTCTTAATTACGAAACTCTTGAGTGATAAAAAGCTAGGAGTGAAAAGCAAGGCAAAGGTAAAGTTAGTCCTCGCAGAAGCATCCTTAAACATACGGACTTCTTGAATAGTTCTTGTCTTGTTGGAATAGTAGATGAGCCGTTTCTCTTCCACCAACATCAAAACATCACCGTCTTTGAAAACTTTGATTGGATTAACAAGCATATAAGGCCAATCATAACCACAATCTCAATGAAAATCAAAACCAATAGTACTAATTAATCTTGTACTCTATGGTCCAAGATTCCTCGACTTGGTATTCCTTCATCATCCAGATGAACATATCATTGCCGTCCATGTAAGAATAACACATGCACTCCCTCAAAACATTAAAAAACCCATCTATGCCATATACACAGGGACAAGGGGAGCAGAGAAGATGCTAAAACAGAATGTTTCAACATCAAAAGCACAAATCTATAAAGGTTGACCCAGATCAGATACAGTCAAATGGAGGTTGCCATTACATACTGTGTGTAGATCTGAATAGAATCTGCAACCAGAAGCGGCGCCAGCTTCAATGAGCCTCTATGTTCTTGTTCCGAGGGTGTGTACATGTGGACCAGAGTCGGATTCAGGGTTCCGATTAATACATACCACTTTATATTGCTTGCTTATTTTGCTTACACCAAATCCATAAACTGAGCTGCATTTCTTAGGACGACAAAGCCCGATGTATTTACGAGTAATCGGATTGCATATGTAAACAGGAGTTTTAAACACATAGTAACTCCATCTCTCGGTAAAGAAGAAGCAAACCATTAGCGGTAATACCTTTCATTGATGGTCTTGGGATTCTGTGAGGGATATCGATATCTGCGAGTGGAATTGTTAAGGAAGAAGTTCCTCAACGTTAGATTTCGCGTCGAACGTCGCGGGATCCTTGCCCGTCGATCAGCTCCGGCGTCGAAAGATAGGGTTTTGTGCGTTGGGCACAAGTAAGAAAGAGATAGTGTGAAAATATTTTATTTCTTAAGAGAAGAAATAAAATACACACATTTATATATCTAAGGACCCTATGGTTGATTCGACCTACGATCCGGGAAAGAATCAACGAAGAAAACCCGGAAAGGAGCTTAACGAGCAGTCAACGAAATATAATAATAAACTATAATATTCTGAATTAATTACAATAATTAAATGACTAAAAATAAATACTCTCTGCCTCCTAACGAGGAACAAAGTCTCCATATCGTGTTGGCCGCCTCGGCTGCCGACGCTCTGATCTGTCTCGTCGCGCCGGCTCCACTTGTTGCACTTCCGCCGGCACTCTAGTGTCGGCGTCGAGTTCCTCTTCCTGCCGCTCCTCGCGCTCTTTCAGTCTAGACGATGGAGGACACGTAACAACTCCCCCCTCCTTAGAATGCTCCTTGTCCTCAAGGAGAGCAAGAAACTTGCGCTGCACCAATTCCGCCGGCTCCCACGTCGGGCTCTCCCCCGCATCATCAGACTAGCCTAACTGCACTTCCTTGCTTGCTGCCCCATCGTGCCACACCGTGCGGCGATCCAAAATCTTAACCGGCCGTGCCACAGGTTTACCCCGCGGGAACAAAGCCGGAAGCTCCGGGTTCACCCAGCTAGTGTTCTCCACAAACGGCTTCAACAACCCATCATGGAACACATTATGTATACGACTCCCCTTTGGCAACTGCAAACGATACGCCACCTGACCAATTCTCTCCAACAGCTCAAAAGGCCCATAAAAACGCCTCGACAACTTCGACGACAAGGGCTCACTGAATGTTGTCTGTATTGCTGCAACTTAAGTAACACCTTGTCCCCCACACTGAATTCCACCTCTCGACGATGCAAGTTCGCCGACTTCCGCATCCGCTGTTGCGCCCTCTCCAAGTTCCGGCGGAGCAGCAGAATTGTTTCCCCGCGTTGGCGTATCAGAGACGCCACATCTGGAGGAGACGACGCGGAAGTTAGCGACGCGATCAGTGGCGGAGGTTCCCGCCCGTACAAAGCCTCGAACGGCAATGTTCCCAAACCCTAATGTTGGAAAAAATTCAAAGCGAGCTCGGCCCAGGGTAAAAAATTCACCTATTTCGTCGGTCTATCCGCGGTAAAGGCTCACATATATTGCTCAAGGCCACGGTTCCTAACTTCTGTGTGTCCGTCTGATTGAGGATGACAAACCGTGGAAAATGGAGTTTAGTACCACTCAAACGGAGCATATCCTCCCATACATCGTTCAAGAACACCAGATCCCTATCTGACACCTATGTTTTAGGAAACCCATGATGTTTAACCACCATCTCGATGAACAGATTCGCAATCTTCAAAGCATTATAGCGAATTGGTAACAAGGTGAAGTGAGCATATTTTGACAGGCGATCAACTACCACCATGACCCCGTGTGACCTCGCGATGGCGGAAGCCCTGTGATGAAGTCCATCGAAACATCCTCCCACACCTGCGAGGGAATAGTGAGCGGTTGAAGTAAGCCCGCTAGTTTTTTAGTGGAGTACTTGGTCGTATGGCACTGAGAACAGGACTCCACAAACTCTTTCACCTCCTTGCGCATCCCTTTCCAATAAAACGAGGCTGCCAACCTCCTAAAAGTTCTATCCACGCCCAGATGGCCTGCTGCAGGCGAAGCATGATGCTCGTGTAAGAGCGCCTCCTTAGCCTCTGAATCCCGACTCACGTAGACTCGCCGATTAAAGTATAACAACCCGTCGACCATAAAAACCGCTGGGTCCGCATTCTCGTGCTACAGAGCAGCCTGCAGTTCAATCAGATCTGGAGTTGACTGCGTCTCTTTCCTCATAATTTCCCAGATATCCGGAATCGGATGCGCCACCGCCATCAGCGCCTGCCCGATCTCCTGCGCCGCCATCACCGCGGTGCTTGCCCCATCACATACCGCCGAAGGGCAGCCCTCTGTCGAGGCGATCGGTTCCCCCTCCAGCACCTCCATATCTCGCCTAGACAGCTTATCAGCCACTTTATTGGAGGCCCCGGTCTTATACTCAATGCAAAATTTGTAGCCCATCAATTTCCGTGCATAAAACTGTTGATCCGGAGTCTGAATTATCTGTTGCAACAACTCCTTAAGGCTTTTCTGATCACTGCAGATTACAAACTCCCTGCCCAATAAGTACTGACACCATTTCTGCACCGCTTCGACAATGGCGTACAACTCCTTGTGGTAAGTAGATGAGACCCGCCGCCTCGGACCCAATTTCTTATTGAAGAATGCCAACGGATGACCGTTCTTAAAGATGGTAATTGAGAGAGGCGATAAGTAGAAGAAGATTCATGGTGGCTAGAGTTTGAAGAGAAAAGAATTGTTTTGTAATTTTCTGTTATGTATTGTTTGACGTAGAACATTCCCTTTTATAGGGATATTACAACTCTTAGGAACTCCCACTAATTTATTGTTTGTCTAGGTAAATACCACATATTAAATGCAGTAACAATTACCAAGTAGTTGGTACTTGGAATGTGGCTAACTAGCCGTTTTGCCTCTTCATTTGACACTCCCCCTCAAGTTGAGCGACGGTATCTCCGATGTTCAACTTGGTCAATATTTCTCTAAAACTCTTTGGATTCACTGGCTTAGCTAGAATATCAGCCAACTGTTCTTCTGATGGAACAAACGGGAACTCTATAATTCCTCCTTCCAATTTTTCTTTAATGAAGTGGCGATCGACCTCGACATGTTTGGTTCTGTCATGTTGTACTGGATTTTCTGATATGCTGATTGTTGTTTTATTGTCGCAGAATAGCCTACTTTTACGGTTTGGGGAAAAACCGATCTCTGTAAGCAATCTTCTTAGCCACATAATCTCCATGAGCCCAATTTTAATTCCTCGGAACTCTGCTTCAGCACTTGATAGGGCAACGACTTTTTGCTTCTTACTTCTCCAAGTGACCAGGTTGCCTCCAATAAATGTGAAGTATCCGCCGGTTGATTTTCTATCGACTGGATTACTTGCCCAATCAGCATCTGTATAGCCATCTACTTCAAGATCCTTCCCCCTTTTAAAGAATATTCCAAAGTTTGATGTTCCCTTGAGGTACCTCACTACTCGTAAGGCTGCATTCATATGTTCTTCTTGGGGTTGGTGCATGAATTGACTAACAACTCCAACTGCATAAGCAATGTCTGGTCTGGTATGTGAGAGATAAAGCAATTTTCCAACCAGCCTTTGATATTTCTCTCGATCTTCAGGCTCAGCTCCTTCAATAATTTTAAGCCCATGGTTTGGTACCATTGGTGTGTCGGCCGGCTTGCAGTCTAAAAGTCCTGTTTCTGCCAGTAGATTGAGAACATATTTCCTCTGTCTTAGAAATATTCCATGCCTTGGTCTCAATACCTCTATTCCCAAGACGTACTTTAGGGGGCCGAGATCTTTCATGTCAAATTCTTTGAACAGATTGGTCTTGAGGTTATTGATTTCTTCTGTATCATCTCCTGTGATGATCATATCGTCAACATAGATGATAAGGCATGTAACCTTATCCCCTCTCCTCTTTGTGAAGAGTGTATGATCAGAAAGGCTCTGTTTGAATCCATGTTTGATCATTGCTTGGCAAAACCTTCCAAACCATATCCTCGGGGATTGTTTTAAGCCGTATAAGGTCTTCTTCAGTCTGCACACCTGTCCAGGACCAAACTCGCCATCAAATCCTGGTGGAACTGTCATATAGACTTCCTTGTCTTTTTTCAATTCTCCATGGAAAAGGCATTAGTCACATCCAACTAATGTAGCGACCAATCCTTACAAGCTGCAACTTACAACAATGCTCGGATGGTGTCAAGTTTGGCAACTGGGGAGAAAGTTTCATCGTAGTCAATCCCATAAACTTGAGTGTATCCTTTAGCCACCAATCGCTCCTTGTATCTCTCGATTGATCCATCTGCACGTCTTTTGATGGTGAAAACCCACCTACATCCGACTGGTTTTTTTCCTTCTGAAAGAGTACACTTTTCCCATGTTCTATTCTTAATCAGAGCATCAACCTCCTTCTTCATGGCTTCCTTCCAATATTTGTGCTTGACTACTTCTTGGAAAGACTAGGGAATTTCTTCTTCTTCATATAGGGCTACCTCGAATGCTCGGGCTATTTCTGTGAGGTGTCCTTGAGTGATGTTTTCCACTGAATATCTTGTTTTTCTCCCTTTCCAGTCTGGAGAGTATCTCTTGGGAGGAATGCCCCTTGTACTTCTTTGGGGCAATCTGTCGTGCTCTGTCTCTTGTTCCATCGGTGGCTCATTTGTGTCACTTCTGTTTTCCCTGTCACTGTTAGTGGTTTCAGGTAGGGTACCAATATTAGGATCAGAAGTGTTTACCTCAAGATTCAAAGACTGGTCAGATAGCTCGGTGGGATCCTAAAGCGACACATCATGTTCTTGGGGATTTGACTGTCAGATGGTACTGCTAACTTCCTCTGTTGGACCAACTTCTGTGATAGGATTTTGGTCTGACTCATTTGTTTGGTTGTTCTCTCCCTCCCCCTGAATGGTTTCTCCCCAAAGAGGTAGCCAATTTAGTTAGTCACTACTCGAGTTTTCTAACTTACTCTCCCCCTGACCGCTAGATTGGCTATAGAAATATTCGCTTTCAACAAAATCGCAGTTCATAGTTGTGTACATACGATCTGTCGAAGGGTCATAGCATCGATAACCTTTTTGATTTTTTCCATAACCCAAGAAGACACATTTGACTGCACAAGGTGAGAATTTGTCACGGTCATGTTTGGGGATGTGGACAAACACGATACAACCAAAAATTTTGGGGTCGAGATGGAGGGACAATGGTACCGAGTTTTGGGAAGAGAAGACCTCTAGAGGAGTTTTGAAGTTAAGGATCCTTGTGGGAAGGCGATTTAAGAGATATACGGAAGTTGCGATGGCTTCTGGCCAGAAGGATTTTGGGATGTTTGAATCCATGAGGAGGGCACGGGTGATTTCTAGGATATATCGATTTTTCCGCTCGGCTACCCCATTTTGTTATGTTGTATAGGCAAATGAAGTTTGGTGGATAAAGCCATTTTCGGTGAAGAAAGATGTCATCTTAGAGTTCACGTATTCTCTCCCATTATCAGATCTAAGGATTTGAATTCTAGAATTATATTGGGTTTGGACAAGACGATAGAACTCAGTAAATTTCTCAAAAACTTCTGATTTTGTTTTCAAAAAATAAATCCAAGTCATACGTGAAAAATCATCAATAAACAACAAAAAATATCGAAAACCTTGTCCTCCAGTAACCGGAGCAGGGCCCCACACATCAGAGTGAACCAAAGCAAAAGGTGATTTTTCTCTAGTGTTGTTTAATTTAAAAGAAAGTCTGTGACTTTTTGCTAAAACACACGTTTCACAATTCAAAACATGCGTAGAAGAAACTAACTCAGGAAAGAGTAGGCGAAGATAACTTATGGGTGGGTGCCCTAACCGGCGATGCAAGAGCCAAATCTGTCTGTCAGTTAGTCCGTGAGTTAGCATCGCAGTACTCTGTTGGGCTATCTCATCCACATAGTACAATCCATGTCGCCCAGTGCCACGCCCAACTACCGTTCCCGTCTTGATATCCTGTAACATACAAAAATGAGGCTGCATTAGCAATTTGCAGTTGAGATCTCTTGTTACATGACTAACAGACAAAAGTTTGTGGGACAATGAAGGAACATAAAGACAGTTCGAGAGGCGAAGGGTTGGTGAGATAGTGACAGTTCCCGCCCCCTCTACTTGTGCTAACTCCCCACTAGCTGTTTGGACAAAAATTTTTGTGCATTGGGAAATATCGAGGAAGTCCGATGCATCAAAGGACATGGTATCGCTTGCCCCACAGTCAAAGATCCAATGGTAGTCTTTAGGTCCTATGTTTGAGGAAGATGAGTACGCTAAAGCTTGGAATGTATTTGTACAAGTAATGGAAGGCTGAAATTCAAAATGTCGGGGTGTGTTTTCATTTTTTTCGAAAGTTTGGGGTGTATTCTCGGAAATTTGGAAAAAAAGGGGTTTTTTGTGTAATTTTTCGGTCAATAGAGGTGGCTTTGGTAATATCAGAATGGACTGGGGGGAAATTTGGGAGGAATTTTTGTGGTGGGGTTTATTTTGGGATTTAACCAAACTTTGTGGGCTCATTTGCAAAATGGACATAGGGAGGCGGCCATTCCTCCCTAACCGCCTCCAATACTCTCTCCTTCACTTCTTCCTTCTTCATCATCGCAAAGCCCGAGCCGCCAAAGCTTTTTTTGGATTTGTGACTATTAGAATGCTGCGGTGGATCGGTGTAATCCGTCGGAGCGCTGGCTCCGTGCCTCCTCTGCTTCTTCCTCCTTCTCCACCGCAAAGCTGTCGTCGCTCCTTCACTCCCCGAGAGCTCTAGCGCCGACGAACCATTACGGTTTGGGCACTGGGTGAAGGGGCGACTGATGCTACTACTTCCGCTGCTGATGCCAACGTTGCTGTCTGTGATGGGGGCGCTTGGTCGCTTGGTGTGTTTTCACCAGCCATCCAGCCTTCCTTGTTTTCTCCGGCGTTGGTGAGTGGTGTTGTTGCCACAAGTGACTTTAAACCACTGAATACCCTTTCTCCGCCATCAACGAGGGCACTTGCGTACGTTTTCTTCAGTGCGGGATGTCTTTCCTTGTTCTCCTGCAGTGGTGTATGGCTACTCTCCGGCAAAATCTTTTCAGTGCATAGATTTATGTTTGAGGCGGTACTCTTTCGGCTGTTCACCGGTGTCGTTGCTGCAGTAGGGTGGTTGGACCCTATGCCGAGGTTCTTCGGCTGATAGGAATTTTGACTTTGGTATGTGTTGGTTTTGTACAAATCAATTAGATTTGAGATTGTCTCGATCAATTGTTCGAGAGTGTGTATTTGGCTTACCTCATTTGGAGGTTTTTTGTTGATTTCCTGCTCTGATACCATCTTAAAGATGGTAATCGAGAGAGGCGATAAGTAGAAGAAGATTCATGTTGGCTAGAGTTTGAAGAGAAGAGAATTGTTTTGTGATTTTCTGTTATGTATTGTTTGACGTAGAACGTTTCCTTTTATAGGGATATTACAACTCTTAGTGTCACGACCGCCCTTTAGGGTTAATAAATACGGGCGATCGTGAATAAAAGAACTTAATAAACAGAAAAGGAAACAAGGGTTTCAATAAAGAGTTTGACCAATAATTAATATTTAGAAAAAAAAGGTCAAGAGGTTGACATTATCCAAATAGTTAGGTTCAAAGCTAAATGAATGATGAGTAAAAACAATGTCTCAGCGGAAGCGTTCAAGAGAAAGAGTGACGTCATGTGTGGATACACAACGACACTCGTAGTTCACAACTAACCAAACAATGCTTCAATTTTAAGTTGCTGAACACCACCAATTGCTCGTCGCCGCTCAACCTGCACATAGGGAAAACACATGCATGGCTGAGTACTATAAAATATACTCAGTGGGCTCTTGCCGAAAACATTTTCAATAAAAAAAAAATTATTTATCATGCCATCCATAAGTAACCATCGGGTTTTAGCTTTAGAAAGGCCCGAGGCACTAAAAATCATTTCTCATTCTAAAAGTCGACTGATCAGTCATTTTCCCATAGACGTTTGCCATATCTGCTCATACATGACTTGGAATGTGGCCATAAACCAAGTCACTAGACCGGCCAGCCCGTATGCTAGCACACGATCTACCATAGGTGTACACTAATCCAAGTAGGGTTTGCGGCCCTACGTGGACCCGAATTCGATTTAAATAATAGTGGCATAAGCCACATCAGATAGGCACGTTAAAAATCAAATCACGGCATGATAAACACAGTTTCACTCCCATCGATAAAATATTTATGACATCGTCCTTATTTAAAAGAAAGCTCACCTCGACTGCTTAATCCTCAAGCACTTTCTTCCCCTTTGTATCACGTTTCACTTGCAATGATTCACCTTTAACATTTAGATAATACATAAATCAACACACTCTTCAAATAAGTAAATAAAAATGCATGCATCCTAAGTAAAATCTTTTATCTCGTTTTCTCAATTTTTCGCATATTTTCGATTATTCGGCGGCCGCTTGTGCCCATAATTCCTTCGTTGGCTCCTCGCATTTCCTTCCACGATATCGAATTAAAAATTCCAAAATTATTTAAGCGCATAAATTAATCATCGAAATTATTTCCCCTCGAACGTATATTTATTTAGGACTTGGGATAGATTATTCAACCTTCACATTATCCGGAAATTAATTAAATAATTCTCCACAATTAATTTATCAGTCTAAGAATTTAAATAATTTGGCCCAAGAATTAGAAAGTGGCCCACAACAAATCACCCACCTTCTCCTTAATAATTGAAAGCCCATTTTTTTCTCCAATTAGAATTTGAGCCCAAACAAAATAAAAGTGTGACCCAAAGCAAAAGAGATAATAAAAATAAAAGGAGATATAAATAATAGTAATGCATATACTCCCAGATAAACCACACGTATACCCCTACCCTTTAGAAAACATCAATTTATTTAGAGAAATAAAAATAAGAAAAACATGACAAAAACTCTCATCCCAAACCCGTCGCCTACTACCTTCTATGTGTCTCTTTTCTTCTCAAGCAGGAACTCCCCCAAACTTGAAATTTGAAACCCAAATTGATATCTTGCAGTGGCACACTCCACCCACGAATAAATTTTCCGTCGTAGCCACCCCAATCGACTTGTTCGGGCAGCAGCTGTAGCCGTTTCCGAATCTGCCGCTGCCACTGTTGTCTCCATCGCGAACAGCCGCTGCTATCAGCACTGCACTCCGCGCCGCCGTCTCGCGGTTGGCTGCTGCTCGAGCAGTTATGAGTTGCTGTTCGGTAGCTCCGGATCGCTACTCGGCAGCCCCGAAGGTTAAGTCTTTTACTTCACTTTTTTTTATTTCAATTCATTATCAGGTTATTCTTTGATTCGGTTTCCGCTCGGGTTGTGCGATTTACTCGATTAAAAGGTTGATTACAGATTATGGTAACAATAGTGCAGTGAACATGAATGCTTGTAAAAACGATTGGAATTTGGTGTTGGTGTGAGAGGTATATACCTTAGATTTGGCAGATTGCGAGAGAACAAATAAAACTCCCTCTCTTTAGCTCTTGGTTTCTTGAATCTGTTCCGACTGGAATAGGAAGAAAGGCAGCCTTGTTCTTGTGAATTCTTGCAGGGGTGGAACTTGATTTGGGAAGGAATTGTGGAAGCGGCGTGGTAGATTAGGGTAGAAAGACTAAGATTTATAAGAGAATTTGTGGTAATTGATTCTCAATTAATTGGAATTAAAGGTTGATTGGTGGTTTAATTTTGGAAAAGGATTTGCAGATGATGGGAGGAGAGGAAGACGCTTGAACATGGAGGATGAGGAATCCTTTGCTAAATTTTATTTAATTATTTTCTTCTATCCTCAATTGTAATCAAGTAAAAGATTTAGGGAAAGGAGAAACGGTTTTTAACGTGGGTTGAGGGAAGTTTTCGAATTCTCCATTTTTTTTGAATTATTTGCAGATCACGGTGGAGGAAAATCTCTGAGAATCTTTAATTAAATTGAATTATCGACTTGGTGACCAAGTCAACAGGAAGAGGATTTAATTTGATTTGTTTAATTCACGGTCCTTTGTATTTTAATTAAATTGTGCCGCACACAGTTTAATTATCACGGACTAAATTTTTATATTATTTATTCAATTTATCGGATCGGAATTGAGTCCAATAAATATTCCTCACGTAAGGGAATTATTTAAATTCGCATTGTGATGTACTTCACAATTTCTAGCTCTAATAACAAATTTTCATTTATTCAAAAACAATTAAATTCACCACACATCAATTATTCAAAAACAGTCACGTCACATATTGAACAAAGTTGACCCAGTCAAAATTCCAACTCAAAATTAGGTCACGAAAAGTATCCAACAATAATTCCACTCGACAATTAATTCACGGAGTTCGCAACATTAAAAGAATTAAATGCAAGTACTTTAGGGTTCGAAAATTAGGGTTCAAAAAGTGGGGCATTACACTTAGGAACTCCCAGTAATTTATTGTTTGTTTAGGTAAATACTACCTATTAAATGCAGTAACAATTACCAAGTAGTTGGTACTTGGAATGTGGCTAACTAGCCGTTTTGCCTCTTCATTTGACAACCGTCCTGGAGCAACACCGCCCCGATCCCAAAATCCGACGCGTCTGTCTCAAGGTAAAAAGTCTGCTCAAAATTTGGAAGGCGAAGGACTGGGGCGGACGACATTCCCTCCTTCAAAGCCACGAAACTGTCGGCTGCCGCGGAAGACCACGCAAAACTGTCCTTCTTTAGTAACTTAGTCAACGGGCCCGCAATGGACGCATAATGCTGAATGGAATAACTAAGTTGTTAATTAATCGGTCGAAAGAAAATAAATATCGATATTTGATTACTAAGAATTTAATTATTCTGTCCAAAACATGTACACCGCATAAAAATATACTACAGTAATGTTATTACAAATTCAAATCAAAATGGTGAAAACTCATTGCTAAGTTTAGAATCGAACATATCTTCTAATTTCTTCAACTCATCAAGAGCATCAGAAAATTCGTTGCCCTCGCATTTTTGTATTTTGAAACAATCGCTTTCTGAATCTTCTTCATTTCGAAGATCGACCTCAGCCGCCCTCTTCGTTGACACAGTCGGAGAGGCCGGAACTGGAATTGGAACTGGAGCTTCATTACCACCGTAGTACGGCTGCAAAATCGGAACAACGTCGGGGGTTGCAAATGGAACTTCATTTGCCGGTGACAACAACTGCAGGGACATACGCAGAAAAAAAAATTAGAAAGCAATTTATGTAAAATTTGGGTAAAATCGAAAACCCTTAAAAGAAAATTATAAAAAATATATATAAAAAATTTGAATACATTTCACGAACTTTTTCATCTCACTTTTCATTACGTTTCTTAAAATCCGTACCCGGTCAAAGTGAGACAATCTTTGTGGGACGGAGGGAGTAGTAGTTAAAACTAACCACTTTCTCGCTCTTCAAAATCAGGAAAAATTCTTTTTTTGGTAAAGTATGTTAATTGAATTCCATTTTAATGAAGAGCATTAGTTGTATTCCGACTCAGGGAGTGACACACAAGCGTTATGCGTTGTTAACAGAGAGACGCATAACCATTATGCATCGTTAGCTAGTGACGCATAAGTATTATGCGTCGTTATTTAGTGACGCATAATCATTGTGCGTCGTTCACTAGCGACGCATAATGCTTATGCGTCTTTCGCTAGCGACGCATAACGCTTATGCGTCTTTCGCTTGCGACGCATAACGCTTATGCGTCTTTCGTTAGCGATGCATAACGCTTATGAGTCGTCCGTCGCGTTTTAAAACGCACATAAGGCAGAACCATCTCACAAACGAACGAGCAGAAGCAGCAGCCGAAACCAAACGACGAAACCATAGCAATTTTGGACGAATCCCAGCAAATTCCAGCGAATTTCCACCATTTTGCAACCATATTCCGGTAATTGTTCTTCAATTTGGCTAAATACATCCTTTAATGCTTAATTTGAGCAGGTTTTCCGTAATTTAGCAAAAGTAGAGTTTATGATGAAATTGATGGATTTTTGGTAGATTTTTGTTGTTTTGTTGCCTATAATTAGGGATTATGATGAAAGTAGGGGTTATGATGAAATTGATGGAATTTTTGGTCGAATTTCCGTAATTTGTGTATTTCATATGGATATAATTTAGCAAAATTAGGGTTTATGATGAAATTGATGGATCTGTTGGTCGATTTTCCGTAATTTGGGTATTTCATATGCATATAATTGAATGGGTAGAAGTAATTGTTTAAGTTTTTTGTAATTGTGCCCCTTATGTTGCCTAATTTGAATCTTGATTATGTCTGCAAATTGGAATATAGCTTGTCGTTGTCAATTGAAGTTGCAATTTAGTTAGATTGTTGAGTTGTTATGAAAAAAAATTGAAACTTGGGTGAATGTTTTGAAGTAGATGACATCTGCAAGTTCCGAACAACAGTTATGCTATGGACCTGAGGATCCATCATTACTATTTCATCAGAACGAACACATTTCAGTCTCATTGTTGGCGAATGGCACAGCAAATGTGTTGAGAGTTCGTAGGACGGAGAGTAAGGTTTGGGCATTGCCAATACATGAAAATGTGATGTATTGGCTTGATGTATGGGGGTTCAGAGGCGTGGTTGAATGTGGAAGGCCGATGAGGATGGACAATGAGCTAATAATTGCCTTGATCGAGCGCTGGAGGCCTGAGACACACTGTTTCCACCTTCCAGTTGGTGAAGTTACTGTAACCTTACAGGATGTGCAAATCTTATTGGATTTGAGAGCAGACTCTCTTGTTTTCACCGGCCGTGACTACCCTGTTGGATATGAAGATTGGCCCAGCAAGTGTAGAGATGTGTTGGGATGGATACCTGACGCAGAAACAGAAACGAAGCACGGTGGTTTGTTGATGATATCTCTGATCCACCAAGCGACGATGTCATTGGGTGATGGGCTGCATGATTATGTATATATCCAAAGAGCACGTATATATGCTCTGATCTTGTTAGGGGGGCTAATTTTACCAGACACCACAGGGTGCAAGGTCCCCTTCATGTGGTTAAATACCTTTGACGATCCGGCAGAAGTGGCTAATATCAGTTGGTGTAGTGCAGCTTTAACATATCTGTATCATTATTTGTGTGAGGCTTCTGTAGGCAGACAGAGAATAGGTGTGGGTGGACCTATGGTTCTCTTGCAGCTGTGGGCGTGGGAAAGAATGCCTACATTGAGGCCAGCCTTCTTGATATCGCCTATGCACACGCCGTATACCCCGTGTGGAGCCAAGTAATGTTTTTTTTAAAATTAACTCACTTAATTATGTATTTTGTTGATAACTTTTGACATTAATATTATGTATAGGTGGCACTGAGTTACTGAAATTGGAAATGCTCCCGGACATTCAGTTGCTCATTATCGTGATCAGTTATCACTGATTCGTCCCGGCCAGGTGAAATTTATTTTTGTTGTCTTAGTTAATGAATTTATTTACTATAGTATGAAATTAATCGTGGTTTTTATTTTATTTATTTGTAGTTTCTGTGGACACCGTATGCAGACTGTATCCTGCCTGAGCAATGCATTGATTCGACTGCATCCTACTTGTGCGACACTTATTTGGTGTGCTGGTCATTTGTCGAGGCACACGAGGCTAGACATGCCCACCGGTTCCGAACCGGAACCGTGGCCATTTTCCCGAACCGGCGGTTCCGGAAGGTTCGGAACCGGCGGTTAACCGGTGGAACCGCCGGTTCGGGCACGTATTTCAAGGCGTGTGGATGGGGCAGACCGGCGGCAGCTTTTCAGCTGAAAAACCGGCCGGTTCCGGCGATTTTTGGGTCGTGAACCGGCGGTTAACCGTGAAAACCGGCGGTTAACCGCCGGTTCAGGGGGTTCCGATTGCGGCGCGAGAAACGAGGCGACATGACGCAGCTTTTGCAGACGGTTTCGTTGACCGAACCGGCGGTTTTGTCCCGGAAACCGGCGGTTTTGCCCGAAAACCGGCGGTTCCGGCGGTTTTCCGCCAAAAACCGCCGGTTTTGCCAAAAATTCAAATTGTTTTTTTTTTCAAATTTCAAATTCGAATTCTTCCATTTCCCCCCCCCCCCCATTTTTATCTATAAATACCCCCCTTCTATCATCATTTACATTCACCCTACTCTTGTGTTAATAAGAGTTTCTCTCTTCAATCTCCCAATTCTCTCTCTTTGTCTCCAATTTCTCATTTGTGCTATTGTGTTTCCATTTAATTACGCAAGTGCTACTCTTATTACGCATTGTTATACACTTATACTTGTTCCCGTAGTTCTATAAGTTGTCTTCCTTTCTCAATTGCTAAAACAAAAAAAATATTATTCCATATTTCTACATTTCTACACTGCAATATGTCTTCATCCCGAGAAGGTCGTGTTGATAAGGGAAAGGGAAAGGCCGAGAGGCCATCTCGGAGATCTGTTATTGATGAAATTTCTCAAATGAACATGGATGAAATTTCTCAAAATCAATAAAATTTATTTCATTTTCTCCTTATTCGTCTTATTTGTGCTTGAATTATGCATTGTCTTGTTCCGATTTATTGTATAAAGCCAAATTTCAAATTTAAAAAAAAAATAATTGAACCGGCAAAACTGCCGGTTCGAAAACCGGAACCGCCAAAACCGCCGGAAAACCGGCAGTTCCGAACCGGAACCGCCGGTTTTTGAACCGGAACCGGAACCGGAACCGTGAAATAGCCTCACGGTTCGGTTCCGGTTCCGCCATCGACCGAACCGGAACAGGCGGTTCCGAACCGGAACCGCCGGTTCATGAACCGTGGGCAACACTACACGAGGCTGGACGTGTTTGCCGACAATTTAACCGCTACCAGCGTATTCCTCAGTACTATGATAGGATGCTACATAGCTCCGACCATTTGAGTAAAAGTCACCGCCGTGGGAGGAAGGGCGCTGATTGGGCTAAGGTACATAAGTTCTTCATTGATGAATGGGACTTGAGACACGATAGGTTCCAATCAACTATTGACCATGCAACAGCGACAATGGATGGTCGCATTAATCCGGGCTATATGGCGTGGTACAATAGGATCACCGTGTCGTACCTAGTTCAACCTGGGACATAGTCAACTGAAGGGATGAACGAGGCAGCCTCTTCTAATTTATTGGCGGTATGTTATGTTTTTGTATATAAAAATGTCTTTAGTTTGAAGTTTGTATTGTTCACCGTGGAATGATGTTGTATTTGTGTTATCTAGGTTGAGACCCTTCAAGGGATATGGCATTTGACCTCTGAACATGACACAGACCCTCGGTTACGGCAGATTCGAAAAATGGCTGCTTCGGCCCTTCGTGTGATGAACCATGCTGATGTGATGGAGTATCCAACTTCTCAACAGCGAAAGGTGGTCATGCCGCCACGCCCACCAATTTCTCTTCGTCATGGACTGCCGGGTGTCCGGACAGGTGGGCACGGGATTACACGACAGCATAGGTTGTCGCAGCAGCAGCCGCAACCTGAGTATGCAGTACCAGAGCCCTTGAGTCCGGAGTACGATCCACCAGGATGGTCTCAGTTGAGTGGTGCAAGCCACGAGCCCTCGCAATGGGGAGCACGCGCGTCATGTGATTCATTCTTTGGCGGTGTGTCTGATTGGGATGCAGCTCAACCAGGACGTGATACGTACTTTCAGAATTATCAATTTATGGATCCTGTGGGGGAAGAAGAGGGCGGGGAAGAAGATGACCAAGTAATATTCCGACCACCGACCGAGGGATCCTCATGGCCAACTGTGAAGAGTTCATCAAGTACGATTGGGAGGGCTATGCACAATGTATTCAGGGGATTTTCAACAAGAAAGAACAAATGGAAAGCTCCATCAAAGTTCACGCCTCCATCTAAATAGGTTTTGGTCATATGTTGGTATTTTTGTTTATTAAAACAGGTTGTGGTCGTATGTTGATTTTTGAACATTTTTTATAGCCTTTGGAGTACAGAACACCCGGTCGGGTGAAATTTCGATAGCATTTGGAGTACAGAAACTTCGCCCGGTCGGGCGATTTTATGTTACAAAATGCCCGTCCGGGCGTTTTCATTTAACCATTAGGAGTCCAGAAACTTCACCCGGTTGGGCAATTCAACATTTCTAAAACACCCGGTCGGGCGTTTTGTATTATGAAGCCCAGATAGAATTCGCCCGGTCGGGCGATTTTAACTATCAAAACGCCCGGTCGATTATTCAAACAGTTCATCATCTATTTCTTCATGGTTTCTATGGTTTCAAATCTCTTATTCATAATAATTGTCATAATAAAAATCATAATAACTATCATAATAAAAATCATAATAACTGTCGACAACATATCACAAATGTTGATACATAAACATAGTAGCTGTCACATATACCACGACTTTACTGAACGGCACCGGCTGAGGAATTTCTTCGGTCATGCCCCTCTATCCCGCAATTTCTGCAACGGCGGGAAGCTCTCGGTTCGTCTTCCTCACGGACATCCATTTTATTAAGTATCCTCCTTCTTCTAACTCGGCCACGCGTTCTAGGAATCAACTGCTGAGGGGTGATGCGCAATTTCCATGAAGGTTCAACCCAATAATCTTCGTGTCTTGGTGCATCAAATGAAACTTGATCATAGTACTATGTTCTCCATGTACCTAGATAGTAGCTCTCATCTAGGAGGTCAATCATAACATGGCCTCTGTCTCTAGCAACCGCACAAGCATGCGAACAAGGGATTCTCCACATCTGCCACTTACCACAACTGCAACTCGATTCCAAATACCTGACTATTTGAACATTGTTGCCCTTTGACACTCCTTTTTCTATTCTTCCTCGAGTTCGGACATGGTACTTCCCTGTATCTCGGTCAATGACAGTGATGTAATGTTTTCGCCCCTTTGAGTCATTCTTAGCAAGTCTGTCCCTCGCCCATGGGGTTAATTCACCTTCGGTGTGTTCTATTGTTGTCTTCTTCTCCACCCACCATTTTACCGTTCTCCAAAATGTCAAATCAACCAACGCTCTAATCGGCAACTCTCTCACACCCCTCAAGACGTTATTGTAGCACTCCGACATGTTTGTTGTGGCCACCCCCCATTTAGTGCTCGACGTCTTCTGGCAAATTTACGTTCCTGAGTACTGACCCCCAAATTCCATATAATGGCCTTCACATTGGGGCCCTTGTGCTTCTTCAACACATTTGCCCTCACATGAAGCAAACAAAATTTGTGGTGTATCTGCGGTGCCCTTGTCATGATTTCAGACTCCGTTGCATTCAAGATTCCTTTATGCCTATCTGATATAATGCACACCTCCCTCTCGTATTTCACCACATGAGTTCTGACATGATCCAAAAACCACGACCAACTGTCGTTGGTTTCTTCATCCACCACAGCATATGCAATAGGCAAGCATGTCTTGTTAGCATCAAAACCACAATCAACAAGCAACTTACCTTTAATTCTTCCTCGTAGGTGAGTCCCGTCCACTGTTAACACCGGTGCGGCCTTCTGGAACGCATGTATTGCAGGCCTAAATGCCCAGAAAATGTAGTTGAACACCATTGTACGCCTCTGACTCAACGGCTCGTTATGCTTCCACTCAACAATTGTGCCCATATTCTGTGACTGGAGTTCAAACATGTAGCTTGGCAACTGCCTAAATGATTCCTCCCATCTACCGTATACAAACTCTATAGCATTTCTCTTTGCATACCATGCCTTCTTATAACTGATTAACACACCAAATCTGTCTTGAACATCAGCTATTATTGAGAAGACCTTGAAATCGGCACATTGTCGCACATGATGTCGAATCAACAGAGCAATCATTGCCGATGAAAAGTTAGCATGATCTCTGTTAGCATGATGGCCTACATAAGTATATCGATCCTTCCACTTCCTAACTTCCCACATATCGTCATGCGACCTTTGTGTAACTGAAACCTCCCACTTACATTCCCTCACCTTTTCAGCGTCGGTGGTGCTGATGATACCTGCCCCTGTTACTGTCGTTCCTACTGGAAATTTGCATACGGCATGCCACCTTCTTAATTTGCTCTCGACGACCTTAAACTGTTTTTCATTCCACAAACTCCACATAGTTATAGCAGTCTTCACGTGTAGCTTGGAATCAAATTTTGTTCCAACACAATCCGATGCGGCTCATTCTCATTCCAATACAAAATGTTGTGTTCATTACCACCAACATCATCCGATACTCCAGACGGACGACTCGGTAATTCACGAAAGAATCTAAACCCCCTAGGATTGTACTCGGGAAGTGGTTGTTCACCTTGCATAACAGGTTTACATGGTACTATCTCATCATCAGAACTGCCATCAACATCATCAACACCATCACCATCACTGAGATCGGGGTCTGGCTCTGTCTCAGATAGTGGCCTTGGCTCACCAAGATCATCTGCAACATCTACCTCATCATTCAATCCAACACCAACATCAGCAACATCTATATCAGCAACATCTACAACATCTCTCTGCTCATTCATACTACGATCAAAGCTCATATGCTCCATCCTCGCAGATGACCCAATACCACAATCAAAGCTCATTTGTTCAACCCTCGCAGATGATCCAATACCATAATCAACAAATGGTGGGATTTCTGAACTCCTCACATGTGAATACTCAACAAATAATTCAATACACCCACTTGAATTTTGAGCATTGTTGAACATAAACATCACACTTTCATCATTGCAAATCACAGAACATGTATAACTCATACCGGAAGCAAAGACTACACATTGTCTCCATAATAATTCAATTGTGTGTTGGTTCATGTCTATTCTCATCGCATCACAAATCATTGCTACCAATTCAGCATACGAAACACATGAATTTAATATGATGGAGCTCCTCGCACGAAGTGGTTCATAACCAATACCCATATGTTGTAGTTGAACTACTCTACCACCCCAATACAAACTCACAAATACTTGCATGATTTCTGCATCAAAAATATTTAAAACAACAACAATTATGGGCATTTTTCCTACAAGCCCTAATTTAATAAATTGGGTAAAACTAACAAATTTAAGCAAAATAAACATGAATAATGATGCATGTAGCTAAATTGATGAACAAATTACCGTATCTTATGAAGAAAACGTTGAAATCGCCGGAAATCGTCGGAAATCGTCGGAACTCGAGAGAGAAATTGAAAGTGTAAGTCTGTGTTCTGCTACTGTCTTTGGGGCGTTAAAAGTTGACTTAACGACGCACAACCATTATGCGTCATTAAGGAGTGACGCATAAGGGTTATGCGTCTCTTAACGACGCATAATGGTTGTGCGTCTTACTTTAACGATGCATAAGCGTTGTGCGTTTCATTAATAACGACGCACAACCGTTATGCGTCACTCCCCCATTCAGAATAAATCTAATCTCCTTCATTAAAATGGAATTCCATTACTCGGCTAGAACAAAAGACGAAAGAGCTCATCAGTAGAGAGTGTGGTCTTTGATAAATCATTTTACTCATAAAAAGCAAAAATTAAAGAAAAACAGTTACTACTATCCATTACATTGAGGAGATGACCATACTAAAATGAGTTTGAATTTATTGTAAATAGTTGAAGTAAAATCTGATGTGACATTTTTACTAAAATGAGTTTAGTATAGATAATTAGAGATGACACGAGAAAACCATATCACCAATGGGATCACTCCTAAACGGAATAGACTCTTTCTATCTTCTTCTATTCCTAAAGTAAAAAAAGTTGACATTTAGAATGAACTTATTCACTTTTAGTAGGACATCTTCTATAATCTCTCTCAGTTTGACAATTGAGTGATTAGTCCATTGGAGTCAAACGGGAATCGAACCATATAATCTTTTCTATTTTCAAATTTTATGTGCATTGAAAAAATGACAATGGAACTCTGTTTTTTCAAAATTGAGAAGGAGATAGATTTGGTAATTTTTCAAAATCTTTAATAAACATAAAAAAGTAACTACAATAATGAATAATATGAAATGATCACATTTGTCATCTCATCAATTGAGAGGTTACATAATTTGTTGAACATGGCAAATCATGGTAGTATAATTTTGTTAATTTGCAGAATTGTGTATAATAAAGAAACAAAATGAGATGAAGGATTAGGGCAACAAAAGAGAATTTGCTGGTGGCAAGAGAGCAACAGCTTCCCTATCTGAGCCCTGGTATTTCCGGTAGATCCCACGCATATTCCCGTCCAACAACATCGAATGGAACGTTGCCAGCATCTTAGCACATTCCCTAAACCATAAAAACACAATCAACAACCAATCCAACTCTCATGAAAACTAAAAAGGCCAAGAAAAAATCACACTCACATGAGCTGCTCTTCTGAGAAGCCGGTGTGCTGCCTAAGCGTCTCGTTCCAAGCCGGTGCAATGCTCAAGGCGCAGCGCGCTGCGTAGACTGCTGAGGCAGCAATCAACGAGGGGCTGTACCTTATTGCTGTGCTGTAGTTCATCATTGCAAGCTCACCCAACAGATACACCATGTTCTCCACTTTTGCATCGGTCATGGATGCTTTAATGAACCGGGCAAGGAACACGTATGGAGTGGGGACTGTCAAGCTCCATTCCAGCTGTCCTAGGATCTTCTTCTCCATGGCCAAGATGTCTCCACAGGAGTAGGTTCTGTCTGAGATGAAGACCAGGTCATTCACCTCAGGCGCCCAAATCTCCTCATATTTCGAGGCTATCAGCATTGCCCCTAACCCCACTAACTGCAATTCCTTTCTCTCAGTCTTCTTCCATGCAAGATATCGATCCACGAGGTTGATGGTGAGGTAGAGGGTCTCTGGAGAGAGATCAAATTTGCTGTGGACCTGCACCAACCAATCAACCAAGATTGCCCTCATCTTTGCATTGATCTCGGGCTGCGAATCCATATAGTCCCCCACCATGCCCTCGTGCTGCACCCACAAACCCGAATTAGGATGTCGCATTCCACCACACAACACAAGCAAATCGCATAAATAGTACTACTAGTATATAGTATACCTCAGCTGATTTGTAGAATTGGTAAATTTCATCTATGTATTCAACAACTGCTAAATGGTTATTGGCATCTGCAGCATCAATGTCCACTTTCGGCCCACAAGCAGCCTAACATAACATATCACACACTCAATGTCACTCACTCAACCTACCAAATTGATTAATGAAATGTATTCAAGAATTGAAAATACAGTAACCTTGCTCCTAGCAGAGAGTGTTGATGTAAGGGTCAAAGATCTCTTTTTCAATGACATTTCTCCAGCCTTAGCCTTAGCCTTAGCCTTGGGCTTATCTTCATTGGAGTCAGGGCTAATTACTATAATCTCCTCTGGCTTTGGCTTTGCTGCAGCTCTCTTTTGAGGTTTCTTGGCTGGCTGAGCCTGAGCTCCATCCACCACATTGGCATTCACTGCCAAGCACTATCAAAGACTAAAACTATCAACAAAAGTTGGTCAAACCAATACAAGAAAAATTGGAATTTGAAGAAATGAAACCTTGCTATTCTCAGCAGCAGCTGCAGCCTGTGCATTAGCCAGTAACTGAGCACAGAAACTCCTGAGAGATACAATTCGACAATGATATATAATAAAGAAACCAACATTGAAATAGTATCAAACATATACACAAGTAATAGAATTTGTTTAGTAGTACCTTGTAACAGGTCGAGAAACCTGAGGAAGCGGCTTGCCATTGACGTCACGAATAGTCACCATATTTCCTATATCACCGAGTGCGCGGCGATTCTTCCTCTCCGCTGCCATGTTTTTCTGTTTGTTGACGCCAGGAACACCTTCCTCCACTCCTACAATCACAATCAAAAACACAAAATCAAACTTCAATCGACAACACTTTAATCCTATTGTTTATTTAGCAAGATCGTGGGAAGCTCCAAATCTAATCATTGATTTAGCCCTAAAACTAGAATCCCTTCCGAGCACGGTCACAAAATGCATAATAATCAGAGATCGCTGCGATACCTCTGTTCTGCTGTTGAATCACCTGTCTTGACGCCATTCTTGAAAACCCCTTTGTGAATCTGAAACACTCGATAGGTAAATCTTCTTCTTCTTCTTCTTCTTCTTCTTCTTCTTCTTCTTCTTCTTCTTCCGCTCTCTCTCAATCTAGGTCGCCTCTTTTAAGATGAATTTCGCACACATACGAACCTCAACGGTCTTATTTTTTGGGAATTTTCTACCGTCCGATGCAGAGTGGATCAACGGTGCTAATTTAATTCAGGTGCGCTGTTTAATTTAATTACATTTGTTTATTTTTATTAAATTCCCAGCCTATTTAATTTTCTTTTTTATGTACACATTATTTATGGCAATCAACAAATTATTTGTTACAAATATGTTCGTTACATTCGTGATATTTGATTTGACCGTGATGTCGGTACATTTTGCAATACCCATTTTCATAAACTGAATCAAAATATTTACCAATTTTAAAGAGTCAAAGACCTGACAAATAACCAATTTTTCATTGACAATAAATTTCAGCTTATTAAAAATAACATGAAAGACGAGTTCATTTTTAATTTATGAATTGAACATCATCACTTAATACTATTTATTCTAGAAAACAAATGACATCTCATGAATAATTAAGAATTTTGTTTTCCATTCTCTTTCATCTCCATCTCTGTATCCTCTTTCTCTCTGTTCAATGTAGTTATCCATAGTTCACATTAACTTCCCGACTAGACCTAACAAGTGACCTACGCAAAATTTTGCCACATGTAACGGGTGGTAAATTGACACTCTGGTCAAAATTCATGATATAATTTGTTAACTTTGGAGTTCATGAAAATCAAAATTTTTAAAAATATCATGAGCCAATAATCCTAATTTTGATATTGGCCATTCTATTTTAAGAATCTTAAATTGCTGCTTTTTAAATTCATGGATTTGTATAACTATTTTTTTATCTAATTACAATTAATAATTATCACGAAGACTATTCAACCATATTTCTTGTTGTTCCTTATTTCTTAACTTTTCTTACTACTTTAACAATTTCAAAATTCTTTTTATATTTTTATTAAATACAATAGAATAATACTATCGTCATATCTATTAATAATAATAATAATAATAATAATGTTGTTTTTGCTAGTATTATTTAATTATGTTATTAATTAAGAATTTATCGAGTAAGTTTTAATAATTCAATTATGGACTATATTCAATTAATAATTTAATTAAGAAATTGAATATTGTAGGAGTATTTATTAGATAATTGAATTTAACTAATCAATATGAATTTTTTATATTCCGAACACATGATACTCCCTCCGTCCTCAAAGAATATGCACTTTGGGTTCTGCATGAGTTTTAATGTAAATTTGGTAAAGTATGAGAGATGTAGAGAGAAAAGTAATTAAAATAATGTTAGTGAGAAATGGGTCCCACCTCATAAGAGAGAAAATAGTTTCCAAATTTGAATAGTGCATATTCTTGTGGGACGGACTAAAAATGAAGGAATGCATATTCTTGTAAGACGGAGAGAGTACAACATAGCACTCCTATTTCTTAATAATGTTATTTTTCTTAACAAATAAATAAACCCCAACTGTTTTACTCTTTTATCAGTAATTGAGTTTTCAAACTCTTATACGTGTTATTCCATTTTTTGATTGAGTTTCAAAATTTGCACTAGATTTTAAACTTATGTTACTGTTGTTACATAATTAATGACCGTTCACCATTAAATAATGATAGATTCATGCGCTCATCAATTCATGATTTTATTTTATATATATGGTACAAAAGATAACTCTGGATTTCTAGTTAACTATTATTTGAAATAAATGGACACTTTTGTGAACTCAGACAGTGGAGTTGCATGGTAGTATTACTTTAATTTTTTGTAAAAATTAGTAAGCATACTAGATTAAGATTTGAGTGTTTTTATAAAGGTTGAATGAGATAGCAATAAAATTTAGAGAAGTAGTACTAGTATATTCAGCAATGCATGTAGGATTTTATAGCAAAGAAATGGTATCACCAACACAAAAATGACAAAGTTGAATAAAGGCTCCTAGAATGGAAAACAAGAATGTGGCACTCTATACTCTTATTAGCAATACATTACAAGTGAAGAATAAGAATCATCACCCCAAAAATGATTTACTGGTCCACTGGAATTTTGTGAGAAAAAACTCTTTCTCTTGCCTCCCTTGCCTGTATATTTAGCAAGTACAGCATCAACAAAATATTGGTAAATGGTAATGGTAATGGCAATTAGGGATGTCAATGTAGCCCGTAACCCGTGGGCTGACCCGAATAGCCCGCTAAATTTATAGGGTTAGGGCGGGAAATTTCTAGCCCGATAAAATTAAAACCCGATTAGCCCGCACCCGATTAACCCGCGACCCGTTAGGGCTAGACCCGAAAACCCGATGGGCTGGCCCGAAAACCCGATAAAATTTTTATTATTCTATTTTTTACTTATAATTCGACATTTTATTGATTAATTTTATAATATAGATAACTAAAAAAATAACTTTCAATTTTATATTAAATATACAAATTATATATTGAATTTTTATTAATATAATAATTGATAAATAAATTAAAAACTTCAAATTCACTTAAAAAAATATTTAAATTTCTACAGCATGCATTAAAATTTCTCGAAATATCTCAAATATTAGTATTTGATCATGTTTATGATTGAGTTTGACCATATATCTCAAATGTATCATAATTAAATATTTTACATTTTATGAATATAACTAATTTTCATTGTTATTTATTGGATTGATTGCATGTAAATCTTATCGGTAGCAACCCGATTAACCCGCCGGGCTAGCCCGAAACCCGAGCTTTTAGGGTTAGGGTTGAACTTTTACAACCCGAAAAAATTCACAACCCGATTAGCCCGCACCCGATTGACCCGCAACCCGAGTAGGGCCGGCCCGAAACCCGATGGGCCGACCCGATTGACATCCCTAATGGCAATGGTAATGAAGGTAAAGGGAAAAATGATTTAGTACCTGTTTTTCCCAATTTGTGAGAGATGTAATGAGAGAAAGTGAGATAGACTGCACAGTTGCCCCTGCCACCAATCCACTCCAAAGACCCTTCCCCTTAAGGTCCAACACAAACCCCAGCACCAACGCCACCGGGATCCCAACTATATAGTATGACCCGAGATTCACGTACGCCCCTATGTGCTGCCATCCGCTCCCTCTCGCCACTCCCGAGAGCACTGCCTGCGTGCTATCCATGATGATGGACAGGCAAAGCAGAGGAACCATTGCTTTCACCCCGGCAACCACTTCTTCCTCCCCACTAAATGCGTACCCTAAAATACCCCGACACAAGTACAGAGTCGTGCTGGCTATCAGGAACTCTGCTGCCGCCAACACCACCACTGCGTACACAGCGACTCGAGCCCCCTCTGGCTTCCCTGCTCCAAGCTCGTTCGACACCAACGTGCTATGTTTCACCATTCATCAAACACAACCCCATCATTATTTCTATTTTAGCATTCCCTTAGTAAATAAGTACTAATAGTATAGCTCAACCAACCTCGCAGCAGCACCAAAAGAGTAGGGTATGTGATAGTGCAGTGAAGTAACCGTGAAGCTGCCACACCACCAACAACAATTAGCCCAACATTATATGAAAATCATTAGTATGATATTATCCGCTCTCTAATTCTTCGACGTGGAATTATTTGAACCCCACCACACAGAAAAATATACTACTACTCTTCGTCTCAACTAAGATGACACATTTCTATTTTTGGGAACTTTGTCTCTCCAATTAATGCATTCTACCGCTTTTTCTTTTTTCAATTAAATATTTAACTCTGTTTCTCTTTCCATTTAATACTTAGAAATTTGGCATCTTAGCCGGGACGGGAGGGAGTGGGACGATAACATACCCTATAGAAAGAATAGACGTGGCGAGCTGTGGATTCGGCAATAGTCCTGAGAGCAATATGACCAGCTCGAACGACCACCACTCCAAACTGCGACAATCACAATCACAAAATAAAACTAGCCGAGAAAAAGCAGTGAAATTAGTGTTACTGACATTAGTGTTATTGGATTGCGAGGCCCATTTTCTATTTTAAGGAAACGAAGGAAGTATTACCAGACCATTACAGCGGACGGGACAGCAAAGCGAAAGAACTCCCACATGGAGAGAAGAACATCCATGGAAAAAAAGGAAGCACGAGTCTTCTCACAGGCAGGCGAATACTTGACATAAATGACTAGCATAACCACATTAACCCAATACGAAACGGCAATGGACAGCGCGGCCCCGGGGTTCCCGAGCCCGAGCTTGAACACAAAAGCCCAGCAGAGGAGCAGCTGCGAGACGAGCGAGAGCAACGAGGTCCAGAGCATGGGGAAGATCAAGCTCTGCGCCTGCAAGTAGCGCACGAGCGACTGCAGAATCGCGTAAGGAAAGAGCGTCGGAATTAGATAAATAGTGAACTTGCCGGCCTCCGCTGAAATCAACGGATCCTGCCCCACGAACACCAGCAACTCCTCCGTGTAAATCCAGAGCACGCAAACCGGGAGGCAAACAATAAACAGGCACAGAATCGCGGCGTACGTGAACGTCCCGACTCTGTGCAGCTGCTTCGCGCCGTGCGCCTGCCCGCACAGCGTCTCCAGCGCGCTCGACATTCCGAACTGCGCAGAATACAATACAAATCGATCAGTGGTTTTTTTTTTAAGCTCACAAAATAAAATTGGAGAGAGAGTTGAGTTGAGTATATGGATTACGAGTAAACTGAAGCCGGTGACGTTGGAGAGGGAGGTGGCGATGGAGGCGCTGGAGAGGGAGAGTTCGCCTAAGTGGCCGAGCATGAAGATGGGGGAAGTGCGCTGGAGGTACTGAGAGAGCGTGACGACTATCATGGGCAGCGCGATTAGGTTCACGCGGTTTAGATCTGCTGCGAGCTTGCGCCAAGGGTTGGTGGGATTGAGGTGGAGGAGAGGTACCTCGGCCGCCTCCATTGGCATTTTGATATTGGATGCAAAGGTAGTGAAGAGAGTTGATTGAACATATAATAAAGGGAGTGAGGAGAGAGAGATCAGCAGTGCACGCCAAGCCAATGGATTGACTAGCCAATCTAGCGTCCGCCACGTCCCCTTCCTGGAACGCTTCTTAATTTGTCCTTTTCTTCTATGTCATGTGCTCTTGTCTAAATTTGAAACACACATCTCAATAAAATTTTATATTTTTATTTAGTACTTAACCCGACATTAAAATAAATATCCTATACTATTTCTTTATTTATAATTATTTTCAATTTTGACTTTTTTGGCTCTCTATAATTTGAAATCTAATTACTTTATTTTATTCTAGGTAATTAGATCCACATATGGGGTTTATCAATGTTTTAAAAACCGGACCGGCAAGTGAACCGGCGACGTTACTGGTTCACGGTTCAACCGGTCCAACCGATCGAACCACCTGTTGCAAATATATATAAAAATATATTAAATTTAGTAAATGATTTACAATTAATAATATATCACAAAACATTAAACCTTATAGATAATTAGTGATGTATAAATATAAATAATATTAAAATTTAGTAAATATATTTAGATATATATTTAATATTAGTTAGTCTAGATAAAAAATTTAATATTTCATGTATTAAAATAGATAATGTTTATATTAATTTAAAAAAATTTATTTCAAAAAATAATATATAATTAAATACGAATTAAGTACTTATTAATTAGTTTAGATAAGATTATTCATTAATGTCAATAGCTATGGTATATAAATTAAGTATGTAATATAAAAAATTTATTTATAGTAAATAATGAATCTTATATGGTACTAATAATAATATAGGTGGTAAGTAGAGCATCATTAAAATATAAAGGATGATAATTATATATATTATAATTAACAATTATATTAAAGAATAATAAAATTAAAATGAATTATTAGTTTTTTAGATAAAATTAATGGTTAATGTATAAAAATATTTAATGTTCATATTGTTCAATGAGCCCATGTTCAAATTATCTCAGTGAGCCCATTTTTTTCTTTTTTTTATTAATTATATCTCAAATTCTATCGACTCATTTACTCACAATTGTTATAAAATTAGGACTCGTTTAGTAAACTATCCATGTTACTATTAGCTAAGATAATGATCATGATATGTATTATGGTCCTTGCTAGTTATATTTCTAATTGGTATATTTGATGCAAAATATAGAATATCATGTTAATTTTATGTAGACTAAAATAACCTAAATAATATATATGCACAAATTGAGAATTGAAAAGATGGAGGACAATTTAGTAACTTTGTTCCACTATCTTGGTTCAACTTCCAAAATTGTTAGAGCATCTCCAAGGGGAGAGGTATATGGAGAGGTAACCTAATATAAATATCATATTTACCTTTTTTCATTAAAATCATTCTCCAATTGGAGAGGTATTTGAGAATGTATTATACTTTTTCTCATTTTGAATAGATAACTTTACTTCCCCATCAATGGAGAGATAAAATTTTGTAAGTACCATATAAAATTTTGTAACTATCATATTTGCTTCTTTTCATAAAAAATCCTTCTCCAAGGGGAAAGGTATTTGAGAACGTATTACATTTTATGTTTTTAATGCATTTTGTACTATTATTTTATTTTTTAAATATAATTTACCTTTCTATATACCTTTTCCCTTTGGAATATGTTACTCCCTCCGTCCAGCAATAGAAGTCCCGTTTTTTCCGCTTTTGTCCGTCCGGCAATAGGAGTCCCGGTTCTACTTACCATATTTGGACAATTTAATTACCCTCACCCTTCTTAATAAATTACACTATATGCCATTAAAAAACACCCCCACCCAAAATCTATTTTTTTCTCTCACTCTCTTTCAATCTAACTCTCACTCAATTTCAACCTCATTTTCTCTCTCTCTTTCTCGCTCGGGCTCTCACCCTAATTCGCTCTATTCCAAAACCCTAGTTCTAGCCGCCTCCTCTCCCTTCTCACCATCGCCGCCTCCTCTTCTTCACTCTAGCCTAAATGGAGTATGTACCCCTCTGAAACCCTATCCCCCATCAATGGGTTCGATTCGTTCGATTCGATGTCCACTGTAGTTGATGAAACTCCGATGGTGGAATCAAAGCTCGATTCGACCGATTCTAAGCCATCTATGTCCATTGAAACCCCAGATCTGGAATGTAAACTCGATTCAGAGCTTATCATCAACTGGAGCATATCCTTGAAGCTCCAGTTGTGAATTGAATTGTTGGATGTATATTTTTAGGAGCAAATTTTGAATTTTGGAAGCATATTTAATGCAATTGAATTGAATTTTGGAAGCATATTTAATGCATATTTTTTGGCAGCAATTTTCAAATTTTTTGGAAGCATATTTAATGCAATTGAATTGAATTTTGTAAGCATATTTAATGCATATTTTTGGCAGCAATTTTCGAATTTTTGGAAGCCAAAAATTTAACACACTTGAGGTGGGTCCCAAATTCCACTACCACACACCATTTATTACACACTCCAACAACTTTCTTAAAACTCGTGCCATGGAGAAATGGGACTTCTATTGCTGGACGGAGGGAGTACTTTTTAAAAGGGTATATTTCACTTTTTAAGAAGGTAAATACTCCATCTGTCCCAGTTTAAGAGTAAGATTTAGTTATTGAACGAGTTTTAAGAAATTGGTGGAGTGTGTAATAAATGAAGTGAGGTAGTGGTTGTTGGAGTGTGTAATAATTGAAGTGATGTAGTGGAAAGTGAGACCCTTTTGACTTTTTGTATGTTTAGAAGTTTGTTTTGTTTTATTTTTTCGAAAGTTATGGCATTTGAGTGTAAATTTGATGAATAATGAGGTTAAATTTTATGTCCAAATATGGTAGCTTCTAAATATGACTCTTAAACTCGGACGGAATTCAATGGCAAAATGTGGCTCTTAAACTCGGACGGAGAAAGTACATAATATACCTTTTCTATATACATACTCCCCTTGGAGATGCTCTTAGGTAATCCAGTGAAGTTATGGTCTAATAATCTAGGTGAAATATAAGGCCACCCGCAACGCGTTACGCGGGAGGCCCGAATCTCGTTACTCCGTGACGGAACGGTGGCGGGATGTGTTGCAGCGTCTCGTCCCGTCACCGTCTCGCCGGATCGCCCATCACGCCGAGACGCGGCACGGGACGGCTCGCCACGCGCTCCCGCGATGTGGCGCGCTCCCGGGCCATGTATGACGCCCACTCGCCGGCCCGCGAGTGGGATTCGTCACGCTGACGTAATAAATAATTTTTTTAAAAAAATTTGAAATAAAATAAAAATAAAATTAAAAAGTGGAGTCGTTTTCCATTTTTTTATTTTTTTTATTTTTTTACTCTATAAATACTCATAATTCATCCTCATTTCACACACAACTACACATCTATTCTTCCCAAATCATCTTCATTTCCTCTCCAATTTTCATCTCAAATCATCTCTCTTTTATTCTTCCCCCAAATTTAATCGATCTCATGGATCCATATGAGCAAATGCGTCAAATAATGGAAGAATCACTTGAAGAAGATCGACGCCGGGAAGCGGAGGAAGCCGCGTCGCCCCAAAGACGCTCCCGGACTTACATCCATCGTAACCGGGAGGAAGCCACCTCAAGGTTAGTCTGCGACTACTTCTGCGATAACCCGGTGTGGGGAGATACCTACTTCCGTCGCCGTTTCCGCATACGACGACCTCTATTTCTCCACATCGCAAATACATTGGCGGCACGGGAAGAGTTCTTCCAAGAAAGGTTCGACGCCGTCGGCCGTCCCAGCCACATGACGCTGCAGAAATGTACTGCAGCAATTCGTCAGTTTGCGACTGGACAAACGACGGATGTGTTCGACGAATACCTCCACATTGGAGACATCACTGGAAGAATGTGCTTGCTCCAATTCTGCAAAGGCGTCCGGGCAGCCTTCACCGACGAATTTCTCCGGAAGCCAAGCACGACAGATTGCCAGTTCCTGCTCCGCCTTCACGAAGAAGTGCACGGATTCCCCAGGATGCTTGGCAGCGTCGATTGCATGCACTGGCAATGGAAGAATTTCCCGGTGGCGTGGAGGGGGTCATACACGAGCGGCCACAAAGGCACCCACCCCACCGTTATACTCGAGGCCGTCACCGACTACCGGCTATGGATCTGGCATGCGTACTTCGGGGTCCCCGGCTCGAACAACGACATAAACGTGTTCCACCAATCCGACCTCTTCGCCGAAGTTTTGAATGGTAAAGCGCAACCCATCAACTTCACCGCTAACAACCGACGCTATAAAATGGGGTACTATCTAGCCAACCTTCGTGAAGACGTGCACTAGGCCTGTGAACGCAAAGCAGACGTTTTTTGGGCAGAAGCAGGAGGCTGCTCGGAAGGATGTGGAGCGGGCGTTCAGGGTTCTCCAAGCGCGCTTCAACATTATCAAAGCCCCGGCTCGTACGTGGTTCATGGAGAGCATGGTCGACATCATGTATACGTGCATAATCTTGCACAACATAATTGTCCAAGACGATGGACCCGAGGCGGGAAATTGGTTCGACCCTGAAGCCCCTGGAAGCTCAACCGCAAGTAGTCCGCCTCGAAGTGGAATGCATCCGTCTATACAAGAACGGTTGTATATTCGGGCAAGGACACGTGACTTTACCGCCCACGCCCAACTCCAAGATGATCTAATGGAGCACATTTGGGCAAACTTTGGAGGAGGAAATTAAATTATATATTTTTAATTTTTTTAGGATTTTTAATTATGTTTTTTTAATTTTTTTTTAATTTTATGTTGTAATGTTATTTTATTTTTATTGAAGTGTGTTTTTTATTAATTGAATTTATGGAAAAATAAATAAAAAATTGAAATTGAATGAATAGTAATTTAAGGGACAGTTAAGAGACGGCTAAGGGACGGAGGGTTGCAGGTTCCGTCCCTTAGTTAAGGGATGAAGTAAAAAAGTATAGTGGGACCCATGAATAGTAATTTAAGGAACGGTTTAGTGACAGCGTTGTGGATGGCCTAAACTTCAAGACGGACTTCATCAGTCCATAAAAATAACTTCAATAATATATATGCAAATTCCACTAATTTTGTCACCCATTTTTCTTCATAAAATAAAATAATTTCTAAAAATCTACAACAATAAATATTTGACATTTAATTTAATTAAAAATACTACTTTTTTTCCTCAAAATTAAATCTCATTTCTATTTATAGAAGTTTTGTTACTACTACTTTTCTTTTTTTATATTTTATCAATTTTTTTCCATCTCCTATTTTTCTAATTAAATATTCAAAAATATATTTCAAAATTGAAAATAATTTTTATAGACTAACAGAGTACCATAAATAGCATATTTATTTTCATAATTAATGCATTGGATTAGTACAAATGCTAAATTAATTGCACTCAAGTGAGTGTTGACTAGTCTCCACAATCCACTTTTGCCAAAACACACGTTCCTTAGAGCATCTCCAGTGACGGCCTTCCGGTAGGACATCCGGTCGGACACGCGGAAGGGCTACCGGGACGTCCGCCGTTGGGGGGTCGAAGGTCGGATACGGACGTCCCGTGAGGACGTCGGGTGTCCTCGGACGTCCCGGCGATGGGCGGGCGGACGTCCGCCACTATGGCGAGGGTCGGACGTCCGATAATTTTTATTTTTTTAAAAAAAATTCTATATATACGGCTCGTTGAACTTCATTTCATTTGGTTTCCCGTAATTTTTCCCGTATTTTGCTTTCCCGTACTTTTTGTTTATATTAAAATTAAATTATTGTGATTTTTTTTATTGCGGGATGTCCTAGTGGGAATGGCGATGGGAAGGGCGGATTATGCAGGGGATGTCCTAGTGATGTGGCAATGGGGTGGGATGTCCTAGTGACGTGGCAGGAGGTGTTTTTGGGATGTCCTAGTGGATGTCCGAGTGGGACATCCGCCCACTGGAGATGATCTTAGAACATCTCCAGTGGGCGGATGTCCCACTCGGACATCCACTAGGACATCTCGAAAACACCTCCCGCCACGTCACTAGGACTTTCTATCCCACTGCCACGTCACTAGGACACCCCCTCACAATCCGCCCTTCCCATCGCCCTTCCCACTAGGACTTCCCGCAATAAAAAAAATCACAAATTCACAAATAAAACAATTTACGTTTACGGAAATAAAATTTCAACACGAATACGGACGAGAAAAATTAATAACTTCATTTAAAAAAAAACATACATGATTTGAAAAAAAAATTACATAGTAATAAAACAAAAAAAAGTACTAACATCAACGTCAACCCTTCCGCGTCCAAACCTCTTCGATAATATCGTTCTGAAGTCGAACATGGGCATCTGTTTGCCGCATGTCGGCAAATGCACGCATCCGCTCAACCTCTCCATGAGGTACTCCCATATTCACATTCGCGGTGGCCACGCCGTGACTTGGACCTGCACCCGTATCATCTTCATTGGTCCACTGAGTCAGTTCCGCACCTTCATTTTCGACAATCATGTTGTGCATTATGATACATGCGTACATGACATCGCCGATGTTGGGAATATACCACTGCCGTGCAGGACCCTTGAGTACCGCCCATCGACTCTGGAGCACACCAAATGCCCGCTCCACATCCTTGCGCATTGCTTCCTGACGGCTCGCAAAGTATGACTTCTTTTGTCAGAGCGGATGCTTGATTGTCTTCACAAAGACGGGCCAGTTTGGGTATATCTCATCCGCCAAATAGTATCCCATATTGTGCTGGTTGCCGTTGGCGACGAAACTGATGGCGGGACCAACGCCCGCGCACTGAGCATTGAACAGGGGCAACGACTGGATAACGTTGATGTCGTTGTTCGACCCGGCGACTCCAAAATAAGCATGCCATATCCACAGCCGGTAGTCAGCTACAGCTTCTAGGATCATCGTGGGATGCTTGGCTTTGAAGCCAGTAGTGTACATCCCCTTCCAGGCGGCGGGGCAGTTCTTCCACTCCCAATGCATACAATCTATGCTGCCCAACATCCTAGGGAACCCGTGGACCGACCCATGCATATCTACCAGACTCTTGCAGTCTTCGGGGCTCGGACTCCGAAGATACCGCTCACCGAATATCGCTCTCACGCCCGCGCAAAAATTCTGCAGACACTCGACGGCTGTCGACTCGCCAATGTGGAGGTACTCGTCGAACATGTCGGCCGCGCCTCCATACGCCAGTTGTCTGATTGCGACAGTGCACTTCTGCAAGGGCGTGAGTCCGGGTTTGCCAGCTGCATCCTCCCTGATCCTAAAATACAGGTATCTTCTCTCTAAAGCACCCACGATGTGCAGAAACAGCGGACGATGCATCCTAAAGCATCGCCGGAATAAGGCTTCCCCAAAATGAGTTGCGGAGCGAAGTAGTCTGCATACAACCGAATATGTGCAGCAATGTGGTCACGGGGTACTGTAGTTCGACGATGGATCGGCCGAGGTACCACAGCCTACTGCCGCCGCTGCGCCCTCTGCTGTAGCTGCCTATCTATCGCACCTTCCACAGCGACCTCCAATTCATTCTCGCTATCACTGGCACTAGACATTCTAGATATACTTGAAACTAGAGATGAAGAGAGAGAAACTTGTTAACACAAGTGGTGCGAATGAAATAAAATTCAACGAGCCGTATATATAGAGTTTAAAAAAAATTAAAAAAAATTTAAAAATCGGACGTCCGACCCACGCCACAATGGCGGACGTCCGCCCGCCCGTCGCGCCGACGTCCGAGGACACCCGACGTCCTCACGGGACGTCCGTATCCGACCTCCCCTGCCACAATGGTGGACGTCCCGGTCGCCCGTCGCGCACGTCCGACCGGACATCCGCCATTGGAGATGCTCTTTTTAATTTCATTTTAATTAGAATTCTAAGTTTTCAATTTTCATGTTGACTAGTCTCACCTCAATCAAAATATCATTAGTTGGTTCCATCACAAAATTTTCTATCTTTCACTTTTGTTTTAATCCTATTTTTTCGATTTTAATGTTGACTAGTCTCACCTCAATCAAAGTACTATTAATTTAATAATAAAATCCTTATTTGCGATATTCTCTCATTTAATTTATTTTTCTCCATTTTAACTATTTATTATTATTTTTAAATGAGTGTAGAAAATAAAATGCATCTATTAACATGGAACGGATAGAATATCTAGTCGATGTATTTGATAATTTAGCTATAAATTTATCATATATTCATTTCATGTGTTTTAGTGGAAAATATAGAATACTCCCTCAGTTTCATAGTAGTAGAATAATTTCTACACTCGTTGTGAAAAATGATACAATAATAAATAGTTAAAGTGAAAAAAGAGTATAATAAAAAAAATAATTAGAAAAGAATCTTCTCTACATTATTCTCTCTTACTTTACTCTTTATTCACTTTAACTATTTATCATTTTACCAAAATAATGACACTATCACAACCTTTAATTTAAATTGATTGTTTTATTTTGATTTTTATTTATGTTGTGGTTGATCCAGATGAAAGTCTCCTTTCTAACTATTATTGAGGAAAAGCATGAAAATCTGAAGATTTTATGTGATTCTAAAACTAAGAAGAGAAAAATATAAAAAGTTAAGAATCATTAAGAGGAAAATTTTGATTACGAGGAGTATTGTTTTTGTAAGTTTTTTGACTCGGAATAGTCTGATGGGATAGCCCGAAACTCGATGGATTAGGATTAGGATTAAAAATTTATAACACGAATAGACCGTACCCAAATAGTCTGACAACCCGAGTGGGTTGGCTCGAACCTGAACGAGCTCAATTCATTTTCCCTACTCAATTCTATTATTTTCCATTTTCTGTTTTATTCAAAGTTCAAGTGATGTCTCTTTTGGGCCAAGTTTGGAATAGAATAATTAGTGAGAACTGATCGATCATGTATATATATGTTGAGGTTTGTGAAAAACTATAGTATTAAAAATTAACTAATGTGATTGTTCATGTATTGAACTCTCTCCGTCTAAAACATTCCCTCTCTTTTTATTATTATTTTTTTCATCTCTGATCTCTTATTTTATCAATTGCATATTATAATTCGTGTCATATACAAGTTCGTCTATTTTTTTAGGACGGATAGAGTATATAGTAGTAGTTCATTTTGGTGATTTCTTGTCCATAAATAGTCTGAATTTGTGTCGTGTTCTTTCTTACAATTCTCACGAAAGTTAGCCAGAGTCATTATCACCTAATTGAGAAATAAAAAGGAGTTAGCTGAAAATGTTAATATTCTAATGCACAAACCGATTGATTCTATGAGAAGAATATTTAACATGAGAACACTATATTAACATCATTAGAATTATTGTAAATCCTACTATTAGTATAATTTTTATTAAAATTTTCATTTACAAAGTGAGAAGTTTTTTTAATTTTAAACTTAGAAAATGATTGAAACCGAGCAGTTATATACGTAAGCTCATAACAAAAATTATACTTGCAAAACCTTTCCAAATTCCCTTTTACAAACCTCTAGGGGGGGCAATAGATTAATTAACTTTTGAAACGGTTAATTAGTCATTCATAGAGGTGATTTTTTTAATTATTGTCGTAATTGGAGAAGTGAATGATATTAGAGGAGGGAAAATGAAAAGGTTTTGGGAAAACAATTTCTAATAAAAGTTTCATTGATCAATTAAGCACATTTTCCGAATTCATTGTATGTGGTAAGTTTTCTCTCCCGTGCAATGAGATTTGTTTTTTTTTTTTATTTATGTTATCAATTGAGCACCTTCTGAACTGATTGTGTTATTTATCGCTATTGCAACAATCAATTATCGATCATAGCAAATTGAAAAAAAAAAGAACCTATGATGACGTTATATACGTTGTTTCACTATTGAACTATATAGGTTTTTATTTATATGTTGTTGATGTGTGTTTTCCATTTTTGTATTAGATATTTAAAAGATTTTTAATCAATATTTCTCGATTAATTTTAATAAATGTTTTTTTATTTCATATTTTTGATGCATAATAATTTGATACTCCATCCATCCCATAAAAATATGGGCAATGGATATGACACGAGAATTAAGACAAAATTGGTAAAGTAAGAGAGATGGAGGAGAATGGTATGGTAAAGTAAGATAGAGGAGGAGGATGATAGTTAAAGTAGTGTTAGTGGATAGTGAGACCTACATTATTAAATTGATATAACTTTCCAAAAATGGAATGCACATATTTTTGTGGGACGGACGAAAATGGAAAGTGTATCTATTTTTATGGGATGGAGTGAGGATTATATACCTTTTAAAGAAAATATAATATGCTTACAGGTGAGATGGAAACCTAATATACCGTGCATTGCACGGGAGAAATACTAGCTATGGACTATGGTAGAGGAGTTAATTTAATTTGAAACAAAATGTCTCATATACGAGTTAACCTAATTAGATGACTTTTAAAAGTTTTACTTATTTACATGTATAGCAAAATTACTCCATTCAATTAATAATAATTCACTCGTGCAAGATAAATCCAACCACCTATAAAGGGGAGGGAAAACACTTGAAATGAATATAAGCAAGACAACCTTTGATTAATGTGGGAGTCAAATTTTAGAGTAACTACTTTTCAACCAAACCAAGGGCGTTTGCCTCTGAAACAAGCTTCATAAATCATAAACGCCCTTTAAACTGTACAAGGTTTATAAAATTAGGCCAAGTTGACATGCATGATGTGCTGAGGTGGATGATACCAATTCCAAACATGCATGACAAATAATAGGACAACAATTGGAATAATGTAGATTTGCCTTTTAATATTAAGTTCCAAAGCCTGATCTACTCGAAAATACAAAAACATTAATTTAAAAAGAAATGCGATAGCTTACAATTACTATAATAAGGCCAATTAATCCAACTTGTGATTAGGAGGCGCTTAAACTATGAAAAAGCGATTCACGAACTTCCCATATGAAGAATATCATCTTCATTCCTTGTCCAAAACCACTTGATCCAACTACATTAAATAGTGCTCTAATCTCAACCACCTCATACACCAATGTTCAATTATATGATCTCTTTTCGATTCAAATAGGACTTTGGATATTATATCCTATTTTTGGTGTTCTATTTGTGTACCACTTAAAAAAATTACTCCCTCCATCCCACTTCTAAATGGAGCAGTTCTATTTCAGCAAGAGATTTTATGTAGTATTGTTGTGTGAGTTAACTAGAGAGAATAGAGTAAGAGAGAGGGAAAAAGTAGAGAGAATGATGTTTCTATTTTTAGATATGTGTCATTTAGAATTAGACATCCGAAAAAGGAAAATGATTCACTTAGAGTGAAATATTTTTTTTGTTCCCAAGATATCCCTCATGTAGACAACTAGAGGACTAAATCCCTTATCCCAACGGCCAGCGCGCACTAATAAGCGTACATGTCTACTGATAAGTCGTATTCTAGGCCTTGGTTACAGGTCAGTATGATGTGCTTAATTGATTATATTTGCAAAACAGTTGTTTAAAGTGTGCAGGTTAAGCATTCTAGCCAGTAGGGAAGTTTCGGAATGTTCAGGTGAAGGAGGCGCCAGCATGATCTCATACTGATCAGTATTCGTGCTAAAACGGTTTGAGATGGAAAAGACGGATAGCTGGGACGGATTACCCACAATTAAGGGCAAAGAAGTCAAATTGCAACGAGGATTTACCCTAAAATCAAGGGTAGCCTCCCTATAAAAGGAAGCCAAATTGGAGAGAGAGACACATTCACTCATTCACCACCATCTTTAGGTAGAAAGTTTTCTCGGTGGTTTCAGTCTTTCAGCCGTGTCCCGCTTCTTGCCTCGCCGTAGCCATGATCACTTGACGTTCAGATGTTCCCAGAATTCCAGTCATCGTCCATTCCAGCCAGCAAGATCGTAGTTTAGAGTCTCATCGCCCGGAGTGGCAAAACACTTTTACATTGCTTTCGTAGTTTTAAATTTCTCGCTTTCCTTACGTTGGATCTTGTTTGCCTTTGGATATTTTCTGCTTTTGAAGTACTTTGTTGAAGATCCGAACGTGTTTATGCTATGAAGTTGATTTCCGTTTCGTTTATTGTGGTGTTTCTTTATTTCCGTTGCCTAGTTAGCTTAGATCTAAAGTTTCTCGGTGTTTAAAGTGCTGAATCTCTCAATTCCGTTTACGTAACAAATTTCTTTAGGATAGATAAACAAGTACTGTTTGATCGGAAAGTAGATCGTTGCATGCAAAGCTTAGTTTTAATTTCTGAATCGTTCTTTCATGTTGACCAGTATGCAGAAGTCCAGTTTCAGTGTTTGATTTCAGATTTGATTTCTTAGTTTTGGATCTGTGTTTGTGAGTTGTTAATCTGAGTTTTCCGTGTTGAATCTGGAATTGTTATCTGAATTTTGGAAGTGTTTGTTGAAGAAGATGATGTCTATTTCAATTGGAGGGGACCACTTACTTTTCGAGATGCTTTTGCTTTTGTCCTTCACTTTTAGTTAAGTCCTGTCAGCCTAGTCACCAAACTTCCACTACACTCTGAATATTCTGTTTAGCCCAAAATAGAAACCCGTACCTTCCAAATATTTTCTGTTACAAAATTGTCTCCCCATTCCACGTACACAGTTACATTCCAAATGTTTTCCTTACCGTCTGACTAGTAGAACACCTCCTTTAAGTTCCAGCCTAGGTAGAAACTCAACCCAAGCGTGGTAGCTAACCAAATCTTCCAATTGTCACCGCGGTAGTTTAAGAACGCACCATCTCTGTGGGATTCGACCCTTACCACCACTATACTGATCAGTAGAAGTGGGTTGAGGAATCTTTGAAACCAAGGTCTAGGTTAGTTAGGATCTCTATCCTGATCAGTAGGATATATCCTTGCTTGAACGACACCTACGCACCCAGGTCCTTTCAAATGGCGCCGCTGCCGGGGATGGATAGCGTTATTTGCAATTACTGTGAGTGATACTTCGGTGTATATATTGTGCATAACCTTTCCTTTTTTTCTTTTCTTTTCAGTTTATGAGAAGCAGTTCGGCTCCTGACCAGTGGAGGCCGAAGATACTTCAGCGATGATCGATACTCGTAACCACTCGATCCGGGTTGTCGACGGCTTTATCTGACTTAGGTTCGAGTAGCGACGAAGAGCAATACAACATAGAAGGACCAATACCAGAGGAGATACAACTGTTGGAAGGCATTCCAGTTCAGATGGCCGCCAACGGAGATGAGGATCCAGAGATCGGTACCCTTAACGCGCATACCGAGGGAGAACCATCGCAAGCCATAGTCGTCACTCCAGGGCAAACCGCCTGCGATGTGAAGCCTCATGTGATCGCGATTCTGCCTACATACTGTGGGAAGAGCTATGAAGGGCCGTATGAGTTTCTGCATGAGTTTTGTAAAATTTGTAGGGCGCAGAGGAGACCAGCAGGAGCGAATGAGGATGATTATAGGTTGAAGGCCTTGCCATTTGTGCTCAAGGGGGAAGCCAACACCTGGTTCATGCGCCTGCCCCCCAACTCCATTGAGACTTGGGCCGATTTCAAGTCAGCATTCCTAGGCGAGTTTTTCCCGTCATCAAAGACAAGCGCGCTGAAAAGGGAAATAACTAATGTGAAGCAAGGGTATGATGAACCCTTGAGCGATTATTGGGCAAGATACATGGGTCTTTTGGAATCATGTCCCAACCATCGCATGGCGGACATTGAAGTGCATCATACTTTCTACGAAGGTATGAACGCGGTAACCAAGGATCTAGCAAATTCATCGTCAGGAGGAAGCTTCACACAATTACGGGTCAGCGAAGCGAAGAGAGTCCTAAGGAAGCTACTGAATGCAAAGAAAGAGTATGACCATTCAAGGGAAGGATACAACCGAGAGCGGGCTGCTGTTGTCTCGTCTACTGATCAGGAAAATAAACTGGAGCAGAGAATGGACTTGAAGATGGATGAGCTGAAGAAGTCACTTCTGAGTGCGATCGAGAAAAGCACCCCACCACCTCCCCCAGCTGGGAATTACAAAGGTGCAGAACAGGGAAATCAAGGACCGAACTATGAACAGCCTAGTGACTACGTGAATATGGAACAGGTCAATGCTGCGGGGTACTTCAATTCCAGTGGGCATTGGATTCAGGGTAGACAACGGGATGCACCATGGAGGGATCATCCAAACTTTCGATGGGGAGACGGGGGCCAAAATCAGAACCAAGGACAGAACCAGTATAACCCCAATCCAAACTAAAACCCTAACCGTGGACTAGCAAACCCAGACTACCAGCCCAACTGGTCAGGAAGAAACCAACAAACCCAAAATCAAAGCCCACAAAGCCAAAACCCGAATCCTGTTTATGTACCACCCCACCAGAGAAACTTCCACAGTTTCCAAAATCAGCCAAATCATGCACCCCAACACCATCAGAACCAAAATCAGTTTCAAGCCCAGCACCAGAATCAATATCCTCAAGATCAGTACGTCCCTCCTGCCCAGTATAACCAATACCCGCCTAATCAAGGCCAGCAAAACTTCCAGAACTATCAACACCAAGGGCCGAATCATTTCCAAAATCCGAACAGGCCAAGGAGGTCCTTTGAGGACATGATGGGTGAAATGCTAGCGTCACAACAGAGCATCAAAGGAGACTTGCAATCCCATAACGAGGTCGTGCAGGGGATGCAAAATGCCCAGAAAGAACATAAGGCGAACATGGATATGATGAATAGGCAGTTAGCCCAACTGGCCAGTTCGGTGGGGGATTTGAAGGGAAATGCAGGTAAACTCCCATCTACAGTCCAAATGCCCGACAAGGCAAATGTGAGTGAGGTTACGTTGCGGACCGGAACTACTTATGACGCGCCTCAACCCAAACGACCTAGTGGAGGATCTAACGGAACGAAGATAGGAGGCGATACCGTTTCAGCGGAAGAACTAGGGAGGCCTATGCCTCAGATGCAGGATCCATTCTTCTTGGATGCTACACCAATTGTAGGAGATGAACCCGAAACCCTACTGACCAGGAAGGAACCTCATCGAGAGGAAGAGCCCAGAATGGAAGCCCAGACTCAGGAACTACCCCGGAAAGACTCCAAGAAGGTTGCTAAGGGACAAGTAGATGAGAAAAAAAGGGAGAAACCATTCCCATTCCGATTTGTTACAAAGAGGAAGAAAGAGAACCCGGTTGACTATTTGTCGATTTTTGGGAAGTTGGATGTCACCATACCATTTCTCCAAGCCGTGAAACTACCCCCTCTTGGGAAATTCATAAAGGACTTCATAGCCGGGAGAGCCCAGAAAGATGGCAAGATTATGGTGGAAGGGATAGCGTCAGCATTAGTGCAAGAGACGTTACCACCCAAGAGAGCCGACCCAGGTATGTTTACCTTACCAATAACTGTTGGAGATGTGAAGGTCGAACATGCAATGTGTGATTTGGGGGCGTCTATAAATGTCATGCCATTGTCTATCTATAACCGGTTGAAGGGAGTGAGGCTGTCAAGTACTAGAGTATTGATCCAACTGGCTGATAGGTCGTGCATAAGTCCGGAGGGAGTTTTAGAGAATGTATTAGTTAGAGTGCATGATTTTACATACCCTGCTGATTTTTATGTGATCAAAATGAGTGAGCATGAAGCGAGGGAGTCTAGTGGAGTCTTGTTAGGAAGACCATTTTTGAGAACGGCCAAGACGATCGTGGATATGGCTAAGGGGACTATTTGCATTGATTTTCATGGGGAGAAGTTTACCTTTGATATAAATGATGCCATGAAGAAACCTATTGATTCTGAAAATCTATGCTATGTTGATGTGATTGACCCTTTAGTCCAAGATTTTCTTGAGACCGAACTATTGCATGAGAGACTCCAGGCTTTAGATGTTTATGAACAGGCTGACGTAGAAGCTGCTGCATGGTGTGATCTGATCAGTAGCCAGGGGTTGACCGATGAAGAAATTGAAGGAGCAATCAAGGATTTTTGTCAAAAGTCGGAGTTCATAGGAGCCGCAGGGGCTCAGCTACCAGTCAGTATAGAAGAACCATCAGAAGGAGATTTAGAAAAAGGGGAAGAGTCCGAGAAAAACCCCCTAACCGAAGACACACTTCCACCCCAAGTTGAGCTGAAGAAGTTACCCTCGAATTTGAAGTATGCCTTTCTCGGAGGTGAGAACTCCTATCCAGTGATCATCAGCAGCAGCCTTACGAAGGAACAAGAAGCTAGGCTACTGACCGTGCTGAGCAAGAACAAGAAGGCGATTGGATGGAGTCTTACAGATTTAGTTGGAATTAGCCCCGACGTCTGCATGCACCATATTAGGCTGGAAGAGCGAGCAAAGGCACATCGAGATGCCCAAAGGAAAGTAAACCCTAACATGCGAGAGGAAATATTGAAGGAAATCTTGAAGTTGTTGTCGCTAGGGATTATCTATTCAGTGCCAGACAGTGAGTGGGTCAGCCCGATCCACATGGTTCCAAAGAAGTCGGGAATCCAAGTCGTCCAAAATGAGAGGAATGAGCTGATTCCAACGAGGCTAGTCACGGGTTGGCGAATGTGCATCGATTACCGCAAGCTGAACAATGCAACAAGGAAGGATCACTTCCCTCTGCCTTTTATCGACCAGATGTTGGAGCGACTCGCTGGGAAGAAGTACTTTTGCTTCTTGGATGGGTACAGCGGATATTTCCAAATCTACGTGGATCCTGAAGACCAGGATAAGACCACCTTCACTTGCCCATTCGGAACTTATGCATACCGGCGCATGCCTTTCGGCCTATGCAACGCTCCAGGTACGTTTCAACGTTGCATGATGAGCATATTTTCTGATTTGATTGAGGATTGCATAGATATATTCATGGATGACTTTACGGTCTACGGAGACTCGTTCGATTCTTGCCTTCATTATTTGGATATAGTTCTTGAGAGATGTCAAGCGAAGAGTTTGGTTTTGAACTTTGAGAAGTGCCATTTTATGGTCACCGAAGGGATTGTTCTGGGACACGTGGTCTCGAAAAGGGGAATCCAGGTGGATCGAGCAAAGGTGGACGTTATATCTAAATTACCGTTCCCTACTGATCAGAAGGGGATTAGGGGTTTTCTGGGGCATGCCGGATTTTATCGACGATTTATTAAGGATTTCTCCAAAATCGCCCAACCCCTTACCAGGCTACTTCAAAATGACGTGGAGTTCGTTTTTGATGAGCAATGCAAGGCTGCTTTCAATCTTCTCAAGGAAAAGCTGATATCCGCACCTATCATACGGGCTCCTGACTGGGACCATCCTTTCGAAGTAATGTGCGACGCCAGCGACTTTGCGGTAGGGGCCGTGCTGGGTCAGAAGATCGATGGGAAGAGGTACGTAATTTTTTATGCGTCCAAGACTTTGAATCAAGCCCAGCGGAATTACGATACCACTGAAAAGGAGATGCTGGCAGTGGTGTATTCTTTCGAGAAGTTCCGGCCATATTTGTTGGGATCCAAGGTCATAGTATATACTGACCATGCAGCCATTAAGTATCTGATTGCCAAGAAGGAATCCAAACCACGCTTGATCCGATGGGTACTCTTGTTACAAGAATTTGATTGGGAGGTGGAAGATAAGAGAGGAGTCGAGAACAAGGTGGCAGACCATTTGAGCAGAATAATGCAAGATGGAAACAGTGACGAAGTGCATGATAAGTTTCCAGAGGAACATTTATGTGAGGTGATTTTTGCGCCCAGGAAAATTGATTGGGAAGAAGTGTACAAACTTACTGGTCAGAATGATACAGCAAAAGGAAAGGAGAAGGTAGGGCAGGAGCCATGGTATGCGGACCTGGCCAACTACCTAGTAACTGGAGAACTTCCAGAAGCACCAAGTGTTACCAAGGCACAAAGAATGAAGATCAAGAGTGAAGCAAAATACTACTTTTGGGACGACCCCTACCTATGGAGGGTAGGATCCGATCAAGTGATAAGAAGGTGCATTCCTGACTGGGAGCAGCGGGATGTTCTAACCCACTGCCATTCGTTAGCATGCGGAGGACATTTCGGATCCAAGAAGACGGCAAGGAAGATTATGGATAGCGGCTTTTATTGGCCAACACTCAACAAAGATGCGTACGAGTTCTGCAGAAGTTGCGAGCGTTGCCAACTGACCGGTGGAATATCTGCCCGGGACGAAATGCCACAGGTACCCATAATAGTTTGCGAGCTATTCGACATATGGGGAATGGATTTCATGGGGCCTTTTCCTTCGTCCTATGGCAATCTGTATATCCTAGTCGCGGTAGATTACGTCTCCAAATGGGTAGAAGCCAAGGCCACAAGTACGTGTGAAGCAAAGGAGGTGGCCAAGTTCTTAAAGAGTCATATCTTCAGCCGGTTCGGAGTTCCAAGGGCGATCATATCAGATCAAGGTACACACTTCTGTAATCGCACAATTGAAGCCTTAATGAAGAAATACGGTGTGCACCATAGACTTTCCAGCCCGTACCATCCGCAAGCCAATGGTCAAGCGGAGATCTCTAACCGTGAGATAAAGAAGATTTTGGAGAAGACTGTGAACACTTCGAGGAAAGACTGGAGTGTGAGGTTAGAGGATGCTCTCTGGGCGTATCGAACAGCCTACAAAACCCCCATAGGCATGTCCCCTTACCGGATCGTTTTTGGGAAGATGTGCCATTTACCGGTTGGGATCGAGCATCGAGCATACTGGGCAGTACAGAAAGTGAATATGGATGCTACAGCCTGCGAAGAGGAAAGGAAGCTGCAGCTGCAGGAGCTTGAGGAACTTAGATTGGAGTCATTCGACTCAGCCATGTGGTACAAGGAGCGAACCAAACTGTGGCATGATCGAAATCTGAGAACTAAGGAGCTCCACGTTGGCCAGAAAGTACTACTCTTCCAGTCAAGATTGAAGCTTATGCCAGGGAAACTCAAGTCCAAATGGACAGGACCTTACATCATAACTGCACTCAGATCCAATGGAGCAGTAGAAATTTCAGGGAGTTTTCCTAACTCGGAACCTTTCATAGTAAATGGACATAGGTTGAAAATATTCAGGGAGAATAACGAAGTGGGTGTAGTGGATGAAATTCCACTGCAAACACTTACATCGGTTTCATACTGATCAGTAAGATAGGAATTTGGAATTCCACATGGCTAGTTCCATTTTGATAATTTTCTGCGTATACTGGCCAAGTAGGATTCCAAATTACCCAAGAAAGGCGTAAATATTGTAAATACGTAATTAGTCTTTGCATGTCAGATAATTTCTAAGAAAATCCAAAAATATTTTCGGGCCTTAAATTTAATTTGGAGTACACATTGACCAAGAGACTACCTATTTGGTGCTATTTCAATTCTAATTTAAGAGCCCATTTGAATTATTTCCCTTATTAGGCAAGTAATGGTAGGTTTCGAGAAAAGACGAAATTTTGAATTAAGACTTATGCAGCTTTTGCAGGGTGGCAGCGGCTGGAGTAGCGTGGAGCAGAGAGAGTAGACGCGATAGCCAATCAGGGGCCAGCATTCCTAACCGCCTTCCGTCCAAGCGTCGCGACCGGCAACTCCCTATAGCCGGTTGTAACCACCTGCAACTGCTATCTCTCGCCTAAATTAAACGACCATCCTAAACTTTATCCCTCACAAACCCTCATTTTCAAATTCCCTTTTTCAAGAGATATTATCCCATACTCTCTCAAGAAAGCGTAAATCACAAACCCTCATTTTCTTCCATTTTCTCCCAGATATCAAGACCAAATTCCACTCTTTACAAGCCCTAATTTTCAGCCATGGGGAAGAAAGCATTTGCTACCAAAATCAAACCGCCCTCAAAGAAAGCCAGTGAGGAAGGAAACCTTGAAATACCACCACCACTAAACCCACAACGTCCCGCGCCAACACAACAAGCCCCGCCGATGGTCTCTCTGGATGCAATGGCGGAGTTTCTCCGATTGCAGGATCCGAATAGGAATTGGGCAGCGGAGTTAGAGTATTTTAACCAAGGTAGAGGGCAAGGGAGCGGAGCCGGAGCAACTCATGCGGCAACCATGCCAGTAACCACTACGCAACCCTTGACCCCTATTTCATCTACATTGCCGATTCCGTCGATGATTCCCCAAGAAAGCAACCCCCCAACTGAAGCCGAAATGACAGAGACGGAAGGAATTTTTCCGACGACCCAGGAAGCCGAACTTGAGGATCTCGAGGCCATTGCGGCTTATTATGCCTCTGATGAAGAAGAAAGAGCGGAAAGGCTGAGAAGGGAGCAACAAGACCAGGAAGGGGGAGAAGGAATTGAGGAGACGCCAGAAGTGGAAGCGGTTCGCCAAGAAGTAATTAGGGAGGAGATCGACCTGAATAAGTCGGCCCAAAAGTGCGGCCTCATGACGGAAACGGAGTTTGAATCAATAGTGGAAGAGGTGAATCGCAGGGAAGATACTGCTCTAATGGCTGAGGGTCTAGACCTCGCATCGAGGGCAGTAGGAGAGGATGAACAAGCTTTTACAGAACCCATACCGAAGGATAAGGCATCCCAGTCAGTAGGGGAAGAGGAGAGGGAAGAACAGAGTGAAGAGAAAGGGCCAGAGCCAGTTGATACCCAAGTGGAAGCAGGGGATGATCGAATGCAAGTAGATGAGGAGAGACCAACCGTAGACACTCAAGTACCGGAAGCTGTGGCGCCTCCCGTCTTAAAACCCCACCCAGTGAAGCGGCAATTGGTTCTGAAGATGCGGGTATCTCAGCGATGCCTGGGTAAAAGAGCAGCCAGCAAGGCCAAGACAAGCACGACTGAGAACCCAGTAGAGATCGAGAGCGAGGAAGAACAAGCCACTCCAACGAAGGCAGGGGGTGAACCTGCACAGCCTACTGCTCAGGAGGAAGAAGCACAATATCAGCGAGCCAGAAAGAGGAAAGGGAAGGCTCCAATCCAGAAGGAAGCAGTAACAAAGAGGTCCAGGGCAGCAAACACAGGAATTGTGATTACCGAAGCTTCTCAGAGGATCCCATCGAGCCGGCAAGAGCAGAGTGATAGTGAGTATGAGATTAGTGAGGAGTCTGCATCGGATAGTGATGAGTCCGTGGAAGAGGAGGAATATGGGGAACAGTCGCTCCCAGGTGATCACCGAGAGCTTGTCCACCCACCAGTGGAGAGGCTCCGATATAGAAGATGGACCATGGATTTCACAAATGAGATCACCGAGGAGATGAAACTCTTCGAGAAGCAGAAACTGAAGGATACCTTCGAGAGTCTGGACGATGGCAGCAAGGAAATTAAGTGCGGCAAGGTAATACACTACCCTTCTCTGGATGAACTAGGTGTTCGTGACCAATTCCTTGCTTATATAAATGCTTTGGGTTTTGAGTGGCTACTGCAAAATGGGGATCCACGTATCAGTGTGAGATTAGCGAAGGAGTTCTTCACTACCTTTCGGTTTAAGGTGACAACGGACCTGGATGAAGTGTCCATTAGTTTTAGATTGTTTGCGGCAGAGTTTAGTATGAACTTGATAGAGTGGACATGTCGGATGGGCATGTGTACATTGGAAGAAGCGATCAGTTATGAGTGGAGAGACAGGGAGAGGGGTATCCCTCGTAGGCACGTGGATTTTGATCAACAGGAGGCCTGGGCTGAACTTACTCACCCCGGCGCTGGAGAATTCGCGTCCACTGTTTCCCGTTCCATCCATTTCAATGATCCAGTTCTGCGACTAATACAACTCCACCTTGATGCCAACCTGCTGGGCCAATCTAACTCAGCCGTCCGCACTTCAATGACGGAGGTGTATCTCCTTTGGTGCGCAAGACAGGGACGCAAGCTGCATCTTGGATTTTGGACGGCATATCAGTGCCACTTGATCGCTACGCACCCTGCCAGAAACCTCACTCTTTGCCACATTTTGGGAGCTTTCGTAGGCAACAACCTCATTATCACTGAGGCTGAAGACTTGTCTCCGCTGCCCATGGTGCGGCCACCGGGATTATTCGACATACCTTACTTCGTTAGGACAAATGCGGTCTACATGAGGGTGGGACGACCGCAATTTTATGCAATGGGTGAGGAAGCCACGGCAGGAAGAAGAGTCGCGTTATTGGAAAGGACGGTTACTGAATTGGCGGAGGAGAACAGACAGATGAGGGCAGAAATGATCCGATTGGCATCAGTAGTGGAACGGGTGTTGAAGGAATCTGCGGAGCAGAGGATACTGACCCAGAGGCAAGCGTCTATGGAAGTGATCGTGACTAATTTAGGAGAGGAGAACCACAAGATATAGACGGAGATGAATAGGATGTTGTCCATGATCGACAATATCCTAGAGGAGGTGAGCCACCAGAGGGCGGCTGAAGCTATGAGAGTAAGGGGCAGTGTAGCCCAGGATACCGGACCAAGCGGCCATGCTGGCCAGGATGTTGAACCACAAGTCCCAGAGACCGTAGTGAAGGAGCAAGAGGAAGAGAAAGCCGAGGTGCCGGCAACTGCCGAGGAGCCGGCAAAGGATGATGAGAACCAAGCTGGAATGGAGACAGACCAACCGGAGGACCAACCGATAGAACGACCTGCACCACCTGCCCCACGAAGGAGCAGGAGACTCCGATAGACCCCCCCTACTGACCAAGTTAGTTTTTCTTTTTAAGTTTCAGTTTTTCTTTTAACTTTTCGTATTGTTGTTATGAGTTGGTTTTTGTTTAGGTAGTATAATTTGTGTTTGCGCGCAAACCCCACTTCATAACACTTAGCCTATTCCATAGTCTAAGTGTGAGAAGTTAAGGGTTTGTTTCTTTGGAGCATGTTTTCTTTGTTTTGTTTGTTTTGTTTTCTATGTCGCATGCATGTTAGCTCACACTTAGCCCATTGCATGGTCTAAGTGTGAGGAGTTTGTATATATGTGTTTGTGGTTATGTTTTGTTGATCTCTGTATAGGTGATAAAACCTCTCTCACTTAGCCTATTCCATAGTCTAAGTGTGAGAAGTTTTTGTTTTAGTTTTGCTGTTTGTTGTCTATGTGCCATCGTACTGGCCATTACCTTTTCCACTTCACAGCCTTATCTGAGGGCAGACACTTGTGAAGTGAGAGGGGGGACGCAATGGCCAGTAGGATGTATGTATATATGTGTAGTCTTTGTGTTTGTGCTTTTGTTTTGTTTTGTTAGGTCTAGTTTTATGTTGTGTGTGATTGGGCTTAAAACTCAACCGTCTTGAGCTGAAGGTGAGGGGAATTGAGGGAGATAGGACATGCTGGAAAACCTAAACCATCCCCGTTAGTACCTCCTAGTCAGGATAGATGAGGTGAGTATGAGAGAAAAGCCCATACTTAGAGCCAAACACGAAAGCCCTCTAAAAATGTGAGTTATAAGCCTTAAAGTGGAACCACTTTCCACATATATTGGAAAGAAAAGAGTGGCTGCCACAATTCGCCTAGGGTGAAGTGATCACGGGTAGCAAATATTGAAGGCAGTAGGAACCCCTCCCCCCCCCCCCGTTTAAAAAAAAAAAAAAACCGCCTTTAGAACCCTTTCTTCTTAACCTTTTATATACCCAGATAAACACCCCAGCCGACTGGGACTGTGTAAGGCATGAAACAAATGGAGCTTACTGGCCAGGAAGAAGTGCGGAAAAGCAGAAACCAGCTGGGCGAAAAAGTTAGAAGAAAATCGACCAGGGAGTCATTCCCAGTCCAAAAAAGAGAAGAAGGAATAAGGGTGGCGAAGCCACGAAGGAACGAAAAAAAAAAACCGAGAAAATGAAGAAAATGGTCAGAAAGATTTGACCACAAAAAAAGAGATGAATGAAGGAATAAGGGTGGCGAAGCCACAAGATGCTACTGACCAGTGGAGACCAAAGCCAGAAGCGCCAACTAAAGAAAGCAACTGATCAGAAGCCTAATATACACAGTCCCCCCCGCATAAATAAAAATAGAAATTTTGAACCTTAGAGCCTTAGGAACATCCACCGAAAACATTACAAGCCAACAACCCCGTTACAAGCCTATAAGTCCTTCAGTAGCCGCTTGTGGAATCTAAGTCCGAAGCAATTGTGGTGAGCATAATGAGAGAATGCAGTCCTAACATTCCTGGTGAGGTATGAGTGACTGAGCGAACCTAGTGTTGGGCCGAGAGTGTGGGCGATCTTGACAAACAGATATACTGACTGGAAGAGAAAAGGGGGGTGGCAGAAGTTCAAGGCTGTCTAAGGCCGGATTGCACCTGATCCAGAGGGGAGGGATGGTTGAAAATATAGCCCGATCTATGTGTTTTCAGTCTTTTATGTGTTTATGTTTCTCTGTGTTTGTTTGTGTTTTTCTTTGCGTCATAGTTTAGAGTCTAAGTTAGGTAGAGTCGGTCAGGGGAGTAACCAGGCTAGAATTCGACTTATTCTTTTCTTTGTTTGTTCTTCGCGCTTGAGGACAAGCCTGTGGTAAATGTGAGCAGTTTGATAAGTCGTATTCTAGGCCTTGGTTACGGGTCAGTATGATGTGCTTAATTGATTATATTTGCAAAACAGTTGTTTAAAGTGTGCAGGTTAAGCATTCTAGCCAGTAGGGAAGTTTCGAAATGTTCAGGTGAAGGAGGCGCCAGCATGATCTCATACTGATCAGTATTCGTGCTAAAACGGTTTGAGATGGAGAAGACGGATAGCTGGGACGGATTACCCACAATTAAGGGCAAAGAAGTCAAATTGCAACGAGGATTTACCCTAAAATCAAGGGTAGCCTCCCTATAAAAGGAAGCCAAATTGGAGAGAGAGACACATTCACTCATTCACCACCATCTTTAGGTAGAAAGTTTTCTCGGTAGTTTCAGTCTTTCAGCCGTGTCCCGCTTCTTGCCTCGCCGTAGCCATGATCACTTGACGTTCAGATGTTCCCAGAATTCCAGTCATCGTCCATTCCAGCCAGCAAGATCGTAGTTTAGAGTCTCATCGCCCGGAGTGGCAAAACACTTTTACATTGCTTTCGTAGTTTTAAATTTCTCGCTTTCCTTACGTAGGATCTTGTTTGCCTTTGGATATTTTCTGCTTTTGAAGTACTTTGTTGAAGATCCGAACGTGTTTATGCTATGAAGTTGATTTCCGTTTCGTTTATTGTGGTGTTTCTTTATTTCCCTTGCCTAGTTAGCTTAGATCTAAAGTTTCTCGGTGTTTAAAGTGCTGAATCTCTCAATTCCGTTTACGTAACAAATTTCTTTAGGATAGATAAACAAGTACTGTTTGATCGGAAAGTAGATCGTTGCATGCAAAGCTTAGTTTTAATTTCTGAATCGTTCTTTCATGTTGACCAGTATGCAGAAGTCCAGTTTCAGTGTTTGATTTCAGATTTGATTTCTTAGTTTTGGATCTGTGTTTGTGAGTTGTTAATCTGAGTTTTCCGTGTTGAATCTGGAATTGTTATCTGAATTTTGGAAGTGTTTGTTGAAGAAGATGATGTCTATTTCAATTGGAGGGGACCACTTACTTTTCGAGATGCTTTTGCTTTTGTCCTTCACTTTTAGTTAAGCCCTGTCAGCCTAGTCACCAAACTTCCACTACACTCTGAATATTCTGTTTAGCCCAAAATAGAAACCCGTACCTTCCAAATATTTTCTGTTACAAAATTGTCTCCCCATTCCACGTACACAGTTACATTCCAAATGTTTTCCTTACCGTCTGACTAGTAGAACACCTCCTTTAAGTTCCAGCCTAGGTAGAAACTCAACCCAAGCGTGGTAGCTAACCAAATCTTCCAATTGTCACCGCGGTAGTTTAAGAACGCACCATCTCTGTGGGATTCGACTCTTACCACCACTATACTGATCAGTAGAAGTGGGTTGAGGAATCTTTGAAACCAAGGTCTAGGTTAGTTAGGATCTCTATCCTGATCAGTAGGATATATCCTTGCTTGAACGACACATACGCACCCAGGTCCTTTCATCTACCAAATGATTTGCTTTATGCACATGGCCAGGAATCGAACTCCTAACCTCATTCTTAACGGACGGGGTGCTGAACCACCAATTTCTTTTTTATTTTGTACTTGTAAATCATGATTACCAGTATGATCATTTTAGCATTTAATTTCAATTTGTGTAGTAGGACACGGGTGTCTAGTAGAAAACACCAAACACATTTTGGGATGTTGTGGTCACTTAGTTGAAATCTATGACAAACCAATGTGAATAAATTTCAAATTTGTCCTAACAAAATGCAGCCCATAGAGAGCTACAAGGCTGGGTTAGGACAAAAAAGATGATGCATGTCTATATATCCACTTGTTACTTCTTTATGTGTGTGTTTTTCTTATATCTATAAAATGTTCATAGCTCACATCTTCACCATCAATTATCATCATTCTCTCTAATTAAGAAACACAAAGGGTCATTGAGTTTTTGCAGTTTACACAAATAAGATTGCTACAAAATCTAGTCTTTCACATCACATCATGGCAAAGGTGCATCCGCAGCTTGTCTCTTCATGCACTTCATCAAAGCAAGAAGTGTTCACTCTTTGGATGAAGTCTCTAATCATGAGCACCAACGGTTGCGCTGTTTTCGATTCCAACGGTTGTATCGTGTTTCGTGTCGACAACTATAGCCACAGGTGCACCACTCAAATATGCATCATGGATGCCACAGGCAAAGTCCTATTGACTATAGTTAAAAAGGTAATTTAATTTCTTAGAAACTCAAAATTAAATAAAAATTTAAGTTCATAACTAACTAATTCATCATATCATATTATTTTGTATAACAGAAATTCTCCCTATTTAAGACATGGGAGGGATACAGATCAACAAAAAGCACGGATGGCAGGAGGAAGAAGCCTGTGTTTCAAGTTCGAAAACTCATGGGAATCAGAGCGTTTCTCGGATATTTGAGAGGTTACTCAATTTGCAAGGCTTTGATCAGAGTAGAAGAAGATAAAGTGTGTGAATACAGAATGGAAATTAAAAGTTGTAAGCAATCTTGCCGAATAGTTGATGCTTTTGGTGGCCTTGTTGCAGAGGTGAGATCAATGTTTATGATTTTCTTGATTAAATAGTGTAATAGTTTATAACTATGTGTGTTTTGGAATGTATAGGTAAAAAGAAAGATAACAACAAGTGGAGTTGTTCTTGGAGAAGATGTGTTGACAATGGTTGTTGAACCTCATATTGATCACTCTCTTGTTATGGGATTGGTGCTTGTCATGTGAATCTACAAGGAGTATTATTTTATTTTTCAAAAATTAAGAATTGGACATGGCATCACATGATGCTCAAATCGCCATTCAAAGTATTGTGTTCGGAGGAATCAAGGACAAGAGATGCAGTTATCAACAATCTAGCCCACTGATTGATTTCTGTGTATAAAATTACAATTCATTGAATACCAATTATAGACATCAATACTTGTTAAATGTCTTTTTTTTCCTCTTTTAAGTTTATCCTATAATTAATTTACTGTACAATTGGCTCCTTTCCTCTCTTAAATTTTATCATGTTTTAACTAGCACGAGTTTTAGAAATGTATTGCAATAGAAATTGAGTTGAAAATATTAGTAAATATGTGTCATATATTTATATATTTATAATAAAATGTGAATGAAATGAGTTAGTTGAATATGAAATCCACAACCAAATATGATACTCCCTCCGTCCTTGAAAAGAAAGAACATTTGGTTCAGCACAGGTTTTAACATTAGTATCAACGGTTGATGCTGTGTTGACATTTTTGTTGCTATTATTATCAACGGTCGATCTCGGACTCGGACTTGGAAATTGGTCTTTGGGCTCGGGTCTGGACCCGTAGTAATCTTTTTAGACCACCGCTGAGTCAGCAATCCAAGTGGCTTGACACATCGTCAAGCGTGGCACAGTCAATGCCTACACGGCTACCGCGTGAGAAATCCACACGCGAAAGGCACACTCCTGCCACAAGCTTGTAACCGCCGACGGTTACAAATGAGCCATGATGAGCCTTCAAGGCTTGGTTGACCCTGCATGGTGGCTTGGCCTATAAATAGGCTAGCCATTCCACAACATTCACAACATTTGCATCATAAGCTCTCTCTCTGCATTGTTTTCTGTCGAAAGCTCTGCCCTCTCCTCCATCCAGTTCGCCGGAGCTCTGTTGATTGTGGTGTTGCTTTACCAGAGACGTAGTCGTTTTATCTTTGGGGACGACACGCCAAACCGAGAGCATTACCGGAGCGTATCTCGTCTTGCGGAAAGAGGCCTCCTCGACTCGGCTAAACAACTGTTCACGGTTACTGTTTCGATTTCTCAATTGTAATTTCATTTCAGTTCAGTTTCCCCTCTTGTATTCCTTCTTTTGAGTTGTATTACGTCCGGCTGTATCTCTTGGAATCCCAGAAACCAACAATCGCATGACGAGATAGCTTGCCTTTGAAGGAATTTGGACTATAAACTGGATTTGGACTATAAACTGAACTTAACACCTTTGCTGGAGATGTCGACTGAATCCAACACCGCTGCTGCCACCTCCGCCGCCGCCATTTCCTCCACCATGCTGACCACTGGACCTGTCAACACGTCATCAATTCCATCGATGATGCCAACCTCCGGGTTCTATCCATCTTCATCAACAACCCCTTGGAAGTTTGTTAACCCCCTTGGGCCCACTGGTGGATCCACCTCGAGTGGATCGGTTGGTTCCACTTTTAGTGGTTCCTTCGGATCCTTTAATGGATCGAGTGCTGGGGCCTTTGGGTCTCACACGAATGCTGGGGCCTTCGGGTCTCACGCGGGTGCTAGTTCCTTCGGGGCTGGTACGACCATGTCGGGCTCTATCCCAACCACGTTGTTGGCTCCTTCGGGGGGCAACGGAATTGGTTCCTTCCATGGACCAAGTTCGGCACCTTTGGCACCAAGAATGATGCCACCTGCCGAGAAGCCACCAAAGTTTGGAGGATCTTACTTCAAAAGATGGTACCAAAAGATGTTGTTCTACTTGACAACATTGGGCGTCGCCAACTTCCTCACGGAAAACGAGCCGCCCGCGCCAAGCGATCAAGAGACCAGGCTCGAAGTCATGGCGGACTATGAAGCTTGGAGAAAAGGATATTATCTTTGTAAAAATTTCATTCTAAGTGCTTTAGATGATAGTTTGTACAATGTATACTCCGTTGTAACCACATCAAAAGAGATGTGGGAAAGCCTAGAAACAAAGTATAGCATAGATAATGCTGCAGGTACCGAACAAGTTGTAGCATCCAAATTTATGGACTACAAGATGGTTGACTCTCGACCCATCAAGGACCAAGTTCAAGAGCTCCAAATGATCATCCACGCACTAATGGCTGAAGGGATGACCTTGCCCGACAAATTCTTAAGGTGTACCATCATCGACAAGCTTCCTCCTAGTTGGAAGGACTTCAAGAGCTATATCAAACACAAGCGAAAGCAGATGACCCTTGAAAACTTGACCGTGAAATTGCGCATTGAGGCTGATGTGCGCAAAAGTGACCAAAAGGCCAAGGGCTTTAGCCCACTTGAAGCCAAAGCCAATCTGTTGGAACGGGGCGGTCCCTCCAACAAACGCCCTCGCCCAAGTCAAAAGGATAAAGGGAAGGGAAAACAGCCTGCAAAAAAATTTGAAGGCGAATGCTTCAAGTGTGGCAAAACTGGCCACTTTGCCAAGGACTGCCGCAGCAAGAAGAAGAAGGCGGCGACCCACGTCGTTGAGAAGGAGTTCAAAGGCTGGGATGAAAACGACCTCATTGCTGTGGTCACTGAAGAAGTTAACCTTGTTGATAACAAGGGTGGCTGGTACATCGACACCGGCGCTACTGCTCATGTCTGCTCAGATAGGAGCAAGTTTGCCTCCTACACTGCGGTTGAAGGAAGGAAGATCAACATGGGGAATCAAGCATCGTCCGAAGTTCTTGGCATTGGCAACGTGATTCTCGTGATGACGTCTGGCGTCACTATCATTTTGAAGGATGTACTGCATGTCCCGGACATCCGCAAGAACCTAGTGTCAGGATCAATACTAGTTAATAAGGAGTTTAAACTTGTATTTTAGTCTGATAGGTTTGCATTGTATAAGTTTGGAAAGTCACTCGGAAAAGGTTATGTAACCGATGGACTTTTCAAGCTCAGTGTGGCAACTCGCAGTGTTGCAAAACCGTTGGCTAATAATAATAAAGCATCTACTTCCTCTTACTTGACTGAGTGTTCAAATTTGTGGCATTGTAGATTGGGACATGTAAATTCAAAAGCCATTAAAAGATTAGTGAATTTAGATTTACTAAAGGCTAATGAAGTGGATACCCAAGATAAATGTGAAATTTGTCTTGAAGCAAAAAAGACTAAGTTGCCGTTTCACTCGGTTGAACGAAGCACAAAACCCCTTGAATTAATTCACACGGACGTATGTGATTTAAAGATGGTGCAAACTAGAGGTGGTAAAAAGTACTTTATCACTTTCATAGATGATTGCACAAGGTATTGCTACATTTATTTTTAAGAGGTAAAGATGAAGCAATAGAAGCATTAAAAAATTATAAGAACGAAGTTGAGAATCAACTTGATTGTAAAATCAAAACGATTCTAAGCGATAGAGGAGGCGAATATGTAGCCCCGTTTGAGGAGTTATGCAACGCAAGTGGTATAATTCATCAAACAACTGCTCCCTATTCACCACAATCTTATGGTGTTGCAGAACGCAAAAATCGAACTCTAAAAGAGATGATGAATGCACTGCTTCTGACTTCAGGATTACCACATAACATGTGGGGGGAAGCTGTTTTGACAGCCAACTATATCTTGAATAAAATCCTTCTCAAAGGAAAAGATGTTACTCCTTATGAGTTGTGGAAGGGAAGGAAGCCATCCTACAAATACCTCAAAGTGTGGGGGTGTTTGATAAAGGTGATGGTTCCTCCGCCCAAAGAAGTTACAATCGGACCTAAAACGGTTGATTGCATCTTCATTGGATATGCACTTAATAGTAGTGCATATCGATTTATTGTTCACAAGTCTGAAATATCGACTATTACAGTAGGAACAACAATTGAGTCAAGGAATGTTGTATTTCTCTAAAATACATTTCCTTGCAAAGACAGGGAAAAAGTCTTAACCAATTCTGAGACAAGAATAGAAGTAGAAGCCACTAGTTCTAAATCAGCGGACGAGGAATCTGAATCGCGCAAGCGTGCAAGGCATGATCCAAAGGATACAGGACTAAGACGTGGTAGTAGGATCAGAACACCAAAAACATTTGGTCCTGACTACATTGCTTTTATGTTAGATGAAGAACCGACATCTATAAAAGTAGCCTTCGATGGCCCAGATGGGCTACATTGGAGAGAAGCTGTTCAAAGCGAAATTGATTCAATTTTACTAAACCACACTTGGGTGTTGGTAGATCTACCTGAAGGTGCGAAACCTCTAGGTTGCAAATGGGTACTTAAAAGGAAATTTAAGGCCGATGGAACAGTGGATAAGTATAAGGCCCGACTAGTAGTAAAGGGTTTTAAACAAAAGGAAGGATATGACTTCTTCGATACTTATTCACCTGTAACAAGGATTACATCTATCCGAGTGCTTCTCGCTATTGCTGCATTGCACAATCTTGAGATTCATCAAATGGATGTAAAAACCGCGTTTCTAAATGGTGAACTAGAAGATGAAATTTATATGGAGCAACCCGAAGGGTTTGTAGTACCTGGACAAGAGAATAAGGTATGCAAACTCGTAAAGTCTCTATATGGATTGAAACAAGCACATTGCAATGACACTTGAAGTTTGATAATGTGATGTTATCAAATGGGTTTAAAATCAACGAGTTCGACAAATGTGTCTACATCAAGAGCACTAATGACGGCCATGTTATAGTGTGTCTATACGTTGATGATATGTTAATCTTGGGTAGTAACACTCAAGTAATTAACGATACAAAGGCCATGTTAAAGAGAAACTTTGACATGAAAGACATGGGTCTAGCCGATGTAATTCTTGGAATGAAGATTCTAAAAACGTCTGATGGAATCATCTTAACACAATCACATTATGTTGAGAAAATATTGAATAAATTCAAAGCCTATGATGACGCGCCGGTTAAGACTCCAATTGAACTCGACGTTCACTTGAGCAAGAACAAAGGCGAGCCCGTTGCACAAGAAGAGTACGCACGGGTCATCGAATGCATTATGTACTTGACTAATTGCACTCGACCTGACATAGCTTGTGCTGTGAACAAGTTGAGTCGTTACACGAGCAATCCAAGCAAGGAGCATTGGAGAGCTCTTGTGAGGGTTTTTGAGATATTTAAAACATATTCAAAATCATGGGCTATACTTCTCGAGATACCCCCCGGTACTTGAAGGGTACTGTGATGCAAATTGGATATCCGACAATAGAGACTCACTTTCAACAAGTGGATACGTCTTTACTATTGGGGGTGGTGCTGTATCGTGGAAATCCACAAAACAGACATGTATAGCCCGATCAACAATGGAATCGGAGTTCATTGCCTTAGATAAGGCTGGTGAGGAAGCCGAGTGGCTTAAGAACTTCCTTGAAGATATTCCATGTTGGTCTAAACCAGTGCCACCAGTGCTGATCCACTGCGATAGCCAAGCGGCTATTGGAAGGGCAAACAATGGCTTCTATAATGGTAAGTCTCGACATATACGTCGACGACATAACACCGTGAGACATTTGATCACAACAGGGGTGATTACAATTGACTATGTAAAGTCAATAGATAATCTAGCGGATCCGTTAACCAAATGGTTAAACCGTGATCAAATGAATAAGTTGCTAGAGGGAATGGGTTTGAAATCCACAAACTAAAGAATTATCATAGTGGTAACCCAACCATGATGACTGTAGATCCCAAGAACTTGGTTCAAATGGACAACTAAGCTATGAGAGTTCATGAGAAACACTCAACTATATCTATTCCCTATAAAGCAATAGAGTGTTGGAAAGCTTGCCTAGTGGTGAGGCTAAGTCTATGACTTTTAATGACTCCTAAAGGATCTTGAGGAGATTGAGTTCTCAAGGAGACCGAGTAGGGCAAGATACTCGATTAGGAATCACTTATATAAGTGTGAAGTGAGGCCGCTTCAAATAACACACTTATGAACCCAAAGTGGTGTCCAAGGCCGCAAAGGACACAAAACGTGAGAACGGATGAGGTTGAGGTGTTTAAGCGTTAACATCATTGTCTCGGTGCACGCCGTGGGGGATTAGTTCAAAGCATTGCGCTACTAAGCCGTCTGTGTATCCGATGGTGTCGACTATGGAGGGTTCAAAGCCAACAACTACCTATCCTTATGCTTATATACATCTCGAGGGTTGAGCTTGTGTCTGCATACATATGCATTTGACTATTTCCACTCATGTGGGGGATTGTAGAAATCATGGAATAAAATATGCTCGGTCAATGGATTTTGACCAAATAATAAATGTGACGAGACATCTAATTTTGTGAAATTAAATGATATAACGACGATTTACATTTTACGCAGATAAATGTAGTATATTCACTTTCTCAAATCCGATTTCCGGTGAGTAAGAAATAGTGGATTAAAGTTGGGAATGATTAGCTTTTAATTAAAGCTTGGAGTTTGAGCTTAGGAAATAATTAACTAGTGTTAATTATCCCACATTGGAGAAGTGACATATATTTTAATGTGCATAAATTAAGTGACTTTATGTTACTTAATAATTATAGTGGACCAAGATGGGTGAAAGAGCCCACACGCGCGTGCCGCCGCCCGCCTGAGCCCGAGCCCGAGCCCGTGGTCGTGGTCGTGGTCACGGGCCGCGGGTCTCGGGCCCGGTCTCGTTCTCGATCTCGATCTTGGGCTTGGATCTTGGATCTTGCTCTTTGGGTGGTCTTTTGGCTCGGGTCTGGACCCGTAGTAATCTTTTTAGACCACCGCTGAGTTAGCAATCCAAGTGGCTTGACACATCGTCAAGCGTAGCACAGTCAAAGCCTACACGGCTACCACATGATAAATCCACACGCGAAAGGCACACTCATGCCACAAGCTTGTAACCGCCGACGGTTACAAATGAGCCATGATGAGCCTTCAAGGCTTGGTTGACCCTGCATGGTGGCTTGACCTATAAATAGGCTAGCCATTCCACTGCATTAGACACAACATTCACGACATTTGTATCATAAGCTCTCTCTCTGCATTGTTTTCTGTCTAAAGCTCTGCCCTCTCCTCCATCCAGTTCGCCGGAGCTCTGTTGATTGCGGTGCTGCTTCACCAGAGACGTAGCCGTTTTATCTTTGGGGATGACACGTCAAACCGAGAGCACTACCGGGGCGTATCTCGTCTTGTGGAAAGAGGACTCCTCGACTCAGCTAAACAACTGTTCACGGTTACTGTTTCGATTTCTCAATTGTAATTTCATTTCAGTTCAGTTTCCCCTCTTGTATTCCTTCTTTTGGGTTGTATTACGCCCGGCTGTATCTCTTGTAATCCCAGAAACCAACACTTATCAAGCCGTCGCTAGCAAAGATCAAGCCGTCGCTAGCAAAGATCAAGCCGCTGCATACCAAGTTGATCAAGCTGCTGGTAGCAAAGTTGATCAAGTCGCTTCATGGCAAGTTGATCAAGCTGCTGCTAACAGAGTTGATCAAGCAGCTGCATACCAAGTTGATCAAGCTGCTGCTAACAAAGCTGAGATTACTAACCATGATGATCAGTGTATGGTAACAAAGCACCATGCACGTGATAAACAAGTCATCAACCTCACGCGTGCCAAGCTCGTGGTTGTACCAGAAGACACAGCTAAGATCGTGGACCACTTGTGTACCACTTGGAGAGACTTGTTGATCAAAGGGTTAAAGAAGAAAGTACTTGATCGTAGTTTGTTATGATTAAGCTCTGTAAACTTGCTTTAGTTTGTTATCATTAAGCTCGTGGTTGTACCAGAAGACACAGCTAAGATCGTGGACTACTTGTGTACCACTTGGAGAGACGTGTTGATCAAAGGGTTAAAGAAGAAAGTACTTGATCGTAGTTTGTTATGATTAAGCTTAGTTTGTTATGATTAAGCTTTGTAAACTTGCTTTAGCTTGTACGATGTTTTATTAGAGTTGGGATCTAGATGGTTCGAATGTAATGATAAATGTATCAGCTCGTTGAGCTCTACAGTCAAGAAATGAAACAATAGATTCCACGTGAATACTTTCTTCTTCATGAATTTCGTCGCACATTTTCATAGTATCAGAGCAGGATCCTTTTGATCCTGTCTCTCCTACTTTTTCAACTTTTTCATTTTTATCACTCAAATCAAAATGGCCGAAGCCAATGAGTCGATTCCCTTGGCAACACTGCCACCTATCTTTTCACAATTGCCTCCAATTTCTGTCAAGTTGAATGATGGAAACTTTCTCATGTGGCAGCAACAAGTAGATGTAGCAGTCTATGGATATGGTCTTGAGGGTTTTCTCACAGGAGAAGTAGATCCTCCAGAAAGACAGATCCTTGATGAAGAGAGTGAATCAATGGTGATCAATCCTGCTTTTGTAGCATGGCAGAGACAAGATAGAAGGGTGGCTGGATGGTTGCTATCCTAACTATCTGAAAATGCCTTAACCTTAGTGGTTGGGCTCAGATCTGCAAGAGACATTTGGAGGGCGCTTGAGACAAACTTTGCAAGCCGCTCAACTGCCAAAGTGATGCAATATAGGCAGCAAATGCAGAATTTGAAGAAAGAATGTCTCACTATGACTGATTTTCTGGGTAAGATGAGAACTTACTCTGATTTGTTAGGATCTGTTGAATGTAGAATTTCTGAGGGAGAACAGGTTCTACACATTCTGGGAGGTCTAGGCCAGGAATATGATCCTGCTGTGTGTGCTATTACTTCAAGAACAGATCCATGGAATATATGAGATGTTAGTGCATTTTTGCTCAGTTTTGAGTCTAGAATGGAAACAACTAGAGCGCACTCAGTGAGCTCAGAAGGATCTCAACCAGCCCACAACCTTGTTCATCAACAATCTGGCCAGAAAAGAGATCAGCCCTTCAACAACAACAAATTTCAATCTGGAAATGGAAGAGGCTTTGGAGGAAGAGGGCAAAGAGGCAGAGGTGGAAGAGGAAACAACAACAAAATTGTGTGCAAGTTGTGTGAAAAACCTGGTCACTCTGCAGCCAAATGCTGGCATAGGTTTAAACATAACTACACTCCACCTCAAGCCAACTTCAGAGGAACTACACCACCACAACAACAACAAGGCTATTTTAATCCTTCGGCTCATATTGTCCAATCTGTTCCAAGATCTCCATCAGGCTCTTTCTCTGTTACTACTCCATCTGAGTTTAAGTATGGTGCTGGATCATCATCAAGCTGGTATCCAGATTCAGGGGCCACTCACCACATTTCAAATGATCTCAACATTCTCAACATCAGCTCAGAGTACACAGGTGGTAAGAGTCTCTTGCTTGGTAATGGAGATGGTGTTAAAATCGCTAATGTTGGAGAATATGCTTTTAAATCTCATTCAGCTGGTTTCTCCAGACAACTCCATCTTAAAAATCTCTTACATGTTCCTAATATAACTAAAAACTTGCTTAGTGTGTCTAGCACAAGACAATTCTGTCTTTTTGAATTTCACCCAAATTTTTGTCTTGTTAAGGAACTGAGGACCAAGGCAGTTGTGCTCAAAGGAACCCTTGAGAGAGGCCTTTACCATTTTCTAGTAGATCATTCCTCAATCAAGTGCAGCACTAGCTCCAAATCACCTTCCAGTCAAGACTTTCCAGCAGTTCATTCCCTGAGTTTGGTTAACTTCAATTCCACCAGTAGTAGCTCTTCTCATGTTTCTAGTCAAAATTTGGCCTTATGGCATAATAGACTAGGACATCCTACTCTTGATGTAGTCAAGCTTGCTTTAAATAGTTTTAATATCTCCTACAATGAAATGAAAAATCCTACTCTTGTTTTTCCTTGTTCTGTCTCAAAGTCTCACAGATTACCATACTCTAATTCTCTTTCAGAATATGATTCCCCTCTTCACCTTATTCATAGTGATCTTTGGGGACCATCTCCTGTCAAATCTAGAAATGGTTTTTCATACTATGTGTCCTTTATTGATCATTACTCAAGGTTCACTTGGATTTTTCTACTTCAAAACAAGAGTGATGTTACTGTTGTCTTTAAACAGTTGAAGGTCATGGTAGAAACTCTTTTAAGCTTGAAAATTAAAATTCTACAATCTAATTGGGGAGGTGAGTTTCAGGGTTTAGTTCCTTTCCTTAAGGAGTGTGGGATTGTTCATAGAGTCTCTTGTCCACACACAACTCAACAAAATGGTCTAGCTGAGAGAAAACACAGACACATAGTTGAGACTGGGTTAGCTCTTCTTGTTCAATCTTCTTTGCCTCAACGTTTTTGGTATGATGCATTCATTACTGCAGTCTATTTGATCAATATTATGCCATCGAAGGTCATCAAAAACTCCTCTCCATATGAAAAACTCTTTCTCAAAAGGCCAGATTATTCATCCTTAAGAGTCTTTTGGCTGTCTATGCTATCCTTTCATTAGACCCTATAACAAACATAAGTTGCAATTCAGGTCTGTGAAAGGGACTTTTCTGGGGTATATAGTCCATCTCATAAGGGGTACAAAGCTCTCCTCCCAGATGGGAGACTAATTGTCACTACAGACATAGTCTTTGATGAAACAGTGTTTTCTTTCCAAATTTCCCCTCCTGCAATACCTAGTCCAGTTGATTCTAGTTCTCCCACACCATCTTTTCCTATCCACTCTATTCCCATCACTACCCAGCCATCTTAATATGTTCCTTTTTCTTCACCATCCTCTCAGCATGACTCAGAACCAGTTCCTGAGTTGTTCCAGCCTCACCCTGATGAACATAGCCAGGCCTCTCCACTCTCTCAGTCTTATATTGAGGATCATTCATCATCCCCTGATCCTCCTGCTCAGCCTGTTCATTCTATGACCACTAGATCTAAGTCTGGCATTTTCAAGCCAAAAATTTTCAACATCACCACTTCTTCTTCTTCTCTGCCTAAGTCTGCCATTGATGCCTTGCTTATTCCTGTTTGGAGATCTGCTATGCTGAATGAATTTAATGCTCTTCTTAAAAACAAAACATGGATTTTAACATCTCTCCCCCCCAGGCAAGAACCTTATAGGCTGCACCTGGATATTTAAGATCAAACTGCAGTTATCTGGTGCCATTGCCAGACATAAAGCCAGCTTAGTTTTTCAAGGCTTTTCTCATCAGCCTGGATTTGATTTCAATAAGACTTTTAGTCCTGTTGTGAAACCTACTACGATCAGAATTGTCCTCAGTTTGGCAATCTCACTTGGCTGGCAGATAACTCATCTTGATGTGAATAATGTCTTCTTGAATGGTGAGCTTAAAGAAGATATCTATATGAAGCAGCCTTTGGGTTTTGAGCAGGGGGCCCTCATCTTGTCTGTAAACTCAATAAAGCAATCTATGGCTTAAAGCAAGCCTCTAGAGCTTGGTTCTTTATTGTGCACTCTGTTTTGCTTGCTCTAGGCTTTTCTCAATCCAAGGCAGATGCATCAATGTTCTTCAGACAACAGGGAAATGAAGTTATATACTCCCTCCGTCCCGTGCTACTCGCACGTTTACTTTTCGGCTCGTCACAAAGTCCTTACACTATTTATAATTTAAGTTAGAATTAATGCATTTAATTAATATGTTAGTTTAAGTTAAGAGCTCTTTTATTAAGTGATGTCTCATTACACCTAAAATTCTTTTTTAATTACACAAAAAAATTAATCCCAAATTTACGGCCTAAAATGAAAAGTGCGAGTAGCATGGGACGGAGGGAGTATCTTCTAATCTATGTTGATGATATGTTGATAACTGGAAATGCTCATGCATCCATTCAATTGGTCATTTCTCAGCTTAACTCTTCTTCTCTTTAAAAGATCTTGGGGAGGTGAGCTTGTTCTTAGGTGTTGAAGTGGTTAAAACTCAAGACAATGGTCTTCACCTATGTCAGTCCAAATACATCAAAGACCTTTTAAAGAGAGCCAATATGACAGGAGCGAAGGGGTGTCCAACCCCTATGGTTTCTAACTGTGAATTGAGGAAAAGTGCGGGTGAACCTATATCAGATCCCAAACTCTATAGGAGTATAGTGGGAGCACTTCAATATGCAGCCATTACTAGACCTGATATCAACTTTGCAGTAAACAAAGTGAGTCAATACATGGCAGCTCCATTGGATACACATTGGAGAGTAGTTAAAAGAATCTTGAGATACTTGTCAGGGACATTGGATTATGGTATTCAAATCCAGAAATCAAATGGTGATATATTAGCTTTCTCTGACTCAGATTGGTTTGCTGACTTGGATGACAGAAGATCGACCACTGGTGTGTGGGCCTATCATGGAAGGAACTTGATATCTTGGTGTGTCAAAAAGCAAACCGTGGTTGCAAGATCAAGTACTGAAGCAGAGTATAGGAGTCTGGCTCAAGCTGCATCAGAAGTGACATGGCTAGTCTCATTACTTGGTGAATTGAAGATCAAGAGAAAGCAAGCTCCAGTGATTTGGATTGATAATATGAGTGCAATAGCTCTGGAATCTAATCCAGTACTACATGCAAAGATCAAACACATCGAGTTGGATATGCACTTTGTTCGTGATAAAGTTTTGAGCAATGAGCTGGAATTAAGACATGTGCCCACAGCTGATCAAATAGCTGACATCTTCACCAAACCTCTGAGTCGTCAACCCTTTGTGAAGCTGAGAGAAAGGTTAGGAATAATATCCCTAGTCTCACTCGGTTTGAGGGGGTGTGTTGGAAGTGATAACAAAGTTGATCAAGCCGTTGCATACCAATTTGATCAAGCCGCCGCTAACAAAGTGGATCAAGCCGCTGCATACCAAGTTGATCAAGCTGCTGGTAGCAAAGTTAATCAAGTCGCTTCATGGCAAGTTGATCAAGCTGCTGCTAACAGAGTTGATCAAGCAGCTGCATACCAAGTTGATCAAGCTGCTGCTAACAAAGCTGAGATTACTAACCATGATGATCAGTGTATGGTAACAAAGCAACATGCACGTGATAAACAAGTCATCAACCTCACGCGTGCCAAGCTCGTGGTTGTACCAGAAGACACAACTAAGATCGTGGACCATTTGTGTACCACTTGGAGAGACGTGTTGATCAAAGGGTTAAATAAGAAAGTACTTGACCGTAGTTTGTTATGATTAAGCTCAGTTTGTTATGATTAAGCTCCGTAAACTTGCTTTAGCTTGTACGATCTTTTATTAGAGTTGGGATCTAGATGGTTCGAATGTAATGATATATGTATCAGCTAGTTGAGCTCTACAGTTAAGAAATGAAACAATAGATTCCACATGAATACTTTCTTGTTCATAAATTTCGTCGCACATTTTCATAGTTGTGGCCTTTAACATTAAAAAAAATGAATCGGTGAAGTAATTAAGTATTGGGGAATCACAACTTCCACGTTTCTTTTTTGTTGAAGGAATCGCCTGACTTAGGTACAGTAAATGTAAACGCGCCTAATCATCTTCCTCTCTTTTACCATTTCTTCTTTTGGGTTTGAAATAATTGTGGGGCAGGAAAGTGTAGATAGGGACTAATCTCATTATATTATTTGTCGGCTTCCTTCTCATTTGCCATCTCTAATATTATACTCCCTCCATTCATAATTTAAAGAGCACTTTTGACTTAATAAACGAGTTTTAAAATTTGTTTAGTTTAATAAATTAAAGAAAAGATAAAAAAAAGTGAGTGGTATGTAAGACCTACTTTTAATATTAGTCATATATAAATTGTATGTATAAAAAGTTTACGGAATATGAAGTCCACTTACTTGACTTAATATACAAGTTTTAAAATTTGTTTAGTTTAATAAATTAAAGAAAAGATAAAAAAAAAGTGAGTGGAATGTAAGACCTACTTTTAATATTAGTCATATATAAATTGTATGTATAAAAAGTTTATGGAATATGAAGTCCACTTACTACAAAACGAAAAAAAGTAAATAGTTGCTCTTTAAATGATGAACAGAGAACAATAAGACAAACGAGATTAGTAAACTCTATTATAATATTAAAATAATTTTATTTTTTTAATAATAATAATAATAGAATAGTTAAAATAGAACAAATAGTTTGGGATTGGCAAAAATAGTAAATGGAGCGAAGTGCTTGGCACGAAAGGAGTAAATTTTATACTCTTTACATTTCCTAAGAATAGAAACTCTTTTCTTTTTGTGTTGTTCTCTAAAAATAAACACTCCATTTTAGAAAGTTCATTCTCTCTATGAACACTAACACACTTATTCTTTCTATAGTTCTCTTACTTTATCAATTTTGTATTAAAATCCATGTCATTCCAAAAGTTTCTATTTTTAAAAAGCGGAGGCAATATATAGTTATATACTGGTAGTAGGACATCAAAAATTGTGGGATAGATGGATATGAAATGGAGCTTCAGTATTGGTTTAACTTTACATATCTACGTATAACGTAGTATTTCATCCGTTTCTCGTTAATTGAGATACTTATTTTCGACACGAAGATTAAAAATAGTGTGCTAAGTAGATGGCGATTTAAGTAAGAAATTTTTTTCCTTTTACTAAAAATAGAAATTACTCAATTTTTTTTATAACTTTTCAGAATGAAAAAATCGACTCCATTACATTAACATGGAATGAAAAGTGGAATATGATTTTATGCATAACTTCAGATTTACAATAACAAACAATTACTCCTAAGAATTTCTTTTTTTTTTTGAAATAATTGCTTGTCGGAGTTAATTACCACCACGTGAACTCATAAAATGATAAAATATTACTCCTCCATATGAAATAGTACTAGTAATTCATTAAACGTTGGAAATAATTGTAGGACAAAAAAAGGTGCATAATTCATTAAAAACAATCATGTTCTAGTCTATATATCCAGCCACCTCACATTCTTCATCCCTCACACATATTCTCAGTTTATAATCACTCAGCTAGCTCACTGTTCAGAGATCCCAAAACACAAAAATGTTTGCCGAGATCTGGAGCAAGAAAAAGCCCTCAATCAATACCAATTGCGAAGGCCTTCGCTTCTTCACAAAGATAGAAATCTCGAATTCAAACGTCGTTGTCAACCCAATTTTCCTGCTCAAACCCCAATCCAAATCCCCAAATCCCCACAATTGCTACCTCAAGCTCTGCCATCTCTGCGTCAAACCCTTGAATTTCGACAAAGAAATATTCATGTATAAGGGCGATTTGGGATTTTGCAGTGTGGAGTGCAGAGACAGGCAGATTTACATGGACGAGACTCAACAAATGGAAGCCAACACTAAGAGAATTCTCTCCACTTTCCGTCAGCGCCACGGCGGTGGCCGCTGTGAGACCGCCAAGCTCTTGGAGGACTTCCGCCGCCCTTTCTCGCCGCCGAGTGAAAGAGTTGTTTTCTCCTATAGTTAAAAAAAATTCACCACAGTAATTTTTTTTTTTTTTATTCTTATCCTTTTCGTATTTCTTTTTTAGTTTTTCGTTGTTTCCACAATTTGAGAAACATAAAGTTTGAAGCATGTGTACAATTGTACAAAGACAAATGAGAAGTCTGGGATATTTTTTTTGCATTTACTCGAATCAAGATTCGTAAATTTTAAATTTTCGTACTTTAATAAAGAGTTAAGGTCAATTTTGGTCGTATGAATTAGGTAAAAAACATTCACTTTTTGAAAAACAGGTTCTTAACAAATGAAATCTTTGTCGGAGTGATCTTTTTTTTACGGTTTCGTCAAAAAATTAACGGTCATGCCACTATTAACTTGTTTTTCAAAAAGTAAATATTTTAGACAAAATTCGTATTTTGGTCATATGTTTAGTACTAAAATTGTCATTTATTCTTTAATAAAAATGTTAGAAAGCTTCATTTAATATCCTAGCTTCCCATAAAATAACACATAATTGAAACGTTACGATATTTTGTGGCACACTCAGTTTATACTAAAAAATATCTAAAAGAATATCTACAAATGTTGGAATCACATAATCCATTTGGAATGTTGGATTCGCATGATCCGTTTCTCAAGTGACTTATCTTGGATAAGCCAAGATAGTGTAACAAGTAATGATGATTGGTCGATCAAGATATGAAAACAAGTAGTACTCTCTCCGTCAAGAAAATAAAAATAATTAGTACACTCATCAAGTTAGTAGTATTAAATTTTAGTGTTAAAATAATATTTAATCTAAATATAAATTAAATTTGTTAGAAAAAAATAAAATTAAAATGAATTAATGAGACTCATGAAAGTGAAGCGATAAAATGGACAATGGACGGAGAGTTGCAGGTGTTGTCTCTTAAATAAGAGATGAAATAAAAAATGCCGTGGAATCATAAATAGCGAATGAATGAGATGGTTAGGGGATATATATATAAGAGATTATGGATTGCTAAACAGTTGTAATATGTTATACTAGTATTTGATTTTATTTTTTTCACTGCTGAACCCACGAAAGTTTAATTTGCAAAGGCAAACTAATTAAAGTTTGAATTCCTTTTAATCTTGAATTCACCTTCATTTGTCTTTTTCGAAAATGATAATATCTGTTCTTTTAATTAATTTGTGGTCCTGGCTTTTTAATGACACCCACAATTTTGTTAGATATAGCCCTTTGAGTGTTTGTGTGACTGTGACATCTCACATATTTGAACACTTATCTATAGCTAGGCTATAATTTTTATTACTTTATAGATATATCATTTATTAATTGTACAACCAATTTAATACTAGTATCTCTCTTTAGTTCATGTAACACGGCCACACGGGAATTCGATGGCTATGCAATTTTATTTTTATCTAAGCATCATTCGAAAGCAATATTCTTATTTACATCATTCGAGAGGACTATTCTTATTTAATGTATGTTTACTATATTTTATTTTTATTTATATATTTAAGATATTAAAAATATTATTGAAATTTTTTATTTTATAAACTACATAGAATTACTATATTTTGTTATTTTATTAATTTACTATACAAACATCATAATTTAGTATTTTACTCAATCAGTTATCACAATTTTTTCCATGACCAAGCTAATAAGTTAGGGTTTGTTTTTTACCTTTCGAAATGTTAGTTCTTTGTATCCGTAGACACAAAAGAAATTAGCAAAAGGAATATAATTAGAAAGAATTAGTAGAAGACCAGCAAAATAAACAAGAATTAGAAAGAATATGTTTTGGTTCCCAAAATAAACAAGACGCGATTCAAAATTAGTATAGTAGATTTCCTTTCTCTAATTATATAAAAATGAATTGACAGGAATTTGATCGAAAATTTGGAGTCAAATTATTTGTAATCTAAATTTGACTATACATAAATTACTTTTAAAATTTTTGGCCAACTAACTAGTTTTGATTATTTTGATGTATAAATTTTACATTTATTTCTAATTAGGAATTTTGCATATTAAAAGTGTGTTCGTTAGTGGAGGAAAGGAAAGTTAGTTTGACAGAAAAATAACTTACCAATTAAGTTAAATTTTATTTTTAATCGCCATCTATCAATGTTCTCTTTACTCATTTTACTATAAATAACTTTATATTCCTATTTCATTGTTGATATCTAGCATTATAATCAATTTTAATCAATAATTTGATATATTTGTTGGGCCCAAATTAAGCCCATCTTTTAAAAAAAATAAACAGACTCTCAAAGGCCCATTGCAGAAACAAAACCTCTCGCTATATATATTCAAATTCAAATTAACATTCAAAATCTCTTCATTTGTTACCGGCGGCGAACATAAGCAAAGGGTTTAAGAGCCGAAATCGTCCAAGATGATTATTCCGGTTCGTTGCTTTACTTGTGGGAAGGTAATCTCTAAATTAACTCGGTTATCGAAACTATAATGCTTTGATTCATACCAGCCGTTTCTAATTTCGTACTATTTTTGTATTAAAATCATATGCGTAGGTTATTGGAAACAAATGGGATATGTACCTCGATCTGCTCCAGGCAGACTACAGTGAGGGGTTAGTATTTTTTTCTTGCTCTTTTTAGGGTTTTCTGTTGGAATTTCAATTTGGATTTTGAAGAATTGCGTTCGATTAGGGCTGAGAAGTGGGGTTATTTGCTGAATTGGCCAAAAAGCAATAATTTGGTCACCACCATTATTAGAATTTAACTTAATCGCTCTATTTTTCTTGTATGTTGAGTAAATAGTTGAAAATAGTTAGAGAATGTTTAATTTGAGGCTTGAGCACTGATTTTCTTTATGTTTATGAAGGGTCAGTAAAATGAGTCAGTTTCTGCACTATGCAAGCCTTGTTTGGAGAATAAAATTGTGATAAATTAGGTGTAGAAATATGATTTTGGCTGTGACCTGACTATAGTTGTGGTAACTTGCCATCAAGTATGCGGTAAGGATAATATGATCTTGGCACAACCCGACTATAGTTGTGGTAACTTGCTATTGACTATGCGGTGAGGATCATATTTGCAGTGTCAAGATCAAATTAATATATGTTAATTATGAGTTAATAGTTTAATAATACGAGGAAAGAAACAAGATGTTTAGTTTGTTATTTCTAGTTCTCTTTGTAAGTGATGCATCTGCCCTCTGTTTTTCTCATTGCATTGAACCTGGTAAAATGAGTTAGTTTTCTGCACTTTGCAAGTGTTGTTGGTCTTAATCGAGTATGCAGTTGGGATCATAATTGCAGTGTTAGATCAATTTATGTATGTTTGTTTTGAGTTAATAGTTTTAATCATACGAGTGAAGAAACAAGATGTGTAGTTTGTTTTTTCTAGTGCTCATTGGAAGTGATGCACTGATCTTTGTCAGTAAAATGAGTTAGTTTTCTGCACTATGCAAGCATTGTTGGACTTTGTTGGGAGGATAAATTGTGATAAATTAGATGTAGGAATATGATTATGGCTGTGACCTGACTATAGTATTGGTAACTTACCATCGAATATGCTGTGGAGATCATATTTGCAGTATCAATATCAAATTAATTTATGTTTGTTTTGAGTTAGTTTTAATCATACGAGGAAAGAAACAAGATGCATAGTTAGTTTTTTCTTGTGCTCTTTGGAAGTGATGCATCTGGCCTCTGTTTTTCTCATTGCACTGAACCTGCATTTCTAATTGCAGAGATGCCCTTGATTCCTTGCTATTGGTTCGCTACTGCTGCCGAAGGATGTTGATGACACATGTCGATCTGATCGAGAAGCTCCTGAACTATAACAGTCTCTCTCTCTCATACGTGCCCTGCTTGTCTTTTTACTCTTATGCATGTTTTTAAACGAATAGATATCTTACTAATGACATTAGTTTGATATTGAAGAGAACTTTTCTTAAATGCTACCCCTTGTGAAAGAACTGTGTATGTATATATATGAGCTTCTGCCATGCCCTTGCTATTGTGGTTGATTCGCAATGATGTTAAACTATTCAAACTAACCCGGTCTTCTTTATTTGGCAGCTCTGGAGAAATCCGAAGGCAGTTGATGCAACATTGGAGTGAGTCTTACTTGGGAGATGAGGGAAGTATGTGAACTTTTTCTGAAACTTGATGAAAATGGTTTCCTATGAACTATTAGCTACTATGTAACATGAGACAACAAGGTATCATTGATACTTGTAAACAATGCTAATTATACTGTAGAATTTAGTTAGTTAGTACTATTTTAATTATACCATTTTAGCATGACTATTACTAATAATCTTAACATTGGTAGTATGTTAAATTAAATTTATAGTATGGATTTAATAATATATACTAATAATGCTCAGATTTATAATTGTGATAATGAGCTATAATTTGGCATAGTGTTAATTATAGTTGAAGTATTTTATTATAGTGCAAATTGTTTAATAAATCATTAAGTTTGGCCAAATTACTCAATCACAAAAACGTTTTTAAAGTATGAATTTATTTTCAGTTATTCCGTGGTGATTTTTTTTGAAATGTATCTAATATAGCAATTGAAAATCATACATGGACATCATCATTGATTAGTTAAATAATTTTGTATTTTCATTAAGAAAACGGCATCGTTTGATTGAAAATTGGACAATATATTACATGTATGTGACTAGAAATTTTTTTCCATGAGATAAGTAAGACTAAATCAAAACTTTATATTTTTTGTGACTGATTTTCAAAATTGGAGGAAGAACTAGAATTTGACCAAATTTAATTATTTTATAACAATTTCTCTTTGCTATAATATTTGAAAATTTGGGATATTTTTAGATACCGGTGTTCTATATTATATAAAATAGTTAGGTATTTTCGTTATATTTCCCAAGCACGCACAAGGCACTACTTGACATCTCCACACGATCCAAAATATACCATGTTAACAAGAAAGAAAATCAAGAAATCCCTCTTCCGTCGGGGCTCTATAGCTGGATGCTGCACGATAGAGAAGGTGTTGTTTATATTCATTGATTTCGTCTTTATATTTGGGCTTTGACTGCTTTTTTTTTTATCAAAAAAACAAGAAATCCTTCATCTTCAACGCCTATCCGAACATCCAAGCCCCTTGGCCTAGCGGTAAAGGGTGCTGGATACCGCGTCCATCCTGGAGGTCTCGAGTTCGAACCCTGGGTGGCGTAATTTGTCTTTCCTCCTTGTTATAGAAGTTGATTTGTAATTTCCTCCTTGTTATAGGAGTTGATTTGTAATTTCCTCCTTCATATATATGATATAAATATATGAAGTTAATTTAAAAAAAAAACGTCTATCCGAACTTCAGATTCAGATATCGAGATGGATGACTACTACATTTGGTTCGTGGATTTATTTTGTAGTTTTTTGTTTTCCTTTGGAGTTGGCCAACTGTTGGCTATCATCCTTCTTCTTTTTATGATGTATACCTTTGTTATGTTTGTTTTCTCGTTAGTTAGATGGTAAGTACCCGGTCTGTGGGGATACCATAGTAGCTTTTGTTAGCTCTTGTGATTTGTATCTCTCGTGCGGACCGAGTCACTTTTGGGCTTGGTTGATGTATGTTCTTTTGGTGATTTTGATATAGACAGGTTGGGGTCCGCCTTAACCCCCACCATGATGGTGTTTGAGGAAAAAAAAACGCTAATTTTCAAGTAAAGATACCTCTATTTTTTATTTATGCATTGAAAATCCCCATCCAACAAAATTTATTATATTTTTCTATTTTCATATGTTCCACCAAATTTGTCATATTCCATTTTTACCATTTTTTATAGTAGACACAACATTCCACCAATTTATTCTAACTCATATTTTATTACATAAATAAAAAAGTGAAATTGAGAACAATTAAACTAAATAACTTAATATTTTTCAGATAATAGATATAACTTCACCAAATTAGACAAAATAAAAAATTGAGAACAATTTAAAATTATAATTTTTATTTACAATTTTAAAATTGCAGATAAAAAAAATTCGGGACGATTTTGTATAAACGAGCTAAAAAAATGCACGTAACTGAACACGTGTGGCGGCCTTATTAGTTGATTCCGCATTCCGTCTCTCTCAAATTCTCAAATTCTTAAATTCCATTCGTTTTGATTTTGATTGAATTCCATCTATAATATAGCCTTAAACACAGTCCAATTCATTTCATTCGAAATGTTTTACATGAAAAAATATGGAATTCTGGGCACACATGTGCAATGCATGATTTCTCTCGATTCCATGCTTATCTAGCGTCTTATTGTTTGATCGATTTGATGAGGGAAAAGTGATCGACGTATTCGGGGAAATTTTTGCTGTTGTTTTTCTGAATTTGAGGAATGTATTGAATATGCAGCGTTGGGAGTGAATTGTTCGAATTTGATCGGATTTTTAATTTGGATATTCAATTGCATGCATGAAGGTGATCTCGGTCCGATTTTTAATTTAAATCGAATTTTCAATTTTGTGTTGTCATTTGGAATTCTTCAGTGGTAATTTTGGATTATAGAGTCTCTCAAGGGTTTGCATACGTGTGTGTACGTACATATATGTGTATTGTTGATGAAGGAAGGTAATTTCGGTTACTTGTGTTGGGAAATGGAGAATGAATGAAGAGTTGTTGCAGTTTGTTTAGTTAGTGATGGCATTGGTGAGTGGATGATTTTGTTTTTGTATGTTGGTTTTTAATAGAAATAGGAGGTGGAGGCAAGAATGAGAACACGAAAATGAGATGGGAAAGTGAGTTATTTAGTAGATGGATCCCCCAAATAGGACACTCTCTGATATAGTAAAGTCTTGGATCCCTTGGCGGGCTGAGCCTCTACATGTTTCGAGGGATTTTTGGATGCCCGATGAGAGCTGCAGGGTGTGCTACGAGTGTGATACGCAGTTCACCTTATTCAACCGGAGGCACCATTGTCGACTCTGTGGTAGAATTTTCTGTTCCAGGTGTACCTTGAACTCCATTCCTACTGAACCAGAGCTTCCACAAGAGGATCAGGATAGGATTAGGGTGTGCAACTATTGTTTCAAGGTATGGGAACATGGATTGTCGATGCCTGTTCAAAATGGGGACCTGGTTCCTGACCTTGATCAGAGCAATTCTTCTCCATCAGCAACCAGTTTCATCACCACCTGTGATAGCAGTAGCATGCAATTTGTATCATTCACAAAGTCTGTTGGTCACAGCCAATCCCTAGCAGGAGCTTCTCTTGAAGGACTAACTATTGCACCAGCAATGAATAAGGATCTTGATGTGGGTGTAGGAGTCCAGAGTCTATCCCAAGACCAGTTAAATTTTTTCGCATGCAGGTTTCTGCTTCTCCCTCTTGAACTGTGTAGCATGCTTGTCACTTTGTATCCAAATAGATTATCTTGTTTACTTATTTTAGTGAAGCTTTTAGAACATTTTTCTCTGTTTTTAACACGAAGTCTCCATTGTTTGCATATTCCTTCAATCCGTTATGGAAGAATATTCGATTTGTTTGAAACATTATCAAGTTAGTCATGTGTGAGTAACAGAGTCGAATAACTATGCATCGTAGGAATTACTTGGTGTTTTACTTTTTCTGCCCAGATCACGAGATGTATTTATGAGTTTATCTGCTATAGGTTCGGACATTGGAAGTTATTTCGTAGTGGTGGATGATACTTATTACTGTTGATAGTGTGTACAAGTTTTATGTGCCAGTAAATCTTGATAGCTTTAACTTAGTGAGTAATTAATGATCCCCAAAGCTCTAAAACTTCTTTTCTGGTTTATCTATGTCTGCTTAACCTATCCTCTAAAATTACATCATCCACATCTTTCTCATACAGAAGTGATGATGAAGATGCAGAATTTGGAGCATCTCACTTTAGTTCTAGGACAAGTAACTATTCACAGGTTAATGACTACTTTAGTAGTGTTCAGTTTGATGACATTGCAAGTGACCTTAATTCATGTAAAGCTCATCCCGTTGGAGATAATGTTGATTCAAGAAGCATGGAAAACTATCCAACACAGAGTAGTTCTAATTTCCAGGCTTCTAAAGATTCCCAACTAGTTACGGAAAAAGCTGCCGAACATGATGTTAGTGATGAATGTGAGGCACCTTCTTCTTTGTATGTGACTGAAGATGTGGATCTTGAACCTGTGGATTTTGAAAACAACGGAGTGCTTTGGCTTCCACCAGAACCAGAAGACGAAGAAGATGAAAGGGAAGCACTTTTATTTGAGGATGATGACGACGTCGAAGCTGCTGCTGCTGATGAAGAGTGGGGATACGCAAGCAACTCAAACAGCTTCGAAAGTGGGGAGAACAGAAACAATGACAAAACTAATGAGGAGCAGAAGAAAGTGGCGAACAGTGTAGTTGATGGTCATTTTCGGGCTTTAGTGGCTCAGCTCTTGCAGGTTGAGAATATTCCTTCAGGGGATGAAAATGACGAAGAGAGTTGGTTAGAAATAATCACATCATTGTCATGGGAGGCTGCAACATTAATAAAGCCAGATATGAGCAAAAGTGGACAAATGGACCCAGGAGGCTACGTTAAAGTAAAATGTTTGGCTTCTGGGTGTCGAAGTGAGAGGTAATAATTTGCATTTGTCCTCCTTTTTACACTAAGGTAGTAGTTATAGTAAATATTCTTCATTGAGAATGATTGGCTCCTAAATAAATAGACCAAACTAGATGATAGTCACATGAAAATGATGCATTGGATTGTGGAAAGATAAACTAGAAGGGATGTAATTAATTTCTAACAAATACCTACTCAGTCCTCAGAACCAACTAGACGATTCTTGGGTATGGTTATTGGATCTCTGAAGCAACTTACAGACTGCTTAGAGCATGTAGGAAATCTGAAGGTGTACGTTTTTTTAAGAAGGAAAGCCAACTTAGTCTCGAACAGAAAAGTCATACTTTCATCAAATCCTTTACATTTGATGATTTTTATTCAAGATCTCTGTAACTAGAATTATAAAATTCTATGATCATATCATATCTTAAAGTCTCACTGTTCAACTTTGAAATTATGATTTGGCATCATATGAGATCAAATATCTTTTGGCTTATTACGTCTTCGCAAACACCCCTCTTTACTGATTAATATCCAAGCATAAAGGCAACTACTTTATGAGTTGAAAGGCCACAAGTTTTTATTTTTTGAGTCCATGGTTCATCAAATGTAAACTAAAGCTACACTACCATATCTATCTACTTCTGTTTCTTATGGATCCTTCTAATTTTTCCTTATGATCTGCCTTTTCTTCTGGAAAAGTATGGTGGTCAAAGGAGTTGTCTGCAAGAAAAATGTGGCTCATCGCAGGATGATATCAAAAATTGAGAAACCTCGTATAATGATCCTTGGAGGGGCTCTTGAATACCATCGGGTTTCTAATGCTCTTTCAAGCTTCGATACTCTATTGCAACAGGTTGAGTATACAGATACTTTCTATTGTTTATTGGTTCAGGGAATTTTGGTTTATTGGTAACCGTTAATATAATATTAATATGTACTTATTTTATGTTGTTACACATAAACCGTTATATCCCAGGAAATGGATCATCTTAAGATGGCTGTTGCAAAAATAGAGGCACATTATCCCAACATTCTTCTTGTGGAAAAATCTGTTTCCCGACATGCACAGGAATATCTTCTTGCAAAAAATATATCACTCGTTTTGAATATAAAAAATTCTCTATTGGTGCGCATAGCCCGGTGCACTGGGAGCAAGATAGTTCCTTCAATTGATCATTTGTCATCCCCAAAATTAGGATATTGTGACAGCTTCCATGTTGAGAAGTTTGTGGAAGAGCATGGTTCTGCTTGTCAGGCTGGGAAAAAACTGGTAAAGACATTGATGTATTTTGAAGGTTGTCCGAAACCGCTAGGCTGCACGGTAAGTCTGTCACTGCCAATAAAGTGGATAGCATTATTCTTGACACTCATATTACATGGTTAAATGTTGTACAAGTTTTAGTAGCAAATGTTCTAACTTGCTGAAATTACGATTCCTTGATCTTGGAAAGTTCTTATACGAACTTACGGTGCATTTTCTGCACTTTGTGAAAGACAGTATTCATTGATGGAAAATATTACATGTCTCCTCTATTACATTTGTAACCTTAAAACCTATTTCAAGTCCAATGAAAATATATCCATCTCATTTATTCCTTTAGATACTCCTACGAGGTGCCAATGGTGATGACTTGAAGAAAGTGAAGCATGTTGTCCAGTATGGAATCTTTGCGGCTTATCACCTGGCCTTGGAGACTTCTTTTCTAGCTGACGAAGGTGCCTCTCTACCAGAGGTTCCTGTCAATGCTCCAATCACTGTGGCACTTCCAGATAAGCCATCAAAGATTGACAGGTCCATCTCTACTATACCTGGTTTTACGGTCCCAGAGAATGAGAAAACTCCTGGGCCGCTAACCGTTGATGAACCACATAGGTCAGTCAGTGTGCCTAGTTCAGAACTCATTAGGCTGACAACTCCACTCACTCCTATAAATGAGTATGCAAAGACTTCTGACCTTTCTGCTCCTATGAGCTCTGAATACACTGAGCCGCCATCATTTTCTACAGAAGCCTTTCAGCACTCATTGAATGACCACTCACCTTGGCATGGATCAGAAGAAACAGGCTACGAAGAGTTCTTTTGGTCTCCCAATGCAAATCTTTTAGATGCAGAGAGATTAACTGCTACGGGAGATTGCAATGTCAGTTGTGATTATGATTCAGATGTCAAAATCCTGCAAGGGGATCCCTTTATCAATAAACATACCAGGAGTGTTTCACTTCCACCATCTTTTGATGTTAATGGAGGACAAATTATTGAGGAACAATCTACACCAAATGAAGACTTTCAACCTACTCCTTCTGACCAGCAGAGTATCCTGGTTTCATTATCATCACGATGTGTGTGGAAGGGAACTGTCTGTGAAAGATCCCATCTTTTCCGAATCAAATACTACGGGAACTTTGACAAGCCTTTGGGTCGTTTCCTACGAGATAATTTGTTTGATCAGGTACCTTGCTCTTCTCTTTTTTTTTATAAAATACAATAATAGTGAAACTGTTCTATCATATGCATTTCTAGAGATGTACTTAGACATGTCTCTGACTAAATACCTAATTTGTGTCAGAATTATAGCTGTCGCTCATGTGAGATGCCTGCAGAAGCTCACGTTCAATGCTATACTCATCGACAAGGTACCCTTACAATCTCAGTAAAGAAACTGGCAGAAATTCTCTTACCTGGTGAGAAGGATGGAAAGATTTGGATGTGGCACCGCTGCCTAAAGTGCCCTAGAGCTAATGGCTTCCCTCCTGCAACTCGAAGAGTTGTAATGTCTGATGCGGCCTGGGGACTGTCCTTTGGAAAGTTTTTAGAGCTTAGCTTTTCAAATCATGCTGCAGCTAGCAGAGTTGCAAGTTGCGGGCATTCCTTACATAGAGACTGTCTTCGGTTCTATGGGTATGATATCTGTTACTGTGTTTTATTACTGTCATCTTAATGATCATAAATACATTTAATCTTCTTTCAACTTTAACCCTATTCAGTTTTTGTCATTGTTGTAACATCATAGTAAAAACTGGGATTTCTGAGTCAATTACACTAACAAGATTTACTTGAGTGAGCAACGCCATTGTTTCTGTGGCTTTTCTACTTTTCTTGTAAATCTCAAGATGTTCTCATAGATGGGTTCCTTTTTCGGCTAATCATGATGACTGAAGAACAACAGCAAAGTGCCTTTTAATTTTTAATGCTTGCAGTGTGTTTTGCATGTTTTATGATTTATTCTACATGCAGATTTGGTAACATGGTTGCTTGCTTTCGTTATGCATCAATTGATGTTCACTCGGTATACCTGCCACCTTCAAAGCTAGAATTCAGTTATGAAATTCAGGAGTGGATGCAGAGAGAAGTAAATGAGGTGAAACCAGCTTGCTTGTTCCCTTCTCTCGTTTCATTCATCAGTGATACCAACATTGAAAACTTTTTCATCTCTCTATCTTATCTAGCAGGTGGTTTATTATGCTGAGCTTTTGTTCTCTGAAGTGCTTAGTGCTCTGCATCTTCTGGTAGAAAACAAATCTTGCTCAAGTATGATCGGTACTGGCAGCAGTGTTCCTCAATCAGCTCATCACTTGGCAGATCTAGAAGTGACCTTGCATGAAGAGAAGATGGAAGTTGAGGTCTGGTATCAATTTGAAGTGTCCTGTTATATTATCCGTACCGAGTGTTAAGTATAAATCTTGCTTATGCTTCTATGTATAACTGACATGAATTAATTGTGAAAGGATTATATGAACTTGATAAATGTTCCTACATAGTCACAGTTTTTGCTAACTGTTTTGTTAAGATAGAATCATTTAATCCTTTGCTTGTGCATCATAAGTTTCCAATAAGTGATATGCACGTATTAATATAACTCTTGCCTTTTCGACGAGAGAGAGGTCGGGGATATAAGTTTTGTCTGACATCTACTATATATGCCTTGAGCATCCTTTATTGCGATGTATACTGGGAAGTTATGCTATGCTAATAGACTGAATCAAAGGAACACAGTTCTTTTTATCATTCTTTGTCGGACTAATTTAGGTACGTGGGTGCTGAGAGATGTTTGTAACCATGCAGGAGTATCTCCGGAATATGGTGAACAAGGAACCAAAGAAAGGACAACCAGCCATTGATATTCTAGAGATCAATCGACTCCGAAGGCAACTTATATTTCGTTCTTATGTGTGGGACCACCGCCTGATATATGCAGATAGTTTAGATAGCAAGACGCTACAAGGTGATGTGGAGGTTGAAAATACAGAAACTGTTCAGAAACCTGCTCTTACTGAAAATATTTTGGGGGTGCCAGTTAAAACAGACAAATCAATCGGTACTTCTGGTTCTGTATCAGCTAAGTCAAAAACTGCAAAAGGCCACAAGCATGGTCTAAGTGATCAGCAAGGCAACCATCATGCTTTGGCACTCCATCAAAGAACTACTTCATTTTTTTCCAGTGATCTTGCTGGAACAAAAACCACAGATGGATCTAATGTTGTGGAATCTGATCGTAGTCTTCGTAGGTCCCTGTCTGACGGGCAAGTTCCCTTTAGTTTGACAGAGACTCTGGATACCGCATGGACGGGCGGAAATAATCTAAATTTCGAGATCACAAAGAACAATAATTTATCTTATGACAATAAGTTGCCCAATGTGGGACTTTCGGAAAAGCTGGAGCAAGAAGACCACGGGGAGGATCAGCCATCCACTGCGTTTCCGAAAAGTTATAGTAATATAGAGGAAACTGTAAGCTGGTTAAGGGTGCCATTTAAGGGTTTCTATAGATCATTGATCTCAGGGACTTCTCAGAAACTGGATACACTAAGTGATTATGATCCTGTGTACATATCATCATTTCGGGAATCCTCACTCCAAACTGGGGCCAGGCTGCTCTTGCCTGTTGGAGTTAATGACATTGTTGTTCCAGTGTATGATGACGAACCTACCAGTATTATATCTTATGTTCTGCTTTCGGGTGATTATGTCAATCAACTATCTGATGAGACGGAGAGACAGAGGGATGTTGTTGATTCTCTGCTTCCTATGCAGTCCCTCGACTCTCTGAGTCTCCCCCATTCTCAGTCTTTCCATGAAATGATGTTGGAGTCTTCAAAAAGTTTTGGACCTGGGGATGAGACCTTTTTATCATTGACAACTTCTCGCAGTTCCTTGCCCTTACCCATGGATCCTCTCTTACCCGCGAAAGCATCGCATGCCAGGGTGTCTTTTGAGGTTGATGGACCCCTCGGACAGGTAACATACACCGTCACTTGTTATTTTGCAAAGCGTTTTGATACCTTGAGGAGGATGTGCTGTCCATCTGAAGTTGATTTCGTTAGATCTCTTAGCCGTTGTAAAAAGTGGGGTGCTCAAGGTGGTAAGAGCAATGTCTTTTTTGCAAAGACTTTGGATGATCGATTCATCATTAAGCAAGTGACTAAGACAGAACTGGAATCATTCACTAAATCTGCACCTGGATACTTTAAATATCTCTCTGAATCAATTGCCTCTGGAAGTCCAACTTGCCTCGCAAAGATACTTGGAATCTATGAGGTATGTCTGAGCAACTGAGTTTGCTATCATAAGGTAGACACACTCTTTCTCTCTCTGTCTACCCCAGTCCCTTGCTCACAGTATACATTCTCCCGCAGATGATTCTATCCTAAAAGGTTGTTATTCACACATGAAAGTTTACACATTTATGCTTTATATAAAGGTTCTGTTTTGAAATGATTTTCTATTAGTTCTGTTGGCATAAAACATCATGGATTTTCTAATAGTTGCGTTGCCATAAAACATCTGGCTTCCTTTTGAAAAGGTTGGATCCAGACAGCACAAAGGAGGGAAGGAATCGAAAATGAATTTTCTTGTTATGGAGAACCTTCTTTATGGGAGAAATCTATCTCGACTTTATGATCTAAAAGGATCCTCTAGGTCACGATATAATCCAGATACTTCTGGAAGCAACAAGGTTTTGTTGGATCAGAATTTGATCGAAGCAATGCCCACTTCTCCAATTTTTGTCGGCAACAAAGCCAAGAGAATATTGGAACGAGCAGTCTGGAATGATACTGCTTTTCTTGCTGTAAGTTTGTGCATTCTTTTTTCACTTCATCACGTACACCATCATCTCCATTCTTTCATCATGTGCGCAGACCGTATCTCTCTCCTAATTTATTAGGTTCATGGAAATGCAGTCTGTAGATGTCATGGATTACTCACTACTGGTTGGGGTGGATGAAGAAAAGAATGAGCTTGTTCTTGGTATCATTGATTTCATGAGACAGTACACATGGGACAAACACCTCGAGACTTGGGTGAAGGCATCAGGCATCCTCGGAGGCCCCAAAAATGCCTCACCAACCGTGATATCTCCGAAGCAATACAAGAGGAGATTCAGGAAAGCTATGACTGCCTACTTCTTGATGGTCCCTGACCAATGGTCATCTCCTGCATCCGTTCCTTCTAAGACACACACTGACTTATCTGAAGACAACCATTCACAAACCATTACCCCTGCTGGGTAACACTCCAGTTTTGTGTTAGAAGCCATGATTGTTTGTTAGGAAAGAAACAAGTAAAGCAAAACTGGGGAGTTCTTGAAACCAAGGACTAAATATTTGATGATCTCCTGAAAAAAGGTCCTTTTTTGTAATTTTTTTTGTATTTTTATGCCATCTAGTTGTGTATATTTTAACTACCATGCAATTGTCATTCTTTCTTTGTATAAAGTGAGGTTCCATTATACTTTGATTCTTCTGCTGAGTTGGGATCAAACTCAATAATATATGATTATTCACTATTATTTCACCTAACCATTTTTTTGTTTTTTCAGCATTAGAGAACTTGAAAGGAACAAGAAATATATAGTAGAACTCCAGATTATCAAATTACACACCACCAGAATGAAAACCAAACAAAAGCACACCATATAATGAAGTATGTAAGTGGGAATGATTCTTATTATATGCATATCCAATAATTGTAAACATAATCTGTTGAAACAGTTAACTCTCCCCTCCATTGTCTTGATGACTCTCTTCAGCCACTTGTAGCCAACATCTTTGAAGGAGTTCAATTATCTCAACATCTCTGTAATCAATCAAATGATGAGCATAATTAGGCATTCATTATAGTGTAACTAAGAATGTTGGTAAACTTGCCTTTGATTGTGATTGAATCTTGAAATATTCTGATGAAAACGAGGGCCCTCATCGTAGCCTTCACATGTTATCTCTCCATTCTCATCTCTGTAGCAAACAATACCAGCCGATCGATCTTCGAAAATCTGCTTGAAGATGAAGATGAGCATCACTAACAATCAAAGCCAAATTCAATATACACACATTTACTCACCTTGTTCTTGGTAGATGCTCTAGTGTGAGTATGATTCTTGGAACACATCATCACCAGTTTACTAGTTGTTAGACAGCCCACCCTTGATCCCATGAATGTAGCAGCCATTGGAGATGAACAAAGAGACAATCTTGAAGCCATTGATCTCAATTTGGAACAAAATTAGACAGATCAAGAAGAGTGAGTGGGCTTTATTTATTTGATGTGGGACTTAATGAATGAAGTTTGGACTGCTTTATTATGGTTGTAGTTGGGGTTTTTTTGTCTTTTTAGAATGTAAATATGCGGGGAAGAAACCATGGTTTGGTGGGCCCCATCTTGGCTTATCATCTACCTGTTGATGATGGAAATCATTTCCCATCTTCAATGACTTTTTCTTTGATTTTTTTCTTCTCCCCTAAAATAAATAATCTGCAAGTAATTGAGTATGATTAGATGTAGATATTCCAGATGGGAGCGTTAATTAAAGCCAACGGAATAATCTTTTAGGAATTGTATGGTAACCTAGTGAGTAATTAGTTGGATTTCATTTCACATATAATCAAGGGTGTAGAAACTAAAAGTGGGGTATAATAGTATACTAAATTGAGTGAGACCAAGTTAATGTTAGTGAAATTGAGTCAACAATCCATTCTAGAACTTGATTAATAAAGTGGGGAAAAGCATAAAGTAGGTAGTTCCAATAGAAAGAAAGATGGAAAATAAATTATTAAGATGATAAAGTAAGTAATTGATGGTGGATCCACCATCCATCGTATCAACCTACTATGTTTCAATCAATGTTTTAAAAATCGGACCGGTAAGCGAACCGGTGAAGCTACTAGTTCATGGTTCCAACCGGTCGGACCGGTTTAATCACTGACCAAACCGGTTCACTGTTACAAATATGTATAATTCAATTTATAATGTAAAATATAGTGTCCAATATAATAAATAATAAAATATGATCAATAATGTATCACAGAAACATTCAATCTTACAAATAATTAGTATATATACAAATATAAAACATTAAAATTTAGTGAATATAATAAAATATAAAAAATTGTTAGTTAGTGTGAATAAAAATTAAATATTTTACATATAAAAATAAACCAAATTTATATTAATTCAAAAAAAATGTATGTGGTGGGATAATCGAATACAAATTATTAGTTAGTTTAAACAAAAGAATACTTTAATATAAATATTTAGGCTACATAAATTAAATATATGCTATAAAAATATATATTTAGTAAATAATAAACTATACTAAATAAATATATTGAAAAAATCGAATCTTACTATAATATAACGATAGTAATAAGCGTTATAGTAATAATATAGTAACTAGGAAAGTATAGATAAAATTTAGAGGATGATAATTATATGTATCATAATAAATATCATAATAAATAATTACATAAAAAATATATAATAAATAAATTATTAGTTGGTTTAAATAAAAATATTAATGTTCTATGTATAACATTGTTTAATGTTCTTATTTTTCCATGTGGGGCTTGTGGTGGAGTGGTTAAGCTCTTGTTAATTGGAGTTGAGGTCATGAGTTTAAGCCCTTCTAACAACAAGTTTTTAAAATTTTGAACACAAAAAGTAAAAACCGGTTTCCTGCCAGACCGGTCCAACCGGCCGGTTCAGACGGTTCTCGGTGGCTCAACCTCACACTGGTCTAAATAGGTAAACCGGACCGGGCTACCTACCGGTTTGTGGTCGGATCAGTCGAACCGGCCGGTTCAAATGGTTTTTAAAACACTGGTTTCTCAATATCATAGTAGCACTTATACCATTAAATATCGTATTAGTAATCAAAAGCAAGAGTAGAATTAATTGTAAGGTCAGAGCCCAAACCGTTGAACCCGATTCATTTTCTTGAAAGCTTAAGCGGCCAATCACAGAAATTTAGTGTATATTTCTAAAACTAGATACAAATTTGCATTTTGGGTTTTTTTATTCATTTTTATTTTATGGTGATCATTGATGTATTTTTTATTGTTTTTGTTCTTTTATTTTCTTTATCCTTTTTTGGTTTGTTTTTAGTCTTTAATATTAATTTGAGAGGACGAATGTATGTCCATTTTTGGTATAGTGGAAGTGGAACCTTAGTTGTTTTTAGCTGCTTTTTTACTTTATTTTTATTGTTATGTTACTTTATACTCTCCGTCTATAAAATGTTGTTCAGTTTTGCCATTTAGGTTCGTCTGTGAAAAATTATCCACTTTACTTTTTTTTTTCTTCTATTTTTGTTAAATGGACCTCACTTTCTACTAACTCTTTACACTCATATTCTATTAGGGTGCGTCTGGTAGCCACCACAAATTTTAACATGATTCTATTGTTAATGGGTTTTCCTAAATTGGTTGGTAGGCTTATACATTGTTTGGTTCAGCCCATGTAGGCTGATTGGGCTTATATATAATGTTTGGTTCAAGCAGGGTGTGAAGGAAACAAAATCTATTGTGACAAAATTACCCTCTCATCGTGAGGAAGTAAATTAGCGGCGATCCACCAAAATTTGGAGCCAAATTAGGCGGTAAATTACGATTGATTCCCGCCAAATCACTCCGAAACTTCATTATGCAGCATAACTAGGTTACTTTAAATGTTGGATGTTAGTTACCAGCATTGTATCATCAGCAAGCAGAACGCCTCATCGAGCATACCCGAACCGGCTAGCATTTTGAGCCGCTGAAACAAGGTTAGTGATAGCTCACTGATCTGTTGATGTGTATTTATGTTGCTATGGAATACGTATTCTTCGATGCATATTGAGCACAAATTTCGGTCATGCGATTGCTTATCCTCTTGTTGTATTCCGACACAAATATATACGATGGTGTTCACTACTTGGTCTTGTTAGTAGTACTAGTCGCACTGATTATGTTGTATGCGTAATGTCACAGCCATGGCGTCGAAGGGAAAGGCGAAGGTGACGTGCAACGGGAGTCAATCTGGTATGGAATCGACTTTATATGTCAATTGTAGTGTATGAGTCTGTGTTGAGTGGATGTTACTCTGTGTTATGTGATGTGGGTGTAGTTGGAGCATCGGGTGGTCCGTCTGGGGTTGTTAAGCCGGAACGTACGCGGCGTTCTTGGTCGAAGCGAGAGGAAGAGGTTATGATCATGGCTTTGCACGACATCGTTGCGGGAGGTTGGAAGGCGGACAACGGATTCCGGCCCGGGCACTCTAAAATTATATACAACGTGCTGAAACGGGAGATCCCGAACATTGAGATGAGGGTGTCGCTGCACATCAACTCCAAGATCGCCACTTGGAAGAGAGACTATCACTCGTTGTCCAATATCCTAAACCGTAGCGGAATCGGCTTCAACTCAGACGGTGGGCATAGAATTGAGTGTAACGATGACCAATGGGCTCAAATTGTTAAGGTATTTTATGGTGAGCTTTGACACATTCACATTGATCATTTCCTTTAACATCAAACCTGTTATCTAGTCTGACAGCCACGCCAAACATATGCGCCACAAAGCTTGGCCCTTCTACGAAGACTGGAAAATGATCTTCGGTAAGGATCGCGCATCGGGTGGACGTGCGGAGGAGGTGTCTGAAGCTGATGATGTTCTCCACGGCTCAGACGCATCCATCGCTGATGAGTCCCAACCCACTATGAGTCCTTACCACCTCGACGACTTCTTCACCGAGGAACAGATCAATGAAGGGCTCAATTATGATGGGCACGGGTTTGATGCCTTTGTTGACAGTGACACAAAAAGCATACCAAGCCCACCTGCTCCGAAGAAGGCACTCCGCAAGCGCAAGGTCGAAGAAGTTATGGAGTCGATGTTGGACGCGATGACCAAGATGAATGAGAATACCAGCGACCGCCTCAACACTCTCTCTATGCGCATCGGATACGACTTTGATCTGAGTACAAAGCGAGTGGAAGTTGCGAAAATGCTAGATAGAATCCCAGAAATCACCAAGAAGCAGAAGTTTATGGCATGCGACATACTTGTTAAGGAACCCGAACGACTGGACTTATTCTCCGGCTTCTCCATCGTCGACAAGGCGGATTACATTATCCACATCCTGGAGGAGAAGCTTGCTATGTAGGGTTGGGCGTGTCCTGCTTCATGGATGGAGATGTTTTTTTGGTTCAACATTCCACTTATTTTGCATATAGCGGTGTGGGATGCAGACACATAATTTCAATCCAGATGCATAAGTACTAGTTATCTAGATGCATAAGTACTAGTTATGTGGATGTCTAAGCGGTAGTTATGTGGACTTCTCTGTATTAGGTGGCAACTAGTAGATGGTAGAATAGTTGTCGTTTACTTTGATATATACATTTGCATGGGTGTACCTCATTTTGATAGAAGTAATCTAATGATGTTGTGGGCTCTTAAATAACAGTGCGTTAAGCTGTGATTTATAGTTGCTTGGCCACTTTACCTATACAGCTTCATGAATATCAGTTGTTTTGTGTTCCAAAAAACATTTTTTTGCATGATGAAATATCATTCGCAACCCTTGATGTTAGATTTCTCAGAACGATTTTGCTATGAGAACTTACTTTTAATCCTGGAATTCTCTATTGGGTTTTGACATTTGCTGCGTAGGAAGTGGTTTTAGCTAATGTGTTCTTAGGCATATTCTTTCTACTAAATTTTGCAATTAATTTTCTGCAATCTGTACTTGTTCTTTTACTTTATTTGAGCTTTATATGTATAAAGTTTTCACATTTAGTTTGCTTTATGCATGTGAGGCCTGAAATATTTATTTCTTTGGCTCAGGATTTCTTCCACCAAAATCACCTCACAAAATTCTTAGTTCGCTAATCTTTATTCTAAAATCACCTCAAACTCCATTTTTTTCTAGATTACATTATAGCTTTGGGATAAAAACTTAATTGATTTGGGATTGAAAGGAAATTGAACAAAAATTGAGGAAATTAGAAGTTGACTTTGGGGGAGATTTGAAGTGAAAAAGAAGACGTGCCGATTTGTGTTGATGAATTGTTAATTCTTCAAGCTTACTTACTCCATGAATCAAAGGATTCTTCTTCCATTGTCAATTGCTCCTAGTTTGATTATGCTTGGCTAAAAATCGTTTTATCCGTGAATGTTTGGAGTAACACGTTCTTCTCTTAATTCGCCTTGCTTGTTTAATCTTTTGTAATTGTTTTAGCTTAATTTTGAAATCAAAATCCTCAAATCAAATCATCTTTTAGTATGTGTTTTCTATGTCTTAGAGTTAAATAATCTTTCCTTCCCTGTGGTTTTATATGCAATTTCTCCAGCTAAACTATCATTTTTATAAGCTATTTATCATTTTATCCGCTTAGATTATCATTTTATAAGGTAAAAGTATCATTTTATTAAACAAAAATGTCATTTTATACACCAAAAATACCTATCATTCTATCGGCTGAAAGTATCATTCTATCGGGCAAAAGTATCATTTTATCAGTTTTATGTCATTTTGTCACGTTAAAGTATCATTTTATCAGCTTATATGCAATTTCTCCAGCTAAACTATCATTTTTATAAGCTAACTGTCATTTTATCCGCTTAGATTATCATTTTATAAGGTAAAAATATCATTTTATTGAACAAAAATGTCATTTTATACACCAAAAATACCTATCATTCTATCGGCTGAAAGTATCATTCTATCGTCTGAAAGTATCATTCTATACGGCAAAAGTATCATTTTATCCCCTCAAACTATCATTTTATGATATAAAAGTATCAGAGTTGAATTGAAAAAGCTTATGGGCTGGTCGAGTTTTCCCTCTTTCAACTTAAAATGCTTTTCTATCTTGTTAGTTGCTGTTAATCATAAAAAATGTGCAGGTTTAAAATTTTATTCACAAAAGCATATGCTTTAATATGTTAGGGCTCTCAACTCAATCTGTTGGTAAAAGACTTGATTATTTAGAAACTGAGTTTTTGATGGATGGAAGCACACTCTGTTTCAGATGAGCAGAAGAATGTTGAGGTTGTGAACAAATAATGAAACATTTCGACATCATTTTATCCCCTCAAACTATCATTTTATGATGTAAAAGTATAATTTTATCATCCAAAGAACTAAAACTATCATTATGAAACAAAAATATCATTTTATCATTTGAAACTATCATTTTGTCCCCTCAAACTATCATTTTATGATGCAAAAGTATCATTTTATCCAACCAAAGAACTCAAACAATCAATTTATCATGCAAAAGTATCATTTTATCATTTGAAACTATCATTTTGTTCCCTCAAACTATCATTTTATGATGCAAAAGTATCATTTTACCCAACCAAAGAACTCAAACAATCAATTTATCATGCAAAAGTATCATTTTATCATTTGAAACTATCATTTTGTTCCCTCAAACTATCATTTTATGATGCAAAAGTATCATTTTATCCAACCAAAGAACTCAAACAATCAATTTATCATGTAAAAGTATCATTTTATCATTTGAAACTATCATTTTGTCCCCTCAAACTATCATTTTATGATGTAAAAGTATCATTTTATCATCCAAAAATCTAAAACTATTATTCTTTTTTTCATACTTAACTAAATTTACATTAAAACTCGCATAGTCCATAAAATCTTTATTTTTAAGGAACTAATGAGGTAGAATAAAGAAAAATAAATAAATAACGAAAGTATCATTTAATTAGATTATCCATAGTGTTTAAGAACGAAATTAATCAATGTCAATATTACTCTCATCTCATGTATTAAATCATTCCACAATAAGAACACAAATCTAACCATTCAACACTAACCATCTCATGTATTAAATCATTCCACAATAAGAACACAAATCTAACCATTCAACACTAGCTATTGAGCTTAAATCATTCCACAATAAGAACGAAATCGCGGTATACCGCATATTGCCGTATACCGAAATCACGGTTCGATCAACTAAACAACAAGGACTCAGCTAACACCTACTGATTCTTCCACATGTAGTTCGCCATATCAACACGCTTTTGATTCCAACCGGGTGACGCTTCAATTGTATCGACAAACTGGACTTCAGCTGGTGGTTCTGACTGCGCACCCTCATGGTACCCGTCTCCATCTCCGTGTAGTGCATCTAGTTCTACTTCAACCGGATCCACACCCATTTCCCCTCGAACATAATTATGCAGGAGGAAGCAACACATAATCAGACGGGTTTGAGTTTCGATTGGGTAGAAACTAGCGCTGCGCAATATACCCCATCGCATCTTCAGAATTGCAAACGCACGCTCGATGACATTACGGGCCATTGTATGTCGCATGTTGAACACTTCCTTGGGTGAGGCTGGTCTCTGATTGTTAGGGCCCCATTCCTTGAGATGGTAGCGCACGCCTTTAAAAGGTGTTAGGAAACCTTCGCTGTTGGCATACCCATTGTCACACAAATAGTACGAACCTTATGCAAAATGCAAGTTAGCTACAATCTGAGGTATATAAAACAATCGAAGCCACTTAAATCCAATTAAAATGTAATCAAGTTCAATCCAATCGATGCCAGTCAAAGTTTATACCTTTAGGAACTTTGAGACCATTGGGTCGAGTAACAGCATCCCTCAGAACCCTTGAATCTGCAACGGACCCCTCCCATCCCGATAGAATGTACACAAACCGAAGAAACCTGTCGCACACGGCTAGTGTGTTCGTTGCGATTTCACCCTTCCTAGACCTATACCGAGGAGCATCTGTTGTACTAACACGGACATTAATGTACGTCCCGTCTAGTGCACCTAGGCAGCCCTGTGAAACGTACAAGTTAATAAGCATAAACATGCCAACGAAGTCATGTGTTTGGATAACGATTTGTTTACCTTAAACCATTTCCATCTTGGATCGTCACAACTGTCATCGACCGGAGACGGTTGCACGAATAGGGTTCGGTGCAGATGAATAACCCCGCGCATAACCTCATGGATGTAGCGACTCACAGTATGTTTTGACCGAAGAAATTGGAACCCAACCACACGATTTTTTGTGTGATGAGCCAGAGTGCTAAGGAACATTGCAACCTGCTCCTCCACGCGAACATACCTTTGATCAACTAATCCACACCTATCACGAAGAATGCGACATAGGTGCCCAAATGCATTGCGGTCCATACGCAGATTGTTGATGCAGTCCACGTCAGTCACCCCAGTAAGCCGGTTCATATGTGAGACTTGAGCTGGAATTTTTTCTGACATGCTGTAAGACCCCCGTGTTTCCTCATCTCTGGCTTTGTTCGAATTGTATAACAAGCTGCTAACCATATTTAAAATGGTCAAGTAGTTCTGTTGATGGTCACGGATAATGTCCTCAATCATGACTATCGCGGCCTCCACCTCCTTTCGCTTTCTCTGCCTTGGGTCTTCCATTCTGAAAATTGACAATCAGGAGTTAATATCCAAGGGTTTATACCATGCAATCAGGAGCATGCTCGACTACAACAAGAACCAAATAAAGAGAGCTCTATCACAAAGAGACTAGGTTGCTGGAACGAGGGACGTTAGTATAGATGTAATCTTAAATAACCGAATAACAACCACTGGAATCAATCCAGAAATAGTCCATTCACACCTCCAAATTCGAACTAGTTGGTTACTTAGGAACAACAACATAGAAACACAAATAAATTAGAGTAGGTGCACAAGATCTCCTCTCATTTGAGTGACATTTTTTAAGGCTGTACCAAATCAATTATTCAAGACAAAGTAAAAAACATATGCAATTTTACAAACTTTGCTCAAAGAACAGAAGCAAGGAAATACGGCAATAACATATTCCAAATCTTAAACAACCAGACCGATAACATATTCTAATCTTAATCAAACAGATCGCAATCCACAAAAGCTCAAATTTGAACTAATACGGCAACACGGAACGACAACTTAGAAGCACGTCCTAGCTTTTCGTAGATGCTCAAAAAGCTATCCTAAAAAATGATTCAATTAATGGAGGATGCAGGACGAAATAAACTTTGCAACCCAGACTGATCGAAGACAAATTCGCAAAATTGGCACAAATCCATAAAGAATGCAACATCACAACCAGACACAAGTTGCATATTCAAAACATAAACCTACAGATCGACCTTGAAAACAATGCAATTCTACCGTTTGGTAGTTTTATAGCTACAGATGCAGAGACAAATTTGTTCAAATCAAACCCAAATTCAAACATCAACACCAAATTCATATTCACTGCCAACAGATCGAACCCCCAAACTCGATAAATCGACATACCCAGACAAAGGTAATGCGAACGAACCGGAATTGAAAAGAGTCCGACACCGGCGAATGTCGATTCGCACACCGACGACCAAATTTCAGCTGCGAACGGTGCACAAAACAAAAGGAATTAACGACTTCAAAGGGCAAATTGGTACAAATGTAAACTTTTCAGCCTAATCGACGGAAGTCGAAAACTAATACCACACCCTCACCTTGATAGAGTTGACACAAATGCGCCGATAGTAGTATGTGAAAGCCTGAAACCCGGCTGTTGTTTTCCGGGTCGGCCGATTGGTGTGAGGCGTACCAAACGGTGGATTAGGCGTGATGGAAGTTGGGTTTCACAGCATATGAGGGCTACCAGACGAGCCCTTATAAAACTAATACATGAGACCCTCATTCCACAAATTTTTTCAAATACTTTTCTTCATACGCCCTCCACCGCATAAGAATATGCACCCTTTCCTTTTTATTCCGTCTCATAAGAATATGCACTTACTAATTTTAGAAACTCCTTCCACTCTAATGAGGTGAGACCCATTTTCCACTAACAATGCTTTAATTACTTTTTCTCTCTACCCATCTGTTACTTTTCCAATTTTACATTAAAACATGTGTCGAACCCAAAGTGCATATTCTTTGTGGACGGATTGAGTATTTCTTAAAACTCGTGTCAAGTCAAATTTGAACAATATTTCATCATTTCATGGATGGAGGGAGTAGCTTTTCTATTTATATTAGTGTATAATTTATTGTTCTACAGTGCATCCTCCATCCCTAATAATTTGTTACCATTTGATTCAACACGGGTTTTAAAAATATAATAGAAAGTGAGTTGAAAAAGTTATTGGCATATGAGTCCTATTTTTATAATAGTTTTATAATAAGATATGAATGAGAATGAGCTTTGAAATTTGAGGTCCATTACCAAAATAGTAAAAGTGAAAAATGATAAATTTTTAGTGACGGGTAAAATGGAAATAAGTGATAAATTTCAGGAGAAAGTATTGGTTTGTATAGGTAGAGTTTGATTCCATTATGAATCGAAGAAAAAGGTAGAAAATATATGAACGATGCTTCCGTTTTTTAGAGCATCCACAATGGCGCCTAGCGCACCGCCTAGCCGAGCCCCAGCGCTAGGCGGTGCGCTCGGCGAACTATTGCAACAGCCTAGCGGTTTTCCGAAAAAAAAAATCGCCTAGCGCTAGGCGATATACGGGCGCTCGGCGATGCGCTCGGCGCCATTGCAGGGTCCGGATCGCCGAGCGCATCGCCCAGCGGATTTTTTTTTCGAAAACGGTGGCGACGGAGGCGGCGACGACGACGACGGAGACGATGAGTGAATTTTTTTAATTAATGTACTTTTTTTAATTAATGTATTTTTTTTATTTTATTGTACCTTTTTTTAATTAATGTACTTTTTTTATTTTTAATAGTATTATTAAATTTTCCCGTATCTGTGTCGTAAATTTAATTCCGTATGTTGTGTGATTGTTAATTATTTGTTCTATATAATTTTGAGTGATGTGGCTAGGCTATGACTGGACTATTTGCTGGTCTTGATGATGTGGCAGGAAAATTTTTAGGGCTGATGATGTGGTAAGAAGAGTTTATGGCTAGGCTATTGCTGGGCTATTCCTATTGTGAATGTTCTTATAAGTCGGAGAAACTGAGTGAAAATCTTGTTTACAAATGGTAAAAATCGCCGGGTGAAAAATGAAAATGGTAGAAAACCATTCTCATCCACACTAAAATTCACATTTTTTTTTGGTGAGAGATGTTAAATAGAAGTAAAATTAAATGAAACTGAGAAGAGATTCAATTCAGGCTGAACCATCAACAGGTGTTAAAATTCGACAAAATATGGGTGAAAAATGAAAATAATTCTAAACCTCAAAAACGACGGAAAAGTATCCTTAATATTTAGGTACAATAAACTGATGCCAAAACAATTCAACCAACAAATTTATTTGAATTTACGATTATTAGATATAGCTCTGGATGGTCTCTTTGATCAATCACGAAATTCTTTCATGAATGCTTCATGGAATTTCGTTAGACGGCTTATGATGGCCGGAATCCGGTCCTCCTGCGGTAGTATCGTACACCTAAAATGCAACGTCCCAGCCGCCTGCCCGAAGCCCGAGCCAGGCACAACCACTATCCCCGTGGCATTGAGGAGACGACGCGCATAGAACGTATCCGGGGCCGTCTTGGCACCTTTAGCCGCCTCTACTGCCTTCTTTGGCAACTCAATCCGCGGAAACAGATACATCGCTCCTTCTGCTCGGTTGCAGCTAACTCCTTCTAAGCCATTCAACGCGTGTTCCAGTTGCTACAACACATCGCCAAAAATCGCAATTTTAGACATGAAATTGCGTGAATCGCACTTTTAAAAAAAATAAGAGTTGAAGGCTAACTAACTAGGAGCTTAGACATTATTGTATGAGGTGCTGAGTTCGAACCCTCTTGACATTAATTGTAATTTCCTCCTTTCTATAAGAGTTTATTTGTAATTTCCTCCTTCATATAGGAGTTTAAAAAAAAAAAAAACTAACCTGAGCACGCTTAGCCAACGAGGACAGGATTGCGTTTTTCTCTGCTGAATAAGACTCGTAGCACTGGTCTCCGGCCTAAACATATTACAAAAATGAGACGTGGCCGCGGTTTCTAGCAAGAGATAATAGTATCTTACCTTTGGTGGGCTCATTACAAGACTTGCAAGAATTTGTCCAGATATGTTGGAACAAAGGTTGACTGATGCCAGTTTGTATATCTGCTCCCTAACCTCGGGGCTAAACCCGGTGATCTCCATGTAACCTCCTCGTTTCCCACATTCTCCGTAATAGCCTGGGGAGGATAGAAGAAACCGAATCACATATAGCTCTTAAACATGCGTAAGAATCTTCAAAATTATACCTTTGGAGACGGACTGGAACGAGACCAAGGTAATATCTTTCTCCCCGTAGCCCATTGACCGCGCAACCTTCTTAAACGAGTAGAACTTCTTGTCCGGGACATAAACATTTTCCTGGTACACCTGCAAGATACATCCTCGAGTATTAGCCTAGTCTAGAAACCTTTAAACTACTAACTCGACCTGAAAATCGCACGATATTAGACTTTAATCACCTCATCTGCGAGAAGAACAAGTCCTTCCGTCTTACAAAAATCCACAATTTGCTTTTGGTTGTTTTCAGCCAGAACCTTTAGGTATGTCGAAATGTTAGACAAGGTTGTAACTAGAGAGAGTTCGAGAAATCAGTTGAGAGATGATGAAATGTTGTCGTCGATATAAGTTTACCTGCCCGGTAGGATTGCCAGGATTTATAACCACCAATGCCCGGACGCAAATGCCCTTAGATTTGGCTGTTTCAAGCTGTTTCTTAAGCTCCGAGATCTCCAGCCCCCATCCTGTTGCTTCATCGAGATAATAGGGGACCTACGAAACATTGTTAGAGAAATACGTCTGAGAACTTCATTTGCTAAAGAGATAGGTGATAATAAATGGTGATACATACGAGAGTGCCTCCATGGAGGGCAATCGAAGCAGAATAAAGAGGGTACTGAGGAATGGGACAGAGAATGCCATCTTTTTCCGACCGTATCAGTAACTGCATCATCATGTGAACCTAGCAAGAAAATGGCAAAATTTAATTTCATGGTTTCTCAAGCGTAAAAATTTGGGAAAGACATAATTTATCTGTACCGCGGGGCTTGCACCATCGGTCAGGAAAATGTCATTAGGATCAGCTGGGAATCCATCACGAGCTTCAATGCCAGCAGCAATTGTGTCACGTAATCCTTTGACACCCTAATCACGTCATTAGGATCAGCTGGGAAATGTTCGATATACAGTCTCGAAATGCTGATCAAGAATAGCGATTCTAGCAAGAAGGAAGCGTTATTACCTGACTGTGACTATATGCACCAGTTGCTTGTCCGGGAATTTGACTTAAGATCTGAGATGCTCGTTTTATGGAATCAGCGCTACAAAAAGACCACGATGAGAAAACAGAAGACGGATTCGTTAAAAAGAAAGATGGAAAAACAATATTGTTAATGGTGGCATCACATAAATCACAAAATATTACTGTCAATTTCAAACCAGAACTAGTTATTTAGCAATTGTGATGCATGCTTGAAACAGACTTTCACTTATTTAGAGCAACATTCAACTGAAAAATTGAGACCACTTGATCCAATTTTTTCTCTACACAACCATTTCTTTCACCTCATTCATTTTCTAGCATATCATTACACATCTAGAGACCAGAATACATTTTTCTCACATCACTACAATTAATATCACCATTACATTGCAAGAACACGAATTCCAACTAGGTAGCAAATAGAAAATCGACACTCTTCCAATTCACATAATTCTTTGGAACAGCAACGATATGAACGGTAAACCAATGTCGTTACCTAAATAAACTGTGTGTTTCAGATTTATCCAAGAGAGCAGGATGGTCACATAAAGCAAGGACCTGAAAAATCAGAATGTTTAGCGATAACGGTAAAGATGGAACATGGGGCGATGCATCATCCTCTCCTCACCTCACGGAAAAAAGTGATTGGCTTCTGGCCAAGGGATTGTGGATTTCCAATATTGCAGTAGAGTATCTACAAAGATGACCAAACACTATTATATTACTCATATTACAAATGGAAAGTCTACAACATAATGAAATCAGCACAGTACCTCATCGAAAGGTTGAGACTTGGGGTTGTTTTTGAGATCTTCTTGTAATTTCTGCGCAAGAATCACGATTTCTCCACGAACAGCATACTCGCACTCCAATACCTTGAAAAAAGAATTTGTATTGTTATAAGCAGATTCACAAAGCAGTATTGAAATTAAAAAATATTAACCACAAAGCTAAGATCTTGAACCAAATAAAAGTGATCAAAGATACAATAATATCATATAAAAATGATTACTTGTCAGCAGGAAAAGTGTTAAAATAAAATAAAAAATCGATCTTGATGGGAATACACATAAAACAGAGCGATGAAATCACCACTGGATTCAATAATACATCTTGATGTGTGTATTTAATACTCCTGTTTTGCATAATTTGTAAGAGACAAAACATTAAAACGCCATGGACATACAACTCACAATGAACTCAAACAATTAGAGAAAGAAAAGCAGGACAAATCCCAGATCAAGAATGAAAAAAAATGGCAAAAAAAGAAAAGAATAAGCCTCTAATAAATAAAATCGTGGAAAGGAAAGGGGTGAGGAAATGTTTAGTACCTTGGGATTGATTGTGTCTCGAGTAACAGGAGTAGAAGCCATTGGAGGAAAAGAGGAGCAGTGAGGGAAGACAAAAGATGAGATTTTTGGAGTAGTGAGACGCTAGTACACGTTTGGGATGTGGGGTATATAAAAAGGTGGAAATCAAGGGAAAAAGGGAATTAATAGAGCAACCAGATTTATTGGGTCAAATTTGTGTGTCCAATAACTTGTTGGCCAAACAAACCACGTACAATAAATTCCCAATCCAAGAATATGGACACCAATCTAGAGTTATTCGTCTCAGAATCGATTCCACATCATGTTCATTTCGCACGTGACTAACATGCGAATGTCACACACACAAGAATACCAATAATAAATATGCATCACTCATATAACAGATATAGTAGTACTAAATTTGTTTCACAAAAATGGTTATACCATAATAATGATAGACAAGTATGAAAATTCATCAAAAATTTTAGTCTGAACAAGTATAAGTATGATATCTTTAAATTACTCATAAAAATAAGTATTTAATTTGAAAGAAAAAGTGGTAGTTTTAATTAATTGTCACCTATAGTAGTTTTATTTTTTATCTTTAATTGATACATGGTTTATTAATTACTCGTTTAGTGTCCATGTTAATTAGTTTTTAATCGGCTTTTAAATACGAATGTTATTTACTTGCTTCATAATATATCATACTCAACTCATGAATGAAATCTAGCCTTAGAATAGGCATGATATATTATGAATAATAAAAAATATTGTACAATTATATATATTTGATGCCAACTCTGAAGTTTTAGCATCAAGAATCAGGCTGCCTAATATTCTAAATAAGTCCGTTGGATCTATGAAGGGCTATGAGCTATCGTCGTACGTATGACTCCTTTATATCTGTTAATAATACACATTTACACACACAAACACTATTTTAGTTATAAGTTTTACAATATGTCAACGTTATAAGTAGACAATATTGTAAGAACAAAAGTAAATTGTATTTAAATTGATTATGATTCAGTGCAATCTTACAAAAATATACTTACTCCACTATAGTAATTTTTTCATAAAAATAGTCGAAATATATTTAAAGTGTATTTTAATAACCCTTTGTTGGAATGGAGAAAATAATTAATGCTACAATTAGAGTTTATTCAAAAAAGGAAGAAATCAATCTAGAAACAATCTAAATCAATAGATATTATAGAGTCAAATATAGATTATTTACTTTCATTGTTACTGTAGAATATAACTCTATATAAAGAGTTACAAACTTAGAATGTAATTAAGTTCAAATTTAATGATAATACAATATAGCCTTCATGATTCTCTCAACTTTTACTTAAAATATAGAAACAGCTAGATGTTAATATAAACCGCAATCTTTGTTTAGAAACAATCTAAACAAAGCCAGGAGGTGGCCGAGGAGGATGAGGATGTAGACCGGCATCCGTACAGCCGTAAGGACACGATGGCGGTATGCAACGCCTGGATCAGCGTCTCGTACGATCCCATCGTCGGAAATCAACAATCCCGGAAGTGCTTCTGGGAAAAGGTCACCGAGGTCTACAACGAGATCAAGCCAAGAGGGTCCCGCCACCGCACATTGAAGATGCTCCGCGCTCACTTTGACCGAGTCGACAGGGAGGTCAAAAATTTCTGCGGCATCTACAAGAACGAAGCAGCTCATTACCAAAGCGGAGCCACGGGAGCCGACATTCTGAGATCGGCTTTGCGAGTCTACTTCGACGACACCGGCAAAGAATTTAGACATGTCGATTTCTGGGAGGCCGCCAAAGACGAGGAAAGGTGGGCCGACGGTGTGCGGTCCAGCTCGGGCTCAACCTCGAAGCGCACGAAGCACATGGCGGGTGGCCAATACTCATCTAGTGGGGGCGGTTCGGGCATCGCCGCACTAGAGGCTGCCTCGCAGGAGGTTGAGGGCACGACAGACGATTCCGGGGGGTCCTCCCGTGTGCGCCGTCGGCCGCAAGGGACCAAGGCGGAAAAGGCGGCTAGAGGTAGGAGGGGCCGAGGCGAATCAAGCCAGGCGGGCTCGGGCTCTGGCTCGAACACCCTATTGTCCATGTAATTGACCGCCACGATGGTGGACACTTCCCGCATGATGCCTCCACAATACCAAGCCCATCTTGCCGGAATTGAGTATATGGCAAGACAAATTGGTATTCCGCATCTAAGTAGCTTGAGTGCACCGCCACCGCCTTTGGGAGATGATTCGCCGGCGGAGTAGTTTTTTTAATTTCTATAAAATTGTATTTTAAATTATGTTTTTTTATTTATTTTGCCACGAATTTAATTATGTATTTTTTTAGGATTTTAAGTTGTATTTTTATTTTATTTAATGAAGTGTGTTTTATATTAATTGAATTTGTTGGAAAAAAATAAAAAATTAAATTGAATGAATAGTAAGTTAAGAGATGGTTAAGAGACGGATAATAGATGGAGGGTTGCAGGTTCTGTCTCATAGTTAAGAGATTGAGTGAAAGGTACAGTGGGGCCCATGAATAGTTAAGGGATGAGACGGATAAGAGATAGCGTTGTGGATCGCCTAATTAGGTGGAGAAAGATCCACTTTCATATAGGGTTTGCTAAGATACTAGACCTTTTTCATTTCTTGAAAAATTGGGAACTAGACTGTCAGCCCAATTCATATTTATTTTTTAGCGGCTAAGTTTAATTAATGGTCTAAACTAAACTTTTAAGGCCACCCATAACCAATACTGTTAAAAAGCATCTCAAATGGTTAGGAGTAGAGGTGCCCACGGTTCCGGAACTGACGGTTACTGTTCGGAACCGCCGATTACTTTTTTCAGCGATGGAGGGAGTACAAGAAAAGAGCGAGAGGAAATTTAAAGACAAGATATATTACTGAGTAAATCATTTTTTAGTTTCACTGAAGATAGTGTTAGCTTAGTTAAATTTTGTTCACAGTTAACGACCCATTCTGATATCATAATAGATATTTATAGAGTTTTATCCTAAAAGCAATTGGTAAGACCAGGATTGATCCACTAAATATTTATAGTTATTTCAAACCTGTTTTAACAACTAATGTTGAATATTGTTATAGTTATATTTTGTTTAATTTGTTAACAGTGATCATTAAAAGCTCGACCGAGCTAGCTAATGAAGAAACCCCCAGCTCTCATGAAAAGTTCGGCCAATAATTTCGAACAACTTGTTTCTCTCTTGAATTAATATTGCAAAGTCGTACACATCATTATATGTCCCACTACTTTTATTCAAAGATTATATTACTGATTGTAAATTGATTAGCTTAGCTAACATTTCAACATATAAACAGAACAAAGTAAAATGGGTCACCAATAATTGTACCTGGACTGTGACTGTCAAACAAAACTCACGAGGCCGATGAAAATTCTGAATAAAGAACTTAATCTACTTTGTAAATTAAGTTTGCCACAAAAAAAATCTGGAGCATGACATAAATCGCTTAAAATCTCCAAGCAGCCCCTTTTCCTAGAGTATCTCCAATGGCTCTGGACAAGCCGTAGGCCATCCACAACTCCTCCTGTCACATCATCAGCACTTAAAAACTCCTCATGCCACATCATCAGGACAAGCAACTGGACAAGCAATAAGCTAGCCATAATAAATAAAATTATAAAAAATAAATAATTATCAATCACACAAAATACGGAATTAAATTTACGACACAAAACATTTATGGGCAGATTTGGCGCCTCATCATTTGATTTGGAAACACAGAGAGGGCAAGTAGCATGAGATTGGAACCACATGTCAATGCATTCCTGCAGAATTCTTTCCTTTTCACCTTCACTCACTGCACATTCCAATCCATCTTCCAATCCCTTTGGATCAAATGTAACCACAGGTATGGATAGAAATGGGATTGATTTGCGGATATAAAATGAAAATTGTGGGTTAATTAAATATATAGAAGAGATCAATTTTAATTTTACTAGATGAAGATGAGATTGTGGTTAAAATTGGGGGAGATGCGATGCGATGTAGGAAAAAAGGAGTGGTCAACGGCGGCGGAGGGATGATTGGAGTTCATTGAAAAAGTGAAATTCGAAAATCTTTTGTACGTAGTTGTAGATGACCAATTTGTTATGAATTTCGAAGCTCCTTATTCCTATAAAAGACACTAATCACTAATGTTGTTGTGGATTGACCCATCACTATTTTCGTCAAGGAGGATTTTTTGCTTGTCTTGGTGGTTAATGGACTCATTAAATAATTCCTTAGGGTGAAAATGACTTAATTCAATCAGCTAATCATTTCGGTTAACGGACATTTTGCATTCTCAAGATTAGATGATGTATTTCAAATTTTTTATTTGTTAATTGTAAAAGAGATGCAATTTTAGAAAAAGTAAACGTGAACTTAATGAACTAGAAACATGAAATTCCACGCACTATCTCGACGAAACGTGTTCTTCTAGCACTTGACATCTGTCACGAGATATATGTCACAGTTTCAAGGAGATGTGTTAGTATTATTTGGTTATTTAGATGATATTTCAATGAACCCAATTTGCCACTGCTTACTTTCGACATGTACGATTAATTAGTTTTACCTAATTAAATTTAGAGATGATATTTCAATGAATCTAATTTGCCACTGTGCGATTAATTAGTTTTACCTAATTAATTTTAGAGCCATGCTAAACAATTAAATTTTGTACAATTAAATAAGATTATATTAATAATTTGATGTATTAATTATATATTAAAATAATAAATGTAGTTAGTAGACAAGTTAAAAGACTTAACTAGCCTTTAGCCTTATTTTGAATTTTTAATTTTTATATTTGAATTATCTCTTTATTGTTTTTCAAATTTGAATTAAATTATGCATTAATTACATTTTAATTTTTATGATTTCAAAAAAGTAAAAATTTATACACAAATTATTAATATATGACCATAATACCATATTAATCATGTATTAATATATTTTAATTAAATATATAAATAAATTATTATTTTTTAAATAAATCTGGTTTTTAATTATATAAAATATAGTTTAACCTTGTCCCTACGAAAAGAAGTGTATTAATTTTTTAAAAACTCCTAACAAAATTGATCATGTGGGTGAGTTCTATTTTGGGTAATCCTATGTTAATTTAATTTCGAGAAGACACTGAACTATAGCTATATGATGACGTGTATGTTGCGCAGAGTTGGATATGGTGACAGCAATAGTACCAGCTGTGAAAGAGAAAATGACGCATGTAATCCAAAATTATAATGAAATTTGTTGAATTAACATTTATTGCTCACACTTTCATCCGTTGCAAACCGCTTTCTTTGTCACACCTTTGAAAAGGTCGAAATTGCCATGGATGGCGTTGGTTGTGATTTCTTGAAGGTGGAGGAGTTTGGGATTTGTTCAAGTTCTTTGTGTTTAATGATGGTGGAAGTGGGTCTAAGTTTCTAGGTTCATTACAGCAAAATCTTGACCATGGAGGTGGTGGTGAAATTGATGTTCATAGTTGTCTCCATTTTAGCCAGGAAAATAATAAAAATACTCGGTAAGCCTGGCCATGGGGAGTGGACTGGCTATTTTCTCGAGTTTATTCTCAATCTTCTCTCTCTCAATGGCAACCTCCTTGAACTCATCTCCAGATTCCTTCCTGGTTTGCAGCTGAACGACTTTTGAATAATGAGAATTGTTATGAAACTGATTCTGAAACTAAGAACTTAGATTTGAGAGAAAAATGGAAATCTTATTGAATCACTCGAACTTAGATTTGAGAGAAAAATGGAAATCTTATTGAATCACTCTTGAATCGAGCTGTATATCACAAATGAGAAAGAATGAATGAAAACTAACTAACTAACAGCCTTTATATTGAATCTAACGCCTAGTACAATCAACGGCCAAGATTAGAACTAACTAATCCTAAAGAGATCCGACGGCTGCTGAACCTCGACGGCTTCTTCATTCCATTTCCAGCTCGTGAGCTCAATCAAGCTCAGTAACTCGACGATCACTCACACATACAACAATCCTCCACCTTGATCGATCAAAGCTTACTCAGACTTCAGCCTGCAAACACTCACCAACTTCTTGCATAGATCAAACTTTTCTCTCGGTAGAGGCTTTGTTAACATATCGGCAGGATTGTCATCTGTGTGCACCTTGAACACCCTCACATTTCCTTTCTCTATCCCTTCTCTGATGAAGTGTAAACGGACATCTATATGTTTACTCCTTTCATGATATACCTAGTGTTTTGCCAAGCAAATCGCGCTGTTGTTATCACAGCCGATTAAGATAGCATCCACTTCACAACCAAAATCTCCAGCAATCCCCTTTATCCAGTAGCTTTCCTTCACCGCTGCAGTCAGCGCCATGAATTCAGCTTCAGTAGTCGACAAAGCTACTACACTTTGGAGACTTGATTTCCAGCTAATAGCTGCTCCAAACATAGTGAAGATGTACCCGGATTGTGACCTTCTATTATCAAGATTCCCTGCAAAGTCAGAGTCACAAAGCCAACTATAACATCTCCCTTATATTCATCATCTCCTCTGAACAGAATGCTAAAGTCCCCAGCTCCCTTCAAGTATCTCATCAGCCATTTCAATACACACCAATGCTCCCTTCTATGATTGGACATGTATATGCTGGTCACACTTACAGCTTGAGTCACATCCGGCCTCGTTGAGATCATAGAATACATTATTCCTCCAATGATGTTAGCATATGGTAATTTTGCATTTCTGCAGCTTCAGCTTCTGTTTTAGGCCTCTGATCTTTAGATAGCTTGAAGTGTTGGGCTAGTGGAGTTGCTGCTTCCTTAACATTGCTCATGTTGAACCTCTGTAGCAATCTTGATACATAATCATGTTGTGAGAGCCATATCAACTTCCTTCTTCTGTCTCTGATCAAGTTCATGCCTAGAATCCTCTTGGCTGGGCCAAGATCTTTCATCTCAAAAGCAACCTTCAAGTCATCTTTTACTGATTTGATTTCATCTTTGCAAGATCCTGCCAGCAGCATATCGTCCACATACAACAAGAGATAGGCAACAGAAACACCATCTCTCCTCTTGATATACACACACTCATCATAGAGTGACTTCACAAAACCACAACTAAGCATATGATCATCAAAATGCTTATGCCACTGTCTACTTGCTTGCTTCAGCCCATAAAGACTTCTTTTGAGTAAACAAACCTTTCCTTCTTCTCCTTGATTGACAAACCCCCGGGTTGTGTCATATATATATAGTTTCCTCCAGCTCACCATGTAGAAAGGTCGTTTTAACATCTAGTTGCTCTAACTCCCAACCTTTTGGCAACCACATCAAGCAGTGTCCTTATGGAAGTGTGTTTCACAACGGGACTGAATACTTCATGGAAATCTACCCCATGCTCTTGAGTAAATCCTCTAGCAACTAACCTTGATTTGAATCTGATATGCTCTCCATCAACTGACTCTATTTTCTTCTTAAAGATCCATCTACAACTCGCAATCTTTCTGCCTGGGACCTTCTCAGCCAGTATCCAAGTTCCATTTTTAAGGAGAGACTCTATCTCCTCTATCATAGCAAGCATCCATCTGTCTGCTTCCTTGCTCTCAATAGCTTCTCTGTAGTTGGCTGGCTCAGAATACTTCACCTCCTCAGCCACACAGAGCATAAAACAACATCTCAGCATCTGCATATCTTGAAGGTGGTTTGACATTTTGCCTCTATCTCTAGCAAGCTGATAGTTTTCTAGATTCTCTGGTTCTTCAACCTGCTGATCTGTGTTGGTACTTCCTGAACTCTGAGCAGAAACAGGATCAGCATCATCAGCCCCCACACCCTCAGTCTCCACCTCAAACTCAGCAATCTTATCAGTCTGATCAGTCTTTGAAGACTCTACAAGAAATGGCATCGGCTCCTCCCAGAAAACCACATCTCTGGAGATCATAATCTTGGAATTCCCAGGTTCTATACACCATAAGCTAACACCATAAGCTGTAACCCTTTACCCCAGATTGCTACCCAAGCATCACACATCTCTGAGCTCTTGCTTCCAATTTCCCTTGCTTGATGTGAGCAAAAGCTTTGCAGCCAAAAACTCTCAGTCCAGAGTAATCTCCATGAGCTCCATACCACCTAAAATCCGGTGTATCACCATTGATGCTTGAAGATGGACGTTTATTCATCATTTTCACAGCTGTAGAGGCAGCCTCTGCCCAGAACTTCATTCCCATGCCCGCTGACAGAAGCATGCACCTCATCCTTTCAATGATAGTTCTATTGGCCCTCTCTACCACACCATTTTGCTGAGGGTTGAGTGGGACTGTTCTGTGCCTTTTTCTCCCTTTGCTCCTACAAAACTCATCAAACTCCCTTGACAGATACTCCAAGCCATTATCAGTGCGCAGACACTTCAGCACTGCCCCTTTCTCAAGCTCAATTTCAGTGCACCAGTCTCTGAATTTACTGAATGCTTGTGACTTCTCCTTCAGTATATAAATACAGATCTTTCTTGAGTAATCATCTATGATACTCATATAGTATCTGCCACCACCTATAGAATTAACCTGGGCAAGTCCCCACAAATCAGAGTGGGATTAGTCCAACGGCTTGGCTAATGTGTGCTTGCCCTTTGAATAGGTGAGCTTTTTAGATTTCCCAAGCATACACTCCTCACATCTGAGATGCTCCACCTCCAGCTGACCCTTCATGACCCCAGATTTCACTAATTCTCTGATACTCCTCTCAGCTGGATGGCCCAATCTTTTAAGCCATAACTCCAAGCCCTCAGACACCTGGACCTCAGCTAGCAGGTAATATAGGCTAGCTATTCTCTCTGCCTGCATCACTATCTTGCTGTTTTTAGACACCACCATCTTCCCTCCAGCAGAAGAGAATACACAGCCCTTTCTTTCAAGAAGGCCAAGAGAAATCAGATTTCTCTTAACTTGAGGTATATATCTTACCTCTGTCAAGACTCTAATACAACCATCCTGCATCTTCAGCCTTATGGTGCCAATTCCTTTCACATAGCACACCTAGTTGTTTCCAAGAATGACTGTGCCTGAGTGCTCCACCAGCTCCTCAAACCACATCAGATTAGAGCTCATGTGAAAACTACAGCCTGAATCCATTATCCAAGATCCACCTATACCACTATCTGCCACAGTCAAAATTTGATTCTCCTCACTATCTTCCACACAATCAGTTGCATTAACCATTTTCTCCTCAGCCCGTGCTAGCTTCCTTTTCCAAGCATGGCAATCCTTCTTCAAATGGCCAGGTTTCTTGCACCAATAGCAAGACCGAGTTTCCCTTTTATCAGCTTGACCAGCCTTAGACATATCCTGATCCTTCTTGAAAGGTTTCTTGAATTTGTGATGCCTCACATTCAGGCTCTCTGCCATAGCAGAGCTGGAACCAGAACCAATTCCCAACCCACTATTATGGAGTTCTTTAGCTCGAATTGCGTTTTGGACCTCCGCAAATGTAATAGCTCTGTCCCTCCCATACAAAATAGCATCACGAAGTTGATCAAAGGATCTAGGAAGAGCATTTAGTAGTAGGATCGCTTTATCCTCATCCCCAATTTTAGCATCAATATTCTCAAGATCATCAATAGCTCTACCAAAATCCTCCAACTGCTCTAACACTCCTTTACCCTCCAAGAACTTATAGGAATACAGTCTTTGCTTCATATATAAACGATTCGCCAACGATTTCGTAAGATAGAGATCCTCTAACCTGGTCAGAATACCCGCAGCGGTCGTCTCCTTTGCCACCTCCCACAAAACCTTGTCGGCGAGGCACAATACGATCGTGCTATGTGTCTTGGCCTCGATCTCAGCTTGCTTCAACATAGCCTTATCATCGAGAACCCCCTTTTCTTTCTGATCCTTCGGATCCAGAGCTGATGCGAGCCCTTGCTGCGTCAGCATCACCTTCATCTTCATCCTCCATAGTCCGAAATCGTTGCTGCCTGTGAACTTCTCGGCCTCCAGACGCGCTGCCATCATCAAGAAATCACAAGAAACAAAAAAAACTACTTCAATCTTGAGCTCAGAATTTTGGGAAACTGCAATCGGTGGAAGAAATCGCTCGTCGCCTCGATTCCCACAGACGGCGCCAATTTGTTATGAAACTGATTCTGAAACTAAGAATTGAAGAGCTTTGATTTGAGAGAAAAATGGAAATCTTATTGAATCACTCTTGAATCGAGCTGTATATCACAAATGAGAAAGAATGAATGAAAACTAACTAACAGCCTTTATATTGAATCTAACGGCTAGTACAATCAACGGCCAAGATTAGAACTAACTAATCCTAAAGAAATCCGACGACTGCTGAACCTCGACGGCTTCTTCATTCCATTTCCAGCTCGTGAGCTCAATCAAGCTCAGTAACTCGACGATCAATCACACATACAACAAGAATGAAATAATATTGGGAAGGTAATGTGGAGATGCCAAAAAGGGAGTCGGAGAGATTCATAAGTGCAATTGGGCATTTAGATGGACGAGTAGATGTGATGAAGATGGAGAAAGAGAGTAGAGAGGTTGGCGGGGATCGAGCGTTGATGGATCTCTGTATGATGAGCTCCAAATTAGCATATGAAAATGCAAAGTTTGTTGTGACAGGGCACAGCCTAGGTGGGGCCCTGGCCATACTGTTCCCGACCGTGCACGAGGAGGAGGAGGTGCTGCAACGCCTGTTGGGCGTCTACACCTTCGGACAGCCTAGAGTTGGGTAGATACGTGGAGGCACGCCTGGGGGACAGATACGTGGAGGCACGCCTGGGTAGATACGTAGATACGTGGACAGCCTAGAGTTGGGTACCTGAGCCTCGTTTACTGCAATGATCTCGTGCCGAGGCTGCCTTATGATAACAATACATTCTTGTACAAGCATTAATAAATCAAATACTCCTACTTGTTTTGTTTGTCAAGTCATGTAAAGTGAAGTATGTTGCCTGGTGATGAATCCGCGAATTATTGATGATGATGAATGCTCGTAAAAATAAATTACGACACGGTGAATTTACGTGGTTCGATTTACTGAAGTAAATCTACGTCCACGGGAAGAAGGGAGGGCAAGATTGTATTGCTTGATCTGGGATTACAGCTTACAACACAGACTTGCTATATGCTTTTATCTCTAGAGAGCTTAACCCTTTTCTATCTGATCTAAGTTCCATTTATACATTGAACTAAGGTCGTGTTTTGCAGCCCCACTAACAAGATCGTGGGTGAGCAATAACTGCTCAATAACTGCTTCGTACCACTAAATAGATCGTGGGTATAGCGGAGGTCGTGGAGGCCTTTCATGAGTCCACTAACTCCTAGTTCGGTCGAATGCTGAGACCGAACTGCTGGACTTTACCGATCAGCTCTTGCCGATCTGAGAGGAGAGCTTGACTGGTCGGCTTTTACCGAGCTGTAGGCTGAGTCCGAACTCTTTGGTCGTGCCGAACTCTTTGGTGCCGAACAGATACTCTTTCTTGGGCTCTGGGCTGATGGGCCGTCACTGTTATTGGGCTTGCCATTAGGGTTTAGTTCGTACCCCATCACTACCCCCCCCGAAAAGCGAAGTGAATCACTTCGGCGAGGTGAGTCACTTCGGCATTCTGGATAATGGTAAGGGGGAGGCTGACGTCAGGGGACGTGCCTTGCGCGTGCCTGCATTAAATGCGACAGTAAAATCCGGCCGTTGAATCCTGAAAAGGTGGGATTCGAAACGGCGCAACGATCTCGAAATCTTTCCCGAATCTGATAAATATGCTCCTTTTTCCTCATTTGAACACTTTTGCTGTTGCGTCTTCTATACTCTCTCTTTTTCGAGAAATTTTCTTCCGCTTTCAAGAGCTTCTTCAGACTTTCTTCCTCTTCAAAAAGTAAGAAAAATGTCTTCTTCTTCTTCGGAGTCGGGTAGCGGTAGGAAAGGGGATAAGGGGTCTTCTGGCCGGAAAGAGTCCGGGGAGAAGACCGTAGAGTATTTCCATAGTATTTTGAGTAAGGATACTGTGATATCCCTACCCGAAAAATACTTTTTTCCTGGGGGGAAGGCGGTGGTACCTGACGGTGATCATAGGGCTGACTCCCCGCCGGAGGGGTACGCCACCGTGTACGAGGCCTGCTTAGAATGCGGGCTTCGTTTCCCCCTCCCTTCTGCCTTTATAGATTTACTAGATTTTTTTCAGCTTCCTTTAGGCCAAGTGACTCCGAACTCTTGGAGGCACTTGTCGGCCTTCGCTGCCGAACTCCGTAGGTTAGGAAGGGATTTGTCTCTGAAGGCGATCCTTAAATTCTTTCAATTTAAGAGGAAGGGGTCTTGGTTTTACTTGATCCCTTTACAGCCCTTTAGAGCCTTTTGTAAAACGAAGTGGCCGAAGTGGCAAAATCGCTTCTTCTACTATGATAGGACCGCGGCTCCTAGTTTTCCCTGGAGAGGGCCGGAGTCCATTATCCGTCACCCTCGGCCTGAACCGTTGGACGAGCTCGATGGCGAGCTCAACAAGATTCCCATAGTTAGGAAACAATACACGGAGTCTGAGCTCGTCAAGGGCGACGTCGTGTTCGACATCTCGTCTTCGGACGAAGAGGCCGAGGGTGAGGATTTCTCTTTATCTTTATGCTCTACTGCTTTAACAAAGAAAATCTGACTTTGCTTTCTTGCTTTTTGGCAGTGTACATGCTGAGTAAGGCTAGCCGCAAATCTTCGGAGTCCAAGGAGCCGGAGAGGCCGAAAACCACCAGCTCGGCGTCTGATGCCGAGAGGACTCCGAAAAGGCAAAAAACCTCTTCGGATCCGAAGAAGCCGGAGTCGACTTCGGCAAAGGGAAAGGGGAAGGCCCAGAAGCCCCCGAGAGCGCCAGAGAAAAACGTGGTCTTGGCGCCTCCTTCGGAACATATCTGTGAGCCGTTTTTATGGCCCACGGACTTCGCCGAGGTGAATTCTCTTCTTGATTTTCTGGCCTTGCTTTTTTTCCTGTATTTTTTGTGGCCCCTTTGTTGACTTTTTTCTTTATCCATTTTCAGAGGAACGATATGCTCTCCAAGCTCGTCGCCGTCGAACTCTCCAAAGCGTCCAATGACTATGCTGAGATGCAGAGGAAGTTGGCGGCTGCTTGTCATCGGGCCGAACAGGCTGAGGCTAACTTTGAGAAAGCCAGAGCTGCTAGGATTTCGGCCCAGGATGAAGCTCAGTTTGCCAAAAACCAGCTCGTCATCCAGCGAGAGCAGACGAAACGGAGGGATGCTGCCGCCGTGGCTGCCCAGGGGGAGGCTCTCCGTGTTTACACGGAGAAACTCTTTTTGAGCAGCCAGTTCTCGGCCTTTGTCGGTAGTCTGGTAAGGCTAATTGCCGATAAGGGCGAGCAGGGGGCCGACGTCGTGCTGCCTCTGTACAGCCGAGAAATAGCAGCTCGGCTTCAGAATCTGCCGCTCCTTGAGGAGCTCGCTTCATCTTCGGTCCTGCTTTCTGCAGACCGAGTCCGGAGTTGCCGAGCTGATCGGGACGAGAACCTGGAGGCTATCTTTGCCTCCGTGGGACCCGTTTCACCCGCTTCGACTTATAACGGAGAGGGTGAGGCCGAGCCGCCGGAGCTGGAGGCCGAAGTCGAGCGGGCCGGGCATCCGGAGAAGGAGGCCGATCAGGAGGCGGAGGCGAGGCCGGCAGGAGGCGAGGCCGAGGCTGAGGTAGCTCAGGAGAAAGAAGCTGAACCAGACCAAGGAGCCGGAGACGAAGCTGGTGGAGTATGATTTCGTCTCCCTTCTCTTAGTCTAGTTTCTTCCTTGTAAAATGGCCTTGAAGCCCTCCTAGTGTAAAAAATTTTCCTTGTGAATGAAAAATTCTCTACACTTGTCTTCGTATAGCTTTTCGTACTCGCCTTTATTCCTGTTGTATTTTACTATCTGCTCGGTACATCTGCCGAACTAATATAGCTGCTTTGTACTCAAGGAGATGGAGATACTTCACTGGAAACGGCTGTACTCTTCGGCTTTAGACGAAGCTGAGAAAAGAGCTATAGCCGATCAGACGAAGAATGACGAGCTTCTGGCTCGTTTAGTGAAGCTGGAGGCCGATAATAAGGACTTAGAGTCCGATAAGAAGGATCTGGAGGCCGAGCTGAATACGACCATTGCTGAGAGGACTGCGTACGAGGATTACATCCGTGTGCGCGGGGGCTTGACCATATCAGATGTTCAGAGTCGAGTTGACGAACTGTGGGAGGAATATCATGTACTCCGGAGGAACAATGCGCTGGAGAGCTCGGCTTGCCAACAAGTTGTGAAATCATTACGGCGCTGGGCTTCTCGGTACGACATTGTTCTTTCTCGGCGCCCCTCCATAGAAAGATTCCTTCGGCATATCGTGGCAACAGATGCTCGCACTCCAGATCAAACCTCTGGTTCCCTTGTTCAAAATCCTACTCCCAGTCAACAACGAACTCCGGAACAGCCGGAAACGTCAAGACGAGAACGGGCTCAGGAGCAACCGGAATCGTCAAGACAGGGACGGACTGAAATTCGCCGAGGAGTTGTGACTATGAGCGAGCAAGATCAGCAAATGCTTATTGCAGAGACTCTTCATCGCCGAGGTGTTAGGACTTCTCGGGCTCGGGGAAGAGGCGTTGGGTCGAGGATAGCATCTCGTCGACCTGCTTATTCTTCATCTGCTCGGAACAACCGAACTCGGCTTCCAGAGGGTTTTGCAGATAGGTGGCTTAACTTCAGCAACCCTGGACAGTAGAATAGTCCTCTGTAATAGCGTAACGCCATTTTGTAGGGTAGCGGAGTTGTATGCCGAACAAGATTTGAAAAATGAAATTTTGTTTTCGCTTCTAACACTGTATTTACAGCTTAGCGAAAAAATTTCATCGTACTTGTCCTCGGTCTTATGAAGTAAACTTCTTTGACCGGACTCGTCTTTGGTCTAATGAAATAAACATCTTTGACCGGACTCGTCTTTGGTCTGATGAAATAAACATCTTTGACCGGACTTGTCTTTGGTCTGATGAAATAAACATCTTTGACCGGACTCGTCTTTGGTCTGATGAAATAAACATCTTTGACCGGACTCGTCTTTGGTCTGATGAAATAAACATCTTTGACCAGACTTGGTTTGTGTTCTAATTTGGCGATTTTTGTCGCCGGGATCGAACTTTCCCTTGTCCTAATTCGGCGAGTTTTATCGCGTGGATCGGACTTTCCCATTTAACCGAAGTGGTCTTATGCAGTAAACCTCTTTGACTAGACATGGTCGTCCCCGGTCTTATGAGGTAAACTTCTTTGACCGAACTTGGTCGTCCTAATTCGGCGAGGTTTATCGCGTGGATCGGACTTTCCCTTATTGCAGTTCGTTTTAGACGAAGTGCTTGTTAAGCTGAATTGCGGTCTTGTATCCTCCTTGGAAGCTTGGACTCACAATCGTTGGCTTATTGCAGTTCGTTTCAGACGGACTGCTTGTTAAGCTGAATTGTGGTCTTATATCCTCCTTAGAAGCTTGGACTCACAATAGTCTTTAATAATCGATCTAAAAAGGGGATCAGTCTTTAAAGAACGATATACCTTGGTACCATTTGTAAGAGACGACAAGCACATAGAGACAAAACACATAGAGAAAAAATGAAAAAGACGAAAGAAAAAACTTTAAACTTTTTATAAAACGACAAGTAAAAGGTACAAGTAAAAAACAAACAAATAAAAACATATACCCCTATGACCGAACTAGACACGAGACGGACTGACCGGACTGTCTCTTACAAGTGGAACTTCTTGAGGTTGGAGATGTGCCATGTTCGGGGTACTTGTTCTCCTGACATGTGAGTCAATTTATAAGACCCTTTGCCGAGGACTTCTGACACCCGATATGGACCCTCCCATGTGGGTTCGAGTTTGCCCAGCTTTTCTGCTCGGCTTACTTCGTTGTTTCTCAAGACGAGATCTCCCACCTGAAATTGAAGCTTTTTCACCCTTTGGTTATAATACCGGGCTACTTGCTCCTTATACTTGGCTGCTTTTATGCACGCCAATTCTCTTCTTTCTTCGGCGAGATCTAGTTCTGCTCTCAGTCCGTCGTCATTCATTTCTGAGGAGAAATTTAGAGTTCGGGGACTGGGTACGCCGATCTCCACCGGAATTACGGCTTCAGTGCCGTACACCAGACTATACGGAGTTTCACCGTTGGAGGTTTTGGGTGTAGTTCGGTAGGACCATAGGACTTGAGGGAGATTTTCTACCCATTGTCCTTTGGCTTGTTCTAACCGAGCCTTTAACCCTTTCACCAGAATCCGGTTCGTTACTTCCGTTTGTCCGTTTGCTTGGGGATGGGAGACCGAAGTGAACCGCTGTTGAATGTTCAGCTCTTGGCACCAATTCTTGAACGTCTTGTCGGTGAACTGAGTCCCATTATCCGAGATGAGGATGTGGGGTATGCCAAATCGGCACACTATGTTCTTCCAGACGAAGTCCAATGCCTTTGAGCTCGTTATCGTAGCTAATGGTTCAGCCTCCACCCACTTCGTGAAGTAGTCCACGGCAACGATAAGGAATTTCATTTGCCGAGGAGCTTGAGGAAGTGGTCCCACTATGTCTATGCCCCATTGCATGAAAGGCCAAGGGCTTTGCATAGTGTATAGATCGGTCTGCGGCATCCTTGGGACATTTGCATGAATTTGGCACTTCGTACACTTCTTGACGAGCTGCACTGCCTCTTGTACCATGGTTGGCCAATAATATCCCCATCTCAGAACTTTTTTAGCTAAAGCTCTGGCTCCTATGTGGCTACCGCACGATCCTTCATGAACTTCTCTGAGGATGTAGTCCGTCTCTTCTGGTCCTACGCACCGCAATAACGGCTGGAGGTAAGACTTTCTAAAGAGGACTCCTTCATGAAGTTCGTACCGAAGTGCTCGGCACGTAATCTTCCGAGCTTCTCTCTTATCCTCAGGCAATTGTCCTTGATCCAGATACTGCAAGATCGGCGTCATCCAGTTCGGCGAGCTGGATACTGAATGTACCTCGGCTTCATCAATGCTTCGATGCATTAATTCTTCCGCCTTTGAGCTCGGATCTGAGGCCAACTTACTTAAGGTATCTGCTCGGCTATTTTCCGCTCTGGGAATACGGATTATCCGAAAATAGGAGAAACTTCGGCTGATGCTTTGCGCTTTGTCCAAATACTTCTTCATTCTCTCGTCACGGGCTTCACTTGTACCCAACATGTGATTTACTATGACTTGTGAATCACAATGGACTTTGAGAGATTTGACGAGCAGACTTTGCGCTAACTGGAGTCCGGCCAGGAGGGCTTCGTACTCGGCTTCATTATTAGTAGTGGGGAATAGGAACCGAAGTGAGTAGGTTACCTCGTGTCCGTCGGGAGCGACAAGTAAAATACCAGCTCCACTTCCCATCTTGTTTGAAGCTCCATCTACGAATCCGCTCCAGCAGTCCGGCGGCTCTATTTCGGATTCCAAGGGCTGTGCTAGTTCGGCATTGGCAGAATTCTTCTGTTCGGCAATAACAGGAATTGCTTGATCGAACTTTGCTTCTGCAAGAAAATCTGCCAAGGCTTGTCCCTTGATGGCTTTCCGAGGTAGGTATTCAATTGTGTGCTCTCCCAACTCTATAGCCCACTTGGCGATTCTGCCTGATGCTTCTGGTTTGGTCAACACTTGCCGAAGTGGCAGATCAGTTAAGACGCATACCTTGTGAGCATAGAAGTATGGCCGCAGTCTCCTTGCTGCATTTACTAATGCCAGAGCAATTTTTTCCAGAGGTTGATACCTTGTTTCTGGACCTCTTAATGCTCGGCTTGTAAAGTAGATGGGAAGCTGCTTTAGGCCTTCTTCTCGTACAAGCACCGCGCTGATGGTTTGATCCGATGCCGCTAAGTATAAGAATATTACTTCGGCTTCGGTTGGAGCAGAGAGAATAGGAAGCTCGGCTAGATAACTTTTGAGCTCGTCAAAGGCCTTTTTCTGCTCGGCTCCCCACTCGAACTTTGGTGCCTTTTTCAACACCTTGAAGAACGGCAGTTGCTTTTCGGCTGCTTGGGAAAGGAATCGATTCAGTGCGGCTAGACATCCGGTTAGCCTTTGCACGTCATGTATGGACTTCGGCATTGCCATGTTCTGAACGATTTGAACTTTTGAAGGGTTTGCCTTGAGTCCGTCCTTTGAAACCCAACAACCCAGAAACTTTCCCGAATCTACCAAAAAGGTACACTTTTGGGGATTAAGTTTGAGGTTGGCTTTCTTGAGCACGTTGAGAGTGGACTTGAGGTTGTGCTCGTACTCCGAAGTGCTTTTGCTTTTGACGACTATATCGTCAACATACACTTCGACCTCCTTTCCAATCAGGTGCCGAAAAAGCTTGTCTACCATCCTTTGATAAGTGGCTCCGGCATTCTTTAAACCGAATGGCATCTTTTTATAAGCGAAAATGCCGAAATCAGTAATGAAGGCCGTTTTTGAAGCGTCAATCTCATCCATTAAAACTTGATGGTATCCTTTGTACAGATCAAGAAAACAAAAAATTTCAAAGCCTATCAAAGCTTCTACTTTTTTATCTATGTTCGGAAGGGGATAGCAATCTTTGGGACAGTGCTTATTTAGATCGGTGAAATCTATGCACATCCGCCATCCTCCTTCCTTTTTCTTGATCATGACAGGATTGGCCACCCACGAAGGATACTTCACTTCGAATAACACATCCGCCTTCAATAATTGACGGACTTCGTCATGGATGACTTGACTTCGTTCTGCCGCAAAGAGTCTTTGCTTCTGTTTTATCGGCCGGACTGAAGGATCAATATTTAACCGATGAGTGATTACCTCGGGGGGCACTCCGGTCATGTCCAACGGAGACCATGCAAAGACGTCTTTATACTCCTTGAGGAGCTGGATGGTTTTTTCCCGAAGTAGGGGCGTTCCCGCGAAACCGATCTTAACCGTTCTGGATGGATCGTCTTCGTACAGCTGAACTGTCATCGAGTTCGGCTCCGGTATGACTTCGGTCATCGCCTCTGACTCCGGCTGCTGTGATTGCTATGCTTGGTGGTGCCGATCTGACTGCTCGGCACTTCTAAGCGCAATTTGCAGACATTCCTTTGCTCTCTTTTGGTCACCTCGGATGACCGCTATCCCTCCTTTAGTAGGGATCTTGATGGTGAGGTGATAGGTGGAGCAAACGGCCCGAACTGTGTTGAGCCAGTCTCTTCCCAGGATGACGTTGTACGGGGACCGAGCTTTCACCACGAAAAACTCAATCATCGTACTGGAGCTAGTAGGCGCTTTCCCCACCGTGATCGGAAGGCTGATAATACCTTCAGGGCGGGTGTCCTCCTGGGTGAAGCTCTTCAGGGGAAGCGGAGCCGGACTGAGCCGAGCTGGGTCCACTTCTAGTTTGTCGAAGCACTCTTTAAAAAGAATGCTAACCGACGCTCCTGTATCCACAAACACCCTGTGGATCAGTTTGTTTGCCACTCCGGCTTGGATGACAATGGCGTCTTGGTGAGGAGAGATGGCTGGGACGGGATCAGCAGCCGAGAACGTAATCACTTCGTCCTGCTTCAGCCTTTTATGCGTTGGCTCCTCTCGATTGGAGCCTCTGCGTTCTGACTTTAGGGACGACTTGGTCTTCCCGGCAGGAAGCGCATCAATAGTCTGGATTACTCCATCATATTGCGGCTCGTCATCGTCTTCGGGATCCGGCTGCCTTTTCGGATCCTGAGGAGCGCAGTTCGCACCACTCTGCTTTTTATTCTTCTTTGACTGCTTGCTTTGGTATTTTTTCAATGTCCCTGCCCTCACAAGAACATCGATACCTGCAGCCAAGTTTCTGCACTCCTCGGTATCGTGACCGTGGTCTTGATGGTAGGAGCAGTAGTTATCCTGGGGTCGGCGCGCGGCTGATTTCGTCATCCGCTTTGGCTTTTCGAACAGGTCAGAGTGCAGTTCGAAAATTTCCGCTCTCGGCTTGTTCAGCGGTACGAACTGAGCGGGCGACTTCTCGGGATTGAGACGAGGTCCCAATCTGTCTTGCACCGGAGCCCTTTGAATTCTTTCAAATGGAGTCCGGCGAGGATGCCCCTGATCGCTATGATCGGGCTTCCTTCTGTCTCCTCGGGTCGATAAGCTGTCTAACGACCGTTTGCGACGGTCTGCCTCATCGGCCCGGGAGTACTGGTCCGCAATGTCCCACATTTCCTGAGCTGTCTGCGGACCGCACTCAACGAGCTTCCTGTAGAGAGCTCCGGGCAAGATTCCATTTTGGAATGCCGAGATGACAAGCAGATCGTTGAGATCGTCTACTTGCAGGCATTCCTTGTGGAATCTTGTCATAAAGTCGCTGATTTTTTCGTCGCGACCTTGACGAATGGAAAGCAGCTGAGCCGAAGTGATTCGGGCTTCCGCTTTCTGAAAGAACCTCCTGTGGAAGGCATCCATTAGATCTCGGTAAGATCTGATGCTGCCCTGGGGGAGGCTATCGAACCACCTTCTCGCGTTCCCGATGAGCAGCTCGGGAAACAGCTTGCACATGTGGACCTCGTTGAGACCCTGGTTCGCCATGTTATATTGATAGCGCCCCAAGAAATCGTGAGGGTCCACGAGCCCGTCGTAAGTCATCGACGGAGTTCGGTAGTTCTGTGGTAGGGGAGTTCGGGTGATGTCGTCCGAGAACGGAGTCTTCAGTGCTCCGTACACGGCGAATCCGATATCTCGTCGGTATGGAGGAGATTGAGTTCTCCTGTGATTCCGGTACCGAGGAGGAACAGGAATATGTCGGGGTTGAGGATTCTTTCTCCTGGGAGATGCGACACTACTGCGGTAGTGACTTTCTTGTGCGGAGGGAGAAGGAGAATCCGTCGTTTTCGTCTCCGGCTGCTTTTGGCTTTTTCGCAGGAAGGTTAAGAATTCCTCCTGCTTTTCAGCCAAAAACTGCTTGACAGCCTCATTCAAATCGGGCTGCTGGGAAGACTCAGTGGGACGATTTTTGGAGCGGCTTGTTCCTTCGCCATGAGAACTGGTGGTGGATTTATCCCTAGGCTGTTTTCCCGACCTATGGGATGGATTGGCTTCCTCCTGGTTCTCACGGGCTGGAATACGGGTATTCTGCGATCTGGTATGCATTTTTTGGGTGGAAAAAATGGATCAAAAATTCGCTTTATCACAAATTTTGTTCTCTGTTTCCCACAGACGGCGCCAGTGATGAATCCGCGAATTATTGATGATGATGAATGCTCGTAAAAATAAATTACGACACGGTGAATTTACGTGGTTCGATTTACTGAAGTAAATCTACGTCCACGGGAAGAAGGGAGGGCAAGATTGTATTGCTTGATCTGGGATTACAGCTTACAACACAGACTTGCTATATGCTTTTATCTCTAGAGAGCTTAACCCTTTTCTATCTGATCTAAGTTCCATTTATACATTGAACTAAGGTCGTGGTTTGCAGCCCCACTAACAAGATCGTGGGTGAGCAATAACTGCTCAATAACTGCTTCGTACCACTAAATAGATCGTGGGTATAGCGGAGGTCGTGGAGGCCTTTCATGAGTCCACTAACTCCTAGTTCGGTCGAATGCTGAGACCGAACTGCTGGACTTTACCGATCAGCTCTTGCCGATCTGAGAGGAGAGCTTGACTGGTCGGCTTTTACCGAGCTGTAGGCTGAGTCCGAACTCTTTGGTCGTGCCGAACTCTTTGGTGCCGAACAGATACTCTTTCTTGGGCTCTGGGCTGATGGGCCGTCACTGTTATTGGGCTTGCCATTAGGGTTTAGTTCGTACCCCATCACCTGGTTTTGAGAATAGCTTTTGCACAAACGCAAGAGTCCCACAAATTATCTTCCACTTCACAACATAACTACCGTGTAATTCCAGGGGAAACTACTTTATTATATGTTGTCATCTGAGAGTATAATTTTTTCACACTACTACTTTTGCTGATTCTCGAACTCTACTAGTATCATTTTGATTTTAAAATTGAGGCAAAATGAAAAATACCCCTTTTAAGATATAAGGAATAGATCATTTTCATTAATATTATAAAAATAGTTTTGAGGTGTTATCTTTCGGATTATATGATACCTCATGGATTTATTTTTGAAACCGTTTTATCTAATAAAAAATGTAGAATATAAAATTCATCCATGCTTATTGCTCATATATATTTTTACATTCATGTCTTGGCTTTTATTTCAAATATAAAACCTAATTACATTTCTAGAATATTCAGTGCAATATGTCATAGTTTGATCTCCTAGGTTAGCATATTTTACCCCCGTGGATGACTATTCATCCGGCTCTACCTTCAATGTTCTTTGGAGACCCCGTATCATCGTCACATGTGATCGAATTTTCTCGAGGGTCATAGTTGACCTATCGGCCAAATTGAGTTGGGCCAAAATCCCCTCACAACGAGTTGGTGGTGGGTTGAGGTGGCACATAGGAAGCGGGAGAGGGGGCGGATGGAGTCGCGGCGCGACGGCGGTTGGCCGCAGCCTTCTTCCTTCCTTCCTTGCGGCCGGCATTGGGAACTGCTCGGGACGGCTTCGGGGCTACCCAAGTTAGCTCCGGCAAGTTGGCTAGCCACATCCTCGGAGTCGGCGCCGGATAGGGATACCGACCTCGACCGTTTGGAGGAGGATCTAGAGGAGGATGATACGCCTCCCCTATACTTCGGATGCGCCCGCGTCTCCTGCCAAATGTTAAGGTACTTGAACGGCTTGTAGTTCATGGATTGGTACGTCGCCAAGGCGGAAGTGATGATGTCAAGCTCGCTCCGGCCGCTCCCCGCCGACCGCTCTTCCTGGAGGTAATATCCCTGGAACTTTTGGATTTCTTCGTTGGCTTTGTATATGGCATTGTGCACCATACTCTCGTTGCACTCGATTGTTCCAGCCGGCCGGTTTTGATTGTATCGGCGACTGATGCGCCACCAATAATGGTCACCGGATTGGTTCGTGCCAACCTCCGGATCTTCGGAGATTGACAGGTACGCTATGAATAATTGCTCCATCTCCCCCGAAGTGTACGGGGTGCGGACACCACGAGTAGGAAAAAGAGGAGTTTGAGAGGGGCCGCTCCCTCCTGCTATAGGTATGGGTGGTTCGGGTGTCCACCTGTATTGCCCTTCGGGGCCATCTTGGTTGTCGATCAGGTGAGGCCGGTAGCCACCCGGAACTTGCGAACCTTGGGTTTGAGGAGGGGCCGAATATTCCATTTCTGGACTAGGAAATGGTTGTGAACCGAACCAACCGGGGTTCCAACCGTGGGAGCCGGATGGGTGATCGCCGGAGCCGGACATTTTTTTGTTGTGAGTGAAAGAAAGATTGAGAATTGTAAGAATAGAAATGAGAGAATTTAAATGAAAATTGTGTAGTGTGGTGTGAATTTTTGGTGTGGAAGTGAGGGTATGTATAAATGAAAATGTGTATTTTTGGGGGAAAAAATTGAAAAATAAATTAAAAGTGGGTAGAAAACGGATATAATTTTTTGGGAATTGGGAAAATATTTTTTTTTATTTTTAATTAGATTTTTTAATTAAAATCTGATTTTTTTAAAAAAAATCAAATTTCAAACTGCATTGCCGTTGGCCAATGGACGTGCTCGATGCATCGAACAGCGCCGTGCCAGGGCCAAGCAGCGGGTGCCGCGCCGCTGGCACGGATGGACGGCAGCGCTCAACCGCTGTGGATGCTCTAATTGATATATATATGTACTTTGTACATCCATATAATAATCCTTGAAGAGAAAATAAAAACACATAAATTGGTGATTATAAAAAATTAATTCACATTTATGATTGTGAGCAAAATGAATTTAAAAAGGGAGTGAATCCGTGTTTGCAAAAACCAATGACTTAGGTCCTCCGCAACGCTGTCACTTATCCGTCCCTTAAATTACTATTCATGGGTCTCACTGTACTTTTTTACTCCATCTCTTAACTAAGGGATGGAACCTGCAACCCTCCGTCCCTTAACCATCCCTTAAATTACTGTTCATTCAATTTCATTTTTTATTTTTATTTCCAACCAAATTCAATTAAAAAAACACACTTCATTAAAAATAAAATAAATTTACAACATAAAATAAAAATACAACTTAAAATTCAAAAAAATAAAAAAACACATAATTAAAATCCTAAAAAAATAAAAATGAGGTCGTACGGATGCCGGCCTAGATCCTCCTCCTCCTTCTCGTCCGCCTCCACCTCCGCCCTGGAGCTTCCACCGCCTCTGCCTTCTTCCGAAGTGGGTTCAACGGAATAATCCTCCCGAATCTGGGATAATCCCTGCGAATACCTCGGGGCGGAGGGACGGACGTATGCATCCACATCAAAATGGGGTGGTCGGCGTCAACGAACCGGAACCACCACCGAGGACATTGTACATGCCCCCAGTCGCCGAACGCGTTGATGTCGAACCCGCCGGAGCCGCAGGCTAGAGTTCCCGTCGCCGGACATTTTGTGATGAGAGGTTAGATGAAAATTGGAGAGAAAATGGAGATGATTTGGGAAGAATAGATGTGTAGTTGTGTGTTAAATGAGGATGAATTAGAAGTATTTATATAGTAAAAAAATAAAAATAAAATAAAAAAAGGAAAAAACGGTAATATTACCGTTTTCATTTTTTAAATACTTTTTTATTTAATTCGAATTTTTTAAAAATGATTTATTGCGTCAGCGTGACGATGTCCACTCGCGGGCCGGCGAGTGGACGTCACGCATGGCGCCGGAGCGCGCCACGTCGCCTCGGCGCATAGCGAGTCGTCTCGCCATTCGTCAAGGCGGGACGGAACGCGGAACGGGCTGGGGACGAGACGGGGCGCTGCAACGCGTCACGCCGCCGTCCCGTCCCTTAGTGATAGAATACGGGCCACCCGCGTGACGCGTTGCGGGTGGCCTTAGGATTCCGATTTCCGACCGAGCAAAGTCGACACACTACGCGTAATACTTTATTAATTCTTTATTAACAATTAATAATCCATTAATTTCGTTGTCTACGCATAATACTAATAATAAATTCTTTATTAAAAATTAACGATCCTCCATTTATCACATCCCTTAATTTATAATCAGTTGCATTCTTCAATCCCAATTCACCTACCTCTTTCTTCTCTGTAACCAAGTGTTTCATTTTCCCATGCAAATTGGACCATGTTCTTACCCCCTCAAATTTTCAGCTATATCTCTATCTACTATAAATATAGATTCAAAATGTGTTTTTTAGATTAGGGTCCAGCTCCATTAACTTGTGAGCTCTTTACCCAACCTTTGATTTTACTACCATTTCTCAAACATACAAAAAAAAACAAAAACAAAAATGGGTGAAGTGAAGAACAAGAAGAGTGCATCATCATCAAAGAGCAACAATGGATTCACATCAAAATGCTCTTGTTTAGTAAAAGAGCAACGAGCTCGCCTCTACATCCTCCGCCGCTGCGCCACCATGCTCCTCTGTTGGTATATTCAAGGAGACGAATAACTTACCTCCCTTCCCTTATATATATAATTAGTTTTCCTTTATATATATCCCTCTCCATAAATGCCACTCCTTTTTCATGTTTTTTTAACCTAGATGGTGATATTCCATTGGGTTTTTTTGGCAAATTGAGGAAGGAAATTGTGTCATTTTTTCTTGGAATTGTTGGACATTCCCATTTCAAGTAAAAGTATGCCATTTTATTACTTATATACTAGTGTCTTTATTCTGCAATAATTCCCCTCCTTAACTTTAAAGTTTTAGTACAATGAATATAGTTCCAAAATAAGATGCAGTTTACAGAATTGCATGTTGTCTACTTGTCTTGATGTATTTCTATGTATGTTGTACTTGTGTACGTAGTTTTAATTATTAATGTAATGTTGTATTAGTCGAATAAATGATCTACTTTAAAATGAAATTTCTTATTATGCTTTAGTGTTATTTTAGTGAAGTGAAATATTAACATATGACATGAAAATGCAACAAAGAAAATTAGACGTCACTCTTGTTTCTCTAATTGTTTGGTAACCAATGAAAAGTCTCAAATTTACTTGGATATAATTCAATTTCAGACCTCAAAAATTTGAGAGACAATGTGATGATATGTCACAACAGACAACAGAGGGCAGCCATTGCTAACTCTAAAACACGGTGGAGTTTGAAATCATTTGTCGATCCAATCTTTGAAGACGAGCAACACGTATAAAGGAACGTTGAAAGCAGCAACGATAGTCACTGCTCGTAGCGCTCGCAACAATCTCCACATTATCACCTTGCCTCTCGATCTGTTCGTTCTACCTAAACCGATATGTATACTCACATCCTCACTCGTCGCCGCCTCTGCATCCTGTTTACGAGCTTTTGACCGCATCACTGCATTCCCCCTGTACATGGGACAACTTCAGTTTTACAAATCTGATTAGTAGAGTGCAAAACAACGTCGTTTTACCTCTCGACCGAGCTGCTCTCGTTCACGACTTGAACCTTTTTGGTTTTCTTGATGAGATGCATTGACCCTTCTGCATCCCACATCTCTTCATACTCAACATTTTCGTCTTCATTTTTCACTTTCACAGCACTGCTAAAGCTTTTAAGCACATCTCGGATAGCAACCATGAGACTACCGAGCTTTCGTACTATATGGACTTCGTTGGCTGGCCAAAGGAGGATAACAACAAGGGTCATTGCAAAGAGAGATAAATACCTGAGACATCCCATCACATTCATTAAATTTCAGAAAAAATTAATAATTATTAGATTGAGTTAACCCGAGAAGAGAATAGAACCATATGTAGATGTGAACTTGCATAGGGAGAAAGCAGAGATTAGTCAGAAGAGCGTCTTCGGGCGTGATTCCATCCGAAACCGACGAATTCTTTGCAGATAGTAGCATAAAAGAAGGGTACAAGTTTCCTTGTTGCCAGCTTACAGTTCCTACAGTATGCTGCATAATTTCATTAATCAAATGCGAACATGGTCCCCGAATTTTATCATATCAAGCCAAGAAATATCCGAGTTTACCTCTGTTGCGTGACCATTGTTATACATATGGGAAACGGTGCATTGATCATGATCATGACCAGAGAGGACTAGTGCCTGGAGAAGCACAAATTAGTTCCTACTCATATTTAATATTATTTCGGAATATATTTCAGTAAAAGTAATAAACATACAGGTCTTATTAGATCCAGTAAAGAATTTGTTGATTTTTCAGTGATATAATTCTGATACCTGCACCACACAAAATAATTGGAATGGTTGTAAAAATGGAACTCAAATACTTCAAGTATATGAAGAAGAAGAAAAGTATCTTACACAATCTCTTGATGATAATCAACACGGTTAATTCGCTGGAGAGTTTATAAATCATGCACACATGAATATTACACTGTTAGGAAGTGACTCTGTATGACACTGGAAAACAGTAAAGTAAAACTAAGGCACGATATATTCGTAAAATGTTTACTTGATTGATGACGGGCGAATATCGGTGGGGGCCACAAGGAGTCCAGTCTGGCCGATATAAAGGGATGTGAGTCAATAAAACCCTTGGCGTAGAAGATATATCTACAAAAATTTAAATAATGGTAAAGGGGGCGTATTCCGTGAACATAAATGATGTGTATAACTTGAATCGTTTTTCGATACCTTTAGACGCATTTTCTATGAAGCCCCAAGTATCTAATGTGAAGTTCCCTTGTGGATGACCTGAAAAGGAAATAAAACAAATACATAGGAAAAAGTCTATCTCAACATACAGGTTAATTAATACCAACAAAAATCAATTCTAAAAAAAAAAGAAGATGCCAAGTTGTTTTACTAGAATATAGCTGTAGCTAACAAGTGATCAAAGATGTGGTGGGGTGACTTACCATCCAAAGTCTGCGAATCGATGGCGATGAAGTCCACTTCTCCGATTGTCAATTTAAAGTTCCTTGCGCCAAATTCACTCTCGTAGCGTTTGATGATCTGAGTAACATAGATGATAGTAATATAGGATCAAAGAGCAAGTGCTATAAATCAAGAACAGTTTGAAAGGGACAAATTTGAGGACGATATTTACCTCTGGCTTTAGATTGTAGGAAGCTGCGTATCCAATGTCGTGGTTTCCAGGAATGTAGTATATTTTTGGTTTTGAGGTTTTCTGAATCATATTCAGGTTGAAAATATGCTTGAAACGACCTAAGGATTCCTGCCATCTAATAGTAAAACAAATCACGAGTTAGGGTTAAAAGTAGGTCCAAAAGCAAACATGATAAGAAGCATCACCAAACATCATCACATAAAGGAAAGAGGGTTCAGGTTGTTTAGGTCTCTTATCTCTAAAACACACATACACCAAAGAGTAGTATCATATTTGGACTAGCTTTTACACAACAGGGAGATAGCTGTCGCCAAAAAATACAAATACAACGGGCATACATTTAGATAGTACAAAAGTGAAATCCGATGCATTTGTCGCGTGATAACAACAATAATGTTTCAAGATGCCAAACTTACTCTTCATCGGACAACCTATCGCTCCCATCAAAATAATCACCCAAAAACAGAATGACATCCGGATTGAAGGGCAATACAGAGGAGAGGAATGCCCTGCGCATGTACAAATCGGCATAGAACTGCACAACCTCCAGAGCAAGTGATTTCGGAGCGAGTGGAAGCGAAGTTTTATCCATTAGCTATCAACAAAAGAATGGTCAATCACTGTGGAACAGAAACATTGCCAAGAAACACAATCCTTTTCCAATGAAGGATTGATTACCTGAGGGTCTGTAATCACAGCAATTTTCACATAGCTACTCTGATAGTCAACTCCAATTTGCTGAGATATTCAGAGATTGCAAAAGTCAGATTTCATTCTTCTCAATTATTATCACTCACACACATGAAAATAAGCAAGTGCATTATAATTCTAGCAAAAAAAAGGGGCTTAAACATAAGATCACTGAAAAGAGTTGAAATCAAATGAAGAAATTGAAGAGCTCCATCAGAGTAGAAGATCTAGAGCTAAATCCAGAAGGTCAAATTAGTTTGAAAGATGATTGAAAAGGGATAAAATTAAATTACCGGAGAGAAATTAGAAGGGCGTTGAAGATGAGGCCAAGAGCAAGTCCACTGGGAAGGCACCAAATACGCCAACCACTCTCCATAGAGTAAATTCAGCGCCCAAAACAAGCTCAGAAACACCGTCAATTTCATCCTAATCTTCAATTTCTCCTAATTTCTTAGCTCATCTTAACTGTAGCTTGCATTTCAACTCTTTTCTCGGCAACTCAATTTTTTGAATATTTTATAATGTACACAAGCAACGATCTGGAGAATTAATGGTGATTTACAGTGCAGGTGTTTTTGGGGAAGCAACAGTAAATACTTTCCACAACTCCCATATTTTGGATATATATACTGATTAAGCAATTTAGAATTTTGATGTCAACTGAAAACTATTTGGAAACTAAACTGTTCCAGTTGTAACATTATAAGATCTTGTAAAAATTTACCACTACTACTTGTTTAGGAAATAAATGCTATATACACTACTTTCACTTCAATTTTATAGGAGTAGAATTTACTACTACCTTCTCTATTAAATAAAAATAAAAATGCTATTTTAGCTTCTATTTTACTGGTACGTATGACAACCATAAAATTCACGCCCCATTTATTTAATTTACTACTATAATTTTATTATTAATGTGTATGTGGACGTTGTGGTATAATAATTAGTACAGTGCATTAAAAACTACATTAACAGCATAAAAAATATATATTTGTTGCATTAATAAATCTACATAAATCATGTAAGCATAATCAGTAAATATAATAAACATAGTTGCAGATAATAGAATTTTTTTACCTAGTTTTAGAATTATTTCAGAAATATAGTTATAAATCTTTATCACCATTATTATCATGATTACATCATTATATATTTATTTAAACAAATTTGTAATTAAGTTGGTTTGTGTGAGATTCAATATGTATTTCAGTTAATAATTTAAAATTTATTTTTATATTGATATATTAAATAAATCTATGTATAAAAATTATATAATCATCATCAAATATAATAAATATATATACACAGGATATAAATTTTAATTAAGTTCAATATTTTACAAATGTAGTAAATCTATTATAATTATAGATCTTCATAATCATATTTATCATGATCATTAGGTCATTATATATTTTTTAAACACAAAATTTAAATCTTCTTATTTTATTTATGTTAAATTTAAATAAATTAAACATTGGTCATAATTTATTCTTTAAACTATTTTAGTTTATCTCACAAAAAATGTCATATTTTATTTTTTAGAAAAAGTTGCATCTCACATCTATCACCCAAGTGTAAACATCAATAGTAGTACGAAGAGAGCCATTTCCACTACTTTCCTTCGATTTACATATGTATCCTGAATTCTGTAGGCCAGTGAGTGTTTAATTTGGACGAATAATTTGATCACCAATCGAGGATGTAACCAAAAGATGCGGATGGGTCTTCAAATTCAAAATCACAGGAGTATGTATAACAATTGAATCAATTTGTCAACAACAAAATTGATAATCATTAATGTGTAATACAATGGCATCCTCAAGCCAATCCATAACTTGACTCATGGTAGGAGGCCTCTCCATCGCATCCTGATTCAAACACAAACAAGCAATCTCCACAACTCTCCCGCATCAAACACCTCCCCTCCCTCCATCACCCACTTCACCACCTCCCTCCCGGCCCATCACCAAAAACGGCCTCTTCCCCGTCACCACCTCCACCCCGAAACTATACACATCCCCCCTTACCCCAGCGTCCCCACTGCCTCCGTCGTCACATGCGTCCTGTACGGCGATATCACCCTCGCCAGCCCGAAATCCGCTACGTGCGCCTCCAAATTGTGATCTAGTAGAATATTGCTGGATTTAACGTCTCTGTGCACTATGCATTTCTCCTGCATGTGCGCCACGCCGCTGGCGACCCCCCGCCAGTATCTTAAGGATGCGAGGTTTTCGTGTCTCGATGTGGAGAGAACTTCCAGCTCTGCTCGGAAGTCTCTCTCCATTAGGTCATCCGCAACGCTGTCTCTTTTCCGTCTCTTAACCGTCTCATCTCTTCACTATTCATGGGTCCCACTGTACTTTTCATCTCATCTTTTAACTAAGAGACCACACCTGCAATCCTCCATCTCTTAACCGTCTCTTAATTATCTCATCCCTTAACTATTCATTCAATTTTATTTTTTATTTTTGTTTCCAACAAATTCAATTAATAAAAACACACTTCATTAAATAAAATAAAATTACAACTTACAATTCTAAAAAAATTTAAAAAACACATAATTAAAATCCTAAAAAAATATTAAAAATACATAATTTAATTTCTTCCGCGCACTCTATTGGTTGCCAAAGTTTGCTCAAATATGCTCCATTAGATCATTTTGAAGTTGAGCGTGGGAGGTAGAATCACGTGTCCTTGCCCGAATAGACAACCGATCTTGCATAGACGAATGCACTTCACTGCGAGGCGGACTACTTGAGGTAGAGCTTCCCGGGGTTTCAGGGTCGAACCAATTTCCCACCTTAGGTCCTTCGTCGGCGACAATCATGTTGGGCAAGATTATGCACGTATACATGATGTCGACCATATTCTCCATAAACCACGTACGAGCCGGGGCTTTGATAATGTTGATGCGAGCTTGGAGAACCCCGAACGCTCTCTCCACATCCTTGCGAGCAGCCTCTTGCTTCTGCGCAAAAAGAGCATGTTTTTCGTTCACCGGCCTGTTGAACGTCTTCACTAAGGTTGGCCACTTCTTGTAGATGACGTCGGCAAGATAGTACCCCATTTTATACTGTCTGTTGTTAGCGATGAAGTTGATGGTCGGTGCTTTACCATTCAAAACTTCGGTGAAGAGGTCAGATTGGTTGAGCACGTTGACATCGTTGTTCGATCCGGGGACCCCGAAATACGCATGCCAAATCTATAGCCGGTAGTCGGCAACGGCCTCGAGTATAACGGTGGGGTAGGTGCCTTTGTGGCCGCTCGTGTATGACCCCCTCCACGCCACAGGGCAATTCTTCCATTGCCAATACATGCAATTGACGATGCTAATCATCCTGGGGAATCCGTGCACTTCTTCATGAAGTCGGAGCAGAAACTGACAATCTGTCGTGCTTGGCCTCCGGAGAAATTCATCGGTGAAGGCTGCCCGGACGCCTTTGCAGAAGTTTATCAGACACATTCTCCAAGTGCTTTCCCCGATGTGCAGGTATTCGTCGAACACATCCGCCGTTTGTCCAGTAGCAAGCTGACGGATTGCTGCAGTACATTTCTGCAGCGTCGTGTGACTGGGACGGCCAACGGCGTCGAACCCTTCTTGGAAGAACTCTTCCCGGGCTGCCAACGTATTTGCAATGTGCATAAATAGCCGTTTCCGCATGCGGAAACGGCGACGGAAGTAAGTCTCTCCCCATACTGGGTTGTCACAAAAGTAGTCGCGTACCAACCTTGCGGCGGCTTCCTCCCGGTTACGATGGATGTAAGTCCGGGATCGTCTTGGAGGAAACGCGGCTTCCTCCTCCTCCCGACGTCGATCTTCTGCTAGCGATTCTTCTATTATGCGACGCATTTATTCAAATGGATCTATAAATGATTTAAAGTTGGGAGAAGATTAATGTTTTAAGATGAAAATTAGAGAGGAAAGAGAGATGGATGGAGAAGAATAGATGTGTGTTTGTGTGTATAAATGAGAATGGAAGATGAGTATTTATAGAATAAAAAAAGAAAAAAAATTACCGTTCAACGGTAAAAAACGGTAACATTACCGTTATAAATTTTTTATTTTTTAATTAAAATCGATTTTTTTAAAAAACAATGATTTATTGCGTCAGCGTGATGACGCCCACTCGCGGGCCGGCGAGTGGGTGTCACGCCTAGCGCCAGCACGCGCCATGTGGCGCTGGCGCGTGGCGAGCTGTCGCGTGAGCCGTGTAAAAATCATGGATTAAATATGCCCGGTCAATGGTTTTGACCAAAGAATAAATGTGACGAGACATTTAATTTTGTGAAATTAAATGATATAGCGTCGATCTACATTTTACGTAGATAAATGTAGTATATTCACTTTCTCAAATCCGATTTCCGGTGAGTGAGAAATAGTGGATTAAAGTTGGGCATAATTAGCTTTTAATTAAAGCTTGGAGCATGTGCTTAGGGAATAATTAACTAGTGTTAATTATCCCACATTGGAAGATTAATACATCTTTAATGTGTTTAAATTAAGTGACTTTATGTTACTTAATAATTATAGTGGATCAAGATGGGTGAAAAAGCCCACACGCGCGCACACGCGCGCCGCCGCCGCCGCCCGCCCCGCCCGAGCCCGAGCCCGAGCCCGTGGGCGTGGGCGCGGGCCGCGGGCCTCGGGCCCGGGCCCGGGCCCGATCCCGATCCCGATCTTGGGCTTGGACTTGGACTTGGATCTTGGTCTTTGGGTGGTCTTTGGGCTTGGGGCTTGGCCCAAACTATTCTTTTTGGACCACCGCCGAGTCAGCAATCCAAGTGGCTTGACACGTCGTCAAGCGAGGCACAGTCACGGGTGCCACGTGAGAAATCCACACGCTCCACACACGGATGGCACACTCCTGCCACACGCCTGTAACCGACGTCGGTTACGAATTGGCCATGATGAGCCTTCAATGGCTGGTTGACCCTGCATGGTGGCTTGGCCTATAAATAGGCTAGCCATACCACTGCATTAGGACACAACACATACAAGCATTCTCTGCATAAGCTCTCTCCCTCTCTCTGCATTGTCTTTCTGTCGAAGCTCTGCTCTCTCATCCATCCAGTTCGCCAGAGCTCTAGTGATTGCGGTGCTGCATCAATAGTGACGTAGCCGTTTTACCTTTGGGGACGACACGCCAAACCGAAGAGCACTACCGGGGCGTATCTCGTCTTGCGGGAAGAGGCCTCCTCGACTCGGCTAAACTTAGTTCACGGTTCTTTGTTTCGAATTCTTACGTTGTAATTTCATTTAGTTCAGTTTCACCTTTTCTTTCTTTTGGGTTGTATTACGCCCGGTTTTGTTATCTCTTGTAATCACCAGAAACCAACAATCGCAAGACGAGATACCTTGCCTTTGAAGGGATTTGGACCTTTTAAACTGAACGAAAAACTTTCGAAACTTAAACCTTTGCTGGAGATGTCGACGGAATCCAACACTGCTGCTGCCACCACCACCTCCGCCATTCCCTCCACCATGGCGACCACTGGACCGGTCAACACTTCATCGATTCCCTCGATGATGCCAACCCCCGGCTTCCCAGCTGCCTCATCCACCGTCCCTTGGGTTTGGGACAACCCCTTCGGGGCGTCCACTGGTTCCACCTTTGGTGGTTCGGTTGGTTCCACTTATAGTGGTTCCTTCGGATCCTTTAATGGATCGAGTGTTGGTGCCTTCGGGCTCAATACTGGTGTTGGATCTTCCGGGATCAACACGAATGTGGGGGGCACTATGCCCAACACGAATGTGGGGGGCACTATGCCCAACACGAATGTGGGGGGCACTATGCCCAACACGAACATGGGGGGCTCTATGCCCAACCAAGTTGTTGGCTCCTTCGGGGGCAACGGAATTGGTTCCTTCAATGGACCAAGTGCGGCACCTATGGCACCAAGAATGATGCCACCCGCTGAGAAGCCACCAAAGTTTGGAGGATCTGACTTCAAGCGGTGGTACCAGAAGATGTTGTTCTACTTGACAACATTGGGCGTCGCCAACTTCCTCACGGAGAACGAGCCGCCCGCACCAAGCGACCAAGAGACTAGGCTCGAAGTCATGGCAGATTATGAAGCTTGGAGGAAAGGAGATTACCTTTGTAAAAATTTCATTCTAAGTGCTTTAGATGATAGTTTGTACAATGTATACTCCAATATAACCACATCTAAACAAATGTGGGAAAACCTAGAAAAAAAGTATAGCATAGATAATGCTGCAGGAACGGAGCAAGTTGTAGCTTCCAAATTTATGGACTACAAAATGGTCGACTCTCGACCCGTCATGGAGCAAGTCCAAGAGCTCCAAATGATCATCCACTCATTAGTGGCTGAAGGGATGACCTTGCCCGACAAATTCCTAAGGTGCACGATCATTGACAAGCTCCCTCCAAGTTGGAAGGACTTCAAGAGTTATCTCAAGCACAAGCGAAAGCAGATGACCCTTGAAGACTTGATCGTGAAGTTGCGCATCGAGGCCGACGTGCGCAAAAGTGATCAAAAGGCTAAGGGATTCACCCCAAATGAAGCCAAGGCCAATCTGTTGGAGCGGGGCGGACCCTCCAAAAAACGCCCTCGCCCAAACCGTCCAAATGACAAGGGGAAGGGAAAGCAGCCTTCAAAGAAGTTTGAAGGCGACTGCTACAAGTGTGGCAAACAAGGCCACTTTGCAAAGGACTGCCGCAGCAAGAAGAAGAAGCCGGCTGCCCACGTCGTTGAGAAGGAGTTCAAAGACTGGGATGAAAACGACCTCATTGCTGTGGTCACTGAAGAGGTCAACCTTGTTAACAACAACAATGGTGGCTGGTATATTGATACCGGCGCTACTGCACATGTTTGCTCCGACAGGAGCAAGTTTGCCTCCTACACTGCTGTCGAAGGGAGGAAAATCAACATGGGGAATCAAGCATCGTCCGAAGTCCTCGGCGTTGGCAACGTGATTCTCATGATGACGTCTGGCCTAACTATCACGTTGAAGGATGTGCTGCATGTCCCGGACATCCGCAAGAACCTAGTGTCAGGATCAATACTAGTTAATAAGGGGTTTAAACTTGTATTTGAGTCTGATAGGTTTGTCTTGTATAAGTTTGGAAAATCCCTCGGAAAAGGTTATGTAACCGACGGGCTTTTCAAGCTTAGTGTAGCAACTCGCAGTGTTGCAAAGCCATTGGCCAATAATAATAAGGCATCTACTTCCTCTTAATTGACCGAGTCTTCAAATTTGTGGCATTGTAGATTGGGACATGTAAATTCAAAAGCCATTAAAAGATTAGTGAATTTAGATTTACTAAAGGCTAATGAAGTGGATAATCAAGATAAATGTGAAATTTGTCTTGAAGCAAAAATGACTAAGTTGCCATTTCACTCGGTTGAACGAAGCACAAAACCCCTTGAATTAATTCACACGGATGTATGTGATTTAAAGATGGTGCAAACTAGAGGTGGTAAAAAGTACTTTATCACTTTCATAGATGATTGCACAAGATATTGCTACATTTATCTTTTAAGAAGTAAAGATGAAGCAATAGAGGCGTTCAAAAATTATAAGAACGAAGTTGAAAATCAACTTGGTTGTAAAATCAAAATGATTCGAAGCGATAGAGGAGGAGAATATGTAGCCCCGTTTGAGGAGTTATGCAACGCAAGTGGTATAATTCATCAAACAACTGCTCCATATTCACCACAATCTAATGGTGTTGCAGAACGCAAAAATCGAACTCTAAAAGAGATGACGAATGCACTGCTTCTAACTTCAGGATTACCACATAACATGTGGGGGGAAGCTGTTTTGACAGCCAACTATATCTTGAATAAGATCCCTCTCAAAGGAAAAGATGTTACTCCTTATGAGTTGTGGAAGGGAAGGAAGCCATCCTACAAATACCTCAAAGTGTGGGGGTGTTTGGCAAAGGTAATGGTTCCTCCGCCCAAAGAAGTTACAATCGGACCTAAAACGGTTGATGGTATCTTCATTGGATATGCACTTAACAGTAGTGCATATCGATTTATTGTTCACAAGTCTGAAATATCGACTATAACAGTGGGGACAACAATTGAGTCAAGGAATGCCGTATTTCTCGAAAATACATTTCCTTGCAAAGACAAAGAAAAGGTCGTAACCAATTCTGAGACAAGAATTGAAGAAGAAGCCACTAGTTCTAAACCAGTGGAAGAAGAAGCCACTAGTTCTAAATCAGCGGATGCGGAACCTGAATCGCGCAAGCGTGCAAGGCCTGATCCTAATGATACAGTACTAAGACGTGGTAATAGGGTCAGAACACCTAAAACATTTGGTCCTGACTACATTGCTTTTATGCTAAATGAAGAACCGACATCTATAAAAGTAGCTTTCGATGGCCCAGACGGGTTGCATTGGAAAGAAGCTGTTCAAAGCGAAATTGATTCAATTTTGCTAAACCACACGTGGGTGTTGGTTGATCTACCTGAAGGTGCGAAACCTCTGGGTTGTAAATGGGTACTTAAAAGAAAATTTAAGGCCGATGGAACAGTGGATAAGTATAAAGCCCGACTAGTAGTAAAGGGTTTTAAACAAAAGGAAGGACATGACTTCTTCGATACATACTCACCTGTAACGAGGATTACTTCCATCCGCGTGCTTCTCGCGATTGTTGCATTGCACAATCTTGAGATTCACCAAATGGACGTAAAGACTGCGTTTCTAAATGGTGAACTAGAAGATGAAATCTATATGGAACAACCTGAAGGGTTTGTAGTACCTGGACGAGAGAAAAAGGTCTGCAAACTGGTTAAATCCCTCTATGGATTGAAACAAGCGCCATTGCAATGGCACTTGAAGTTTGATAATGTGATGTTATCAAATGGGTTTAAAATCAACGAGTGTGACAAATGTGTCTACATCAAGAGCACTAATAACGGTCATGTTATAGTGTGTCTCTACGTCGATGATATGTTAATCTTGGGTAGCAACACTCAAGTAATTAACGATACAAAGGCCATGTTAAAGAGAAACTTTGACATGAAAGACATGGGTCTAGCCGATGTAATTCTTGGAATGAAGATTCTAAGAACAAATGATGGAATCATCTTAACACAATCACATTATGTTGAGAAGATATTGAATAAATTCAAAGCCTATGATGGCGCGCCGGTTAAAACTCCAATTGAACTCGACGTTCACTTGAGCAAAAACAAAGGCGAGCCCGTTGCTCAAGAAGAGTATGCACGGGTCATCGGGTGCATTATGTACTTGACTAATTGCACTCGACCTGACATTGCTTGTGCCGTGAACAAGTTAAGTCGTTACACGAGCAATCCAAGCAAAGAGCATTGGAGAGCTCTTGTGAGGGTTTTGAGATATCTAAAACATACTCAAAATCATGGGCTACTCTTCTCGAGATACCCCCCGGTACTTGAAGGGTACTGTGATGCCAATTGGATATCTGATAATAGAGACTCACTTTCGACAAGTGGATACGTCTTTACTATTGAGGGTGGTGCTGTATCGTGGAAATCCACAAAACAGACCTGTATAGCCCGATCAACAATGGAATCGGAGTTCATTGCCTTGGATAAGGCTGGTGAGGAAGCCGAGTGGCTTAAGAACTTCCTTGAAGACATTCCATGTTGGTCTAAGCCAGTGCCACCAGTGCTGATCCACTGCGATAGCCAAGCAGCTATTGGAAGGGCAAACAATGGCTTCTATAACGGTAAGTCTCGACATATACGTCGACGACATAACACCGTGAGACATTTGATCACAACAGGGGTGATTACAATTGACTATGTGAAGTCAATAGATAATCTAGCGGATCCGCTAACCAAAGGGTTAAACCGTGATCAAATGAATAAGTTGCTAGAGGGAATGGGTTTGAAATCCACAAACTAAAGAATTATCATAGTGGTAACCCAACCATGATGACTGGAGATCCCAAGAACTTGGTTCAAAGGGACAACTAAGCTATGAGAGTTCAAGAGAAACACTCAACTATATCTATTCCCTAAGAGCAATAGAGTGTTGGAGAACTTGCCTTGTGGTAATGGCTAAGTCTATGACTTTTAATGATTCTTAAGGATCTCAAAGAGATGGAGTTCTCAAAGAGACCAAGTATGGCAAGGTACTTGACTAAGAATCACCTATGTAAGTGCGAAGTGTGGTCGCTTCATAAAACGTACTTATGAATCCAAAGTGGTGTCCAAGACCGCAATGGACACAAAACGTGAGAACGGATGAGGTTGAGGTGTTTAAGCGTTAACACCATTGTCTCGGTGCACGCCGTGGGGGATTAGTTCAAAGCATCGCGCTACTAAGCCGCCTGTGTATCCGATGGTGTTGACTATGGAGGGTTCAAAGTCAACAACTACCTATCCTTATGCTTATATACCTCTCGAGGGTTGAGCTTATATCTGCATGCATATGCATTTGGCTATTTCCACTCATGAGGGGGATTGTAAAAATCATGGATTAAATATGCCCGGTCAATGGTTTTGACCAAAGAATAAATGTGACGAGACATTTAATTTTGTGAAATTAAATGATATAGCGTCGATCTACATTTTACGTAGATAAATGTAGTATATTCACTTTCTCAAATCCGATTTCCGGTGAGTGAGAAATAGTGGATTAAAGTTGGGCATAATTAGCTTTTAATTAAAGCTTGGAGCATGTGCTTAGGGAATAATTAACTAGTGTTAATTATCCCATATTGGAAGATTAATACATCTTTAATGTGTTTAAATTAAGTGACTTTATGTTACTTAATAATTATAGTGGATCAAGATGGGTGAAAAAGCCCACACGCGCGCACACGCGCGCGCCGCCGCCGCCGCCCGCCCCGCCCGAGCCCGAGCCCGAGCCCGTGCTCGTGCTCGTGCTCGTGGGCATGGGTGCGGGCCGCAAGCCTCGGGCCCGGGCCCGGGCCCGATCCCGATCCCGATCTCGATCTCGATCTTGGGCTTGGACTTGGACTTGGACTTGGATCTTGGCAATTGGTCTTTGGGTGGTCTTTGGGCTTGGGGCTTGGCCCAAAATATTCTTTTTGGACCACCGCCGAGTCAGCAATCCAAGTGGCTTGACACGTCGTCAAGCGAGGCACAGTCACGGGTGCCACGTGAGAAATCCACACGCTCCACACACGGATGGCACACTGATGTGAATCAAATTTACATTGTTATTCCCATAACTTTACATGATTTATATAGTTTGATGCTTGCAAAAGTGTGTTTTATGGTGTAGGAAGAGGAGTAAATGGTGAAACAAAGAAGGAAGCTCGGAGGGTGAAAAGCTGTGCAGAAAGCTCTCAAAAGTGTCCACCCGGCCGGGTTAATTTCATGCCAAAAAATACCACCCGGCCGGGTGATTTTCGCGAGGCTGGTGAGTCCAGAATGCTCTCAAAATTGGCCACCCGGCCGGGTTAATTTTATGCCCATTAATGTACCCGGCCGGGTAGATAAATTGCAACTGCAATTTGGCAGTTTCGTGAGCTGTTGACGGCAGTTTCTAGAAAAAAACAAAGAAAAAGAGGAGGAAAGGCGGAAAAATGAGGGGAGGAAAATTGGGAGAGAGAGTGGATGTGACATTTTTGGAAAAAGAAAAAGAAGAGGTTGACGTTGGGCAGAGGGCAATTAATTTTTGAACAAAAATTGAGGAAAAGTGGTTGACTAGGATTGTGACGAATTCAGAGAAGTTTCGACCATTATTCCGACGATCCGTCTCCATATCCCAATTCCACTCAACGAGAGCATGCTTCCTACGGTTTTTGTTGCATATTTCACCATGTTTTTAGGCTAAGCTCTCTATGTTGCTCCAAGTTGTAATCTAGGCTTGTATGGATGTTTTCGCACCATCGAATCATGTGTTTTGATACCAACAATGTTTGCTTTGATTAAACTCTACGTTTTCTTGCTAAAGATGTAGTGTTGTTAATTCCTTAACTATTGTCTCTTTAACATAGTTTAGGATTGATTGATTGTTGGTGTGCTATCGAATTAGAACTGTTCAGGGGATAAATTGATAGTGGATTAGGTAAGTAATTATAGTAGACGACGTTTGTTCCCGCGCATCCGCAGGAATTAAATGTCGTTGAAAGTTGGTTCATGGAACAAGTGTTCAGCTGACTGTGAACTATACGTCGTAGACATGTTCAGTGCACACGATTAGGTTGATAATTATAATCCCGTCGTATGTTTCATTGTAAATGGTGTAAAACAACGCAAGCTTAGAGGGCAAATTGGAGTGACTTCTTTTTCTCGTGTTAAAAATCTCATTTTAGTAGCTTAAGTTAGTTAACCATTCAAAAATCAAAACAATATCTTTATATGCTTTGTGTAGTCTTTTTAAGCGTAAGCAATCTCGCCTCCCTGTGGATCGACACTTGAAATACTACTACGATACTGTATTCTTGCATTAGTGTTGTATTATTAGAGTTAAAATAATTGAACTTGATAATCTTTATACATTGATTAAGAACTCTAAAATATCACATCAAGTTTTGGCGCCGTTGCCGGGGAGGCAATAGCTTGTTTATGCTTAAGTGTTTTAGTTTTTATTTCGTTTTGTTTGATTTTTCTTTTTGAGTTTTTTAGGTACATTGTTCGTGTTCTACGGTGTGATAGCCATCTACCACGTCCGGACTTGAAGACGAAGGAGTGTATTATTTTAGGTAATTTTTAGCTAACTCTTAGTTTAGTTTTAGGTAGTTTTGTTTGCACACTAGCACACACGTTTTATAGGACTTACCCCGAAGTTGTCGAGAGGTCTCGCTTTCGGTAATTAGGAAATATATTGTGCTTGTGCTTGGTGTATTTTCTGTTGTGTAGGTAAAATACAAAAAAAAAAGAGAAAGTCGTGAATGCACACGAGATCTCAGGGTACACCGCCTTTCGGATTACTCTGTTATCAAAGAAGGAAAGGGTCAGGAAGTTCAACCGGGTTTGAAATTCAACAGGATTCGCCGAGTCCAATCAGAGATAACCCATTATTTGAGAGTAGTGACAGTGATCTAGAAGCTGAATCAATGGCTGAGAACAATGAGATTCCACCACCCGCGGTGAGGTTTGGTGACACTCTCAGGTCGGGAGTCGACTTTCTAGGAGAATTCGCCTACGCGAATGACAACGTGAACATTCCTCCTCATTACATTAGCTTGGTGAACGGGGGAAATCTCTTCCATGGGCGAGACGATGAGGATCCAATGAGCCACCTCAACGCGTTCTACGAATTGACGAACTCTCATCGACCCCCGAATGTGGACCATCATCAGATTAAGAGGGCCTTATTCCCTTTCTCACTGAGGGATAAAGCACGGGCATGGTATGATTCTATTCCAGGATACAACATAGCCACATTCCAAGAGTTGAAGATGTTGTTCCTCCTGGAATATAACTCTCCGATGAAGATTGAGAAGTTGAGAGAGGAGATCACTACCTTCCGACAGAAATATGATGAGTCTTTTGCGGAAGCGTGGAAGAGGTTCACTGAATTGCTTAGGAAATGCCCGAGCCATGGTCTTGCTCCAGGGCATGAGCTACTCAAGTTCTACAAGGGACTCAATAATGAAGGCACGGGCTTGGTGACTGCAGGCTCTAATGGGAACTTGGACGACTTAACTCACGAGGAAGTGAGAGCCCTGTTCCAAAGGTTGGCGAACAACCAAAGGAATTGGCATAATCCGAGAAGAGCGGCCGATAAGATGGGAGATACATTTGGTGCTACAAAGGATGCGGAAAGAGTGACTGCAATTGAGGCTCAACTGGCGAACATTAGCACCCAGATGTTGTCGATGACGAAGGCAGTTAAATCCCTTCAACTGACTCCTCAACCCCAAGCTGTGACGGTGATGAGATGTGGGTTGTGCCAAGGTGGGCACCATACTGATCAGTGCCCTAGTCTTCAAGGACCACCCGTGGAGGATGTGAACTATATTGGCAACAATCGCCAAGGGTTCAATCAAGGCAACCAATACAACAATCAGCAAAATTGGAGGCCTCAACAAACGGGGATGGAATCAGGTTGGTCCTAGCAACAACTCGGGCAATCAATGGAGGAACAACACTCAACCGCCGGGTTATGAGAAGAAGACAACCGTCGAGGATCAGTTGGGGCAGATTCTCTCGTTCATGACTAAAAGTCAAAAAGAGAATGAGAATTTCAAGGAGAAGACGGTGGAAAGATTTGGTCAGCTCGAAGCTTCAATGAGGAATCTCGAGACTCAAATTGGACAGATAGCTACAGCATCCCATACGAGAATTCCTAACGCCATCCCGAGTGATACGGTGCCCAATCCTAAGGGCTATGAGCAGTGCAAGGCGGTTAAGCTAAGAAGTGGCCGCAAGTTAGGTTCGACACCAGTAATTGACGGCCAAGGTACTTCCGGCATCTCACACGCAGGGGCGGATGAGATGTTAGGCTTGCATTCCTCGCACGCAGGGGCGGACGAGGCATGTAAGGGAAGTCCCGCGTTGGTGCAGGGTGCCCAACATGGTCAAGAACAAGCTGCATCTGGCAGCAAGAAGTATGGTGAAGAATCCGATTCGAGTGGAAAAATTCGAGTAGAGAAGGATATCCGCAAAAAGATCCCGCTAAGTCCGGCAATGGACCCGCAGTGTCCATTTAATTTTCCAGATTTTATCCCGCCCCCACCTTTCCCAGTCGAGAATAAGAAGAAGGGTAGAAAAATAATTCAAGAGAAAGGACTCGATTGGATGATGAACATTATCAGGAAAGTTAATGTAGATGTGTCCCTGGTGGATTTGTTCCTACACTTTCCTAAGTTCTCCAAGTTTTTTAAGGATCTTATCGCGAAAAAGGAGAAGATACAAGACGATGGTGTGGTGATATTGAGCGCATTTTGCTCACAATTTGTGAAGGGAAAGATGCCGGCAAAGAGAAGAGACCCTGGAAGCTGTGTGATCCCATGTGAGATGGGAGATAAGAAGTTCCCAAAGTGCCTACTTGATCAAGGCTCGGGAATATCATTGATGGCTCTGAAAACCGCACGGTCAATCGGTCTAGAAGCGAGGATTGAACCAATCGACATTGACCTACAATTGGCGGATCATTCAATTGTGAAACCAAAAGGGATCATCGAGGATGTCTTGGTGAAGGTTGAGAGATTTGTACTCCCGGTTGACTTCATTGTCCTAGAGATGGAAGAGGACAAGGATATGCCTATCCTCTTTGGTAGGCCATTTTTAGCAACCGGTGATGTTGTGATAGAGACCAAGACAAATACGGTCATGTTTCGAGTAGATGGAGAGAATGTGGTGATCAAGCAAGAGAAGGCGGGGAAGCGCCTATTGGAGCCTGGATAGAAAGGGAAAAGGATGAAGGAGGTCGAGCCAACGACTATAAACAGAGGCGCTGATTGGGAGGCAACCCAAGTTTTTATTTTTTCTTTTATCTTTTGGTTTCATATGTTGGAGGTTTTGTTTGCTCAATTCTTTCCTCCAACATTTATTTTGAATTGAGTGTTCTTTTTGTGTGTTTTGTTTTTGTTTGTTGTTTGTGTAGGAGCAACATGGAGAGAGGACTCACACTGGAGCTTATGAGGAAGCACACCAACAAGGAATATACACCCACCCTCCCACCCGAATGTACTACGGATTTCATGCCAAGTTTGGGGGAGTTTTCTTTTCCCTAACTTTATATGTTCTTCTTTACTTGCATTGAGGACAATGAAGCATTCAAGTTTGGGGGGGAATTTGAACATTTTCTATGCATGATGCAAGTTTGTGGGGTGTATTCTTTGATAAATGAGTTTCTGAATCATTGTAAGCGATTGATGCATGCTTTATCTTCGGCTTTCTGATTGGGAATTTTTGCTTGATTTTACTTGATCTTTGAAGCTTAGGATGGATGGAATTTGTGCATGACTTTATTTGAAAGAGCATGTTTTGAGTGCATCCGATTTCTTGAGTTGAGGAGAGTATGAAAGTCGCATGCCTTGTGGAAATTATTTTGGATTGATTTGCTCTATTGCGTTGCGTGCTTGCATTCAAATTTGTTGATGATAAGGGAGGATAAGGCACTAGAATGAACTCCATGGCCAAATATTTACATGCCTAGTCCTAAAAATGATCCCCTAGAAGCCACCTTGAGCTTATTCCCTATTTCTTTTGTACAAACACTTAGCCTATCACTTAGCCAATTAAATAAGCCTCATTTTAGTCTCATCGAAAGACCTTGCTACTATTTGGGTGCTAAATACTAGTTTGAGCTTGGTGGTTGAATGTTGAGTGTTGGGTGGTGTATTGGAAAAGTGTAGACATTTTTAGACTTGATGTAATGTATAAGTGAAAAGAATGAAGTTCTTAGAGAAGAGAAAAAAAAAACAAACAAAAAGAAAGAAAAAGACGACCTCCAAATTTGCAAGAGTCGGGGTCTTGTTTAGAAAAAAAAAGAGAGAGAAAAGTGAAATAAAGTAGAGCTTCTATTTGTGTAATATGTAATCTTGTCTAGATTTGATCTCAAGTTTGGGGGAGTGAGAATATGGTTGTAATATTTTGTTGTTTGATTTTTGGAAGGAAGTTGTAGGAGGGAAGAATTTGGCACTCAAATGTGTAGCCTTTGAGCTCACTATCCATATTTATCCTACCTCATCCCTAGCCCCATTACAACCTTGAATTAAGACCTTGGACCTTATTGTTGATGCTTGTGGATGCTTTGTAAATAACTTGGTAGAGTTAATGAAGTTTGATTTGAAATCCGCGAGTCTATGTGGTAAGTAATGCTTGACGAGTCAATGATGACGGTTTGAGTTGTATGATCACATGTTTGGACTTACTTTGAAATGCACATTGACTTGAAGTTCTAAGTTGATAAGTGATGGTTCATGAGAGTGGGAGATCTTGATTGAAATTGTTGGGGGTTTAGACTTTGTCATTCATGTCTCTACGTGATTCATTCTTTTGAAAACTTTTGAAAAAAAAACTTTTGTGAGTTGAGTTTCAAAGTGTTGTGTTTTATATGATCTTGCTCGAGGACGAGCAAGTAAATAAGTTTGGGGGTATTTGATGTGAATCAAATTTCATTGTTATTCCCATAACTTTACATGATTTATATAGTTTGATGCTTGCAAAAGTGTGTTTTATGGTGTAGGAAGAGGAGTAAATGGTGAAACAAAGAAGGAAGCTCGGAGGGTGAAAAGCTGTGCAGAAAGCTCTCAAAAGTGTCCACCCGGCCGGGTTAATTTCATCCCAAAAAATACCACCCGGCCGGGTGATTTTCGCGAGGCTGGTGAGTCCAGAATGCTCTCAAAATTGGCCACCCGGCCGGGTTAATTTTATGCCCATTAATGTACCCGGCCGGGTAGATAAATTGCAACTGCAATTTGGCAGTTTCGTGAGCTGTTGACGGCAGTTTCTAGAAAAAAACAAAGAAAAAGAGGAGGAAAGGCGGAAAAATGGGGGGAGGAAAATTGGGAGAGAGAGTGGATGTGACATTTTTGGAAAAAGAAAAAGAAGAGGTTGACGTTGGGCAGAGGGCAATTAATTTTTGAACAAAAATTGAGGAAAAGTGGTTGACTAGGATTGTGACGAATTCAGAGAAGTTTCGACCATTATTCCGACGATCCGTCTCCATATCCCAATTCCACTCAACGAGAGCATGCTTCCTACGGTTTTTGTTGCATATTTCACCATGTTTTTAGGCTAAGCTCTCTATGTTGCTCCAAGTTGTAATCTAGGCTTGTATGGATGTTTTCGCACCATCGAATCATGTGTTTTGATACCAACAATGTTTGCTTTGATTAAACTCTACGTTTTCTTGCTAAAGATGTAGTGTTGTTAATTCCTTAACTATTGTCTCTTTAACATAGTTTAGGATTGATTGATTGTTGGTGTGCTATCGAATTAGAACTGTTCAGGGGATAAATTGATAGTGGATTAGGTAAGTAATTATAGTAGACGACGTTTGTTCCCGCGCATCCGCAGGAATTAAATGTCGTTGAAAGTTGGTTCATGGAACAAGTGTTCAGCTGACTGTGAACTATACGTCGTAGACATGTTCAGTGCACACGATTAGGTTGATAATTATAATCCCGTCGTATGTTTCGTTGTAAATGGTGTAAAACAACGCAAGCTTAGAGGGCAAATTGGAGTGACTTCTTTTTCTCGTGTTAAAAATCTCATTTTAGTAGCTTAAGTTAGTTAACCATTCAAAAATCAAAACAATATCTTTATATGCTTTGTGTAGTCTTTTTAAGCGTAAGCAATCTCGCCTCCATGTGGATCGACACTTGAAATACTACTACGATACTGTATTCTTGCATTAGTGTAGTATTATTAGAGTTAAAATAATTGAACTTGATAATCTTTATACATTGATTAAGAACTCTAAAATATCACATCACACACTCCTGCCACACGCCTGTAACCGACGTCGGTTACGAATTGGCCATGATGAGCCTTCAATGGCTGGTTGACCCTGCATGGTGGCTTGGCCTATAAATAGGCTAGCCATACCACTGCATTAGGACACAACACATACAAGCATTCTCTGCATAAGCTCTCTCTGCATTGTCTTTCTGTCGAAGCTCTGCTCTCTCCTCCATCCAGTTCGCCGGAGCTCTAGTGATTGCGGTGCTGCATCAATAGAGACGTAGCCGTTTTACCTTTGGGGACGACACGCCAAACCGAAGAGCACTACCGGGGCGTATCTCGTCTTGCGGGAAGAGGCCTCCTCGACTCGGCTAAACTTAGTTCACGGTTCTTTGTTTCGAATTCTTACGTTGTAATTTCATTTAGTTCAGTTTCTCATTTTCTTTCTTTTGGGTTGTATTACGCCCGGTTTTGTTATCTCTTGTAATCACCAGAAACCAACAAGCCGTTCCTCCGGGACGAGACGCTCGGCGAGACGGGACCGAGACGGAAGGCTGCAACGCTGTCTAGCGGCCGTCTCGTCTCTCTGAGACGAGACCGAGACGCCCGCGAGATGCGTTTCGGATGCTCTTAGGCACTGTCTCCTTAGAGCCTCTTGATCGCCAGTTTCGTCCCGTCTTCCAAAACTGCCTTGTATACTAGTCCAAAGCCTCCTGCACCGATGATGTTGAACTCGCTGAAGCCCTCTGTGGCTTCCAGGATCTCTGACATGGACAGAGTGTCCTATCTGGTTGTTGTTGTTGTCGTCGTCTGGGAAGCGTGTGACTAGGCTTTCTGTCACGCTTGCCTCGATGTATTCGATGCTGGGGGGTCTGATCAAGGCCCTGTTTCGGATCCATCCCTCTCCACCTCTTGTCTAAAAAGCAGTATATAAGTAAAGAGATGGTGAAAATGGATGAACATATGGCAAGGACTAGTACAATCACTTTCCTCTTCCCTGTCCCTTTTGCCTGAGGTGAATCACTGGTTGGCGCGGCGACTGAGCAAGAAATATTCAAGATACGGCCACGGAGCTTTTGATTTCCACGGAAGCTTGATGGTGAGAATGTGTCAAACTGCACCGGAGATTGGCCCTTCAAGATTGTTGTCCGCGACACTGAAGAAGGAGAGGAAGTGGAGGTTTTGGAGTGATGATGGGATCTGGCCGGAGAAGTGGTTTCTGGAGAGGTCTAGTCTCTCCAAGTTGGTGAGATTGGACATTGCACCCGGGATTTCACCGGAGAAATGGTTGTCGCTGAGATCAAGGGCTATGATGAACTTGAGCTGGCCGATGGCGTTAGGGATTGCGCCGTTTAAGCTGTTATTCCCTAGATATAGAGTTGTGGGCAAGCTTGTGAGATGATTGTACATTTTGTATTGATGATTGGAAACATTGTCAGGTGTGACAAAGACAGGCAGCTCTAAATAGCTACTGTCAATTTGGTGAGAGCTCTGCTGAAATGCTAGCCCCTGCATTGTTGTGAGTTCAATAGGGAAGTTTCCTGATAGTTTGTTGTTTGACAGATCTAAGTAGAAAAGCTCTTGGAAACTCCCAACCCAGCCAGGAATTGTTCCTGTAAGAAAATTGAAGGATAAGTCTATAACCTCGAGATTGGGTAGCTTCGACAGCCAGAGTGGAAATGAGCCGCTGAATCCACAGGCACCGAGGGCGAGGACTCGGAGATTGTCAAGGCCAACCAAACTCACATCGCCCTCGCTGGGAAGTGTTTCGCCTTTGAAATTCATTGAGAGTGTTAATGTGGTGAGATTTTTGCAATCTCTTAAGATTGTGAAGGCAACTGTGATGTTGGTTAGGCTGTTGTGTGAAAGAGAGAGGAATGACAAAGATGGTAAGGAGACTAAGCTTGAAAGGATCTGTCCAGTGAGATGGTTAGAAGCTAGTCGAATCGCAGTCAGTTTTTGGCAGCTGAAGAGGCTCTCTGGCAAAGCTCCTCTGAATAGATTGTTGCCTAAGTCAACTGATTTGAGGTGAACAAGTCTTGAGAAGTCATAGGAGGAAAGTTCACCTTGTAACGAGTTGAGCCTTAGACTAAGTGTGATCAGACTTGTGCAGTTTGTGATAGATGTTGGGAGGGTTCCGTTTAGGCGGTTCATGTGGAGATGCAGGTGTTCCAGGCTGGACAGCCTCCTGATGTCTTGAGTGATCGCGCCTGTCAGCTCATTGTCACACAGATTGAGGATCTTGAGGTTGATGAGGTTGGCTATACTCGGGCTGATCGCTCCCGAGAGCTTGTTTCTAGGTAGGTAGAGCTCTTGCATCGTCGACAAACTGTAGATATCGTGTGGGATCTGTCCGGACAAGTTGTTGAAGCCAGCTCTTAGGCCATCCACAACGCTGTCTCTATACCGTCTCTTAAACCGTCTCTTAACTACTATTTGAGCACTATTTGAGGGCCCCACTGTCCTTTTTTCCTCCATCTCTTAACTAAGAGACGGAACCTGCAACGCTCCGTCTCTTAACCGTCTCTATACCGTCTCTTAATTACTATTCATTCAATTTAATTTATAATTTTTTTAAAACCCAATTCAATTTAAACAAACACACTTTATTAAAATTAAAACAAAAAAAAAACACACAAAATAAAAAAACACACAAAAAAAAAATTAAAAAAAAACACAAAATAAAAAAACACACAAAATAAAAAAAACTAATCGGAAGGGCTAATCATCCTCCGGAGGCGGTCGAGGTTGAGGGGGAGTCGGAAGGCCAAGTTGTGCTGCCATATCCACAATTCCGTTCCACCAGGCCGCGAATTGGGAGTGCGAGAAGCGGGAAGTGTCCGCCATTGTGGCGGTCATGTACGCCACCATAAGTGTGTCCGAGCCTCCTCGCGAGCCCGATCCTGAGGCCGACTGGCTTGATTCGCCTCGGCCCTTCCTTGCTCTAGCAGCTTTCGCCGCCTTCGTCCCTTGCGGCCGACGGCACCCACTCGCGGATCCTCCTGCAGCGCCGACTGTACCCGCAAACTCCTGGGATTCAACATCATGTTGGCTGATGCCTTCAGCAGTGTCACCACTAGACGCACCAGCACTAGACGAGTATAGGCCACTCGCCGTATGCTTCGTGCGCTTCGAGGTTGAGCCCGAGCTGGAGCGGAAACCGCCGGCCCATCGTTCCTCGTCCTTGACGGCGCGCCAAACATCAACAAATCTGAATTGATGTTCCTCGTCCTGGTAGTAGGCGCGCAAAGCGGACGTCAAAATGTCGGTGGCCGTGGCGCCGCTTTGGTAGCGCGCCTCTTCCGCCGAGTAGATGCCGCAGAATTTTTTGACCTGTCGGTCGACTCGGTCAAAGTGACAGCGGATCATTTTAACTGTGCGCTTGCGGGAGCGGTTCGGCTTTATTTGGTGGTAGACCTCGACAACCTTTTCCCAGAAACACTTCCGGGTTTGTTGATTCCCGACGATGGGATCGTACGAGACCGTGATCCAGGCGTTGTACACCGCCATCGTTTCGAGGTTGTTGTACGGATGTCGGCCAAGATCCTCTTCCTCTTCTTCCTCCTCGTCCTCGCCCGTCTGGGGTTGTACACTGCCTCGGCCACCTCCACCGCCTCGCCCACTTCCACCGCCTCGGCCTACTCCCGGCGTGGGATCAACTGGAAAATCCTCCCGGATCTGGTATAATCCCTGCGAAAACCGCGGGACGTTGGGACGAACATATGTATCAAGGTCAAAATTGGGTGGTTGGTACCCCCCCGGCGTCTCCGAACCCTGGGTCCCCGGCGTTGACGAACCTCCACCGCCCAATGTGTTGATCATGTTCTCCCAATCGCCGAATGAGTTGAGATCCCACCCGCCGGAGCCGGAGCCGCCATAGTTGCCCTCGCCGTCGCCGGACATCTTGAGTTGGGTTATGAAAATTTCAGCGAAAATTTGAGAGAAAATTTAGATGATAGGAAGAATAGATGTGTAGTTGTGTGTAAATGAGGATGGGTTTAGGAGTATTTATAGAGTAAAAAATTTAATAAAAAACAAAAAAAATATAAAAAAAAAACAAAAAAACGGTAATAATACCGTTACAAAAAAATTTTTTTTTTATTTAAATTCGAATTTTTTAAAAAAAAATATTTATTGCGTCAGCACGTGACGACGCCCACTCGCGGGTGATAAGTCGTATTCTAGGCCTTGGTTACGGGTCAGTATGATGTGCTTAATTGATTATATTTGCAAAACAGTTGTTTAAAGTGTGCAGGTTAAGCATTCTAGCCAGTAGGGAAGTTTCGGAATGTTCACGTGAAGGAGGCGCCAGCATGATCTCATACTGATCAGTATTCGTGCTAAAACGGCTTGAGATGGAGAAGACGGATAGCTGGGACGGATTACCCACAATTAAGGGCAAAGAAGTCAAATTGCAACGAGGATTTACCCTAAAATCAAGGGTAGCCTCCCTATAAAAGGAAGCCAAATTGGAGAGAGAGGGAGACACATTCACTCATTCACCACCATCTTTAGGTAGAAAGTTCTCTCGGTAGTTTCAGTCTTTCAGCCGTGTCCCGCTTCTTGCCTCGCCGTAGCCATGATCACTTGACGTTCAGATGTTCCCAGAATTCCATTCATCGTCCATTCCAGCCAGCAAGATCGTAGTTTAGAGTCTCATCGCCCGGAGTGGCAAAACACTTTTACATTGCTTTCGTAGTTTAAAATTTCTCGTTTTCCTTACGTTGGATCTTGTTTGCCTTTGGATATTTTCTGCTTTTGAAGTACTTTGTTGAAGATCCGAACGTGTTTATGCTATGAAGTTGATTTCCGTTTCGTTTATTGTGGTGTTTCTTAATTCCCTTGCCTAGTTAGCTTAGATCTAAAGTTTCTCGGTGTTTAAAGTGCTGAATCTCTCAATTCCGTTTACGTAACAAATTTCTTTAGGATAGATAAACAAGTACTGTTTGATCGGAAAGTAGATCGTTGCATGCAAAGCTTAGTTTTAATTTCTGAATCGTTCTTTCATGTTGACCAGTATGCAGAAGTCCAGTTTCAGTGTTTGATTTCAGATTTGATTTCTTAGATTTGGATCTGTGTTTGTGAGTTGTTAATCTGAGTTTTCCGTGTTGAATCTGGAATTGTTATCTGAATTTTGGAAGTGTTTGTTGAAGAAGATGATGTCTATTTCAATTGGAGGGGACCACTTACTTTTCGAGATGCTTTTGCTTTTGTCCTTCACTTTTAGTTAAGCCCTGTCAGCCTAGTCATCAAACTTCCACTACACTCTGAATATTCTGTTTAGCCCAAAATAGAAACCCGTACCTTCCAAATATTTTCTGTTACAAAATTGTCTCCCCATTCCACGTACACAGTTACATTCCAAATGTTTTCCTTACCGTCTGACCAGTAGAACACCTCCTTTAAGTTCCAGCCTAGGTAGCAACTCAACCCAGCGTGGTAGCTAACCAAATCTTCCAAGTGTCACCGCGGTAGTTTAAGAACGCACCATCTCTGTGGGATTCGACCCTTACCACCACTATACTGATCAGTAGAAGTGGGTTGAGGAATCTTTGAAACCAAGGTCTAGGTTAGTTAGGATCTCTATCCTGATCAGTAGGATATATCCTTGCTTGAACGACACCTACGCACCGAGGTCCCTTTCAAATGGCGCCGCTGCCGGGGATGGATAGCGTTATTTGCAATTACTGTGAGTGATACTTCGGTGTATATATTGTGCATAACCTTTCTTTTTTTTTCTTTTTCTTTTCAGTTTATGAGAAGCAGTTCGGCTCCTGACCAGTGGAGGCCGAAGATACTTCAGCGAGGATCGATACTCGTAACCACTCGATCCGGGTTGTCGACGGCTTTATCTGACTTAGGTTCGAGTAGCGACGAAGAGCAATACAACATAGAAGGACCAATACCAGAGGAGATACCACTGTTGGAAGGCATTCCAGTTCAGATGGCCGCCAACGGAGATGAGGATCCAGAGATCGGTACCCTTAACGCGCATACCGAGGGAGAACCGTCGCAAGCCATAGTCGTCACTCCAGGGCAAACCGCCTGCGATGTGAAGCCTCATGTGATCGCGATTCTGCCTACATACTGTGGGAAGAGCTATGAAGGGCCGTATGAGTTTCTGCATGAGTTTTGTAAAATTTGTAGGGCGCAGAGGAGACCAGCAGGAGCGAATGAGGATGATTATAGGTTGAAGGCCTTGCCATTTGTGCTCAAGGGGGAAGCCAACACCTGGTTCATGCGCCTGCCCCCCAACTCCATTGAGACTTGGGCCGATTTCAAGTCAGCATTCCTAGGCGAGTTTTTCCCGTCATCAAAGACAAGCGCGCTGAAAAGGGAAATAACTAATGTGAAGCAAGGGTATGATGAACCCTTGAGCGATTATTGGGCAAGATACATGGGTCTTTTGGAATCATGTCCCAACCATCGCATGGCGGACATTGAAGTGCATCATACTTTCTACGAAGGTATGAACGCGGTAACCAAGGATCTAGCAAATTCATCGTCAGGAGGAAGCTTCACACAATTACGGGTCAGCGAAGCGAAGAGAGTCCTAAGGAAGCTACTGAATGCAAAGAAAGAGTATGACCATTCAAGGGAAGGATACAACCGAGAGCGGTCTGCTGTTGTCTCGTCTGCTGATCAGGAAAATAAACTGGAGCAGAGAATGGACTTGAAGATGGATGAGCTGAAGAAGTCACTTCTGAGTGCGATCGAGAAAAGCACCCCACCACCTCCCCCAGCTGGGAATTACAAAGGTGCAGAACAGGGAAATCAAGGACCGAACTATGAACAGCCTAGTGACTACGTGAATATGGGACAGGTCAATGCTGCGGGGTACTTCAATTCCAGTGGGCATTGGATTCAGGGTAGACAACGGGATGCACCATGGAGGGATCATCCAAACTTTCGATGGGGAGACGGGGGCCAAAATCAGAACCAAGGACAGAACCAGTATAACCCCAATCCAAACCAAAACCCTAACCGTGGACTAGCAAACCCGGACTACCAGCCCAACTGGTCAGGAAGAAACCAACAAACCCAAAATCAAAGCCCACAAAGCCAAAACCCGAGTCCTGTTTATGTACCACCCCACCAGAGAAACTTCCACAGTTTCCAAAATCATCCAAATCATGCACCCCAACACCATCAGAACCAAAATCAGTTTCAAGCCCAGCACCAGAATCAATATCCTCAAGATCAGTACGTCCCTCCTGCCCAGTATAACCAATACCCGCCTAATCAAGGCCAGCAAAACTTCCAGAACTATCAACACCAAGGGCCGAATCATTTCCAAAATCCGAACAGGCCAAGGAGGTCCGTTGAGGACATGATGGGTGAAATGCTAGCGTCACAACAGAGCATCAAAGGAGACTTGCAATCCCATAACGAGGTCGTGCAGGGGATGCAAAATGCCCAGAAAGAACATAAGGCGAACATGGATATGATGAATAGGCAGTTAGCCCAACTGGCCAGTTCGGTGGGTGATTTGAAGGGAAATGCGGGGAAACTACCATCTACAGTCCAAATACCCGAAAAGGCAAATGTGAGTAAGGTTACGTTGAGGTCAGGAACTACTTATGACGCGCCTCAACCCAAACGACCTAGTGGAGGATCTAACGGAACGAAGATAGGAGGCGATACCGTTTCAGCGGAAGAACTAGGGAGGCCTATGCCTCATATGCAGGATCCATTCTTCTTGGATGCTACACCAATTGTAGGAGATGAACCCGAAACCCTACTGACCAGGAAGGAACCTCATCGAGAGGAAGAGCCCAGAATGGAAGCCCAGACTCAGGAACTACCCCGGAAAGACTCCAAGAAGGTTGCTAAGGGACAAGTAGATGAGAAAAAAGGGGAGAAACCATTCCCATTCCGATTTGTTACAAAGAGGAAGAAAGAGAACCCGGTTGACTATTTGTCGATTTTTGGGAAGTTGGATGTCACCATACCATTTCTCCAAGCCGTGAAACTACCCCCTCTTGGGAAATTCATAAAAGACTTCATAGCCGGGAGAGCCCAGAAAGATGGCAAGATTATGGTGGAAGGGATAGCGTCAGCAATAGTGCAAGAGACGTTACCACCCAAGAGAGCCGACCCAGGTATGTTTACCTTACCAATAACTGTTGGAGATGTGAAGGTCGAACATGCAATGTGTGATTTGGGGGCGTCTATAAATGTCATGCCATTGTCTATCTATAACCGGTTGAAGGGAGTGAGGCTGTCAAGTACTAGAGTATTGATCCAACTGGCTGATAGGTCATGCATAAGTCCGGAGGGAGTTTTAGAGGATGTATTAGTTAGAGTGCATGATTTTACATACCCTGCTGATTTTTATGTGATCAAAATGAGTGAGCATGAAGCGAGGGGTCTAGTGGAGTCTTGTTAGGAAGACCATTTTTTAGAACGGCCAAGACGATCGTGGATATGGCTGAGGGGACTATTTGCATTGATTTTCATGGGGAGAAGTTTACCTTTGATATAAATGATGCCATGAAGAAACCTATTGATTCTGAAAATCTATGCTATGTTGATGTGATTGACCCTTTAGTCTAAGATTTTCTTGAGACCGAACTATTGCAGGAGAAACTCCAGGCTTTAGATGTTTATGAACAGGCTGACGTAGAAGCTGCTTTATGGTGTGATCTGATCAGTAGCCAGGGGTTGACCGATGAAGAAATTGAAGGAGCAATCAAGGATTTTTGTCAAAAGTCGGAGTTCATAGGAGCCGCAGGGGCTCAGCTACCAGTCAGTATAGAAGAACCATCAGAAGGAGATTTAGAAAAAGGGGAAGAGTCCGAGAAAAACCCCCTAACCGAAGACACACTTCCACCCCAAGTTGAGCTGAAGAAGTTACCCTCGAATTTGAAGTATGCCTTCCTCGGAGGTGAGGACTCCTATCCAGTGATCATCAGCAGCAGCCTTACGAAGGAACAAGAAGCTAGGCAACTGACCGTGCTGAGCAAGAACAAGAAGGCGATTGGATGGAGTCTTACAGATTTAGTTGGAATTAGCCCCGACGTCTGCATGCACCATATTAGGCTGGAAGAGGGAGCAAAGGCACATCGAGATGCCCAAATGAAAGTAAACCCTAACATGCGAGAGGAAATATTGAAGGAAATCTTGAAGTTGTTGTCGCTAGGGATTATCTATTCAGTGCCAGACAGTGAGTGGGTCAGCCCGATCCACATGGTTCCAAAGAAGTCGGGAATCCAAGTCGTCCAAAATGAGAGGAATGAGCTGATTCCAACGAGGCTAGTCACGGGTTGGCGAATGTGCATCGATTACCGCAAGCTGAACAATGCAACAAGGAAGGATCACTTCCCTCTGCCTTTTATCGACCAGATGTTGGAGCGACTCGCTGGGAAGAAGTACTTTTGCTTCTTGGATGGGTACAGCGGATATTTCCAAATCTACGTGGATCCTGAAGACCAGGATAAGACCACCTTCACTTGCCCATTCGGAACTTATGCATACCGGCGCATGCCTTTCGGCCTATGCAACGCTCCAGGTACGTTTCAACGTTGCATGATGAGCATATTTTCTGATTTGATTGAGGATTGCATAGAGATATTCATGGATGACTTTACGGTCTACGGAGACTCGTTCGATTCTTGCCTTCATCATTTGGATATAGTTCTTGAGAGATGTCAAGCGAAGAATTTGGTTTTGAACTTTGAGAAGTGCCATTTTATGGTCACCGAAGGGATTGTTCTGGGACACGTGGTCTCGGAAAGGGGAATCCAGGTGGATCGAGCAAAGGTGGACGTTATATCTAAATTACCGTTCCCTACTGATCAGAAGGGGATTAGGGGTTTTCTGGGGCATGCCGGATTTTATCGACGATTTATTAAGGATTTCTCCAAAATCGCCCAACCCCTTACCAGGCTACTTCAAATGACGTGGAGTTCATTTTTGATGAGCAATGCAAGGCTGCTTTCAATCTTCTCAAGGAAAAGCTGATATCCGCACCTATCATACGGGCTCCTGACTGGGACCATCCTTTCGAAGTAATGTGCGACGCCAGCGACTTTGCGGTAGGGGCCGTGCTGGGTCAGAAGATCGATGGGAAGAGGTACGTAATTTTTTATGCGTCCAAGACCTTGAATCAAGCCCAGCGGAATTACGATACCACTGAAAAGGAGATGCTGGCAGTGGTGTATTCTTTCGAGAAGTTCCGGCCATATTTGTTGGGATCCAAGGTCATAGTATATACTGACCATGCAGCCATTAAGTATCTGGTTGCCAAGAAGGAATCCAAACCACGCTTGATCCGATGGGTACTCTTGTTACAAGAATTTGATTGGGAGGTGGAAGATAAGAGAGGAGTCGAGAACAAGGTGGCAGACCATTTGAGCAGAATAATGCAAGATGGAAACAGTGACGAAGTGCATGATAAGTTTCCAGAGGAACATTTATGTGAGGTGATTTTTGCGCCCAGGAAAATTGATTGGGAAGAAGTGTACAAACTTACTGGTCAGAATGATACAGCAAAAGGAAAGGAGAAGGTAGGGCAGGAGCCATGGTATGCGGACCTGGCCAACTACCTAGTAACTGGAGAACTTCCAGAAGCACCAAGTGTTACCAAGGCACAAAGAATGAAGATCAAGAGTGAAGCAAAATACTACTTTTGGGACGACCCCTACCTATGGAGGGTAGGATCCGATCAAGTGATAAGAAGGTGCATTCCTGACTGGGAGCAGCGGGATGTTCTAACCCACTGCCATTCGTTAGCATGCGGAGGACATTTCGGATCCAAGAAGACGGCAAGGAAGATTATGGATAGCGCCTTTTATTGGCCAACACTCAACAAAGATGCGTACGAGTTCTGCAGAAGTTGCGAGCGTTGCCAACTGACCGGTGGAATATCTGCCCGGGACGAAATGCCGCAGGTACCCATAATAGTTTGCGAGCTATTCGACATATGGGGAATGGATTTCATGGGGCCTTTTCCTTCGTCCTATGGCAATCTGTATATCCTAGTCGCGGTAGATTACGTCTCCAAATGGGTAGAAGCCAAGGCCACAAGTACGTGTGAAGCAAAGGAGGTGGCCAAGTTCTTAAAGAGTCATATCTTCAGCCGGTTCGGAGTTCCAAGGGCGATCATATCAGATCAAGGTACACACTTCTGTAATCGCACAATTGAAGCCTTAATGAAGAAATACGGTGTGCACCATAGACTTTCAAGCCCGTACCATCCGCAAGCCAATGGTCAAGCTGAGATCTCTAACCGTGAGATAAAGAAGATTTTGGAGAAGACTGTGAACACTTCGAGGAAAGACTGGAGTGTGAGGTTAGAGGATGCTCTCTGGGCGTATCGAACAGCCTACAAAACCCCCATAGGCATGTCCCCTTACCGGATCGTTTTTGGGAAGATGTGCCATTTACCGGTAGGGATCGAGCATCGAGCATACTGGGCAGTACAGAAAGTGAATATGGATGCTACAGCCTGCGAAAAGGAAAGGAAGCTGCAGCTGCAGGAGCTTGAGGAACTTAGATTGGAGTCATTCGACTCAGCCATGTGGTACAAGGAGCGAACCAAACTGTGGCATGATCGAAATCTGAGAACTAAGGAGCTCCACGTTGGCCAGAAAGTACTACTCTTCCAGTCAAGATTGAAGCTTATGCCAGGGAAACTCAAGTCCAAATGGACAGGACCTTACATCATAACTGCACTCAGATCCAATGGAGCAGTAGAAATTTCAGGGAGTTTTCCTAACTCGGAACCTTTCATAGTAAATGGACATAGGTTGAAAATATTCAGGGAGAATAGCGAAGTGGGTGTAGTGGATGAAATTCCACTGCAAACACTTACATCGGTTTCATACTGATCAGTAAGATAGGAATTTGGAATTCCACATGGCTAGTTCCATTTTGATAATTTTCTGCGTATACTGGCCAAGTAGGATTCCAAATTACCCAAGAAAGGTGTAAATATTGTAAATACGTAATTAGTCTTTGCATGTCAGATAATTTCTAAGAAAATCCAAAAATATTTTCGGGCCTTAATTTTAATTTGGAGTACACATTGACCAAGAGACTACCTATTTGGTGCTATTTCAATTCTAATTTAGGAGCCCATTTGAATTATTTCCCTTATTAGGCAAGTAATGGTAGGTTTCGAGAAAAGACGAAATTTTGAATTAAGACTTATGCAGCTTTTGCAGGGTGGCAGCGGCTGGAGTGGCGTGGAGCAGAGAGAGTAGACGCGATAGCCAATCAGGGGCCAGCATTCCTAACCGCCTTCCGTCCAAGCGTCGCGACCGGCAACTCCCTATAGCCGGTTGTAACCACCTGCAACTGCTATCTCTCGCCTAAATTAAACGACCGTCCCAAACTTTATCCCTCACAAACCCTCATTTTCAAATTCCCTTTTTCAAGAGATATTATCCCATACTCTCTCAAGAAAGCGTAAATCACAAACCCTCATTTTCTTCCATTTTCTCCCAGATATCAAGACCAAATTCCACTCTTTACAAGCCCTAATTTTCAGCCATGGGGAAGAAAGCATTTGCTACCAAAATCAAACCGCCCTCAAAGAAAACCAGTGAGGAAGGAAACCTTGAAATACCACCACCACTAAACCCACAACATCCCGCGCCAACACAACAAGCCCCGCCGATGGTCTCTCTGGATGCAATGGCGGAGTTTCTCCGATTGCAGGATCCGAATAGGAATTGGGCAGCGGAGTTAGAGTATTTTAACCAAGGTAGAGGGCAAGGGAGCGGAGCCGGAGCAACTCATGCGGCAACCATGCCAGTAACCACTACGCAACCCTTGACCCCTATTTCATCTACATTGCCGATTCCGTCGATGATTCCCCAAGAAAGCAACCCCCCAACTGAAGCCGAAATGACAGAGACGGAAGGAATTTTTCCGATGACCCAGGAAGCCGAACTTGAGGATCTCGAGGCCATTGCGGCTTATTATGCCTTTGATGAAGAAGAAAGAGCGGAAAGGCTGAGAAGGGAGCAACAAGACCAGGAAGGGGGAGAAGGAATTGAGGAGACGCCAGAAGTGGAAGCGGTTCGCCAAGAAGTAATTAGGGAGGAGATCGACCTGAATAAGTCGGCCCAAAAGCGCGGCCTCATGACGGAAACGGAGTTTGAATCAATAGTGGAAGAGGTGAATCGCAGGGAAGATACTGCTCTAATGGCTGAGGGTCTAGACCTCGCATCGAGGGCAGTAGGAGAGGATGAACAAGCTTTTACAGAACCCATACCGAAGGATAAGACATCCCAGTCAGTAGGGGAAGAGGAGAGGGAAGAACAGAGTGAAGAGAAAGGGCCAGAGCCAGTTGATACCCAAGTGGAAGCAGGGGATGATCGAATGCAAGTAGATGAGGAGAGACCAACCGCAGACACTCAAGTACCGGAAGCTGTGGCGCCTCCCGTCTTAAAACCCCACCCAGTGAAGCGGCAATTGGTTCTGAAGACACGGGTATCTCAGCGATGCCTGGGCAAAAGAGCAGCCAGCAAGGCCAAGACAAGCACGGCTGAGAACCCAGTAGAGATCGAGAGCGAGGAAGAACAAGCCACTCCAACGAAGGCAGGGGGTGAACCTGCACAGCCTACTGCTCAGGAGGAAGAAGCACAATATCAGCGAGCCAGAAAGAGGAAAGGGAAAGCTCCAATCAGAAGAAAGCAGTAACAAAGAGGTCCAGGGCAGCAAACACAGGAATTGTGATTACCGAAGCTTCTCAGAGGATCCCATCGAGCCGGCAAGAGCAGAGTGATAGTGAGTATGAGATTAGTGAGGAGTCTGCATCGGATAGTGATGAGTCCGTGGAAGAGGAGGAATATGGGGAACAGTCGCTCCCAGGTGATCACCGAGAGCTTGTCCACCCACCAGTGGAGAGGCTCCGATATAGAAGATGGACCATGGATTTCACAAATGAGATCGCCGAGGAGATGAAACTCTTCGAGAAGCAGAAACTGAAGGATACCTTCGAGAGTCTGGACGATGGCAGCAAGGAAATTAAGTGCGGCAAGGTAATACACTACCCTTCTCTGGATGAACTAGGTGTTCGTGACCAATTCCTTGCTTATATAAATGCTTTGGGTTTTGAGTGGCTACTGCAAAATGGGGATCCACGTATCAGTGTGAGATTAGCGAAGGAGTTCTTCACTACCTTTCGGTTTAAGGTGACAACGGACCTGGATGAAGTGTCCATTAGTTTTAGATTGTTTGCGGCAGAGTTTAGTATGAACTTGATAGAGTGGACATGTCGGATGGGCATGTGTACATTGGAAGAAGCGATCAGTTCTGAGTGGAGAGACAGGGAGAGGGGTATCCCTCGTAGGCACGTGGATTTTGATCAACAGGAGGCCTGGGCTGAACTTACTCACCCCGGCGCAGGAGAATTCGCGTCCACTGTTTCCCGTTCCATCCATTTCAATGATCCAGTTCTGCGACTAATACAGCTCCACCTTGATGCCAACCTGCTGGGCCAATCTAACTCAGCCGTCCGCACTTCAATGACGGAGTTGTATCTCCTTTGGTGCGCAAGACAGGGACGCAAGCTGCATCTTGGATTTTGGACGGCATATCAGTGCCACTTGATCGCTACGCACCCTGCCAGAAACCTCACTCTTTGCCACATTGTGGGAGCTTTCGTAGGCAACAACCTCATTATCACTGAGGCTGCAGACTTGTCTCCGCTGCCCATGGATTATTCGACATACCTTACTTCGTTAGGACAAATGCGGTCTACATGAGGGTGGGACGACCGCAATTTTATGCAATGGGTGAGGAAGCCACGGCAGGAGGAAGAGTCGCGTTATTGGAAAGGACGGTTACTGAATTGGCGGAGGAGAACAGCCAGATAAGGGCAGAAATGATCGGATTGGCATCGAACCAGGAACAGCGTCAAGCCAGAATGGAGAAGGAAATGGATGAGGTTAGAGAGGAGAATAAGCAATTGAAAGCAGAGATGGTCAAGCTAGCGGCAGTAGTGGAACGGGTGTTGAAGGAATCTGCGGAGCAGAGGATACTGACCCAGAGGCAAGCGTCTATGGAAGTGATCGTGACTAAATTAGGAGAGGAGAACCACAAGATACAGACGGAGATGAATAGGATGTTGTCCGTGATCGACAATATCCTAGAGGAGGTGAGCCACCAGAGGGCGGCTGAAGCTATGAGAGTAAGGGGCAGTGTAGCCCAGGATACCGGACCAAGCGGCCATGCTGGCCAGGATGTTGAACCACAAGTCCCAGAGACCGTAGTGAAGGAGCAAGAGGAAGAGAAAGCCGAGGTGCCGGCAACTGCCGAGGAGCCGGCAAAGGATGATGAGAACCAAGCTGGAATGGAGACAGACCAACCGGAGGACCAACCGATAGAACGACCTGCACCACCTGCCCCACGAAGGAGCAGGAGACTCCGATAGACCCCCCCTACTGACCAAGTTAGTTTTTCTTTTTAAGTTTCAGTTTTTCTTTTCACTTTTCATATTGTTGTTATGAGTTGGTTTTTGTTTAGGTAGTATAATTTGTGTTTGCGCGCAAACCCCACTTCATAACACTTAGCCTATTCCATAGTCTAAGTGTGAGAAGTTAAGGGTTTGTTTCTTTGAAGCATGTTTTCTTTGTTTTGTTTGTCTTGTTTTCTATGTCGCATGCATGTTAGCTCACACTTAGCCCATTGCATGGTCTAAGTGTGAGGAGTTTGTATATATGTGTTTGTGGTTATGTTTTGTTGATCTCTGTATAGGTGATAAAACCTCTCTCACTTAGCCTATTCCATAGTCTAAGTGTGAGAAGTTTTTGTTTTAGTTTTGCTGTTTGTTGTCTGTGTGCCATCGTACTGGCCATTACCTTTTCCACTTCACAGCCTTATCTGAGGGCAGACACTTGTGAAGTGAGAGGGGGGACGCAATGGCCAGTAGGATGTATGTATATATGTGTAGTCTTTGTGTTTGTGCTTTTGTTTTGTTTTGTTAGGTCTAGTTTTATGTTGTGTGTGATTGGGCTTAAAACTCAACCGTCTTGAGCTGAAGGTGAGGGGAATTGAGGGAGATAGGACATGCTGGAAAACCTAAACCATCCCCGTTAGTACCTCCTAGTCAGGATAGATGAGGTGAGTATGAGAGAAAAGCCCATACTTAGAGCCAAACACGAAAGCCCTCTAAAAATGTGAGTTATAAGCCTTAAAGTGGAACCACTTTCCACATATATTGGAAAGAAAAGAGAGGCTGCCACAATTCGCCTAGGGTGAAGTGATCACTGGTAGCAAATACTGAAGGCAGTAGGAACCCCCCCCCCCCCGTTTAAAAAAAAAAAACCCGCCTTTAGAACCCTTTCTTCTTTATATACCCAGATAAACACCCCAGCCGATTGGGACTGTGTAAGGCATGAAACAAATGGAGCTTACTGGCCAGGAAGAAGTGCGGAAAAGCAGAAACCAGCTGGGCGAAAAAGTTAGAAGAAAATCGACCAGGGAGTCATTCCCAGTCCAAAAAGTTAGAAGAAAAGCAATTGTGGTGAGCATAATGAGAGAATGCAGTCCTAACATTCCTGGTGAGGTATGAGTGACTGAGCGAACCTAGTGTTGGGCCGAGAGTGTGGGCGATCTTGACAAACAGATATACTGACTGGAAGAGAAAAGGGGGGTGGCAGAAGTTCAAGGCTGTCTAAGGCCGGATTGCACCTGATCCAGAGGGGAGGGATGGTTGAAAATATAGCCCGATCTATGTGTTTTCAGTCTTTTATGTGTTTATGTTTCGCTGTGTTTGTTTGTGTTTTTCTTTGCGTCATAGTTTAGAGTCTAAGTTAGGTAGAGTCGGTCAGGGGAGTAACCAGGCTAGAATTCGACTTATTCTTTTCTTTGTTTGTTCTTCACGCTTGAGGACAAGCATGTGGTAAGTGTGAGCAGTTTGATAAGTCGTATTCTAGGCCTTGGTTACGGGTCAGTATGATGTGCTTAATTGATTATATTTGCAAAACAGTTGTTTAAAGTGTGCAGGTTAAGCATTCTAGCCAGTAGGGAAGTTTCGGAATGTTCAGGTGAAGGAGGCGCCAGCATGATCTCATACTGATCAGTATTCGTGCTAAAACGGCTTGAGATGGAGAAGACGGATAGCTGGGACGGATTACCCACAATTAAGGGCAAAGAAGTCAAATTGCAACGAGGATTTACCCTAAAATCAAGGGTAGCCTCCCTATAAAAGGAAGCCAAATTGGAGAGAGAGGGAGACACATTCACTCATTCACCACCATCTTTAGGTAGAAAGTTCTCTCGGTAGTTTCAGTCTTTCAGCCGTGTCCCGCTTCTTGCCTCGCCGTAGCCATGATCACTTGACGTTCAGATGTTCCCAGAATTCCAGTCATCGTCCATTCCAGCCAGCAAGATCGTAGTTTAGAGTCTCATCGCCCGGAGTGGCAAAACACTTTTACATTGCTTTCGTAGTTTAAAATTTCTCACTTTCCTTACGTTGGATCTTGTTTGCCTTTGGATATTTTCTGCTTTTGAAGTACTTTGTTGAAGATCCGAACGTGTTTATGCTATGAAGTTGATTTCCGTTTCGTTTATTGTGGTGTTTCTTAATTCCCTTGCCTAGTTAGCTTAGATCTAAAGTTTCTCGGTGTTTAAAGTGCTGAATCTCTCAATTCCGTTTACGTAACAAATTTCTTTAGGATAGATAAACAAGTACTGTTTGATCGGAAAGTAGATCGTAGCATGCAAAGCTTAGTTTTAATTTCTGAATCGTTCTTTCATGTTGACCAGTATGCAGAAGTCCAGTTTCAGTGTTTGATTTCAGATTTGATTTCTTAGATTTGGATCTGTGTTTGTGAGTTGTTAATCTGAGTTTTCCGTGTTGAATCTGGAATTGTTATCTGAATTTTGGAAGTGTTTGTTGAAGAAGATGATGTCTATTTCAATTGGAGGGGACCACTTACTTTTCGAGATGCTTTTGCTTTTGTCCTTCACTTTTAGTTAAGCCCTGTCAGCCTAGTCATCAAACTTCCACTACACTCTGAATATTCTGTTTAGCCCAAAATAGAAACTCGTACCTTCCAAATATTTTCTGTTACAAAATTATCTCCCCATTCCACGTACACAGTTACATTCCAAATGTTTTCCTTACCGTCTGACCAGTAGAACACCTCCTTTAAGTTCCAGCCTAGGTAGAAACTCAACCCAGCGTGGTAGCTAACCAAATCTTCCAAGTGTCACCGCGGTAGTTTAAGAACGCACCATCTCTGTGGGATTCGACCCTTACCACCACTATACTGATCAGTAGAAGTGGGTTGAGGAATCTTTGAAACCAAGGTCTAGGTTAGTTAGGATCTCTATCCTGATCAGTAGGATATATCCTTGCTTGAACGACACCTACGCACCGAGGTCCCTTTCAGCGGGCCGGCGAGTGGGCGTCACGCACGACGCCGGGCTGCGCCACGTCGCCTAGGCGCGTGGCGAGACAGCTCGTCTCGTGGCTAACCGAGGCGAGACGCGCGACGAGACGGGACGAGATGGAGGCTGCAACGCGTCTCGCCGGGGTCTCGTCTCGCTGAGACGAGACGCGAGACGCCGGCGAGACCCGTTGTGGATGGTCTTAGGCTCTGCAGCTCTGAGCACTGTCTGAAACCTGGTGAAATCTGCTCTGAGACCATGTTTATCAGCAACCCCCAACCCAACCCAACCATCCATTTTTTCAATATTTAATTCATTTCTATCTCCGCCACATCATCTTCCACATCATTAATATTCATCCAACCCAACCACACATATTTTCATGGTTTATCAATGACCACCCAACCACACTATTATATATTTATTTTTACATTTTTTTAATACTATTATTATTACATGAAATACTTATTATTGTAAATTTATCGAAAAACGTAATAAATGACAAACTAAAAATTATAAAAACAAATAAATAAAAAACATAAATTACATTCATTCAAATACGAAATTGAAAATACATAATTAGTGCTCATACATAAGATGAAAACTAGACATTCAATTGTAATTGCCGAATTTGGCCCATATATGCTCTACCAAATCGTTTAGCAGAGCTTTGTGATCTTCTCTGTTTTGAAGTTGGACTTTATTTTTCATGTAAGAAGCTAGACTCGCAATCCTATTCGTAGAATATATGAAATCATTATTCGCATCTCCATCTTCATTTTCACGACTACTTTGTCCAAGTCAATCTTGAATAAATTCTGCTGGATCACAGTAGTTCGAATACGTGCTTCTTTCGTCTTTCACTATCATATTGTGCAAGATTATGCAAGCAATCATTATTTTTCCCATAATATCACGATCCCAAATAAGACATGGACATTTGATAAAAGCAAAACGAGCTTGCAAAACACCAAAAGCTCGCTCAACATCTTTTCGCGCGGACTCTTGATGTTGAGCAAACAACTTGTGCTTCATCGTTTGTGGACCTGGGATATATGCCATCAGTGAGATAATATCCCATATTTTTTTCGTGGCCATTTACTATGTAATTGACCTTCGGTGCTCGACCTTCCAAAATATCATCAAACACAGGAGATTGATCAAGCACGTTAATATCATTTCTCGAATCTGGAGTTCCAAAAAAAGCATGCCATATCCACAGATCTTGAGATGCTACTGCTTCCAAGATGATTGTCGGACTCCCGCTTCTTTCGGCATATTGTCCAGCCCATGAAGTGGGACAATTCTTCCATTCCCAATGCATGCAGTCAATACTACCCAACATGCCTGGAAACCCATGTTGTTCTCCAATATGCAGAAGTCTTGCCAAGTCTTCTTCATTGGGCTTTCGCAAGTACTCATCGCCAAAGTTAGAAATTACACCTTCAACGAACTTGATGAGAGATTTGCGAATGAGTTGTGCACTCATTCTCAAATATTCGTCGTACAAGTCGGTCGCTGCCCCGTAGGCCAACATCCTCATCGCTGCTGTACATGTCTGAATTGCAGACATACCAAGTCGACTAGTAGCATCACGCTTTTGCACAAAAAAGTTGTCAATGTCGATGAGCTTATTCATTATTTTTTAGAACAAAGGTTTTCGCATGCGATACCTTGTTCGGAAAAAAATCTGGAGGATAGATTAGATCTTCAGCAAAGTACTGCTCGAAAATAGTATCATGACCCTCTTCGCGTTTCCTTTCAATGTATCTCCTTTTAGCTCTAGCCGTCTGGGTTGCAGGTGGTGAAGGCAAGGTTGTTGGCCAAATAGCTATATCCTCGATTAGTTGATCGAATTGCTGATTTTGTTCAACAATTTTTTCTTCCCATTCATTGTCTTCAAGAAGATTGAAAGCTTCAAAATTAAAACTTGATGACATTTTTTAGGGAGAGTTGGATCAATAATTGTGAGAAGATTTGTGTGTAATTTTCTTGAAGCATATAGGTGAATATATATATAAGCAATTTGTTGAGCATAGGATTCCACTACTACCATTTGTGAGCACATGACATAACTTTGGATTCCACCACCACCACTTGTGATAGAAATGATTTGTCATGTAGTCATACTTTAATTTTCGTGATCATATGGGATGTCATTGGATTCCACCACCAACACTTGTGATAGAAATGACTTGTCATGTAGTCATACTTTGATTTTCGTGATCACATGGGTTGTCATTGGATTACACCACCAAGATTTGTGATAGAAATGACTTGTCATGTAGTCATACTTTGATTTTCGTGATCACATGGGATGTCATTGGATTCCACCACCAACACTTGTGATAGAAATGACTTGTCATGTAGTCATACTTTGATTTCCGTGATCACATGGGTTGTCATTGGATTCTTCAACCACTTGTGAGCACAATTCATCTATTCACGCTTTAATTAAAGGGCTTATCACATAAACTGGAAGTTACATAAGCAACAGAAATTAAATATTACATAATAAGCAACAGAAATTAAAGATTACGTAATAAGCAACAAAAATTGAAGATTACATAATAAGCAACAGAAATTGAAGATTACATAATAAGCAGCAGAAGTTGAAATTACATACTAAGAAACATACATTGAAAACAGATAAACTACGATCACTTCCCAAACAATTCTGCAATGAGATTGCGTTTCAGATCTTCTTCTTCTGGAGTTAAGTCCCTCCTAGCCATCAGCGGAGAAAGGATAGCTGCCTTGATGTTCCGTTCCTGAATATCACTAGCTGCTTTGATCTTCCGTTCCTGAATATCACATTCCCTTTCACGCGTGACTCTCATTTCACCCAGTGCTGCAGTGAAATCATTAGGAATTGTATATGATGGTGTTGCAACTTCTTTGTCTTTTCTTTTAGCCTTAGCCTTAGCTTGATCTCTTCCAATAGGACGTTGCAATGTTGAAGAACGACTCTCAGGAGTGGAGTCGATTTGAGGTCCTCCTTCCTCACTAGTCCTCGACCTTTTTGAGCTCCCACGACTTTCTTCAAGACTATCTTCATCTGGGTGGAAACGCGTTGAACCAGTGCTATTCAATTTCAATTCCCACTTGGGATTGAGTCTCATCACCTCCTCAAACACCTTATGTTGAGTAAATTTGCTCTTACCATAAAGTTGTTGAGCGGATTTCTCAATGTCCACTTTAGACTGGCCACTCGTAGCTCGATCATGCGTTTTTTTGTATGCACCAACCCATTTTGAGACATTTGCGTTGAGTCGTTTGTAGCGCTGTTTCAATTAATCCAAACTTCTTTCTTCACCAATTGCCATAGATGGTTACTAGTTTGGTTGGTGCCAACAACTGCATTCGTGCTCACGAAACACCAAGCAGACATTAATGCCATGTCTTCTTGCTCACTCCAACCATGTGGGGGTGTTTACAGCACTCTTGGTTTGTGATATGGCTTGGCTTGAATGTTGATTTTGAAATGAACTTTGAAATTGCTCAGAATTCAGAAAATCATCAAAGCTAGGGAAATAATCTTGAGAAGGGTTAACATTTTGGGAAGGGTTGAAGTCTTGGGAAGGGTTGAAGTTTTGAGAATCGGAGAATATATTATTCTCATCATCTTCCATAGCTAGCAACAAGAGAAACTAAAAAATATGAAATTCTACTAAACAATAAGGATTATAGGAGGAGAAAAGATAATATTTTTTTGTGTGCAAAACTATAGCAAATGTGGTCTCTATTTATAGAGGAAGAAAAATTATGAATCTTGGTATAAATTTTATAATTTTTAATACAATATATTAAAGATATATTAATTATTAAAAATAATAATATCAGCCAATGAAATTGTGTCATTTGGCACAATCTCATTAGCTGATATTATTAAATGAGAAGAGAGACCGAAGGTCGGTTTGAGGAGAGAAGGAGACTTGGGTCGAGGAGAGAGGGAGAATATGTATTGCATTTATTTTATTTTTTTAATTAAGTTTCTGACGCGGAGGTCGACTCAAAGCAGCGATAAACATGGTCTGAGAATCGGTTGTTGGAGAAATCGAGGCGCTGTATTAAGGTGCAGAAGAAGGATGGGAGTGGTCCGGAGAAGCTGTTGTTGCTGACATCAAAGGCTTGTAGCTTCGACGCCTTGTCAAGAAACGAGGATTTGATTGTGCCTTCGAATGAATTGCACGACAAGTTGAAGGTGGTGGTGGTGTTAGGCAGATTGTCCGAGGCTGAGAGGGCGTCGCCTGAGAGGCGATTGAGGCTCAAATCGATCAGCTGCAGGGTGGTGAGTGGGGTGAAGAATTTATCCGGGAGGGGGCCAGAGAGGGCGTTGCGAGAGAGATTGAGACTCGAGAGGGCGGTTAGGTTCATGACCGAAGGCGACATGGTGCCAACTTGGCCTCGTGACGGAAGCCATAGAGTGGTAACTCTGCTCGAGCCATCGCAACCAACACCCTCCCAGCTGCAGCAGTCCGCGGAGAGGGACCAGTTGAGGGGAGGCGTGGCGGAGATGCTTAGGTTGAACGAGGATAAAGAATCGCGATCGAGCTGATTGCAGGAGCCATTAATTGTAGATATCGATATCGCTACTACAAGTATGGCTACCGATATATTTAAATGCATAACGAGAGAATTCAAGAGCATGGCTGCTTCAATTGATTAGAGTATATGAGAGAGAGAGGGGATGACATAGGCATGGAACAATATTATAAATATAATGTCTAAATAAAGAAAAAAAGTGTTTACTTTGAAACATAAATTCATGAACTATTGTTTGTGTGTGTTTGTCATCATTCTTGCGAGATTATTTTCCATTTTTAGGAGAAAAGAGACCACTTTTTTTTATATTTATGAGATGGAGAAATGATGGGCGTGTTGTTGAGTGTATCTGTGGATGACCATGCCACATTTTGTTGTCCTTTTTGTCAAATTTATATCCACATTGATAATGATGGATTAAGTTAAACAAATGTGAGGAAAATGATACAGCAATTTCCTATGTGGATTTTTTACTAAAATTTATTTTTTTTCACACGCTATTAGAATAGAAATCATAGTAAAAGAAGCGCGTTCATGAATTATATAAATATTTATACAGCCAAAGTCAGGTCTCGTGAGAATTCTGGGAAATAGTTCGGGCTTGATTGATTGGTAGTAATACGTCCGAAAGAGATAGTTATATAGGCATTTTTTAGCTGATTGATTGGAATGTTAGTCTACCCACTTGACCCGCTAAAATTTTGTTTATTATCTACCATTCACATAATAGGCAATATCACCAACACCCCTCCGATAGTGTGAAACCCAAATTTCCCGATAAAATTTAGGGCACTTTGCAGACCATTTTGCCCTTCAATTCCTCTTCTTCTTCGTTGTGGCATCACCCCCAAATTGAAGTGATAGCTCCAACACTTGAGTTTCTCCAACTGTGGCCATAAGAGGACGATCGATTTAGAGGCGAAGGTATTAGCGTAGAAATGACAAACGAACTAACTCAGACTAAGGTGTGTCTATTTCCCCTCAATTGGCTTCCCCCTGTTACCCATTTTGATTGAATTCACAAATCGATTTTGCTGATATGTTTCTGATATGGCATCGAAGGGTTAGGGTTCCTTTTGTTACCATTTTTTGTCGAATTCTGAAACCGATTTTGCATTTCTGGTCTGATATTGCGTCGAAGGGTTTGGGTTCCCCTCTGTTACCATTTTTGGTCGAATTCACCAATCGTTTTTGCATTTACAGTTCTAGTTCTGTTATTGCGCTGAAGGGAGAGGGTTCCCTCTGTAACCATTTTTTGTTGAATTTCACGAATGGATTTCGCAATTAAAGGTTCTGATATTGCATCGAAAGTTAGATATAATGTTTTTTATTGACCACTTGTTCCACGAATTTGAAGTAAGGGATCAGTCATTCAATTCTGAATTGGTTATTGTGTTGAAGGTGTAAGTGAATTTGCATTGAAGTCTAGATTCAATGAATGAGATGTAGAATTTATTATGTGTGTTGTACCGAAGTATACTCAAAATGTAGAAAGATTTCTGTAATTTGAATAAATTGATATCCTAATATTCCTGCAGTTTGGACTAAGCATCTTAGAAACTATGTTGATACCAGTATCTTGTTATGGTTTCCAGTTGGTTGACGAAACAAATTTATGATTTTTGTGGCAATCATTTTTAGCTATTGAAATCAATAATTCTCTATTTTGCATCGTTCTTTAGGTTGCACGTCGGCGGAAAGAGCTATCATACTTCATGCTAGTGCTAGAGGAGATAATTACGAGCCATCGCTTGAATATGTTGGTTATTTGGATGTTAATCTCCATTATCATATCCAAGAAGACCAAAAAAACTAGAAGGTTTTGGACAAATAGGTTTTCATTGCTCGAGCGCATTCCAACGAATGTACACCATATCAACAGATTGGTTGGTGTAACTGATAGGTCCTGCATGGATAATCTACGCATGGATAGAAACACATTCGGTCGACTATGTCGTTTATTGAATGATGTCAGTGGTCTTGTGGATAAGAAATTTGTCACCGTTGAAGAAATGGTAGCAATGTTCTTGGGTATACTAGCTCACCACAATAAAACTCGTGTGGTTGGTTTCCATTTCCTCCGCTCATCGCAGACCGTTTCTCGCTACCTGCACGTTGTCTTATATGGAGTGCTAAAGCTTCATGAGATTTTGCTAGTGAAACCTGAACCTGTTGATGAAAATTGCACCGACGCAAGGTGGAAGTGGTTTAAGGTTTGGTTATTTGTGTAAATTAATAGTTGATTGAATCTTATATACTTATCTCCAATTGAACTAATCCATCTCACTTGGTGTTACTCCTTCAAAAGGGTTGTCTAGGAGCATTGGACGGGACATATATCAACGTTCGTGTTCCTACCACAGATCTTCCCAGATATCGCAATAAGAAATGACAAATAGCCACCAAAACATTGGCTCTATGTGACCGTCGTCTAAGATTTGTCTATGTGTTACCTGGGTGGGAGGGATCTGCTGGGGACTCGAGGATATTGCGAGACGCGCTCAGTAGACCACTTGGCTTCAAAGTACCAAGAGGTATTATATAATTTATTGTAATTTTTGGCTCAGTAGTTCCACGTTTGTTTTATATGTTCCTATAGCTTTGTATTGTCTTACGCAGGATAATACTATTTGTGCGACAACGGGTATGAGAATAGTGAAGGCTTTATCACTCCATACAAAGGAGTTAGATACCATTTGAAAGAATGGGGACCCTCTTGTCATGCCCCTCAGACACCGGCAGAATTGTTCAACATGCGCCATACCAAGGCTCGGAACATCATAGAGCGCGCCTTTGCTGTGATGAAAATGCGCTGGGGGATTCTTCGCAGTTCAAGCTTTTATCCAATTGATGTGCAAACAAATCTTATTAATGCTTGTTTTTTGCTCCACAATTTCATTCGCGGTCAAATGGAGATTGATCCTCTTGAAGTGCAAATGGATAGCCAAGGGGATGATGGCAGTCGATCTGATCCTGATGATGATCGAGTGGATTTCATACAGAGCATCGAACCTACCACCGCATGGGCTAAGAAGAGAGAAGATTTAGCAGCTGAAATGTGGCTTGATTTCAATGCATAATTTGTTGATGAAACTGTTCTACTTTAGAACTTGTTTTCATTTTGATTTTAGGATTTTCGATATATTCCTGATGGTACTTTGAAATAGACAGAATTTTATATGCACTAGTTGATTTTATGGAAGCTATTGATCCATTAGAAATTGCTACCAATTCTAATTTTCTTGGTCATTGTGGACTACCATTGTCATTAGTTTCAATCTGTTTTTGTTTCTTTCTCCACAATGTTGCTCACATTTTGCTAAGTATCCATTATATTATGTACAAATGAATTGCAGAGTTTGCAATAGCAAAATATTAGTCAAATTGAGGGATTTTTTGGCTCCCGAAAAGTAAACATGGTAAGCAAAATTTTAGTCATTTTGAGGGATTTTTGGCTCCCAAAAAGCAAACAAGGTAAGCAAAATTTTAGTCAAATTGATGATTATTTTTTGCTCCCATAGATTACGCAAATTCTCAAACATATTAAGATAACTTATGGAAAACAAATGTAACTTTCTCAAACAAGCAAATTCTCAAACATATTATGCAAACTTTCGGTAAACAAAGGCAACACTGATCACTTCCATTAGAATGAGGAAATAAACAAAGCTTCTTTACAAAAACTACATAGTCATTTAGTTCCACAACTATAAAACAAGGTAGCATATTGTTGAATGTTTGGCACATCATGGAGCCTTCATAAAAAAAACCTAATAACTATTCCACCATTTGCACTAGCAAAGTTCAAAAAAGATGGAAAACAGTCTAACTAGTTGATCTGACTGCTATATCATGCCATCACTTTCCAGCATGAACACCACAAATTCAGGGCGGTCATCCTCCGGCATAATCCTAAAGAGATCCAACAACTCCGGCTCTTTGAGAAGTTTTGCAGATGTGTAGAATTTTTACTTCATTGTTAACCCGGAGATTTGTCCAGCAGCTTGTAGACCTCTTCCTGCTTAGCACTTTGTTCGAACTCGTATCCTATCCTTTTTAATAAGGTATCTAGCCGTGCGGTTGTATTGTCATTCATCTTGTTCATGATGTCAAGGACACACTCCAGCTGGTCTATAGATTTCCGTTTTTTACCTCCTATTTTGATAGGTTTTTGAGTAGACCTCTCCCCATGAGTGTTGCTTGAATTCCCAGGCTCTGGGATGGCATGTTCACCAACTACTTCATCAGGAAATAGTTCATCCAAGCTTGGATGGTAATCGCCATCCACATATCCATTGGTCTGCTCCCGTGCCGCCTTCATCATAGTAGCGGACTCCGCTGCACCTCTCGACCGAGCACCAACAACACGATCTTTGCCAAAGATCTCTTTCCATTCTTCCCAAAGAGGCCAAGATTTGTTGCGCATGTACCTCGCGTTATTGTCCTTCTAATTAATATCAGAGATCGAATACAAAGTCATTATGCATATTGAAATAAAGATGGACTACGACCTCAATTGAAACATATGAATTATAGCATTGGATAAAATTTTGCAAGCAACCTGTTATAAACTTATTCATGATTCAATACTCAACTCGTACCTGCACAATCTGAGACCATTGCTCATCGTCGCACTCTATTTTGTAATCATCGTGTGCATTGAAACCTACCCCACTCCGATCGAGGATGGAACAAATTGAGGAGTAGTTCTTCTTCCAAGTACTGACCTTCGAGTAAATATGGGGATGGGGCTTTATATCGGTTCTTGTAAATTCCTTTTTCATTGCTCATGGAGACGTTGTAAATATCCACCTCTAAAACCATTATCGGATTTCCACCCAACTGCAACCAATTCCTTCAATCCAGCTATTACCATAGCCTCCTCTCAGTCTGACCAACAACGCCTAGACCTATCTCCTTTCATTGCCTTACTTTGACCACACTCTTCGTTCGTAAGAAGCACCGAGAGAAAGTAGTTAAATACCCAATTTGTAATGCATACACCAACCTTGAAAACTTGTATTCCTTTCGAAAGCATTGAAACGTAGTTGCTAGTCTGCCATAGGTCGTCACCAAAATCCTACATTTTATTTCATGCCATGACATAAACTACCAACTATGTATAAATATTTTGGATGAAGAAACAACAGACATATGAAATCAATCAAGCTCGCCCCACAATGTCATGAATAGAAACACGGTGAGTAATTCCCCGATTGAGAGCCAACATAAATCAACTGCCCCAAATTTGGGAAAAAAATAGGCACCTATAAAGCATAGCAAATTAACAAACATATGGTGAGCACAATACAAACCGCCGTCGACAATTTACGAAACAAAAATATGTTGTTCTAAAATCAGAAACCCTTCAACACAGACTAAGTTTCGAGAGTTTTCATAACGTTAGAGCGAGTAAATATGCTTGTCGAAACCATGCCTGGTTATACGCAGTGTAGCGTCGAGCGTCAATCTACGCCTCTTCCCCCATCCACAAGCCGCCGAGAGTCTCTCTCAATCAAGGTATGTATATGATTTCTAAAAGGCATTGCTGAAGTTGGAAGGAAGAAAATTTGGAAATTTTGAGATTCCCGCTCAGCTAAACATCTAGACTGCTATATCACCTATCAAGCACCAGTTTGTCAAACTTAAGTTAGTAATGTAGATAACCAAACACTGATATGGGATTACTAACTCTGCCCCAAAAATATGAAAAAGCATATTACTAACTTATTTGAGATTTTCCTTTCTCTATAATCAATCGCGTCCGAAGGAAGGAAGGAAGCATACAACAGAGGTTTTCAAAAAAAAATGTTAAAGAGTGTTTGTGAATTATAGGACCTAAATATTCATTTATAGTTTGTACCAAGAATTCAGAGTCAACTGCATAAACATTAAATGAGGTGGTCAAATCATGAACGACGACTCTCCACTTAACAGGGGATATTGAACAGCAATTTCTCTACTAAGAAGTCTAAAATTAAGCATGACATAATTTATTTGACTTCTAGATAAACCCTCTAAAATCTCATGCTACTGTTTCAAATGACGTTAAAATAGGGGCCATAACGTAAAATAATACTAAGTCAAGTTTGAATAAGTTAAAAATCAGATTAATTAAAAAATAGGAGTATAGGCAATTGTAGTTCCACTAGGCCCAATACTAATGCTATATATACGTCAATTTAGCAGCTCAGGGAGTGATTGTGCAGATGACAAGTCCAGCCTGGAAGTGGCTCCAACATAAAAGGTTAACAATTCCACCAAACTAACTCCTATATTACATCCCATGAAATTATACATGACAATATATTTTTCTTCATAGACCTAACAAGAGATTCCACCAAAACATATATTATAATGTGTCTTATTAATTTTTTTAATATCTCATTATAACAAAAATTAACACATTTACTCTCTTATTTTAGACTGTATTTATTTTTCTATTTTATTATCTCTCCTATATTTTTCTCTCCATATAACTCAATAAATATCATTTTTCTAAATCTCGTGCCTAAAAGAAACCAATCACTAGTAACAAGATGCGGGAGGGAGTATATGTGAGATGATTGATCAGAATTCTAGGTAATTCAGTGGGAAAATAGAGTCGATGCAAACTTGCTGAGATGGTCATAATAATCGAAGCAGGTTCTTATGAAGAAGAAAATTTTTAAACTGCTAAGTTGACCATGAAATCTAAACACCGAAGAGAAACTATGGAAGATGAAAATGAATGCTTTGACTAAAAATAATGTTTGGGTGAAATGTGAATTTTTGAAACGGAAGAGAAACCATTACTACGCGTCTCGCGACCGTCCCGCGTTTAGTTCCGGAGGGACGGAACCGTCGCGGGACGCATTGCAGCGAGGAGTTCCGTCCCTAGCCCGTCGTCATGCCGTCCCGTAGCCCGCGACCACGCGACGCGACGTCTCGCCACGCGCCGAGGCGACGTGGCAAGCTCCCAGGGCATGCGTCACGCTGACGCAATAATTCATTTTTTTAAAAAAATGAATTTTTTAAAAAATATTTTTTATTTATAAAAATTATTTTTTATATTTAAAAACAATTTTTACAAATAAATGAATACAATAAATTCGTATTAACCCATATATATTTGATGGGCTTGCGAATTTATGAAACTCATTCTTGGTTGTCTTTCTTTTATAGAGACATCCTTGAATGTTTTATGTTCCACTTTCGATGTGGGACAAACTCATTCTTGGTTGTCTCTCTTTTATAAAGACATCCTTGAATGTTTTATGTTCCACTTTCAATGTGGGACAAACTCATTCTTGGTTGTCTCTCTTTTATAGAGACATCCTTGAATGTTTTATGTTCCACTTTCGATGTGGGACATACTAATTCTTGGTTGTCTTTCTTTTATAGAGATATCCTTGAATGTTTTATGTTCCACTTTCGATGTGGGACAAACTCATTCTTGGTTGTTTGTTTTATAGAGACATCCTTGAATGTTTTATTTTTCACTTTCGATGTGGGACATACTCATTCTTGGTTGTCTCTCTTTTATAGAGACATCCTTGAATGTTTTATGTTCCACTCTCAATTTGAGACAAACTCATTTTTGGTTGTCTCTATAAAATTGTATTTTAAATTATGTCATTTTTATTTTTTTAGGATTTTAATTATGTCTTTTTCTATTTTTTTGAATTTTAAGTTCTAATGTTATTTTATTTTTAATGAAGTGTGGTTTTTATTAATTAAATTTGTTGAAGAAAAAAAATAAAAAAATGAAATTGAATGAATAGGAATTTAAGGGACGGTTAAGGGACGGAGCGTTGCAGGTTCCGTCCCTTAGTTAAGGGATGGAGTAAAAAAGTACAGTGGGGCCCTCAAATAGTAGTTTTAGGGGCGGTTAAGAGACGGTATAGAGACAGCGTAGTGGATGGATGGCCTAAGACCACAACTGAACTACCTATATTCTAATTAAAAAATATCATGAAAATGGCTGTCACTTTAAAAAAATTCAAAATTATTTCAACTTCGATGAAAGTTGTAAAAATGACTCATACGTTAAAACAGAATTTATGCACAATTTTGAGCGTCCGTCTATGTTTTTTTTTTTCTTTTTGTTTTTAGGTTTCATTTTATTAACTTATTATAAAATTTAAATCATACACAATTTTATTTGTAGTGACTAGTGGGCTAAAAGAAGAGATGCGTTTCCTTTTGCCAACAATGGTGAAAAGTACAAATAAATGCACGAATGTTTTCAATTTCAAACTTCATCAGTTACTACCGACAGTACGATCATCAACTCAAGGCTAAAGTAATGTAAGAAACATGTTAATATTTGTCAAGTAAAACAAAAAAAAGGGACTGAAAATCCGGAATCCGATAATCGTTAACTAGACAGATCTTGGGCATTGGCTACACAATCCATTAACATTTTTAAAGTATTATTAGTATTATTATTACAGCACAAGTCAAAATGACACAAGTCACATTCCATTTCTTTGTACAACACTATATCATGATCGGAAAAGGATTCATGTAATGAAAAATCGGAGTGGTTGACTTATTATAGGATGAAGATAAAAGTAGGCATACAATCAATCACATGTGCATAGCAAAATGTTGGTATTCTCATAATTGGGATAAAGTAATCAATCATATGTGCATAGCAAAATGTTACTCTCTTGTCCCATAAATTCTGTCACACTTTGACCGGACACAGATTTTAAGAAATGTAATGAAAAATGAGTTAAAAAATTAGTGGAATGTGGGTTATATTTTTATATACTCCATTCGTCCCATCACAAGTGACCAACTTTCTATTTTGGGACACATTAGAGTGTCCACTATAAGGCGGACACGCCCAATAGCCCCGCCCCAGTTTTTGTCCATAGCCCCAGTTTTATTGTCCATAGCCCCAAAATTCTATTTCCGCCACTATAGTGGACACCTCCAATAGTCCCCAAATTTTATAATCAACTTTCATTTTATAATGTTTCAAGTAATTATGAACAAATTTATCGGGCTATACGTAATTAGAAGAACACGACTATACGAAGTAGAAGTAGAAGTAGAATTAAAAGTAAAATTAAAATTAAAATTAAAATTAAAATTAAAATTACACACTAAATGAAAATTGAAATTAAAATTACACACTACATTTAATCTAGTAGAAATTTTTATAGATATAGAGTTGGAATGGTGTGAAAATAATGAATGGAGTGGAGTGTATTTATAGGTGAATTGAAATGTAAAAAAAAAAAATTCGGCTATAGCCGCGGCGGTCGGCGCCGCCACTATAGGCGCCGCGGCTATAGCCGCGTCCTCGCCATCTCGCCGCGTCCTCGCCCCGGAGCCGGCTGATGCCCGTCCGCCCCCCTACCGCCCCGATTTCGCCGTCCGTCCGCGCCTTCTACTATAGCCCGCCCGCCGCCCGCCCGTGGACGCGGCTATAGCCGCGTCCATGCCATAGTGGACACCCTTACAGGTGATTGATTTCCTCTTTTAGCAAAAAACAAAACATATTTCATCTCTTACTTTATTACTTTATTCTCTCTTTATCCCACTTATTTTTTTCCTCTTTCATACTTTATTTACTCCACTTTAACTCAATAAATATCATTTTCTTAAATCTCATGCCAAAAAGAAATTCATCACTTGTAGTGAGACGGAGTGACTATTAGTTCTAAAATAAAATATGAGTGAAAATGAGTTAGTGGTAGGGTCTACTATAAAAAATGGTAAAGTGAAATGTGAAAATTTTTGTGATAGAGGAAAATGGAAAATGTGACAAACTTTCTGGGATGAAGGACGTAGTATTTTCATAGTTGGGGTAAAGTAACAAACCAGAAAAAGGGATAATTACATAATTCATACAAAATGTTTCATCCTTGTTACGTACAAATGTTTCAATTTAATACCTTCCCTTATATGTAATTGATATTTTACATGTGGCATGCAAAACATGGAGTGAAGATATTTTTGTATTAACATAAAAATAATAATATAACGTTTTGTATTAACATTAAACATTTTGTATTTCACATAGTCTACAAGTTAATAACCTCCATTCAAAAATATCTTAATATATTAAAATGAAATACGAATGAACCTTTTTTACCAATATAAAGAGGTCGAAACATTTCATATAAATTATGCATTTATCCCAATGCAAAGACCATAGAGGCTTTTTCCCAAATAAAAGACACCATCTTATAGTAAAATCCAAAGCAAGATAGTGGTGGTAGATTTAGTGGATTATAGCAAGTGAGTGCAACATCTTCACACAAATATAGCAAACACATGATGATGCAATGCAATGGCAACTCCATAAGCCTAAAACAGATTTTAATTAAGGCCTACCACAATCCTAAACACGATCTAACGATTAGCGACGGGCAGCACAGTTAGTTCCAGAGGGGCAAATTTGCAAGAATGATCTAACGATTGGCGATGAATGGATGCCTCAACAGCTGAGGCGCCGTCCACCGCTTCGCCGGATCCCTCTGCAGGCAACACGCAATGAAATCCCTAAACTCGCGGCTGGCCGTCGCCGGCGCCTCGGGCGGCTGCGACATACAAATCGCGCACATCAGGCTCGCCCAATCCCCCTGCCTCCCCACGGAAAAGGGGAATTTCCCCAAATAGAATTCCAGAATGCTGACCCCCAAACTCCAGATATCACCGGCGTATCCGTCGTATCTCCCGTGATTGAGATCGGTGTTGATCCGCTCGGGGCTCATGTACGCGATCGTCCCCACCGACGAATTGCAGTTGTCCATGGTCTGCGCCAGGATTCTGGACACTCCGAAATCGGCAATTTTCACGACTCCTCGCGAATTGACGAGCAAATTGGAGGGTTTGATGTCGCGGTGGACGATTTTGCGGCGGTGGAGGTAGTGCAGGCCGCAGAGGATCTGGCCGGCGAGGTCGGAGAGGGAGGATTCGCTGCGGATGTGCGTGCCCTCGAGCGATCCCCGGTCCATGTACTCCAGCAGGACTTGGATCTCGCCGTTGTGGTCGATGAGGTTGTGGCAGCGCACCACGTTAGGGTTGTCGACGTCGCGGAGGATCTGGATTTCGCGGCGCATCTGGTTGCGAACGGCGTCCTCGTGGTTGCCGTAGATCACTTTGAGGGCGTAGATTTTGGCGCTGGGGCGGTGGAGGACCTTGTACACGGTGCCGCCGGCGCCGCTCCCGATGCGGGTCACGCGCTCCAGCTCTGAGTGCTCGAGTTGGAGATTGGACGAGCTCGGCGGCAGGGGGAGGGGGACGGCCAGGGAGGTGTCGCGCTGCGGCATCGGCAGGGTTAGGTCGGGGCGGCGCCGCTGCCGGGTTGGCCGATTCGGCGGCGGCTGTAGAGGCCTCATGGTTGATTAATAACAAATTGAGTAGAAAATGATTGAAATTAGGAATTAATCATAGGATTATTGAGTAGAGAGAGACTAGTAATAGTATAGTATTGGTGTGGAAAGAAGACAAGTCCATGGATATTCAGCAATGGAGGGAGAATGAAGCTTCTCAGAAAGAGAAAGAGAAAGAGAAAGAGGAAGGAAGGGTTTATATATATGCACATTTTGTATATCTATATATAAAGTGTTGTAATAAATACTAGTACTAATTACTACCCATTTAAATACGTCGAATTAACGTCTATAAAACATCATTGTATGTATTCGTATACATATACATTTATTGCTGGTTTTATTATGTGTCAACTTATCTGGAATGTTTTCCTTTCCATTTCTCATCAACAATTACACAAATATCTACTTTAAGGGGAAATTAGTATGTAATCACTTTTAGAGTAAACCAAAATAAATATGATGCCCTTTGAGATAATCTAGTCTATGCATAAAAGCAAATTAATGGGATCATAAATTGGATTTGTCATTGTCCTGGAAATGGACGTTGTATTTTACTTTCCTATTTACATACATCGAACCCATATTTATCATATAAGTTCATAAATCTGATGAAACAAATTGGGATAATAAATACGCACACCGTTAAATAAAACAATTTAAAATACATCCCCTCCCTATTTATGCTCAAAGAAAAGAAAATAAATGCTTCACACCGCATCGGCTAATGTTTTCATTTTGCTATGAAGAATAAGCATGTCACTTTAATGAATGGTTTTATGGTAATAAATTACTTTAAATGTATAAATCTAGAAAATCACTCAAATTTAATTTTCAAGTATTTTGTTAAAATATGGAGTATATAGTTTTGAAAAAAACATGAATTACATCCTTATTGATGAAAATAAGTCACTTAATTATAGTAAGATACTTCTTTAGTCCCTAATAATTTGTTACCATTTGACTCGACACGAGCTTTCAAAAATATAATAGAAAGTGAGTTGAAAAATTTAATGACATGTGAATCCTACTTTTATATAATTTTATATAAAATATGAATGAGAATGAGTTAGTAAAATGTGAGGTCCACTACCAAAAATGATATAAATGAAATGTGACAAATTTTTAAAAACGGACGAAAATGTAAATAAGTGACAAATTTTCAAGTACGGATGGAGTAATAAGAAAGGAAAATCAAGAACTTACAATGGAATAGAGGGAATATTTATTACTTCCTCCAATCTACTCTAAGTAATGCATTTTTATCATAAAATTTTATGCATTGTTGTTTTACAAATTAAGTAGAAATCACAATTTGGGAGACAATAAAATAGAGAAAGTAATATTTTCATTAAAAAATTGTAACATTAGAGAGAGAGATTTCAAAACTAAATATATCGATTAAAGTGGGGCGGAATAAGTATCCTTAGGACATTCGTAACGCTGTCACTTATCCGTCCCTTAAATTACTATTCATGAGCCTCACTATACTTTTTTACTTAATCTCTTAACTAAGGGACGGAACCTGCAACCCTCCATCTCTTATCCGTCCCTTAAATTACTATTCATTCAATTTCATTTTTTATTTTTATTTCCAACAAATTCAATTAAGAAAAACACACTTCATTAAAAATAAAATAAAATTACAACATAAAATAAAAATACAACTTAAAATTAAAAAAATAAAAAAAACACATAATTAAAATCCTAAAAAAATAAAATTATATAATTTAAAATACAATTTTATAGAAAATAAAAAAAACTACTCCGTCGGCGAATCATCCCCCAAAGGCGGTGGAGGTGCACTGAAGCCACCTGGAGGCGGAATACCAAGTTGTCTTGCCATAAACTCAATTCCGGCAAGGTAGGCTTGGTATCAGGGAGGCGTCATGCGGGAAGTGTCCGCCATTGTGGCGCTCATGTACATGGACATTAGGGAGTTCGAGGGTGCCCCCGAGCCCGAGCCCTCCTGGCTTGATTCGGCTCGACCCCCCCTCCCTCTCGCCGCCTTCGCCGCACTTCTCCCTTGCGGTCGACGGCGCCCACGGGAGGACCCTCCGGCATCGTCTGCCATGCCCTCAACCTCCTGCGAGGTAAACTCTTGTGTGGCGCTGCCCGAACCGCCCTCACTAGACGAGTATTGGCCACCCACCGTGTGCTTCGTGCGCTTCGAGGTCAAGCCCGAGCTGGACCTAACACCGCCGGCCCACCTTTCCTCATCTTTGACGACCTCCCAAACATCGACATATTTGAATTTTTTGGCGGTGTCGTCGTAGTAGACTCGCAAAGCCGACCTCAGAATGTCGGCTCTCGTGGCTCCGCTTTGGTAATGAGCCGCTTCACTCTTGTAGATGACGCATAATTTTTTGACCTCTCTGTCGACTCGGTCAAAGTGAGCACGGAGAATCTTATATACGCGGCGGCGAGACCCTTCGGCTTAATCTCGTGGTAGGCCTCAGTGACCTTTTCTGTCACGACCCAATTCTCATTAAGGATAACAAGAATGGGTGATTCGCGACTAATGGGGGATTAAAGAAGCGGGGATAGAAAAGGGGTAAAATCTGAAGAACTTGTCGAAGGACAAATGTGATATTACCAAAATAACAGTCGAGTATTTGGTACAATCTCAGAAAAGAATGTTTGATATGTCAACTGAATCAGAGTTCAATGATGAGACAATACTATTCTCATTCAACAAAACACAGCGGAATAGGTCCCAACTGAACGACTTCGTGTATGAAGATACGAATCGTCGAGATATCCACAGGCTTATTTAATAGCATCGACTCCGATCAATCTTTTCTCCATCCTGACGTTCAACCTGCACGTTTATAAATACATGCAGGGCTGAGTACAGGAGTACTCAGTTAACACGTGCCGAAAACAAAACATACAATATAAGTTGTCACCCATCCACAGTATCACCCGGGGGTTTTTCTTAAAAGGCCCGAGCATACTAAATTCTTTTGTGATCTTAAAAGTTCGACTGATCAGTCTAAGTTCTTTTGTATTCTGACATGTCTGAGAATCTAGTGTACCGTGAAGGTGGCCACCTTCAACAGTACCCTCGCCGGCCAACCTCTCTAGGATGGCTCACAGCTCTTGTGCACATAATTCCGAATAGGACTTGCGGTCCTATTGGGAACCGAATTCGTTACTAACCTTTTGGCATCGCCAAAAGTCTCGGCATATAGCCCTATCAGACAGGTCTCAAAACAAATATTTTATGGCATGACAACAACTTTAAAAGAGATGATCACATTTTCATTTTTCAGAAAAGATATTTCATACTTCAAAACATTTGATTTATATCCACACTATAGTGCTGGATATTAAAAGAAAGCCCACCTCGCGTGCTTATCTTCACTTAAATTCCTCGTTAGGCCTCTCTTGCCCTTGACTGTTTTCTCCGTTGAAAATAGCGTAACACGCTAATTAGTACTTGAACTGTTTTTCTGAAAAAGAATGCATGCAACCTACAGGATAGCATCTATCTCTTAGTCTCGGCTTATAGGATTTTTCCTTAAATCCTAACTCGGCTTTACTGCTCTGCAGCACTTAATCATTCTCTTTTACTTCTTTTGGAGAAATTCTATTTTCTCAATAATTATGGATTCTTATAATCCCTCCTTAAGTTCATTTTTCCTCGGATTTTTCTTAAGGCTTCTTAAGACCTCTTAAGGCCGCCCATTCCAATAAAATCTCTTGGCCCAAAGCTCAAATGAATGACCCCATGGTCTAATTATTAATTTGAGCCCATTTCTTTAATCCCCCCTCGGCCCAGCTTCTTCAAAAAAAATTGGCCTAATCCTCTTTATTTAATTCCAGAGGCCAAAATTACCCATTTTAATTCCAGAGGCCCAGTTAATTCATTATCAATTGGAGCCCACTCCAATTATATACTCCCTCACATCCATCAAAACCCACTCTCTCTCTCACCTTCTTGTTTCAACTCCTCACAAGAAATGCAGCGGCTCTCTCCTCCGGCTCCCCCTCCCCCTCCCATCTCCGTTCTCTTCTCTCTCGACCTCCGGCGAGATCGCCTTAGGTGCTCTCGGTTTCCCCCCCCCCCCCCGAATCGGACTCCTCTTTCTTCAATTAGACATTTCCCCTAATTTTCCAAATCCCTAAATTGGGGGTTACAGCAGCTGCGCTCTCCTCCGTCGCGGCCTCCGGCGAAAACGCCGCTCCACGGCGTCGTCCCCTGCTCCGCCTCCTCTGTAGGTCCTCCCTACGGCGAGCCCTTCCCCTGCAACGATGCGACGCCGCCGGCGGGCAGCGCTGCTGCGCGCGCCGTCCTGGCTCTCTCTCGCTCCCTTCCTCGACGGTCAGTGGAGAGGAGGCGTCGCCCCCTCCTTCCTTCCCTTGCCGAGGCCCGCAGCTGCCCCGCGGAAGTTTCCGGAGCTCCGCCGTCGTCCGACCTTCGTCGGCAGCCCCTTCGTCCTAAAGCTAAGTCCCTTTTCCCCCACCCCTTTCAAGTTGTTCTTTTATGCCTTAATTTCCGGAGCAGTAGCTTATTTGGGGTGAAGGATTTGGTGCTTTAACATTTGTGAAGTCCACTGTATTTGTGGATGTTTGTCTATTGCTGAAAATCTTGGAGCCTTGGTTTAGGCTGCTTGTGCCTTTATGTGCTACTTGCTTGTTATTAGATTGATCTTGGTGCTACTGCTATGTCTCTCTTATTGGTTGAGCTTCTAAGGTTCTAAGTTCTTGGCCACTACTTGTTCTATATGATGCAAAGAGGGTGTTATTGAGGGGATTACCTTGCTCGGTGATTCCTCTCGGTCCTCGGCTGCCCTCTTTACTGCTGTCGCCCCTCACTCCGTCGTCCTTCACTCCGTCGCACTCCTTGCGCGAAAGTTTGATAGAATATGGTTGTGGAGTGGGGAAGAGGGCGGTGGTATTTATAGGCATGCTGCCTTGGCCTCTTGTGGCAGAGACTTGGGCATTGGAGCTCCCAATTTAGTCTCAAGCTCATTCCTCTTTTGAGTTCATTGATTAAGGGAATCTTACCCCTTTGGTGCAAGTTTGGGGCTGTCCCTTGGCCCTATTTTGCAGCCTAATCGGCTGACCTATGTAGCCACACTATTCCTCATTTCCTAATGAAGCTTGCCTCTCCTCCCCTTTATTTGTGTTTCAATTTCTAACCCCTTTTTCATGCAAAATTTGCAGGTACCAAGGCTACCCTCCTGGAGTCATATGGAAGGCTGGAATTTTCGAGAGAGAGAAGAAGAGAGGAAAGGAGAATCTCATTCAACACCTACTTGCCTCATTGCTAGGTTTAGCCACTTTGTTAGAGTACTAGGTTCAACATAGCTCTTGACCAAGCTCTAGTTAGTCACTAGTTGGTGTTGTCCCTCTCAAGATGGGGTGGGGATCCTCTGCTGTGCTGAAAAGCACAGCAGCCCCTGCTGCCTCACCCAAAAAATAAAATAATCAAATAAATAAAAATAAATTTAATTAAATAAATATATATTATTTTAATGTTTTGTGTGAGGCAGCAGGGGCTGCTGTGCTTTTCAGCACAGCAGAGGATCCCCTCCCCTCAAGATGTAGTGTAGGATGAATTGTTGTTTGACCTCATCGCGCGGAAAACGAGGCATGTAATATTGTATTTGATTTTCTCCAATAAATTCCAATAGTCATTTATTTCAACATTGCTATTGAAATAAGAATCTTTGTTGCACTTAAATTTTCCTTCTCAACAAAATACTTAATTTGATCCGACGTCGGGAATTACAACGAAAAATTTTAAGCCCTCAAAGTGAGAATTAATCGAGCTCATAATCCGACTTAATCATAAATAAGGGGATTAAAAATCCGGGGCGTCACATTTTCCCAGAAGCACTTCCGAGGTTGTTGATTCCCGACGATGGGATTGTACGAGACGTTGATCCAGGCGTTGTACATCGCCAGCGTTTCTTTGGGGCTGTACGGATGCCGACCTAGATCCTCCTCCTCGTCCGCCTCCGCCCTGGAGCTTCCACCGTCTCGGACTCCTCCCCCGCCTCGGCCCCCTCCACCGCCTCGGCTTCCTTCTCCGCCTCGGCCTTCTTCCGGAGTGGGTTCAACGGAATAATCCTCCCGAATCTGGGATAATCCCTGCGAATACCTCGGGGCGGAGGGACGGACGTATGCATCCATATCAAAATGGGGTGGTTGGTACCCCCCGGCGTCGACGAACTGGATCCACCACCAAGGACATTGTACATGCCCCCAGTCGCCGAACGCGTTGATGTCGAACCCGCCGGAGCCGCCACCGCCAGAGTTTCCGTCGCCGGACATTTTATGATGAGAGGTTAGATGAAAATTGGAGAGGAAATGAAGATGATTTGGGAAGAATAGATGTGTATTTGTGTGTGAAATGAGGATGAATTAGGAGTATTTATAGAGTAAAAAAAAAAGAAAAACGGTAATATTACCGTTTTTCATTTTTTATTTTTATTTTTTTATTTTTTTAATTCGAATTTTAAAAAATGATTTATTGCGTCAGCGTGACGATGCCCACTCGCGGGCCGGTGAGTGGGCGTCACGCATGACGTCGGAGCGTGCCACGTCGCCTCGGCGCGTGGCGAGACGTCTCGCCATTCGTCACGGCGGGACGAAATGCGGAGCGGACTGGGGACGAGACGGGGCGCTGCAACGCGTCACGCCGCCGTCTCGTCCCTTACCCTTAGTGACGGAATACGGGCCACCCGCGTGACGCGTTACGGGTGGCCTTAATGCTATAAAAGTTGATTGAGTGACAACATTGCTTAATGAAATACTAATGTATTAAGAAATGAACACGTCTCATGTATCAATATCAATATCAAATCAATTAAGATTGGTGGTGGCAACTCGATATTCTAGTTGGGCTTGAAGAAGACATGGAAACAAAATTTCCCATTTCTCAAAGAATAATCCACTAAAGTTTGGACACAATGAATATTGTACAAAGAAAAAAACTAAGTTCACAAAAATGATTTGAGTTAGGTAAGTTGCAGTTAGATTATAAAGGAGTTGTTGGCTAAAAGGACCCAAATTTAAGGGAGTATTTGGCTCTAATTTATTAGTACTAATATTACATGATTAAAATAATCAAGTCTTTAAAATATGCAATTATTCAAAAATGATGATGGAAATATGGAGGGAGCCAGTTTCCCATAAACCATTATTCTAACTGAATTTCCCACCAAAACTCTCTCTACTTCTTTATCAACTTCACTCTTCTCACCCAACACCAAGAAAATCCAACCAGCAATGCGGGAAAGATTCTCCACGACATTTCTTATTCCCTTCGCAATCCTCATCTCTCTGCCCCTATCACATTCTCAACAAAGTAACCATCACCAATTCCGATTTATTCGATCGATTTTTTTTATATTTTTTTTCTGATTTGGGGGTTGTGTGTTGCAGGTCCGGCGTATTTGGGAGTGTTGTCGAACGTCACCGAATTTCCGGCGGAAGACTACTACGACTACATAATTGTAGGCGGCGGCGCTTTCGGAAGGGTTTAGGGTTCTCGTTCTGGAAAGGGGGGGAATTCCGTTTGGTCTCCCAAATCTGATGAGCCGCGACGGTTTCCTCACAACGCTGATGGAAGTCGATGCTCACGACTCTCCCGCTCATGCCTTCACCTCCGAAGACGGAGTTCCCAACGCCAGAGGCAGAGTCCTCGGCGGAAGCAGCGCCATCAACTCCGGCTTCTACAGCAGAGCCAATTTTGATTTCTACGCAAAATCGGGGATCGATTGGGATCTTCAATTGGTGAATAAATCTTACGAATGGATTGAAAAGGCGATTGTGTTTAGGTCGGAGCTGAGGATTCGGCAATCCGGCCGGAATCGATCCCTACCACGGATTCAGTTTAGATCACAACGTCGGCACCAAGATCGGAGGCTCCACCTTCGACAGCTCCGGCCCAAGGCCTCCTCAGCTACGCCAATCCCCGCAATCTCAAGGTGTAGGTGCAAGCTAGCGTGGAGAGGATTCTGGTTGCACCTAGTCCATCCGCAGCAGGGGCGAAGCAGGCCGCGATTGGAGTCGTAAGAGTAGCATCATCATGTGTAGGAGTAGGATAAGAAGCATAGATACTTTTTGTTTTGCTTCATTCTTTCAAGCTCAAAGTGAGAATGGGAAATTAAATGAATTCAGACACTCATTTACTATTAAAGATTTTGTTGTTTGTTTAACTGCACCAACTTCTGTTTCCAATTTTGTTACAAGATATTCAACAAATTAATGAAAATGGCATCCTACTCCCTCGCCCATCACGAACTTTACCCTTCACGTGCATATTTATCGCCATGTTGGAGTAAGGCATTATTTAATGCAAAAAGGTCAAAATGAAGCGCATTTAGGGTTTTCAAATTTGGATTTTCAGTTTTTTCATTTGAAAGTTTGGATTTTAATGGAAGGTAAATTTTTAAATAACTCACGAAAGATTTGTCGAATTTTGATTCAACCCACACTTTTTTAAAATTGGATTATAAATTATGAAGTTTGCAATTTTCGCAATTATCATTTCCAACGAAAATTGGAAATGCAATAGATATCATTGTGAAAATTGTAACTTCATGATTTATAATTAAATTTTTAGAAAAATATGGCATTGATCACAATTTGACCATGTTTTGTGATTTATTTGACAATTTACCATTTCATAATTAAAAAATCCCAACAATAATTTTTTTAACCCAATGCTGCATTTTAAATATTTTTAATTCTTATATTTCCTCTATAAATATTCCCATCCTCCATTTCATTTTGTCACACCTTCATTACATTTTGAAAATCCATCGATTCCTCCAACTTTTCAAGAGAATCCAACCGCCAAAGTTAGAGCAATTGTAGTACGAAAACAAAACACTAAACAAATGAAAAAAAACCAAGATTAAATAGCAAAAAATACGTCCCGATGTTATTCAAAATTTTGCAGATATAATTGTACCGCTTGTTCTTAATTCCGTCCGTCCCTTAATGATTTGGCAACTCCTTGCTTTAGGGCTCTGGAGTACATAAAAGGCATACTCCTTTAGTCAATAAAAATTAATTTTGTCTATTGAATATATAAATTTTAATGGAAAAATGACAAAGTAAAAGAGAGTGAAGCAAAAGTAGATAAAGTAGTATTGAAAAATAAAAAGAAATTAGATAAGAGAAAAGGAAAAAAAAATTAATACTTAAAAGTTCTTATTTTTAAATAAAATTATTTTTAGCTATTTTTATGAAAGGAAGGAGAGTAAAAAGAGAACTCGTATCTTCCAAAAGAACATTAGAGCATCCACAACCGTGCTCTTGCCAACGAGTACGGTTGTGGGTCCGGCCCCACTTTTTCTGCATGCTCTTAGGCAAGAGTACAACACCCACAACCGTGCTCTTCCGCAAGGACGAGCACAAGGGTCCCACTATTCCATTATTCAATTTAAATAAAAACATTTCCACAAAATTAAAATACATTAAACATACCCGGAATAATATTACAAAATACATTAAAAATTAAAAATTACATAATTAAAATCTTAAAAAATAAAAATTACATAATTAAAATCCTAAAAATTAAAAATTACATAATTAAACTCCTAAAAATTAAAAATTACATAATTAAATTCATAAAATTAAAAAACCCACTACTCGTGGCTGAATTTCGCCCACATGTGTTTGATTAGGTCTTCTTGTAGCTCAATGTGGGTTCGGGTATCGCGCATTGTGTGCCTTGTTTCGATCCTCTCACCCACCGTCGTATGCACACCTCGGTGTGGGGGAGACCTCGCGCTTGAGCTTCAGGCTTCATCCTAGTCGTAAAAGCTAGCCGCCATCGGTCATTCGTCGGCTATAATCATGTTGTGTAAGATAATATTCGTGTACATGATGTCGGTGATATTTTTCACGTACCACAGCCGAGACGGGGCCTTCACAATGTTGAATCAGGCTTGAAGGACCCCAAATGCTCTTTCGACGTCTTTCCTCCCGGACTCTTGACGCTGCGCAAAAAGAACCCGTCTCGGGTCTTGCGGGTTACTGAGCATCTTCACGAAAGTCGACCACCTTGGGTAGATACCATCAGCGAGATAGTAACCCATGTGGTATGCATTTCCGTTGACGGTGAAGTCGATTTCCGGTGCTACACCATTCAACACATCATTGAAGAGGGTGAAGAATAGAGCACGTTCAAGTCGTTGTTGGATCCGACAACACCGAAATATGCATGCCAAATCCATAGGCGGTAGTCGGCGACTGCTTCAAGGATAAGTGTTGGGCCGCCGCCTTTGTGGCCGCTTAAGTGTTGCCCCCTCAAAGCAGTCGGGCAATTCTTCCACCTCCAATGCATGCAGTCAATGCTGCCAAGCATACCGGGAAAGCCATGGACTGATTCGTGAAGACGAAGCAACCGTTGGCAATCATCGGTGGTGGGTGCCCGAAGGAATTCATCACCGAAAGCTGTACGAACGCCCTCGCAAAAATTTTTAAGACAAAGGATACTAGTGGACTCACCGACATGCAAATACTCGTCGAAGAGGTCGGCCGTTTGCCCAGTAGCGAGGTGTCGGATGGCACACGTACACTTCTGCAACGCCGAGAGACTTTGTCGACCGGCTGCATCTGGACCTGTTTGGAAGAATTCAACACGGGAGGACAATGTGTTGACAATACGCATAAATAAGCGCTTTGACATGCGAAAACGGCGCCTAAAGTAATCTTCCGGAAACCGCGGCGGGTTGGCAAAATAGTCGGCAATGAGCCTTTCGTGGGCTCCTTCCCGGTCACGATGGATGTAGCGGCGAGTTGATCTAGTTGGTTGAGAAGGAGGGGCGGGGGTATTCGCTGCGACATATGCTTCATAAGCAGCACGATGTTGTTCGTAGTATTCTTGTTCTTCGCGCTCCGCTTCCGCAATGAGATGGGTGAAATCCATTTGAGGTTTTGAGTGAGAGATGAAGGTATAGATAAGTTGTATGAAAAATATGAATGAGAGATGATTTGATGTGAAAAATGGATGATGAATGTGTGTATTTATAGATGATTTTGGGAAAAAATCAAAAAATACAGAAAAACGGGCAAAAAACGGTCATTTTTTTGGGATTGAGAATTTTTTTTTATTATTTTTTGGTATTATTTTTGATTTAAAAAAAAAATGATTTTCCAACAAATATGTCGTTGGCCAATCACACGATGCCACGTACGCTGCTCGCTAGCACGGACGTGCTCGGTGCATCGAGCAGCGCCGTGCCAGCGGCAAAAGCGTAGCGGCGGACAGCAGTGCTCACCGTTGACACGGAAGGACGGACGAGCGCTTGCTCTCCGTTGTGGATGCTCTTAGATATCTCAAATTTGAACAAGTACTTACTTCATTGACGTGCGTGGGGTTACAGGCTAACAGCGCTTTTAGATAAAAAAAAAACATGAGTTTGTTCCGCTTTCTGAGTTATCCTCAAATTTGTAGGCTTCATCTTAGAGAGCGAGAGAGAGAGAGAGAGATGATTCTTCCTCACGCCCAATTTCTGAGCTCCCCGCCCCCAATTCTGATTCTCCCCAAAACCCAATTTCTCAAACCTTGCCTTTCTCTCCCTGCACCACCCTCCTTTACAAGGCCATTAAATATCAACCGATCTGCCTTGAAATGCAGAGCGGCTAGCATAGTTTCAGAGCCTCCGCAATTGGAGTTGAGCGACCCCAATCGCAGGCCTTTCCCAGCTGAGATTACAAGAACTGTCCTCGAACTATCGAGCGTCGGTACTCTTTCCACTCTCAGTCAAGACGACGGCTCTCCTTTGGGCTTCGGCGTTCGCTTTGCTCTCGATTTCAATGGAACTCCCATCTTGTGTTTGAGCCATGGATTTTCTGCTGATACGAAGAGGGCCTGCAGTCTTCATGTTAAGGTTCGCCCAAAGATTCAATCTTGATTATCAATATTTATGTACTCTTCTTCATTGGTTTGAATTGATGTGTACCAGTTGGAGCAATGCGGAGTGCGGACGCCTCAGTGCACAATTGTTGGGAATCTTAATAAACCCGGTGATGCGATTGCTTTGAAGGTGGGGAGGCTTGGATTTTCTGTTTTCCCCATTTCTTTGCATTTTATGTCTAGTTATTGGATTGATGTTGATGATTATTGACAAGTCTGAAATTAGCTTCTTTTAATTTGTTTCCAAAACCCGCAACTTGAGAGATCAGTACCCCAAAATTTATACAAAAAAGGGTATCACTGGCATCAAACTCTCATTTGGTTTTGTCAATTCCTTGTATATAGAAACTCTGTTCGGCGTGGAAGAAGCAGTTTAATGAGGAAGTGGAAGAAAGCTGCGTATATGTGATTGATGTTGAACGAGTTCTTCAGATAGAAGATTATGGTGAGGTATGGCTTATATTCAATGTTGAAGAATATTTAATCTCCATGGAATTGTGGGTAGCTTCTTGAGGATGACTGGATATTGATGTAACACAACAGGATGGTGTTTGGGTGAGCTCATCGGAATATGTATCGGCTGAACCAGATCCACTTCGAAACTCTGCAGAGAAGATAGTGGATGAGATTAATACTAACAATAGAGAAGATGTTCTTCGCTTCTGCAACATTTATGCGGACTTAGATTTCCAGGTGCACACTGGCTATCTTTCACTTTTGTATTGCAGTCCTCTTTGAAATTGATGATATGTGCCTCACCAGAGTTCTGCATGCTTTATTTGTGTTACTTATCATCCTATTGGATTGAGATTTTAACACTGGTGGACAACAGATATTACTTGAAATTTACACTTGTGGATTGAGATTTTAACACAATTGATGTATGCTTAGTTTGCAATTTGAAAATAGCTGCTTGAGCCATTTAGCTAAACGCAATAGTTGCTTAGTTTGATACTTTTAGTATATTAGTTGTTCCAAGTTTGCATTCTGTACTTCATGTCCTTTTTATCCTCGCCTCGACTTATTAAATTGATCGTTTTCTCAACTTATTAAATTGATCGTTTTGTGTATGTTATGATTTGTGTTAGGTAGTGGATGCGAAGATGGTGTGGGTTGATCGACTAGGGTTTGATGTGCGTGTGACATCAGTGCAAAAGGATGTATATGAGGTACGGATACCTTTTCCAAGAGAAGTGGGAGACGAGAAAGGCGCAAAATCATCTTTTAATGGTATGTCTCAGCTTGCATGGGAAGTGGAAAAGAATTTCCATGCTCTCGAGTTCAAGAAGGTAAAACATGTAAAGAAAGTTGGAAATGCAGTTCAAACGTATTCAGTGTAGAGAAGTGTTCTTTTTTTATCTGTAGCCACATCCCAGTTTCTGAAGAGTTGATAATGTTAGCATTTGCAGCATTATATGTCCATGTTCATTTAAGAAACATGCACAGATAGAGGATATGTCAGCTAGGAAAAACTGAGCGAGAGCAGTAAATGACACATAACTCCTCTTATATTGTTGTGATTTGTGTGCTTGTAATCCAGATTAAACAGTGGAAATCTAGTTTTGTATTTTGCCAAGTTGGTTATGGATTTGGTTTCCTGTTAATTATATTCTTTGTGGCATACTCTCCATTGTGAACTTGATAATGCAAGTTTACATTCGAAAAACATTTGACATCAATATTGGATACTGTGATCCTGGTAAAACGGTGTGCATGAAGCTGGATTGTGTGATCGTCAGCATCTGTTGTTGTGACACAAAACAGACGGAACACTTGTAATTCCCGGAAATGAGAGCCCTTTTTCATGCTGATTTGATGGCCGAGAGAGGAGATGCTCTCTGATTAATGGTAATAGCAGGATGCAAATGGGAAAGGGATTTTGTTTAGCGATTGTAATTGTGTCATGCATGATTTTGTTACATGTGTTAACATCAAATTGCAGGGCTAATAACACGCCAGAAACCTTAACCGGAAATACTATATCTATAAAGAGATGAAGTTACAAATCCAGGTATTTTACATGGCTACTGATTTTGATGATGCAATCAAGCAGCAGCAGGGGTGTAGGAGAAGTGGCTGATAGCAGCTTCATTCTTCATGCCTATCAAATCTGTGCATTTGCTGCCATCATATTTGGGTTGGAACAATAAGGAAATTAACTCCTCCATTCTCTCAGCTGTGTAGTTCACCTCGTGTTCTAATCCAGGCATGAATCTCCGCAGATAGCTCTTGTAGGGCGGCACAACTGCTTCAACTATTAGGTGGCATGTCTTCCATCTCAAGGCTTTGTCACACAGTATCCATTTGGCTTGCTTCTTGTACATTTCATCGAAAGCCTCACAGAATATGGTGATCCTCTTCTTTGCCACTTCCCTATTGATGGCTCTGCCTCCGGGGAACAAGGTCAGTCCCTCTTCATGCAAAAGCACCACAAGCTTTTCCCAACTCTCTCTCAGGTATAATGCTGCATAGTACTCTGCGGATTCCTCGTACGCCCACACCCAGGATTGCCCCATTAATTCCCCGAGCTTGTTCCCCCTTGCGCTGTTGCACAAGTACCAGTGACTGTTCATCATAAAGAGGTAGGAAAGAGCGGTGTCGTTGTAACTCTGAGCCCAACTCTCCAAGTTGGTCTCGAGTGCTTTCATTGTGTTGTGAATTTCATTGGAGAGAAGCCCTTGTTCAGAACTTGCTCGGTTCCACACCTGAGAAATCTCAAGAACTCGAGTCAGAATCGAGCTGTTCTCCTCCACGAGAAGTTTGTTGCAGTAGTCAGTAATGAAACAGACGATCCTTGGAACGCTGCCATCTGGTGGCGGATCAGTCTCCCTTTCCAGCTCCACTTGCGATAACAGGTCCCAGAAAATCTCACTAGCCCCATCGACAACTTTCTTAACAAGAGCTCGTGTCTTGTTTTGAATCTCGAGACAGAACTTTCCGTTGAACAGCTGGTTGAATTGCAAGCGCAGTTTGTCCAGAGTGGAGAAAATCTTGAGCAGACTCAAGAGCTTCATTGCTTCTTTCTTGCAGTTACAAACTGAGCTTCCAAATTCGAAGATTTCGAGGAATCCGCATTCAGTTGCAATCTTGGCAAAGCAATTCATCCATGCATCATCATCATCATCTCCCAGTTTCTTGCAGAGTCTGTACTCATTCAGGAGCAGATTCCTGAGAGCAAACTCCATGTGATTATCCCACTGGTAAATGTACGTCTCCACATTCCGAACACTGTCCGTTACAGATAACTGAATTCCCAGGTAATCCACATGCAGGGCTTGTAAAGTAGCTCGGGCGTCTGCAATCCGAACTTCTGCATAGATAGACGTGCATCTGTGGAGGCGATTGTTAGCAGCCAGGACCTGAGCAATAGCCTGCAATTCAGTTTCCGGAAACGTTGGGTGTGAGAAATCGGTTTGAGTCAAGAGACGCCTGTATTCATTCTCGAGCGTGTCAAATGCAGAAGATACAATTCCTCCATCTCGGCAAAATAGCTGGATTTCCCTGAGTATGCTGACAACTTTGGAGGCGCGGACAAGATACCAATCATCGGCAGAAGCTGCGTTGCTTGCGAGGATATGCACCGCATCTTGGAGCCAGAGGATCAGCAACCCGCAGTTATCAGCAAGAAGCTTGAGCGCCTCCTGGAGGCGTGTGATGCTGGTGGCAGCACAAGGAGGATCAAACTGGATCGAATTCTGCAGCTCGTGCACCAGATCCAGCACTTGCAGCAGGGCTGCAGCTGGCCCAATGGCTCGATCAACGTGCCCTCTAATCCCGTAAACTCTACATTTGGTAGCAATGTTTTCGACACTGCTTTGCAGAGATGCTAAATTATGGCTGGCCTGCTGCAATCTGGAGCCACTTTGATCAACTGCAATGCCTATGTTTCTTGATTTCTCAATGCTGCTCCTCAGAATTTCTCTAGCAGCAAGGAGATGATCTACTTTATGAGATTCTTCCATGTTCAAAACTAGTAGCTGAAAATGTAATGCCTTGTCATTATTACTCCTAATTAGGACATGGCATTGGAGCTGTCTTAAAAGTTTGTTTAAGTTGCAACAGATGTAGATACACCAAACATGAGTGAGAATGAGAGTACCTGATTCCAACCAAACTTTACTGACAATCTAAGAAATGCAACAATTGATATATCTAATCCCACAATTCTAACCTGCCTTACACTCCCTCACCCACAATTCATGCCGACTTTACATATATGATGTATCTATATTTTGGGATATTAGCATCCGATTATGGAAATTGCACATCATCATTTTTTTAAAGAAATATGATCTAATTTCTGCACACCAAATTAGTTCCGACTTGCAAAGTGAAAAACAAGCCAGCAATCAAACTAAGTTTTTAAATTAATTAAATTTCTCAGTTATGTTAGAGCATTCACAATAGTGAACCGTCCGACCCCGTTCCATTGCACGCCTTCAACCGGTCGCCGACGGGAAGGGCATGGCCAAAGGTCGGACGCCTCTATATTTTTCTCTCTGTCCGTTCTTTTTTACATTTTTCTCTTTATCCATTCAATTTTATTCATTTATTACATCTTTTTCATTCGCTCTTTTAATTTATCTATTTTTTAATTATTTGATCAATTTTCCACTAAAATCAATTCATTTATAATTGAGACTATTTTTTATTGGACCGAAGGAGTATAAAAGATTATAGTTTGGTAAGACATAATCAATTTTAGCATTTATTCTGTACAAAATCAAATAAATATAAAATTCACTACGTTAATTGATTCTAATAAAATGCCTTTAAGAATTAGTAAGAAACAAGTGAGCCAGAGCCTGCCTGAGCCAGAGTTAGAGCCAGAGCCGAAGGTTAGTTTAGGATAAAGATAGGATAACCGACAATGAGAAGAGCTCTTCTGACTCACTATAACATCTGTAATGAAACGTGTCAAATCAGTGAATATGACGTTGTGATCAATATATAATATATGAAGACTGAAACTGAAACTGCAGCAAAACAAGGTTCCCTACCCAAACCCCCTATAGGCTATATGGATAAAGATAAATCCCGCAGCAAGTTCAAAGTGGCATTCCATTTCCTCCTCCTCCTCTCAATCATGTTTGAAGTTGTAGACGGAGATGATGCAGATATAATAGACGCAGCAAAGCGTTTGTTCTCTTCCCCCCATTCCTGCCTGCCCCCTACAAATTTAGAGTAACCACACCACCACTTTCTATTAATCACTCCATTTTTGCATCAAATTTGAATCGAACTGCCGTTTGTTTGTTTCAGTTTCCGGGCCGCCGGCACCGGAGTGGCAACCGCCAACCTTAAAGATGCAGTGGTGAAGAGCCTCCAACAGAGCACCTCAACAGTCGAAGACTCTGCCAAGTCTGTCGCCACCAACCTCAAACATAAGCTCAATAATATAGCAATCTGAATGTTACACTTGTCCTTGTCAACACTGCTAAGTTTCAGATGTGTTCCATTTTCATCATAAAATTATAAAGACTATTGTGTGTTGAATCAGAATACAGATTTGATTGAGATGCAAAGCAATATACTGTTTTTATTACTTGTGAAATGACACCACATGAAACATGTAAAACAATATTTTTATTCTCAATTCCATCTTTATGAAGGGTGCAAGTAAAAATGTAGGCATATACGTATTACTCTTGCAGCTGCTCAATTCTTGTAACTGCCTCCTCCAAACCTAACCTCTTGTCCATGTCCTCTTGGCAACATGCTATCCCTATCTGCAAAAGCATGTTTATCTCCGGCCTGCTCGTCTCCATACTCTTGTCAAACACCAACGCATCTCTCCCTTCCACCGCTTCTTCCTCCACGATACCTTTCACCCATTTCACTAACTCTGCACCATTGTACTTGTCAACCGGCTTTCCCGTGAGAGTCTCCAGTATCAAAATCCCCAAGCACCACACGTCCGATTTCCTGTCAATCCGGCCGGTTTGGGCGTACTCAGGGCATCTGTACGCCACGAGCGCTTGGCTGACCTGGCTGGGGTTGACGATGGGGCTGAGTGTGTAGTCCATGAGAAGCGCGTTGTAGTTTCTATCTAGCATGACGTTGGATGACTTCAAGTGGCCGTGGGGGATGCTTAGGCTGGGAAGCTCCGCGTGGAGGTAGGCCAGCCCTCTTGCTACTCCTTTAATAGCTTTCAAGCGGCTTTCCCAGCTGAACAACGCCTTCGGCCATTCCTTAGGCCGTTTTCTGTCGTCATGTAGATGCTTCACCAAGCTGTTGTTTTGGACAAAGTCCAAAACAACTAGCTTCTCTTCTCTGCGGTATAAGTATGCTACCAAGGGAAGCAGATTGGGGTGTTTGAGCCGGCCGAGTCTCTTCATGTGGTCGTGGAAGTCTTCCTTGCTTATGTTGTTCATTTGCTTGAATCTCTTGACGACCACTGCTTCCCCGTCCACCAGCACTGCCTTGTACGATGACCCGAAGCTTCCGGATCCTAGTACTTCTGCGGATGCTCTCATCAAGTCCTGCAGGTCGAACTTCTGTCTGTCCTCCTTCACAAAGGAGAGCTTGCTCGCTTGTTGCTCGCCTTTCCCGAGCACTCGTCCTGGGGAGGGGGATGCGCCTGTAAGTCCTCGTGGCAAGGGGGATGCGCCTATTCTGGGCCCTCCCCGCAGAGGACTCATCATCATCTCATGCTGCTTCTGCCTCTGCTGCTCGCCTCGCCCGCCCGCCTCACCTATTGCTATAGACAGTGCCCCTACCGGAAGAGGACTCATCATATCCTTCTGTTGCAGCTTTACACCATCGGCATCGGCATCGTCATCGTCATCCTCAAGGAGGATCCACCGGCAGAGCAGAAGCAGCAGCAGGAGCAGAAGCAAAGCCAGCAGGATGCTGAGTATGATTATGGCTATTATTGTCGGAGACATAGATGGTGATTTTTTATGCAAAGGAGGAGGAAGAGGGTGAAGAATCGGCTCCAGGTCCGGAGGGGGCTTCTGAGGGTTGCAGGATGGTCCGTTGGGCCCCCCGCACAAGGCTTTGTTGCCTGCACAAAGCAAATATCACAACTAACTAGGCATCATATGTGTAACGCCCCACTTTTTGAACTCTAATTTTCGAACCCTAAAGTACTTGCATTTAATGCTTTTAATGTTGCGAAGTCAGTGGATTAATTGTCGAGTGGAATTATTGTTGGATACTTTTCGTGACCAAATTTTGAGTTGGAATTTTTGACTAGGTCAGCTTTGTTGAATATGTGACATGGTTGTTTTTGAATAATTGATGTGGGGTGAAACTAATTGTTTTTGAATAAATGAAAATTTGTTATTAGAGCGAGAAATTGTGAAGTACATCACAATGCGAATGTAAATAATTACTTTCCGTGAGGAATGTTTATTGGACTCGATTCCGTATTGGATCCGATAAATTGAATAAATAATATAAAAATTTAGTCTATGATAATTAAATTGTGGGCGGCATAATTTAATTAAAATACAATGAATTATACAAATCAATTTAAATCTTCTTCCTGTTGACTTGGTCACCAATTCGATAATTCAATTTAATTAAAGATTCTTAGAGATTTTCCTCCTCCGTGATGAAGTATTCCTCCCCCGTGATATGCAATAAAATAGTAAACAAATTCAATTTAATTCAAAAAAAGGGAAGAATTCGAAAACCTCCCTCAACCCACATTAAAAATCGTTTCCCCTTTCAGGCGTCTTCCTCTCCTCCCATCAAATCATTTTCCAAAATTAAACCACCAATCAGCCTTTAATTCCAATTAATTGAGAATCAATTACCACAAATTCTCTTATAAATCATAGTCTTTCTACCCTCGCCGCTTCCACAATTCCTTCCCAAATCAAGTTCCACTTCTGCAAGAATTCACAAGAACAAGGCTGCGTTTCTTCCTATTCCAGTCGGAACAGATTCAAGAAACCGAGAGCTAAAGCGAGGGGGTCCCTGTGTCGTTCAGTTGCAAATCTGCAAATTGAAGGTATACCCTTCTTCCACCCAATTCCTCTCCAATTCCATATTTGTGCATCTCATGAAAAACAATAAACGAAACAAATCTATAATTTGAACAATCTAAATCAAAGATTCGAGCTTTAATTCATGATTTCAAATCAAGAACTTATCTGCAAGGTTTCGGGGTTGTGCGGGGCTGTTTGGATTGGTTTCGGGACGTTTCGGGGTAAATCGGGCCAACGGAGCGGCGGAGGCTGACCGACGGACGCTGCTGATGGCGGCGACAGCAGCGTCTTCCCGGTGAACAGCAGCACCGTCCTTTTTAGGTGAGCGTGGCAGCAGCGGCGCGCGGTATGGGATCTGCGGGGGCTGTCGGCGGAGGCGTACATGATGCAGGGGCTGGAGCGAGCGAACTTGAAGACGTTGGCGAGTGTAGTGACCGCCGCCACGCTGCAGCTCTGCGTCCGCGATCGGTGCTGGTGTACCAGGGCACTCCGATTGCATCCCCGATCCGCTGACGACGGCTAAATTGGAGAAGCCGACGGGAAATCTGGAGTATTAATGCCGATTTTGTTGAGAGAGAGAGAAGTAGAGAGATGGGGGAAGAAGAGATAGGCGTGGAGAAGGTGGGAGTATAACTGGGCAATTTGTTCTTTTAAAAAAGGATTTGGGCCTGTGTTTGTCTTTTTAGAAATTGGGCCTATTAAATTAAGGTGGATGATTTGTTTAGTGTGGGCTCTATTTATTTTTTGTTTGGGGCTTCTTAATTAAATTTGAGAGATAAGGTGGGGAAATTTGGGTTTTGTAAATAAATCTTTGGTTCGATAATTAAATTAGTTGTGGGAAAATTATTACGATAAGTTAATCATGAGATTAAATATTTTTATGAATTATTTAATTAATTTCGAAACTTTTCAAAGGACGAGGAATTTTATCCTAAGTCCGGAATAAATATAAAAGCGAAGGGAAATAGTCGCGATGATTTAATTATGCGCTTAAATCTTAGGATTTAATTCGATATCGTTGAGAAGAATACGAGGAGCCAACGGAGGAATTATGGGCGTAAGCGGCCGACCGGCGTCTCACGCGACGCCTTAGGCAACCGCCAAATAATCGAAAATCGAGAAAAACGAGATAAAAGACTTTACTTAGGATGCATGCATTTTTATTTATTTATTTGAAAAAGTGTGTTGATTTATCTATTATCTAAATTTTAAAGGTGAATCATCGCAAGTGAAACGTGATACCAAGGGGAAGAAAGTACTTGAAAGTTTAGCAGTCGAGGTGGGCTTTCTTTTAAATAAGGACGATGTCCTAAATATTTTATCGATGGGAGTGAAACTGCGTTTATCATGCCGTGATTTGATTTTTAACGTGCCTATCTGATGTGGCTTATGCCACTATTATTTAAATCGAATTCGGGTCCTCGTAGGGCCGCAAACCCTACTTGGATTAGTGTACACCTATGGTAGATCGTGTGCTAGCGTACGGGCTGGCCGGTCTAGTGGCTTGGTTTGTGGCCACATTCCAAGTCACGTATGTGCAGATATGGCTAACGTCTATGGGAAAATGACTGATCAGTCGACTTTTACAATGGGAAATGATTTTGAGTGCCTCGGGCCTTTCTAAAGTTAAACCCCGATGGTTACTTATATATGGCATGATAAATCATATTTTTTATTGAAAATGTTTTCGGCAAGAGCCCACTGAGTATATTTATAGTACTCAGCCCTGCATGTGTTTTCCTTATATGCAGGTTGAGCGGCGACGAGAATATGGTGGTGTTGAGCAAGTAATTGGAGAATAAATTTTATCTTTGAACTATGAGTGTCGTCGTGTCTTCACACATGACGTCACTCTTTCTCTTGGTCGTTTCCGCTGTGACATTTCCTTTACTTATCAGTTACTGGGCCTGCAACTTAAGTTGTTTGGATATTAAATGCTTGGGATTTTACTAGTTTATGTCAAATTCTTGTTCGTTTTCTTTGAATATTAAATTTTGGCCCAACTCATTATTGAAACCCTAGTTCTCTTCGCCTGATTATTAAATTCTCTTAATCACGATCGCCCATATTTATTAACCCTAAAAGGGCGGTCGTGACAGTTTGGTATCAGAGCCTCAGTTTCTTTCCGCTCTGGACCCAAGAGTCTTTTGAGTTGTAGTCTACCCTTGTATCGATAGACTAAAGTATTAAACGTCGAAGGCTCAACACCACAACTCGTCACGCCCAACCACAAAAGAAGAGGTGAGGATATTTTAGCGAATTTTAAAATGAATTATTGAAATTTTTGAAATTCGATGGAAAAAAATGGTTCCTTGTGAAAATGGCAATTTTGGGCCTATTGGAAATTTAAAGTAAATGCTACGGATTTTGGAAAATGTTGTGATCATAGGAGACGTGAGACACTATGGGAGTATGTGATTGAAGGTGTTGAATGCGATGGATATTGAAGTGTGAATATGAATTGCATGCTTGGGAACTTGTTATTACATGTTTGGACTGCGAATTAAACTTGAAGGACATACATGTTGATTACTTGAGCGGCAAATTTTTTTTTTCATGCCTATGTGGTCGAAATTCCATGATTACGAAACTGTGAATGCAAAGCATGATGAGTGCATAGTTGCAATTTTGTGATTGTGATACAAATGCCCATGAACTGTATGAATTATGAAATGTGATTCCATGGATGATGGATTGACTGAGTTACTTTTTTTAAAAATTAATATACGTTGGATGAAATGATATGGAATGCCAAATGGTTTATACGGATAAACATGATTGATGAAGTACGAGGTATCGTATAGAATCATTATGAAAGTGAAATGTGGAATTTTGAACTTTGTTGCAAACGTAGAATCCATATAAAGCTTGAATTAAGCAACGACCGAATATATGTTGAAGTATGAGACTATGAACTATGTCTGAAAAACATAGAGTGGCTAAAAAGTATGCTAGGCTGAACGTGCTCAAACATAGTTGTAAATTGATAGCTGCAATATCACTTTACTGAGTGATGGAACAAACGGAAACATATACCTCGAACTAGACGCATTGTTATAATTGTCTATTGTTTTCCATGGATGAGAAGAACAAAACGAAAGGAAGTTTCTAACGAGATCAAGAAGAGAAGAAATGTTAGGTGATGTATCCTTACAACGACGAGAAATTGTGCCTGCAATCAAATAAAGTGAATGCAATCGTGCATAACATGTTAATGCGACGACGCGTTACAAATATGACAACACTTATGACACGTTAAGGCCATAAGGGTTATTACCATGTTTTAATGAAAATGACCGCTATGGAGTGCCAAAAACAATATGAAGATGTGATCTTCAAGGACAGTTAATTGCTGCAACGACACCAAGAATCTTGACTTAGAATCTAGAGTTTTCGAGAATGCTTCCATTATCTTGGGGAAACGACGGAGTGCCACCTTTGTAGCTAGAATGGATGAATTTAATTGACAGTACTTACTTGGATTCTCAGAAATTTCTTTCTATGAAGCTTCTTGACAATGGTATTCTTTTCGTGCATTTAAAACTTTTGATTGACCCGCAATTTGCAAGTGATGCATCACTGTTTCCTTTTAATGAAAGTAGAGACTCATTCTTGTTCCTCTTCAGTCATTTTCGGAGCCATTCTTAAGGGCATTTTCAATAGTGCTCCTCATGTTGAAACCCGTTCTGATTCAAGTAAGACTGTTAAATAGATTTCTAAATTCTTGATACAAGACTCTCAAGAAAGACAATGGCTTGATCTCTGCAAACACATATGAGGAATAAGTTTCAAGAGACACATACAAAAAAAATGATACACCAACAACACGAGGAGTCAAATATTTTTGCATCGATGTTTAGTTGTAGCAAGCGGCCGAAGAATCGAACGTTATGCCATACCTAGATATTAGGTCTTGAGAAATAGAAAGCTGAGAGAAGCCGTGTACACCAAATGATCACGTTTTGCGGCTCAGAATTTATGTAAGTGGTTTGATCAAGGGATATACGGATAACAACAGAAAGTTGTGAGTCGGAGTATTTAAGATCATCGCATAAGATCATCACTGTACGATAGTATTGGAATGAAAATACGGGCACCCTGATAGATTAAGATATACAAACAAAGGTCGTCGACCAGAGAAAATCGTCCAGCAAGTGGCGAAATTGAATCAATTAAAATGGGAAACAATCGAAAGGAGAAACGCGTGCAAGCACCACCACCATCACCTACTCCACCTAAGCCAGAATGACATATTGAATAGTTTTTGCTAAAGCAAAATCCTCCTATCTTCGATGGGATAGGAGAGCCGGCAAAGGCCGAGACTTAGAATCGCGCATTGGGGAGCATCTTCGAATTCTTCAAGTGCACTGAGGAAGCGTTTGGTTTGTGTAACCTACCAACTCACGGATTAGGCCGACTGTTGGTGGGACAAGCAAAGGACCATGACCACTGAGCAAGTGGATACAATGACATGGGAGGACATTAAGGCGGAGATATACAACAGGTATATCCCAAAGAGTTAACGAAAGGCGAAGATGGATGAGTTTTACAATCTCAAAAAAAAAAGGGTGCATGTCAGTGACAGAATATGGCCGCACACTTGCGACATGGCCCGGTATGCACCCGAACAAGGGATACCAATAAGAAGATGGTTGAGAAGTTCCGTTCGGGCTTAAGGCATGAGATAAGGATAGCATTGGCAAAACTTGGGAGAATTACATACACTGGATCATTAACTCGCGTACTAGACGTGGAGGAAGCTATGCCAAGGAGAGGGCGATGTGAAACACTACACTGGCACTGCCTCCACCACATTATTCTCAAGAGAAGAGAAAGTGGGACGAGACTAAGGCTCCCTATGAAAAGAAGGGATACCAGCCAACCCAAAACCAACCAAAGTATAGGGGCGTACATGTTGCACCGAGTCAGAGGGGTGATTTCTGACCCAAACCCCCTCAATGCATCGTTTGCTCGTACTATTATTTTGGGAAGTGTAGAATTCATAATACTATCACGTTTTTTTTAAACCGTGGTTGATATAATCACTTTTCTAGAGAGTGTCCAAGCAAGAATGTGGGGACGGAGTTAAGGTAGAACAATCAAGGACCCCGTTAGCAGTTAAGGGGAGATATTGATATAATTTGGGAATGGATTGGTTACCCTTGTATTATGCTACTATTCGTTGTAAGGAGAAGCATATATCTTTACAAGCCCGTGGAAGGAACCAATGGTGTACCATGGAATCTCGCTGAACGTCTAAAATCTCCGCACTCCAAGCCACTACGATGTTGAGAAAATGGCGTCCTGCCTATCTTGTCTATCTACAAGGAGATGAGGAGGAAAGGAAAGTGGAGGATGTTGCTGTGGTACGAGAATTTCCAGACGTTTTTCCTGAAGCTTTGCCTGGCCACCGCCAGATCGACAATTGGAGTTCAAGATCGACCTAGAGCCAGGGTCGACACCTGTGTCCAAGGCACCATACCGAATGGCGCCTAAAGAGTTAGAGGAACTCAAGATACAACTTCAAGAGCTTATGGACCTGGGTTTCATTAGGCACAGTGTTTCACCGTGGGGCGTGTCGGTGCTTTTTGTGAAGAAGAAGGATGGGTCGATGAGAATGTGTATCGACTATAGAGAGTTGAACAAAATGACCCTGAAGAACAAATAGCCACTGCCAAGGATAGATGACCTATTCGATCAACTCCGAGGAGACGGTGTGTTCTCAAAGATGGACTTAAGGTCCGGATACCATCAATTGAGAGACCGAAGAGAGGACATACCGAAGACCGCTTTTCGCACAAGATATGGTCACTATGAGTTTGTGGTAATGCCGTTTGGATTAACGAATGCACCTGCAGTATTCAAGGATGTGATGAATTGAGTAATTCAACCATACTTGGATAAATTCGTTTTGGTCTTCATAGATGTTGTACTCGTCTACTCGAACAATGAGAAGGGACACGAGGAGCACATGTGAATCACTTTGGAGACCTTGAAGAGTGAAAAAAAAAAAACTGCACTCCAAATTCAGCAAGTGTGAGTTTTGGCTTAAGGAAGTAAACTTCCTTGGTCACATTGTGTCGGCAGAAGGAATTCGAGTGGATCCCGCCAAGGTTGAGGCGGTACAACAATGGAAAGCACTTTCAACACCAAACGAGATTCGGAGTTTCCTAGGCTTGGCAGGATACTACCGAAGGTTTGTAGAGGAATTCTCCAAGATAGCGAGACCCATAACCCAACAACTCAAGAAGGGGGTAAAAGTCAATTGGACCTCGGAGTGTGAGGCAAGCTTTCAACTCTTGAAGGAAAAGCTAACTAGTGCACCGATTCTAGCCGTACCAGAGCCTGGAATGAGCTACGTGGTCTATACTGACGCTTCAAAAGTGGGACTTGGATATGTTTTGATGCAAAACGACAAAGTGATTGCCTACGCATCACGACAATTGAGGCCACACGAGTTGAACTATCCAACCCACGACTTGGAGCTAGCAGCAGTTGTACATGCCCTAAAGATTTGGAGGCATCATCTCTACAGGGTACGATGTGAAATCTTTACAGACCACAAAAGCCTGAAATACGTTTCGAGCAAAAGGATTTAAACATGTGACAACGAAGATGGCTCGAATTGGTGAAGGACTACGATTGTGGCATCAATTACCACCCCGGCAAGGCAAATGTAGAGGCAGATGCCTTGAGCCGGAAGGGCCATTCCCAACTGGCCACTTTTCTCACCAAAGAAGAAAAACTTGATACGCGAATTTAGCAAGATGCGTTTGGAAGTGGTAAGGGCACCTGAAACGGTGGAAGGCCGAATTGCACCTGATCTAAGAATAAGAATTGTTGAAGCCAAACGAATGGATGTGAAATTGGAAGAAATTCGAGTCAAAGTAAGAACTGTCAAATCTGGGAATTTCCGTGAAGAATCCGACAATGCCCTCACCTTCGAAGGGAGACTTTGCATATCGAGTGACGAAGAACTCAAAAACGATACCATGAGTGAAGCACATGAGACTCCTTACACCGCTCACCCGGGGAGTACGAAGATGTATTAAGACTTGAAGAAGTCCTTTTGGTGGAATGGTATGAAGAGAGATATAGCGGTATTTGTGGAGCGCTGCTTAGCCTGCCAACAGGTGAAGGCTCTACATCAACGGCCGTGTGGAAAGCTACAACCGCTAGAGATTCCCGAGTAGAAATGGGAGCACATCGCCATGGATTTCGTAACGGGATTGCCAAGGACTCTTAAAGGGAACACCGCCATTTGAGTAATTATAGACTGACTCACAAAGAGTGCACATTTCATACCGATTCCCATAACATATGGATCAAACAAGCTAGCTCAAATTTATATAAGGAAAATAGTGCGACTGCATGGAGTCCCAGTGACGATCACGTCTGACCGTCACCCGAAGTTCACTTCAAGATTTTGGATCAGCCTAGAACGTGAGCTAGAAACCCGATTGAATTTTAGCACAACGTTTCACCCGCAGACAGATGAGCAATCCAAAAGAACGATCCAAACTCTCGAGGACATGTAGAGAGCTGTGGTGCTCGACCGAGGAGGAAGTTGGGAGTCCGCACTACCACTGATTGAGCTCGCCTACAACAACAGTTTCCAGGCAACAATAAACATGGCGCCGTATGAAGCCTTGTATGGGAGAAAGTGTAGATCCCCGCTCTACTGGGACGAAGTTAGCGAGAGAAGAGTACTTGGACCCGATGCAGTTGAAGAGATGGTTGGAATTGTTCGACAAATTCGTGAAAGGATAAAAGAAGCTCAAGACAGACATAAGTCATATGCGGATGCCCGGCGAACCGACTTACAATTTCAAGCTGGCGACAAAGTTTTCCTCAAAGCATCCCCGTCGAAAGGGATAACGCGTTTTGGTGTTAAGGGAAAATTTATAACCGCGATTTATTGGGCCTTATGAAACCCTTGAAGGAGTGGGTCTTGTTGCATACCGTTTGGCGCTACCCCCAAGCCTTGGAAATGTGCACAACGTCTTTCATGTGTCGCAGGTGCGGAAATACGTGTTCGACCCAAAGCACGTGATTCACTAAAAAGAAGTCGCTTTGAACCCAGACTTGAGCTACGAAGAGAGACCCCAAATGATTTTGGGACCGAAAGATCCAGAATGTGAGAATTAAACATGTTGCTTGTGTGAAAGTACTTTGGGAAAATCATGTGCATGAAGAAGCCATGTGGGAGAATGAGGACAGGATGATGGAACTGTACCCAAAACTCTTTACTTGAGGGTAACAAATTTCGGGACGAAATTTCTGTTAAGGTTGGTAGGATGTAACGCCCCACTTTTTGAACTCTAATTTTCGAACCCTAAAGTACTTGCATTTAATGCTTTTAATGTTGCGAAGTCAGTGGATTAATTGTCGAGTGGAATTATTGTTGGATACTTTTCGTGACCAAATTTTGAGTTGGAATTTTTGACTAGGTCAGCTTTGTTGAATATGTGACATGGTTGTTTTTGAATAATTGATGTGGGGTGAAACTAATTGTTTTTGAATAAATGAAAATTTGTTATTAGAGCGAGAAATTGTGAAGTACATCACAATGCGAATGTAAATAATTACTTTCCGTGAGGAATGTTTATTGGACTCGATTCCGTATTGGATCCGATAAATTGAATAAATAATATAAAAATTTAGTCTATGATAATTAAATTGTGGGCGGCATAATTTAATTAAAATACAATGAATTATACAAATCAATTTAAATCTTCTTCCTGTTGACTTGGTCACCAATTCGATAATTCAATTTAATTAAAGATTCTTAGAGATTTTCCTCCTCCGTGATGAAGTATTCCTCCCCCGTGATATGCAATAAAATAGTAAACAAATTCAATTTAATTCAAAAAAAGGGAAGAATTCGAAAACCTCCCTCAACCCACATTAAAAATCGTTTCCCCTTTCAGGCGTCTTCCTCTCCTCCCATCAAATCATTTTCCAAAATTAAACCACCAATCAGCCTTTAATTCCAATTAATTGAGAATCAATTACCACAAATTCTCTTATAAATCATAGTCTTTCTACCCTCGCCGCTTCCACAATTCCTTCCCAAATCAAGTTCCACTTCTGCAAGAATTCACAAGAACAAGGCTGCGTTTCTTCCTATTCCAGTCGGAACAGATTCAAGAAACCGAGAGCTAAAGCGAGGGGGTCCCTGTGTCGTTCAGTTGCAAATCTGCAAATTGAAGGTATACCCTTCTTCCACCCAATTCCTCTCCAATTCCATATTTGTGCATCTCATGAAAAACAATAAACGAAACAAATCTATAATTTGAACAATCTAAATCAAAGATTCGAGCTTTAATTCATGATTTCAAATCAAGAACTTATCTGCAAGGTTTCGGGGTTGTGCGGGGCTGTTTGGATTGGTTTCGGGACGTTTCGGGGTAAATCGGGCCAACGGAGCGGCGGAGGCTGACCGACGGACGCTGCTGATGGCGGCGACAGCAGCGTCTTCCCGGTGAACAGCAGCACCGTCCTTTTTAGGTGAGCGTGGCAGCAGCGGCGCGCGGTATGGGATCTGCGGGGGCTGTCGGCGGAGGCGTACATGATGCAGGGGCTGGAGCGAGCGAACTTGAAGACGTTGGCGAGTGTAGTGACCGCCGCCACGCTGCAGCTCTGCGTCCGCGATCGGTGCTGGTGTACCAGGGCACTCCGATTGCATCCCCGATCCGCTGACGACGGCTAAATTGGAGAAGCCGACGGGAAATCTGGAGTATTAATGCCGATTTTGTTGAGAGAGAGAGAAGTAGAGAGATGGGGGAAGAAGAGATAGGCGTGGAGAAGGTGGGAGTATAACTGGGCAATTTGTTCTTTTAAAAAAGGATTTGGGCCTGTGTTTGTCTTTTTAGAAATTGGGCCTATTAAATTAAGGTGGATGATTTGTTTAGTGTGGGCTCTATTTATTTTTTGTTTGGGGCTTCTTAATTAAATTTGAGAGATAAGGTGGGGAAATTTGGGTTTTGTAAATAAATCTTTGGTTCGATAATTAAATTAGTTGTGGGAAAATTATTACGATAAGTTAATCATGAGATTAAATATTTTTATGAATTATTTAATTAATTTCGAAACTTTTCAAAGGACGAGGAATTTTATCCTAAGTCCGGAATAAATATAAAAGCGAAGGGAAATAGTCGCGATGATTTAATTATGCGCTTAAATCTTAGGATTTAATTCGATATCGTTGAGAAGAATACGAGGAGCCAACGGAGGAATTATGGGCGTAAGCGGCCGACCGGCGTCTCACGCGACGCCTTAGGCAACCGCCAAATAATCGAAAATCGAGAAAAACGAGATAAAAGACTTTACTTAGGATGCATGCATTTTTATTTATTTATTTGAAAAAGTGTGTTGATTTATCTATTATCTAAATTTTAAAGGTGAATCATCGCAAGTGAAACGTGATACCAAGGGGAAGAAAGTACTTGAAAGTTTAGCAGTCGAGGTGGGCTTTCTTTTAAATAAGGACGATGTCCTAAATATTTTATCGATGGGAGTGAAACTGCGTTTATCATGCCGTGATTTGATTTTTAACGTGCCTATCTGATGTGGCTTATGCCACTATTATTTAAATCGAATTCGGGTCCTCGTAGGGCCGCAAACCCTACTTGGATTAGTGTACACCTATGGTAGATCGTGTGCTAGCGTACGGGCTGGCCGGTCTAGTGGCTTGGTTTGTGGCCACATTCCAAGTCACGTATGTGCAGATATGGCTAACGTCTATGGGAAAATGACTGATCAGTCGACTTTTACAATGGGAAATGATTTTGAGTGCCTCGGGCCTTTCTAAAGTTAAACCCCGATGGTTACTTATATATGGCATGATAAATCATATTTTTTATTGAAAATGTTTTCGGCAAGAGCCCACTGAGTATATTTATAGTACTCAGCCCTGCATGTGTTTTCCTTATATGCAGGTTGAGCGGCGACGAGAATATGGTGGTGTTGAGCAAGTAATTGGAGAATAAATTTTTATCTTTGAACTATGAGTGTCGTCGTGTCTTCACACATGACGTCACTCTTTCTCTTGGTCGTTTCCGCTGTGACATTTCCTTTACTTATCAGTTACTGGGCCTGCAACTTAAGTTGTTTGGATATTAAATGCTTGGGATTTTACTAGTTTATGTCAAATTCTTGTTCGTTTTCTTTGAATATTAAATTTTGGCCCAACTCATTATTGAAACCCTAGTTCTCTTCGCCTGATTATTAAATTCTCTTAATCACGATCGCCCATATTTATTAACCCTAAAAGGGCGGTCGTGACAATATGGATATGGATATGGATATTTCTCAGAAAGTGATATTCTTGAATAAGTAAACTGATATTAACTTAAAAACTGATAAGTTGTATGATAACTGACTGCAAACTAACATAGTTATGCGTTCTGACTTTAAAGAAAAGTTCTGTCATGATTCATCTCCTATGGATATGATATTCATAGAAATACGACTATACCTAATTACCTGTGAAGGAAGATGGATCCAATTTGAGGAGAGACAGAGGGACGGGACCCTGCAGGTCATTGTTGGAGACGTTGAAGACTTGAAGGTTTTGCGAGTCGATAGCCGGTATAGCACCAGAGAAGTGGTTGTTATCGAGGCCGACCTCAACCATCCTAGGCGACGCCAGAGACTCAGGGATGGGGCCGGTGAAACTATTGTCGGAGAGATACACCTTCTTCAACGACTCCATGCCTTCAAAGGCATCATTAGGGATCTGGCCGGAGAAGTGGTTGTCAGACAAATACAACGACATGAGGGTGCGCAGTTTGCGCCAGTTGGGCATGGAGCCCTGGAAGTTATTGTTAATGAAGCTGAGTGTGCGAAGGTAAGACAACTCGGCCAGGGAGTCCACGTCGATCTGACCTTGCAGGCCCATGTTCTCGAGCTGCAGCGCCCACACGTACCCGTTGTAACAGAGTACGCCGGCCCAGTTTCCTGTGCATGGATTCGTCGACGGAATCCAATTCGCTAGCGACGGATCGGTATTCGTTAGGGCGGTTTTGAATCTCATCAGGGATTCTGCTGCGTTTTCGGCCAACACCACGCGCAGTGGCAACGAAAACGCAACCATCGCCATCGCCACTATAAACATTGCAGATTGCTTCCAAAGTGATGTCAAATTGTAGCTCGCAACATGATTGATTGATCATGGATTTTGTGTTCCCGTTTTTAACTGAGTCTCTGATTCTTCTACTTAAGGAAAAAATAAATTAGAGAGAGATAGATAAGATAGCGAATGCAGTTAGTGAGGGATTTGGGAAGTGAGACACGAGGTTTCGGGAGATAGTATAGGCTCACCATTCTTCTTGTTTACCATAGTTAGACTACTTACCTACTTTTTCCCTCATTTTCATTCATCAATTGTTCAAACTCACAAGTTTGAACAAAATTAGTTTGTTGTAGGAGTACTATATTTGGACTTAAAATTGTGGAATACTACTACTTTTGCTGATTCTCAAACTCTACTAGTATCATTTTGATTTTAAAATTGAGGCAAAATGATAAGGAATAGATCAATATTATTAAAATAGTTTTGAGGTGTTATCTTTCGGATCATATGATGCCTCATGGATTTATTTTTGAAACCTTTTTATCTAATAAAAAATGTAGAATATAAAATTCATCCATGCTTATTGCTCATATATATTTTTACATTCATGTCTTGGCTTTTATTTCAAATATAAAACCTAATTACATTTCTAGAATATTCAGTGCAATATGTCATAGTTTGATCTCCTAGGTTAGCATATTTTACCATATTTTATATCAGGTTCTTGAAACTGAGTATTGCTAACACGTTCAATGGAACTGCCATGCATTGAGAAATTTATTTATGAACAAGTGTTTAAAGCTGTCATGTGACAGTTATTTATACTCCTATTTGTTTTGTTGAAAAGAGTGGTATATATGACTCGATTTTACATGTTGTGCATAAATGTTAGATGTTTTAGCAGCTGATGATAGGGGTGGGGAAACTTATCAAAATATCGGTTTTATCGTACCAAGAAAATATTGAAAATAACGATTTCTTAGTGCACCGTGATTTTTGATAAGGTGATGGTATGGATTTTGAAGGGAGAGAGAGAAAGATGTGTGTTCGTGTTGTGAAAATGCGAGGTGCTATGCTAGGTCGAGATACCAAGTCCTATGAATCCACTAGATCACTTGGTCTAGGAACTCAATGGAACACGGAATACTCTGCCGTTGTACACACAAAACTCCCCTTCAAAGATCCCTCAACCCGAATACTATAGATTAGTATAGAGAAGCAGGGGTTGATCCCACGAAGATGGACACGAAAGAAAGCGTTTAGAGACTTTTGACAAAGGCGGCTGCTGCCACGCAAACTGGGTTGAGGTATAACTACTACTAGACCTAGGCAAGAAATGTAAACACTAGACCTAGGAAACTGTAAACATGCTGAGATCAAACATCATCAAAGACTACGCGATATTAAATTCCCTTCCTAGACCGTGTAAACGGCTACATAATAGAACCAGACAGGAATCATATAACAGTGGGGACCATAATTCCAGAATTAGCAAGTACGGCGGAAAGGCTGCAAATAACAAACTGAAACTCTAACTAACAACGACATGCATTTTTTAATTGAATCAAAAACGAAGATGAAGAAAACAGAGCACGTACCTAGATTCGAACAGAATATAAAAATTGGGTCGTCGGAAACTTGCAACAAACAGGAAATAACAATGATCTACATATACTCGATGGAATGAAATGAAAACATGAAGGCTAGGCATAAATTTAAACCAACTCTGCTCGGATTCACGTCGGATGCTTAATCCACTCCGGATCCAAGCGATCCGAACCAAACAGCAACCTCAATCAACTCCAGAACTTCCGATCTAACAGATCTAAACCGATCAACACCGAATTCAAACGATTCCACTCAACTCAGCCACAACACCAAATTCAAACCTCCGATTCAACCAACAACAACTCTGATCAACCCGATCCAGCCATTACTCTGCACAGATTCAGTAAACAATTGCGAAACGCATCCAACACAAGTAAACTAACTCAAACTCCAGAACATCACAGAAAGGAAATCAGAAATCAACATCAACGACATGACAGAAAATTAAACTTGCATTAAACACAGAAATATTCGGTAAAAAAAACAGAGGGCCGAGCTCCGAACAGCGAAGCTCGGTGAAATCCACAAAATATGAGAAACTAAAATGGAACTTGTTTCTTCGCCCTCGACAGGACGGTGTTACAACCCAACTGAAATGTGAGAAAGCGAAAAGTGAACCCAAAATGCAAACCCCCAGAATTTCCCTCTAAAGAACCCAAGTGTGTAAAAGAAAAAAAGTGAGCTACGAGCCACAGACTGTTAATGAGGCCTCCACCGAGAAGATCCCTCCAGAATGCATGCTTCCTTCCTTATATAGGTGCGGACATAATCTTCTAGAAGCCTTCGTAGAAATCTCCATTCTACCCTTCAGCTCCGAGATTTCCTCCGTCTTGCAATTTGTTCCACAATGCTCACTCATTCGCCAGTTTCCTCGGACCATGTGATTGTCCTCTCTCTTTCCTGAACCTGGCGAAATTCTTCTACACACCTGGCTTAAAATGTGTGTTAGACCCCGTAATTATATGAATTTATCCCCTAGACCTATGCATGAAATTAGCCTTATCAGATTTTCATATATCGTGATATATTGTGGCATATCGAAATTTGTAAATAGCGTAATATATAAATATAATTATATATAAAATATATTTAATTTATTTTTTAAATTGTACTAATATTTAAATAATATTCTAATACCCTAAATTCTATTTTTATTGATGTTGAAAGTCTGGTATACCACAAATGTACAGTATATCGATATTCGGTAAAACATACCGAAAATATGGTATGATATCAGTATTGAAATTTATTATAAATTTTGGTATATCGATAATTTTGGTAAGGTAAAATATGATTTGTTCTCATACCAAATTTTTAGTAAGTATACAATATAGTGATTTCGGTGAGGTATACCATACCGACACACTTCTAAGTGTGAAAGAGCTTAAATTTGTTTCCATGTATCGAGTAGGCATCATATTAGTGTAATTCAAATTTTATGATTATAGGTGTTTAAATTTAATTATTGGAGAATCAATCGAGTTTGATTACATTCTATAGCTGTAAAATGCTAGATAAGAATCTAAAAGTTGTTTAATGCTTTCCACTAATAATAATAATAAATTCACTAGAAATCTCTAAATTTAGGGTATAATCACTTATTCGGTCAATTTCGACTTTTTTAGCATGAAAATATCTCCAAATCAAGGTAATTTATACTTTATGTACTTAATAGTTTGGTATTCAATTTATGATTTTTGTTTTTGATTAGGTACTATGTAGAAAATATGAGTGTAGGAGGTATTTATGCATGAGTGTAGAAAATATTAAAAGAAAACAAATGAAAAGAATAAAAAAAATGGAGAGAAATCCATTGTATAATGAATATATATCAATTTCGTGTTTTTTTTGATAAAAATACTATAATACAATTGAAAAATGAGCTCACTCACTTGCCCGCGAGTTGGGTTCACGTCAAAACCTAATTGGCCGAAGAGGGGCGCGCGCGTGGAGGGACGACCCCCACCATCATTTGCCCGAGTAACAGACGGGGATGGAACACTTGCTATGTGTCCCGATTACCAGTGACGGAACCATAAATTTAAAAAAGCCGGGGCTAAAATTTAACGAAAGCATAGCACAACGTTCTTGCTATATGCGGAAGAGGCTAGTCTTTATCCCGACGTATCCAAGATTATATTCGGAGTACATATTTGTTCATTTTTGTATGAACATAAATGCATATGAATTATAAGGATATACACAATTTAAAAGTTTCACTTTTTTTCTTTATTTTAGGTAATGGACCTCACACTCTATTAAATTCCTATACTCATGTTCTCCTATAATATAAAAAGTGGGATCTATATTTCAATAACTTTTCCCACTACCTTCTTTCACATTTTTTAAAACTCACATTGGGTCAAAATGAGACTATAAATCGTGGATAAATGAAGTATTGTTAAAGTACTCCTTCCGTTCCCTCATAGTTGAGGCGGAACTTTTTTGGCACGAAGTTTAAGAAAATGAATGTTGATTGTGTTAAATAAATAGATAAAAAAGTAAGAAAGTGAAAAGGGTAGAGAGAATAAAATAAAAAATGAATAAAGTAGAGAGAATAAAGTAAGAGAGATTAAAGTAAGAATGAGAAAAAAGTTACTCCTATATATGAAAATAACTCAACTATGAGGGAACTTCTCGAAATGAAAAAATGACTAAACTATGAGTGAACAGAGGGAGTACTATTTTATATATAAACTTAATACTAATAAATCATTATAGTACAAGAAATTTATGGAGTATTAAAAAGCAAAATTTTGAGTAATTAAAAAAAATTCTCTTGAAATGTTAAGAAATAGTACTCCAGTAATAAACGATATAATACGTACATTAAGAATTAGTGTAAATGTATAAAATATTGAATAGTATTATTAAATTCCTAATCAAATAAATCCCAATGTTTACGGATTCCAATTCTGCCTCCTAACACTCACTCTCCTGCCCCAATTCCGCTCTCTTTCTCCCACCGCCTCAACTACTCCCCTTTGTAAAATGGCGGACGGCACCGGCAAAGGGGGCTTGGCCTTAGCTGGTTCCGTCACTGCCGATTACGTGTTGTCTTCTGGAATGAAACCAAAGCTCCACGTTGCAAAAGCTCGTAGTACTATTTTATGTTGTTATATATTGGTGACAAATTATTTAAAATGTTTATTTAATGAAAAATAAAATAATTATGGGATGTCTTCATTTTCAACCTGCGTTAGTCCATTGGATCTTGTGATCTAACGGTTAGATCAATGTCACGTATCATTTAATAATATAGATTATTTGTTTAATACTACCTTCGTCCCATATTAAGTGTCACATTTAGTGTGGACTCGGGTTTTAAGAAATATAAAGAAAAGTGAGTTGAATAGGTTAGTGGACTATAAGTCTCACTTATATATATTAATTTGGGAAATGCTATGTGACCACGTTATAACCAACCATTGCTATGTGACCACGTTATAACCAACCATTAACTGATTTAATAGCAAACAAACCCGGTTTACTTAAAATTCTGGTTTAGTTAGTAATTGATTTTACTTTTATATCCTTCTCATACTTGGAAGTGAAATTGGCGCTCTTTGCTCTCCTCCTTTTCATATCCTTCAAGCATTAGTTTTTCCCTCTCCCTCTCTCCCATATTTGGAGCCATGTTTAATTTATTTCTCTTCTACTCCCTTCGTCCGCGAATAGGAGTGTCGATTCATTTTTACCATAAATGGTAATAGGGTCTCACCCCTAACTAACTCATTCCACTCGCATTTCATTCAAAAGTAATATATACAAGTGAGACTCATATTCTACTAACTTTTTTCCACCCACTTTTGTAAACATTTCTTAAAACCTGTGCCGCCAAGAAATGAGATTCTTAATGGCGGACGGAGGGAGTATCATGTTTGACATTCTCTCTCTCATCTCCACAAAATATTAAAAAAATAAATAAAAATTGATGCAGCCATTTTTAGTCTCTCTCTCGCTCTCTCCCGTATATGTAAGGTTATCCGCAACGCTGTCTCTTATCCGTCTCTTAACCGTCTACATCTCTTAACTAAGAGATAGCACCTGCAACCCTCCATCTCTTATCCGTCTCTTAACCATCTCATCCCTTAACTATTCATTCAATTTTATTTTTTATTTTTATTTCCAACAAATTGAATTAATAAAAACACACTTCATTAAATAAAATAAAATAAAATTACAACTTCAAATTCTTAAAAAATTTAAAAAACACATGATTAAAATCCTAAAAAAATATTAAAAACACATAATTTAATTTCTTCCGCGCACTCTATTGGTTGCCAAAGTTTGCCAAATGTGTTCCATTAGATCATCTTGGAGTTGGGCGTGGGCGGTAGAATCACGTGTCTTTGCCTGAATAGACAACCGATCTTGCATAGACGGATGCACTCCACGGCGTCCAATTAGGATCGGAGGAGGGAATCCAAAATTAGGATTGGAAAACACACGTTATCTTTGGGAGAGAAAATATTTCATTAATTGATTGAATGAATAAAAAAGATAACAGTCTATCCTATTTATAATGCTACTGACTTAATGAACAAAAAAACAAAGATATAGAAAAAGATATGCTAAATCCCTATAATATCTAAACTAAATAATAATAATAGAGGTTCGTATCACACTCACACAATCACAGTTACACACAGACACAAATCACTACACACACAGAGACACACAATCACCCCACACACACAGAGCCACACACATAGACAAAAACACGCAACACCATATCATATTATAAACGATGAAATATCATCTGTAAGAATTTAAAAGTACTACTATCATTTTAACCTCTCAAGCCTCAAACTATTCTAAAGCCTCTGAAATAGTATAATATAAAATGGATATAAAAGTGTGGTAATGAACTCTGTATAATTTTACTCTATATAAATTATAATTAACTCTATATAATTTTATTTGTATAAACTCTGTATAATTTTATGTTTGTTTATTTTCCGTTGAAGTTAGTGAAACCGTGCAACGTAACACCATATCATTTTATAAACGATGAATATCATTTTCATGAGCGTAAAGTATCATTTTGACCTTTTAAACTATCATTTGACTAATAAAGCTTTAAACAAAAAGCACTAGAACCGCCGTATCATTTTATAATTATAAGCGACGTACATATCATTTTTATGCATGTAAAGTATCATTATAGCCTCTCAAATGAGTCTGTGTTAACGATATTTGTGGTTGGCAGCGGAAGCGTGCGTGATTTACCGATCATATAAACTTGATCTATTTAACAGATTATTTAGACAAATTCTATTCGCGTAATTATCACGTGTATCATGCTCATAACTTGAATTAAAAACATGCTTTAGCACATAAAATCCCTAAAGCATGCTTACTACGGAATTAGCCAATTTACCTCGTAGATTCAATCAAGAATCGATGATGGTTTGCTCCGTCTCTACGTGAAGATCTTCAATACAAGACCTCGGATCTTCTGACTGGTGTCCCGGACTATACGCTGATATTTGTGTGTGCAAATCTCACCAACGTACTAGGACTCGAATAATGGAAGACAGAAACTGCTCACGGAGGTGTTAGAAATCGGTAATTGTATTTCTTGATTATTCACAATGGTATAGTACAAGATTTATAGGCAAGAATATGTATATACAAGGTAAGATATTGCCCTAATTAAATCTTCCTAATTAGCGGTAGAGATACTCCGTAATCTTCTCATTCAATGCGTAATATTCTCCTTGATTTTGTAGGTGCTCCGGATCTCCTTCCAACACTCCCCCTCAAGTTAAGTGACGGGATCTCCAAAACTTAACTTGCCCAGTACTTCTTGGAAATTCTTTGCGGAGATGGCCTTAGTCAAGATGTCGGCTAGCTGGTCTTCAGATTTCACGTACGGGAACTCCACTATCTTCTCTTCAAGTTTTTCCTTTATGAAATGTCGATCAATTTCGACGTGTTTTGTTCTGTCATGCTGCACTGGATTCTCTGAAATGCTGATTGTAGCTTTATTATCGCATAGCAGCTTGCAAGTCTTCTGTGACTCCAAGTCCAACTCTCTCATCAATCTTCTAAGCCACAATATTTCGGTTAAGCCACTTCGAATACCTCGAAATTCAGCTTCGGCACTTGAGAGTGCCACTACCTTTTGCTTTTTACTTCTCCACGTTACCAAGTTTCCACCAACAAATGTGAAGTATCCTCCAGTGGATCGTCTGTCCATCAAGTTCCCTGCCCAGTCTGCATCAGTATATCCGTGGATGTCTAGGTGCCCATTTTTCCGAAATAGCACTCCATGTCCGGCAGTTCCTTTCAAGTATCGTACCACCCAATGCTCTTCTTGAGGACTGTGCATAAATTGACTGAGGACTCCTACAGCATAGGCAATGTCTGGTCTCGTATGGGATAAGTAGATGAGTTTCCCAACGAGTCTCTGGTATCTTCCTCGATCCGTAGAGTTCGCACCTTTTGTGATTTGGAGCCCATGATTCTGAACTATAGGAGTGTCTGCGGGCCTACAGTCCAACATTCCTATCTCTGCCAAGAGGTCCAGTATGTACTTGCGTTGGCTAATAAAGATCCCTTTTCCAGACCTAAGTACTTCAATCCCGAGAAAGTACTTGAGGTCACCCAGATTCTTCATTTCAAATTCCGCTGCCAGATGTCCCTTTAGTCGTTCTATCTCGGCTTCATTATCCCCTGTGATAATCATATCATCCACATAAATTATCAAGCAAGTGATTTTCTCACCTTCTCGTTTGATGAAGAGTGTGTGGTCAGAGCTGCTTTGTTGATACCCATACTTCTTCATTACTTCTGTGAATCTGCCGAACCATACTCTTGGGGATTGTTTTAACCCGTATAGGGTTTTCTTCAACTTACATACCTTCTCTCGCCCGAACTCCTCTGAAAAACCTGGTGGGGCCTCCATGTAAATTGGGTCTTTCAATTCTCCATGAAGGAAAGCATTAGTGACATCATACTGATGGAGAGGCCAGTCTTTATTTGCCGCTATAGATAGAAGTACTCTTACAGTGTTCATTTTGGCAACTGGAGAGAAGGTCTCAGAATAGTCAATACCTTGAGTTTGAGTGTACCCTTTCGCCACCAATCGAGCTTTATACCGTTCAATACTTCCATCTGGTCTCCTCTTGATGGTGAAGACCCATCTGCACCCTACGGTATGCTTCCCTTCGGGTAGTGGGCTGATCTCCCATGTGTGATTTCTCTGCAAGGTGCTTTCATCTCAACTAGCATTGCTTCCTTCCAATGCTTGATTTTTATGGCTTTTTCAAACGTTCGAGGTATCTCCTCCTCGTATAGTGCAGTCTGGAATGCCCTCGCCATTTTGGAGATATTAGCTTCAGCAAAGCTTGCTATTGAGTATCTATTTCTCCTTCCTATCCTCTCTGGTGAATATCTCTTGGGAGGAATTCCCCTTGTACTGCGCAGCGGAAGTACATACTGTCCTGTGTCTTGATCAATAGTGGTATATTCCTCTGTATCAGGGGAATTAGAAATAACAGTCGTATGTTCAGAAGGTGTGTCAGAGATTACCTCAGATTCTGGTACGGTTGGATTAGAGGAACGCAGCGGAAGCGCTGAAGGGCTTGTTTTTGTAGACAAATTCGTCTCATGGATGGTACCAACTTGCTCTGGTGGGCCCATATCAAAGTGACTTGGCACATGCCACCGAAGGGAGTCGCTCTCTTGGGTCTCCCCATGTCTCTCACTCTCCCCCTGAGTCCCAAGGTGGTAAAAGAATTCTGTTTCGAGGAAGTTGCAATTCATGGTAATGAACCCGCACCTTTGGTAAGTCAAAGTAGTGGATACTCAATGTCGTGTGCTCAATGCTAACGTACATTGATTAAGAAATTAGTTATCAAGAACTCGTCTTTCAGTAGATAGCGTAAAGACTCGTCTTGCTGTTAGATCTATTCAATGCTTTATCACACAAACGTCATCTTATTTCAATAAGGCTTAGAAATAATCGGACTGACATTGCAACCTTTCGCGATAGGTAGTCTTGCCCTATCTAGGTTGTGAAATTCTTATTTTTCTTTGTTTAGAACTGACCGTGTTACTTTAAATTGGACGACGCCCACAACCGGTCTACTAAAACAAAGACTTAGACTTTGTTACGTTTGCTTATACATTTAAATATGCAATAAACAACCATTAAATGTAAAATATAACAACATTATGATAAAAATAATCTGTTGCATTTATTGAAAAATAACAATTAGAGTTTTACAGTATGCAATCACTCGAAAGGTGATTTCTAGTATACAAAACCCTAACAATCTCCCACTTATACTCAAAACAGCTTTCGAGTATACAAAATGGTAGTGCACACGTCTAAATTTCTCCCACTTATACTGAAAGCGAGTTGAGGTCTTGAATGAGTCGAACTCTCATCCCTTCAACGTGGCATTCGAACGGTTTCACCGCCAAAGCCTTTGTAAAAGGATCTGCCAGGTTGTTCTCTGACGCAATCTTGACCACTTTTATGTCTCATCTCTGCACTATATCTCTAATGATATGATACTTCCGCTCTATGTGTTTGCTCGCTTTGTGAGCTCTTGGTTCTTTTGAGTTTGCCACAGCACCAGAATTGTCACAATAAATGGTGATGCTCTTGGGCAGATTCGAAACCACACCTAAATCAATAAGGAAGTTCTTGAACCATACCGCCTCTTTTGCAGCCTCCGAAGCGGCCACATACTCGGCTTCCATGGTCGAGTCCGCGATGCATTTCTGCTTCACACTCTTCTAAATTACGGCTCCACCTCCTAAGGTGAACACATATCCTGAAGTAGATTTTCTCGAGTCCTGATCAGCTTGAAAGTCTGAGTCAGTATATCCCAAAGGACAGAGCTCGGCTGCATTGTAAACTAGAGTATATTCTTTACGGCAGTCCAATGTCCTTGGCCCAGATTCGACTGATATCTTGCCACCATGCCAACAACAAAGCAAATATCAGGTCTAGTACAAAGCATAACATACATGAGACTTCCAACTGCCGAAGCATATGGAATCCTTCTCATTTCCTGTATCTCAGACTGTGTTTTAGGGCACATCTCTTGAGATAAATGGATGCCATGTCTAAAAGGTAAGAAACCTCTCTTGGCATCCTGCATGATAAAACGACTAAGTACTGTTTCGATGTAAGATTCTTGAGATAAGCACAACATCTTCTTCTCTCGATTCCGAAGAACCTTGATCCCGAGGATGTGTCCCGCGTCTCCCATATCCTTCATCTCGAACTGGTTCGACAACCATGTTCGAGCTGATGACAACATCTTTTTATTGTTTCCAATTAGAAGAATGTCATATACATATAAAACTAAGAACACTACATTCCCCTTTTGAACTTTCTTATACACACATCTTTCACTTGGGCACTTTTCGAATCCAAACTTCCAAACAGTTTGATCGAAACATTGGTTCCACGATCTAGATGCTTGCTTGAGGCCATAAATGGCCTTCTTAAGCTTCCAAACCATTAAGCTTCCAAACCATGTGTTCTTTGCCCTTTATGGCATATCCTTCGGGTTGTTCCATGTAGATGGTCTCCTCAAGACTGCCGTTGAGAAGCACAGTCTTAACGTCCATCTGCCATACATCCCAATCCATATAAGCTGCAATAGACAACAGTATCCGGATCGATTTGAGCATGGCCACTGGGGAGAAGGTCTCATCATAATCGATGCCTTCCTTTTGGGTATACCCCTTGGCCACTAGTCTTACTTTGAAGACTTTAACTCGTCCATCGGGTCCACGTTTACGTTTATATATCCACTTGCTCCCAATGGCAGTACAGCCTTCGGGTAGGACGGACAAATCGTAGACGTCTTTGTCTATTATAGATTGTAGTTCCGAATCCATTGCTTTCACCCATTCGCAATGATCGACATCTGCCAGCGCTTCCGCAAAGTTCCAGGGATCTAATACATTGCTGTCCGAGGAGTGATCCATAGATTCCCCCAAACCAATGTATCTGTAGGGCTCATGTGAGACCCTCCCACTGCGGTGCGGCACTACAATATTTTGAGTAGAAGTTGAAGTTTCGGGAATTGTTTGTACACTTGGTACTTGTTCTTGGTTAATGGAACTTGTGACAGAAGTTAGCTCATCAAGAGCCACTTCACTGCTGGGTTTATGATTCATTACATAGTCTTCCTCTAAGAATGTCGCGTGAGTGCTCACAATGACTTTCTTATCTCGGAGACTAAAGAATTCATAACCTTTCGTCCCTTTGGGGTATCCTATAAACAAACATACCTCCGTCCAAGATCCTAGCTTAGTTGGATCCTTTTCCAATACATGAGCCGGGCAACCACAAACCTTGAGATGTGCTAGATTGGGCTTATGCCCAGTCCACAACTCATATGGAGTTTTAGGTACGGATTTTGATGGTAAATTGTCTAAATGTGACTTGCAGAAAGCAAGGCATGTCCCCAAAATGAAATAGGCAGAAGTGCATAACTCATCATCGATCGAACCATGTTTAATAAGGTCCTGTTCCTTCTTTTAGCCACGCCGTTCTGCTGGGGCGTGCCCGGCGCAGTCAGTTGGGATTCAATTCCCACTTCCGATAAGTAGTCCAAAAATTCGGCACTGAGGTATTCGCCTCCACGATCAGATCGTAGGCATTTGATATTCTTCCCATGATACTTCTCCACAATAGTCTTAAAGTCTTTAAACTTGTCAAAAGACTCTGACTTGTGACGCATCAAGTAGATATATCCAATTTTCGAGAAGTCATCAATAAAAGTGATGAAGTATCGAAAACCACCTCTTGCCTCAGTAGACATTGGTCCACATACATCAGAATGAACGAGCTCAAGTACTTCCTTGGCCCTATTGCCCTTATCCTTAAAAGGCCTCTTGGTCATCTTGCCTTCTAAGCATGACTCACACTTATGAAAAGGTTCCTCCTCTAGACCTTTGATAAGATCTTGTTGAACAAGAGAATGGATCCTCCTTTCATTGGCATGACCAAGTCTAAGGTGCCACAAGTACGTTTCGTTCATTGAACTTGAAGGTTCCTTTCATTTCTTTGAAATTTTCGATGTTGTATTGAGTTCTGATTTGCGATTATTAAACTGTGTAGAAGTGATTGTATACAAATTGTTTTTCATGATACCATGACAGATATAAGAACCATCTTTCTTAATAACGCAGTTGTCATTAAAAGAAATCGAATATCCATCATAAACCAATTTAGAAACTGAAATTAAATTTCTTCTAAAAGAAGGTATCAACAAAACATTCTTCAAAATCAAAAATCTATCACTACTAAAACGCAAATAAATGTCTCCCACTGCAACGGCTGCCACTTTGGTAGCGTCGCCCAGCTGGACTTCGATCTCACGATCATGTAGCCGTCTTGTCACCTACATTAAGTCAGGATCAAAACAAATATGATCAGTGGCTCCTGTGTCAATAACCCAAGTGCAAATTGATGTCGAAGTCAAACAAGACTCGACAACTAGAGCCTGGTGCATACCTGTAGCCTTGCCCCGTTTAGGACAGTCTGGCTTCCAATGCCCCTTCTCTCCACACTTGAAACACTTCCCCGTGGGCTTCTTGTTAGCCCTCTTCTTCTTCTTCTTTCCCTTAGCTATCTTGGCTGGTCCTGAGTTCGGTGCCTACCTTTTTCCTTTGCTAGGCTTTAAGCCAGAGGAACGAGGCGCCGAAATCATCATGGCCGCCTTAGCCTGGACCATAAGGTCCTCTGCCGACTGAAGTTCAGTCAACAGCTCTGCCAAGGTGTAATTCCTTTTGTTCATCTCGAAGTTGAGCTTGAACTGTTGGAAGCTAGGGGGAAGACTTTGAAGGATGATAGTCACCTGGGACTCGGGATCGATCGTCCCTCCCAAGACCTCAATTTGGTTGAGGTGGCCCATCATCTCGAGGACGTGGTCCCTCACAGATGAGCCTTCCTTCATTGTCTTCGAAATGATACTCCGAAAGGCTTGAGACTTAGCCGTTCGATTCTGAGTACCAAAAAAATTCTTGAGATTCTGCATAATCTCGGCAGCAGTTTCCATAGAAGAATGTTGATGCTTGAGTACTGATGACATAGATGCCAACATGTAGCACTTAGCCATCTCATTCGCCTTATGCCACCGTCTGTGTGCATCTCTGACTTCTGCCGCAGCGTTAGCCGGCGGCACTGGAGGTCGCGGGGTGGTGAGCACAAAGATGTACTCATCTGCTGTGAGAACGATGTCCAAATTTTGTTTCCATTCTATGTAATTTTGGCCCTCGAGTTTATTTTCTTTGAGAATTGCAGAAAGAGGATTGAACGACATATTGACGATTTGATTTGCACTGCAAAACAGAGTATTTTACTATTGTCATAAACTTATGTAAGAAGTTTGATTAGATTAACCATAAAACTTTTCAAAATCTTACAACTGTAAAATTAAATTTTGTACCCTCCAGAGGAAGTCAATACGCATTAAAATCTTACAATTTTACTGGTCACAACACCGACGAATAGTCCAGAGACCACAGAGTGGCATGGCCGCCTAATGTTGCCTAAGCAAGACCATCTCTTTAGCATTACATAGTCTCATTTCTACAACACAGTCCCATAACAATGCTCATGTGCTGCTAACAAGATCAAGCTATCTCATAAATCTTGTGTGAACTTCTGAATCTCGCAGTTTCTTAGGATTATTGTCCCCACAGAGCAGGCGGCGATAATATTGGAAACTACATTCTAGTTCATACTATTTATATTTGAGAAGTCCGCCCTCATGAACTTGCTATTTTCTTAGGATTATTGTCCCCACAGAGCAGGTGGCGATAATATTAGAAAAAGGCTTCATAAATTGCAGACCAATTGATGGAGACCATATACAAACGTTGAGTTCGCAATTATAGCTTAGATATTTTGGGTTATGGTTTTTCTTTAATTATCCTTAGCCTTAGGGCAGAGAAAGGCTTTCATTAAATTCTATTGGTATTTAATTTGCTGGATAATTAAATCTTTTATTAATTGGTATCTTCCTTTAGGAAATTATTGTTCTAGAATATAATTCTTATTCATGTCTACTATAAGATATGTCTAAAATAAATAAATTATTTAATTCTTAATAAGACATGAAAAATTAAATTCAAATTAATTACGTGTTCAAGATTAGGAAGAGATATTTCATTATTTAATGTATTCATACATATCTATCCTTTTTAGGATCTTAGATATATAAATATTAGGAAACTATTAAATTATTCTTATCCATATCATCTAGGAATCAAAATAATATTATTTATTTCCATAGATATAGAAAATAATAAAAATATTCCTTAAATCTAGACAAATATTAGGAAACTATTAAATTATTCTCATCTATATCATCTAGGAATAAAATAATATTATTTATTTCCATAGATATAGATAATAATAAAAATATTCCTAAAATCTAGACAAATCTTCCAAAAAGATTTTATTTCGATTAAGTAATAATATTTTAATGATATCTTTTAATAAAATAATTAAATAATCATTAAAATAATCCTTCATCGTTATCTCATCGTACGAGGTTCGAACGAACGATGAACGACGAAGATCAGACGAATTCGTCGTCGAATCACGACGCACGCAGCGTCTCGGACACTAGCGAGCGCCCTTCTCGGTCGTCTCGACCGTCGGGTGCAGACGCGTCTCCCAGCTGAGCACGTCGGGTGACGCGGTCCTCAGCCAGCGGCGCGCACGACGGTGGCGCTGCTCTCGGCCAGTTGCTGTCGCCCGTCTCGGCCTATCCGAGCGACGATGCTCCCATCGCAGTGGCACACGGCGCGTAACTCGGCGCGTCCGTCTCGGCCAGTGACGACCGTCGGTTGCCGACACTTCTCGGCCAGGCGCGCACGCGGCAGCGCGCACCTCTCGGCCAGCGTCTCTGCGCCCGTCTCGGACATCCGAGCCGTCGGGTGGCGCGAGCTCTCGGCCAGCGGCGCGCACGGTGGCGCACCCGCTCTTGGCCAGCTCCGACCACCCTTCCTTCCGCCTAGGGTTCCAGTTCTCGGCGCCTGGTGTCTCGGTGGTTCTCGGACGAACCACCACTCCGTGCCAGCCTTCACGTCGGCCTTGGTGCGGGGAACTCCTGGGGTTTTGCGGTCTCGGCCAGCGTTGCGCTCAAGCCCACGCTCGACTGCGCGTCGCCCCGTGATCGCGATCCCTCGGCTCCCACTCAATCGACAACCCTATTTCATGATCGCGCGTGGTACAATCCGTCTCGGCGCAAGCGCCGACGGTTCGCACGTCTCGTACGATCGAGTAATTCAAGTTCTTTGATTCGATAGTTCTTGAGTTCATCATGCATAATTTATTAAACAAAACACCAAGAACATGCTTCGCAATCAAATAATACATGCATACATGAATTTCGTGAAATTTAAATCCAAATAATCAGAGCCAAAGACTGGCTCTGATACCAATTGAAGGGGTTGGCAGCGGAAGCGTGCGTGATTTACCGATCATATAAACTTGATCTATTTAGCAGATTATTTAGACAAATTCTATTCGCGTAATTATCACATGTATCATGCTCATAACTTGAATTAAAAACATGCTTTAGCACATAAAATCCCTAAAGCATGCTTACTACGGAATTAGCCAATTTACCTCGTAGATTCAATCAAGAATCGATGATGGATTGCTCCGTCTCCACGTGAAGATCTTCAATACAAGACCTCGGATCTTCTGACTGGTGTCCCGGACTATACGCTGATATTTGTGTGGGCAAATCTCACCAACGTACTAGGACTCGAATAATGGAAGATAGAAACTGCTCACGGAGGGAGCACAAATTTCGAGCTCTCTCTTTCTAGAGGGGGACGAAAATTTTGTATATTGAAAAGTCACATATTGGGCCCAGTCAGAGATCTAAGGAAGAATTTGGAACAGACCTCACCCAATTAGCTTTTTACTAATTAAATTGAACCCACAATTTAATATAAGCTTATATTGGAATATTACGAGCAGCCACTACAGAAGTAATATTGCACTGCCTTCCAAATCCGAAATTACAAGTATTCCGGGTTTCCTTTAATTGCATTTGATTTATTTCTCGCGCTTAAGATAAAAACATCCGTTAATTAATTAATGTCTGCTATAGACTTAATTAATTAACATATGTCGAATTCCAAGAGTGGACTTAGCAAGAAACTCTTATTTATTATTCATAGAGTAATCAAACTCCAACTAGCTAGGTTCCAAATAATAAAACCTCGTTTCGAGCTCCTCTTGTGGATGTTATCAAACGAGACTCTCCTCGCGCACCTTTCAACATAATAGCAATCCTAGCACCGCTAGATAATGATAACCACTACCCAATATACCTGGATCGTTGGGTTACGAAAAACCCGCACCTTTGGTAAGTCAAAGTAGTGGATACTCAATGTCGTGTGCTCAATGCTAACGTACATCGATTAAGAAATTAATTATCAAGACCTCGTCTTCAGTAGATAGCATAAAGACTCGTCTTGCTGTTAGATCCATTCAGTGCTTTACCACACCACCGTCATCTTATTTCAATAAGGCTTAGAAATAATCGGACTGACATTGCAACCTTTCGCGATAGGTAGTCTAGCCCTATCTAGGTTGTGAAATTCTTGTTTTTCTTTATTTAGAACTGACCGTGTTACCTTAAATTGGACGACGCCCACAACCGGTCTACTAAAACAAAGACTTAGACTTTGTTACGTTTGCTTATACATTTAAATATGCAATAAACAACCATTAAATGTAAAACATAACAACATTATGACAAAAATAATCTGTTGCATTTATTGGAAAATAACCATTAGAGTTTTACAGTATGCAATCACTCGAAAGGTGATTTATAGTATACAAAACCCTAACAATTTATTCATTTGATCACGATTTAACCCTTTGGTTAGCGGATCCGCTAGATTATCCAATGACTTCACGTAGTTAATTGTAATCACCCCTGTTGTGATCAAATGTCTCACGGTATTATGTCGTCGACGAATGTGTCGAGACTTACCATTGTACAAGCCACTGTTTGCCCTCTCAATAGCGGCTTGGCTATCACAGTGAATTAACACTGGAGGCACGAGCTTTGACCAACATGGAATATCTTTAAGGAAGTTTTTAAGCCATTCGGTTTCTTCCGCGACTTTATCTAAAGCTATGAATTCAGATTCCATAGTGGATCGGGCTATACATGTCTGTTTCGTGGATTTCCACGAGACAGCTCCACCCCCAATAGTAAAGACATATCCACTTGTTGAAAGTGAGTCTTTGTTATCGGATATCCAATTTGCATCGCAGTACCCTTCAAGTACCGGGGGTATCTCGAAAAGTGTAGCCCATGATTTTGAGTATATTTGAGATACCTCAAAACTCTTATAAGAGCTTTCCAATGCTCTTTGCTTGGATTGCTCGTATAACGACTCAACTTGTTCACGGCGCAAGCAATACAGGTCGAGTGCAATTAGTAAGATACATAATGCATCTAATGACCCGTGCATAATCTTCTTGTGCAACGGGCTCACCCCGGTTCTTGCTCAAGTGAACATTGAGCTCTATAGGCGTCTTAGCTGGGATGCCATCATAGGCATTGAACCTCTTTAATACTTTCTCAACATAATGAGATTATGTTAATGTGATTCCTTCGGATGTTCTTAGAATTTTTATTCCAAGAATTACATCGGCTAGACCCATATCCTTCATGTCAAAGTTTCTCTTTAACATGGCTTTCGTGTCGTTAATCACTTGGGTGTTACTACCCATGATTAACATATCATCAACGTAGAGACACACTATAACGTATCCATTATATGTGTTCTTAATGTAGACACATTTGTCACATTCGTTGATTTTAAATCCATTTGATAACATCACGTTATCAAATTTCAAGTGTCACTGCAACGACGCTTGTTTCAATCCATAGAGGAATTTAACCAGCTTGCATACATTTTTCTCTTGTCCAGGTACTACAAAACCTTTAGGTTGTTCCATATAGATTTCATCTTCAAGGTCACCATTTAGAAACACAGTCTTAACATCCATTTGATGAATCTTGAGATTGTGTACAGCAGCAATCGCGAGAAGCACTCGAATTGATGTGAACCTCGTTACAAGTGAGTAGGTATCAAAGAAATCTTACCCTTCATTTTGTTTAAAGCCTTTGACTACAGCTTTATACTTGTCCACTGTTCCATCGGCCTTAAACTTTCTTTTAAGGACCCATTTGCATCCTAAAGGTTTAGCACCTTCAGGTAGATCAATCAATACCCACGTTTGGTTTAGCAAAATTTCGCTTTGAACATCTTCTTTCCAATGTAACCCGTCTGGGCCAGCAAAGGCTACTTTTATCGATGTTGGTTCTTCATCCAACATAAATGCAATATAGTCAGGACCAAATGTCTTTGGTGTTCTGACCATGCTACCACGTCTTAGTACCGCATCGTTTGGATCATGCCTTGTTCGCTTGCGTGATTCAGGCTCTTCATCCACTGATTTAGAACTAATGGCTTCATCCTCAATTCTCGTCTCAGAATTGGGTGCAATATTTTCCTTGTCTTTGCGAGGAAATATATTTTCAAGGAATACAACATTTCTTGACTCGATTGTTGTTCCCACGGTCACAGTCAGTATTTCAGACTTGTGGACAACAAATCGATATGCACTACTATTAAGTGCATACCCAATAAAGATACAATCAACCGTTTTAGGACCGATAGTAACTTCTTTGGGCGGAGGAACCATTACCTTGGCCAAACACCCCCACACTTTGAGGTATTTGTAGGATGGCTTCCTTCCCTTCCACAGCTCATAAGGAGTAACTTCCTTACCTTTGCGTGAGATTTTGTTTAGGATGTAGTTGGCTGTCAAAACAGCTTCCCCCCACATGTTCTGGGGCATCCTCGAACTGATTAGTAACGCATTCATCATCTCTTTGAGAGTTCGATTCTTGCGTTCTGCAACACCATTAGATTGTGGTGAATATGGTGCAGTCGTTTGGTGAATTATACCACTTGCATTGCATAATTCCTCAAACGGGGCTACGTATTCACCCCCTCTATCACTTCGAATCAATTTGATTTTACATCCAAGTTGATTCTCGACTTCGTTCTTATAATTTTTGAACGCTTCTATTACTTCGTCTTTACTTCTTAAAAGAAAGACATAACAATATCGTGTGCAATCATCTATGAATGTGATAAAGTATTTTTTACCACCTCTCGTTTGCACCAATTTTAAGTCACATACGTCCGTGTGAATTAATTCAAGGGGTTTTGTGTTCTGTTCAACCGAATGAAACGGTAACTTAGTCATTTTCGCCTCAAGACAAGTTTCACATTTGTTTTGAGTTTCTACTTCATTTGCCTTTAGTAAATCTAAACTTACTAATCTTTTAATGGCATTTGGATTTACATGTCCCAATCTATTGTGCCACAAGTTAGAACACTCAGCCAAGTAAGAAGAAGTAGATGCATTCTTATTATTAGCCAACGGCTTAGGGACATGGCGTACAACTACACTAAGCTTGAAAAGTCCGTCGGTTACAAAGCCTTTTCCGAGTGACTTTCCAAACTTGTACAAAGAAAACCTATCAGATTCAAATACAAGTTTAAACCCCTTATTCACTAGTATTGATCCTGACACTAGGTTCTTGCGGATGTCCGGGACGTGCAGCACATCCTTCAAAGTGATGGTGACGCCGGACGTCATCATGAGAATCACGTCTCCAATGCCGAGGACTTGAGACGAGGCTTGATTCCCCATATTGATCTTCCTCCCTTCAACTGCAGTGTAGGAGGCGAACTTGCTCTTATCGGCACAAACGTGGGCAGTAGCTCCAGTGTTGATATACCAGCCACCTTTGTTATCAACAAGGTTGACTTCTTCCGTGACCACATCAACAAGGTCACTTTCATCCCAGTCCTTGAACTCTTTTTCAACAACGTGGGCAGCCGGCTTCTTCTTCGGCTTGCGGCAGTCCTTGGAATAGTGGCCAGGTTTGCCACAGTTGTAGCAGTTGCCTTCAACCTTCCTCGCAGCCTGCTTTTTCTTGCCCTCATCCTTTGCAATTGGATGGGAGCGTTTGTTGGAGGGATCGCCCCGCTCCAACAGATTGGCCTTTGCAACATTTGGGCCATGGCCCTTAGCCAATTCATCGCGTTTGCGCACGTCTTACTCGATGCGCAGCTTCACGATCAAGTCTTCAAGATTCATCTCCTTTCGCTTATGCTTAAGGTAGCTCTTGAAGTCCTTCCAGTCGGATGAAAGTTTTTCAATGACCGTGCCCGCATTGAAAACTTCAGGCAGGGCCATTCCCTCGGCGGCGAGGTCATGAATGATGAGCTGGAACTCTTGCACTTGGTCCATGATTGGTTGGGAATCGACCATTTTGTAGTCCAAGTACTTGGATATTACAAATTTCTTAGTACCTGCATCATCTCTACGGTACTTCTTATCTAGCATTTCCCACACTTGTTTTGATGTGGGAACAGTACAGTACACGTTGTAGAGACTATCATCTAAAGCACTTAAAATAAAGTTTTTACAAAGATAGTCTCCTTTGCGCCAAGCGTCATACTTGACGTACATCTCGACACGTGTCTCGTCCTCTCTTGGCGGGGTTGGCTCGTTCTCCTTAAGGAAGTTCACGACGCCCAACGTTGTTAGGTAGAACAACATTTTCTGTTGCCAACTCTTGAAATCCGTTCCCGTGAACTTCGATGGCTTCTCGGCGGGTGGCATCATCCTTGGTGCCATTGGTGCCGAGTTTGTCCCATGAAAGGGACCAAGTCCGTTGCCCCCGTAGGAGCTAACAATTGGGTGGGACACAGTACCCCCCATAGTTGCGTGGAGCATGGAGGCCCCAGTACTCGTACCGACCCCAAAGGATCCAGTACTCGTGCCGACCCTAATGGATCCAGCACCCGTGCCGACCCCGAAGGGTAAAGCACCGGTGCTACCCCCGAAGGAGCTAGTACCCGTGCTGACCCCGAAGGGTCCAGCACCAGTGCCGCCCCCGAAGGAGCTAACACTCATGTTGACCCCGAAGGATCCAATACCCATGCCGTGCCTGAAGGCCCCGACACTCGACCCAATGAAGGATCCAATGGAACCATTGAAAGTGGAACCGACCGATCCACTCGAGGTGAATCCGGAAACCGTCCCAGAGAGGTTGTCAAACACCCAAGGGTTTGTTGAGGAAGAGGTTGAGAAGCCAGGAGTCGGGATCATCGTTATGTCCGACGACGTGTTGACGGGAGCGACGGGGGACACAGTGGATGGAACGGTGGCAGCGGCGGTAGATGGGTCAGTCGACATCTCCAAGCAAAGGTGTTGATTTAAGTTCAGTTGGTGTGTAAACTCGTTTAGTGGCAAGAATATCTCGTCTTGCGATTGTTGTGGAAATGAGATATACAAATCTTGTCGGGCGAAATTACAATGGAAAATAAAACAAGGAAATTATACGGAAAACTTGTGGAAAGTGGTAAGCCGAGTCGAGGAGTCCTCTTTCCGCAAGACGAGATACGCCCCGGTAGTGCTCTCGGTTTGGCGTGTCGTCCCCAAAGATAAAACGACTTCATCTATGAAGTAGCAGCACCGCTAGCAACAGAGCTCCGGCGAATGGGAGTAAGGCGGGGGCAGTGCTTCGACGGGGAAGATTATGCAGAGAGGGAGATAGCGTGTATGCAAGATGCTTGTGTATGTTCTGTTGTAGAATGCAATGGATGCATGCCTATTTATAGGCCAAGTCCACCTGCAGGGCATTGATGGATTCAACAGCCATTATGTGTGCCATGATGGCTTGACTGTAACCGCCAGGGGTTATTGACTGGTGCACTAGCCAGTGGGAGCTGAAGAGACACGATGCACCTGGACATGCTACACGACGGGATACACCATGGACCGTCGGGGTCCATCGGGGACCTTTTGTCTCTCGTTATGCGTCGGGGTCCAGCGGGGACCTTTTGACTCCCGTTGTTAGTCGGGGTCCAGCGGGGACCTTTTGTCTCCCGTTGTGCGTCAGGGTTCAGCGGAAAGCTTTTGTCTCCCGTCATGCGTCGGGGTCCAGCGGGACCATGACGTGGACTAGGACCCGTCGGGGATAGCGTGGAGTTTGGGGTGGTCTAAAAAGAACAAGCGAGGCTCGAACCACGCTCAACGACCAGCTCCAAAGAACAGCCCAAAGACCAATTGCCAAGATCCAAGGCACCAGGCACCTGGCACCCGGTGCAAGGGGCATGGGTCACGGGACACGGTGCGCGGGTTGCGGGCGGGCGGCGGCGCGCGCGTTTGCGCGCGTGGGGGCTCTGTCTCCCGTCTTATTCCATGATAATTATTACACATGATAATTCATCTGATTAAATACTTCATCAAAGAAGTTTATCATCCCCGATGTGGGATTATTAACACCTAGTTAATTAATCTCTTAGTCTGTTCACATAGCTCATTTCTAGCTTTATTGTGACCAACTCTAATATATAATTTCTCACTCACCGGGAATCGGATTTGAGAAAATGAATATACTATGGTCATCTACTCGGAACGTAGATTGACGTTATTGCATTTAATTTCACAAAATTAAATGTCTTGTAACATTTATTATTAGTCCAAAATCATTTGACAAAGCACGATTCCAACACCGCTTTTGTCAGTTGGCTGCATAAAGATTTTGCCACTGTTTTATGGTTTAAGTTTTAAGTAATGCACAGTGAGTAATGTGTTTCAGACAACAAAATATCTTATATGTCATGATATCTCGTCAGGCTCACTAAGAGCATCCGCAATGATGGACTTCCACGCGGAATTCCCACAGACGTCCTGGAATTTCGTCGCGGACGTCCGCCAATAGGCGTGCCCGCCACGGATACGGAATTGGACTGAGGACGTCGCAGGTCCGCAGCGTTAAGTGGAATTCCGTGCGGAATTCCGTGGGGACGTCCGCCATTGCGTCGACTTCCGCAGATATCCGCGCGGAATTCCACTTTATTTCATTTTTTAATGTCTATATATACCGCTCGTTGAACTTCGTTTCATTTCTCACCACTTGTTTTAACAAGTTTCTCTCTCTCTAAATTTCTTTTATATAATAGTAATGACTGGTAGAGGTAGAGGTAGTGGTAGTGGTAGTGGCCATCATGAAGACGTAATGGCTCCGATTTGAGCACGTGTACGGGAGGCCCCGATGAGGGAGGAACAAGAGGCCTCGGCGCCGGCGGTGCCTCGACCCATCCACAGCCGCACTATAGTACCCCGCGACCACCTCGCTGCCCACCATTGTCGTTGATGTAGTTTTTAATTATTGAAATGTATTTTTTTATTTGGTGAAATGTACTTTTCTTATTTTAATGGAATTTTTTCCTTATTTTCGTCGAAATTTTAATTACGTAAATTGTTTACTTCCGGAAATTGTTTAATTTGTGAATTTGTGATTTTTTTTTAATGTGTGAATTCCGTCGGGAATTCCGCAGGGGAATTCCGCCACTGTGCAGTGGGAAGTCCGTATGACGTGGCAGTGCAGTGGGAAGTCCTTATGACGTGGCAGGAGGTGTTTTTGAGAATTCCGCGGGGAATTCCGCCGGGACATCCGCACCACTGCGGATGTCCTAAATGCGTCTCTAATTTTATATGTGTGAAATCTTTCTTGGAATAATAACTTACTCTTCCTCCGCTGGCATTAGAGGTCATATATTGTTCAAGAAATATATAAAGGAAACTTGGCGAAAAATGATAATGGAATTGTGACCAATTGATGGTTTAGATCATAGTTTGAAGTTTATACAATATTTGGAGTTTACATTTGATCACATTCCTACTCCGTACAAAATTAAAATTGCATTACTAACATTAATTCATAGAAACATACGGAGTATTAGAAAAATAAAAGCACATTACGACATCTAGTAAACCTTTTAAAAAATATCATAAAACAGTAACACACAACTTGTACAACCTAAGACATGAAAAACAGTAAAGAACAAAGTGAAATGAGAGAATATTTAGATTACAGCAAAGTGTGAATCTGCATCTTCAATGGAGAAATTGTGTAACCAACAGTTTTGTTAAAATGAAGGTTTTACAATCTATGTAGAGAAAGGCGTACAGTCAAAAGCAAGATCCTCTCTTGAATGCATCTCACATCACAGCCTGCACCCGAAGGAAACTTGTTAGAATCAAGACAGTGATATAGGAGTACAACAACAAGATAACAAATGCACAGACTTACTTTTCACAGGTTCAGAAACTGGAGCCCAAAGAAAATATCATCTTTGATCGGCCAAAAGTAGACACTATTATCAACCCGCTTGATGAAATTATAGCGGGTATGACTTTTCCAATCAAAACCTGCCAAACATGCATATCCAACCCGTCCCGACAACTTAAAGCAAACACTATATGTGACGTTATCAACCGCAGAAGTGATGTTAAAAGGACCGCCTTTCCATCCACTACATATGTGTACGTGGTGAAGAGGATGTTTTCATCATCCTCAGGTGAGAATACCTCATTAAAATCAATCCCCTTCTTCTGATTATAGCCCTTAGCCACCATCCTGGCTTTGAATCTGATTTTGTTTGCTTGAGTCATTTCTATCTTTTTCTTGAATATCTACTTGCACCCTATAGCTTGCTGATATGCAGATGCATCCACCAAGATCCAAGTTCCAATTTCAAGCAAGGAATCAATTTCTTTCTTCATTGCTCTCAGCCATTGCTTTCATTCCTTTGATTTCATGGCTTCTTGGTAGTTGCTAGGCTCATAATACTCTATGTTTTCAGCTGCACAGAGAGCATAGAATACCATTTATAGACTCATCTATGTTGGAAGTCTCCTCTCCCTTCCAAGTCTCTCCAATGTTGGCCTATTTTGATCGTCATGTTGTTGTGCTTCTTGACTTGGAATTTCAGTAACTCTCTCTTCTCTCCCATTAACCTCTTCTTCGTCACTTTGAGTTCTGATACTTGAGTCATTCTACTCAACATGAGGCTCCAACTCAAATCTTGTACCATCCTTCTCCTTGCTCAAAAAAGGCATTTGTGTCTCATCAAAATACACATCCATGCTAACGGGCCATCCAGATCACTCCCAGATGCTTCATTTGCATGTGGTCTCTCTCCCTTCTAAGGTAAGACAAGACAATCATAAAGAAGGTGCAGCCCAGGAACATCAACGGCCTCCAGAATCCGTATCATTTTAACCTCTCAAACAATCATTTCACCAAAGCTTGAACCACAAAGCGTCAGCTAATTTGTAATTTGTAAGCCTTGGTGAATAATAGTTTGAGAGGTTAAAATGATACATACTACGTTTGATGCGTAAAAATTACATTCAACGTTTGCAAAATGAGTATGTGTTGATGATGTTTGTAAAATGCTGCTTTAATGGTGAAATGATAGTATGAGAGGTTAAAATGATACTTTAAAAGCATAAAAATGATATTCGTCGTCTAATAAAATGATATGGTGTTATTCTGCTCGCTTTCATTTACTTCAACGCAAAATAAACAAACGTAAAATTATACAAAGTTTATACAGATAAAATTATATAGAGTTAATTATAATTTACATATGTTTATAGATTACAAATTAGCTGACGCTTAATTGATCAAGCCTTGATGAATAATAGTTTGAGAGGTTAAAATGATACATACTACGTTTGATGCGTAAAAATTACATTCAACGTTTGTAAAATGAGTATGTGTTGATGATGTTTGTAAAATGATGCTTTAATGGTGAAATGATAGTATGAGAGGTTAAAATGATACTTTTTATTCAAACAAATGATATTCGTCGATTATAAAATGAAATGGTGTTGCATCACTAATGCAGGGCGTTTCATGCTATATTAGTGAAATGATAATTTGAGGGATTAAAATGATATTCTACATGCATAAAAATGATGTTCATCGATTATAAAATGTTACGGTGGTGCTAGTTCTTTTTGGTTCAAGCTTTATTAGTCAAATGATAGTTTGAAAGGTCATAATGATACTTTAAACGCATAAAAATGATATGTTTGTCTCTTATAAAATGATACGGTGGTGTTAGTGCTTTTTGGTTCAAGCTTTATTAGTCAAATGATAGTTTGAAAGGTCAACGATATTCGTCGTCTAATAAAATGATATGGTGTTATTCTGCACGCTTTCATTTACTTCAACGCAAAATAAACAAACGTAAAATTATACAGAGTTTATACAAATAAAATTATAATTTACATATGTTTATAGATTACAAATTAGCTGACGCTTAATTGATCAAGCCTTGATGAATAATAGTTTGAGAGGTTAAAATAATACATACTACGTTTGATGCGTAAAAATTACATTCAACGTTTGTAAAATGAGTATGTGTTGATGATGTTTGTAAAATGATGCTTTAATGGTGAAATGATAGTATGAGAGGTTAAAATGATACTTTAAAAGCATAAAAATGATATTCGTCGTCTAATAAAATGATATGGTGTTATTCTGCACGCTTTCATTTACTTCAACGCAAAATAAACAAACGTAAAATTATACAGAGTTTATACAGATAAAATTATATAGAGTTAAATATAATTTACATATGTTTATAGATTACAAATTAGCCGACGCTTAATTGAGCAAGCCTTGGTGAATAATAGCTTGAGAGGTTAAAATGACACATACTACTTTTGATGCGTAAAAATTACATTCAACGTTTGTAAAATGAGTATGTGTTGATGATGTTTGTAAAATGATGTATTAATGGTGACATGATAGTTTGAGAGATTAAAATGATACTTTTTATTCAAACAAATGATATTCGTCGATTATAAAATGAAATGGTGTTGCATCACTAATGCAGGGCGTTTCATGCTATATTAGTGAAATGATAATTTGAGGGATTAAAATGATATTCTACATGCATAAAAATGATGTTCATCGATTATAAAATGTTACGGTGGTGCTAGTTCTTTTTGGTTCAAGCTTTATTAGTCAAATGATAGTTTGAAAGGTCATAATGATACTTTAAACGCATAAAAATGATATGTTTGTCTCTTATAAAATGATACGGTGGTGTTAGTGCTTTTTGGTTCAAGCTTTATTAGTCAAATGATAGTTTGAAAGGTCAACGATATTCGACGTTTAATAAAAATGATATGGTGTTACTCCGCACGGTTTCATTTACTTCACCGCAAAATAAACAAACATAAAATTATATAGAGTTTATACAAATAAAATTATAATTTACATATGTTTATAGATTACAAATTAGCTGACGCTTAATTGATCAAGCCTTGATGAATAATAGTTTGAGAGGTTAAAATAATACATACTACGTTTGATGCGTAAAAATTACATTCAACGTTTGTAAAATGAGTATGTGTTGATGATGTTTGTAAAATGATGTATTAATGGTGACATGATAGTTTGAGAGATTAAAATGATACTTTTTATTCAAACAAATGATATTCGTCGATTATAAAATGAAATGGTGTTGCATCACTAATGCAGGGCGTTTCATGCTATATTAGTGAAATGATAATTTGAGGGATTAAAATGATATTCTACATGCATAAAAATGATGTTCATCGATTATAAAATGTTACGGTGGTGCTAGTTCTTTTTGGTTCAAGCTTTATTAGTCAAATGATAGTTTGAAAGGTCATAATGATACTTTAAACGCATAAAAATGATATGTTTGTCTCTTATAAAATGATACGGTGGTGTTAGTGCTTTTTGGTTCAAGCTTTATTAGTCAAATGATAGTTTGAAAGGTCAACGATATTCGACGTTTAATAAAAATGATATGGTGTTACTCCGCACGGTTTCATTTACTTCACCGCAAAATAAACAAACATAAAATTATATAGAGTTTATACAAATAAAATTATAATTTACATATGTTTATAGATTACAAATTAGCTGACGCTTAATTGATCAAGCCTTGGTGAATAATAGTTTGAGAGGTTAAAATGACACATAATACTTTTGATGCGTAAAAATTACATTCAACGTTTGTAAAATGAGTATGTGTTGATGATGTTTGTAAAATGATGTGAAGAGAGGGGTTTTGCACGTGTGTCGTGTGCACGTGTCCCTTCTTTCGACAAGATTTATAGTATCCCACTTTTGCAACAAATATTACTAAGTATAAGCGGCAAGAGAGAGGTCGAACCACAGAGACTAGGGACCTACTCGAGATCGATTTCTATGACACGGTGTTGGTGTTAGCCACCATGCCTTAAGCACTTGAACATGGACCTAAACACTAGAGTGGGAAACTTGAACTTTAAAGCATGAGAACAGAGATTGGGAGCTTAAGCTAAACTAAGAGAGCATGGAAAAGAGTTTTGAAAGCTTCAAGAGAAAATAATGAGATGGAGACAGAGACTTGACATGAAAATTCCTAAACCGAGGGCAACTTGAAACAAACATTTGCTTGAAATCATTTCAGAAATAAGAGTAATGTATTTGCAGCTTAAAACAAGATCGAGATTGAAAGGTTGCATGGAGAAAATAAGCAAGCTTTGAAAACAATTTACCTCTAAACTAGAGCAAAACAAGAGAGCAAATCATACGCAGCAACTAGATCTCAACATCTAAGCCACCAATTGCGAAAAACATCCAAGAAACATGAGTAAATAACATCATCAACATGAAAATAAACCAAAGCTTCATAAAACTGGAAATAAGTGTAGATCCAATGTCGGAGTCTTCAATTCCTCTACCGAAACCATTAAATATAACTAGAAAGCGAGATGTGAAGGAGCTTCTAAGATGGAGGCGTCAATTCCACCGTTGAAATGGCCAACACACTGTAAATCTACACTAAAGCCTTGAAAACATGAAATGAAATGTAATCCCGACGTCGGAGTTGTCAATTCCTCCGTCGAAACTACAGAGCTAAGCTAAGAAGGCAGTGACTAAACTAAACTAAGCTAAGAGAAGGTGGCGTTAAGATCCTATTAGAGCTTTCTACCTAAACTACGGTAGCGTTAAGCGCCTCCTCTTAATTGTGGAAAACTTCTATTTATGGAGCAACTTCAACTTCAACCCTAAGGCAACTTCTCTTCCGATTTGACCATTTTACCCTTGCAGTAATCTGAATCTGCTCGGTCAGTTTGCATCATCTACTTGATCCAGCAGATACATCTTCATGTGGTGAGCTCCTCTTGATCAACTTGCTCATCTCATGTCTTCATGTGGTGAGATCCTCTTGATCAACTCAGTCATCTCATGTGATGAACTCCACTTGATCAACTCAGTCATCTCATGTCTTTGTGTGGTGAGCTTCTCTTGATCAACTCAACTATCCCATATCTTTGTGTGGTGAGCTTCTCTTGATCAACTCGGCTATCTCATATCTTTGTGTGGTGAGCTTCTCTGGATCAACTCAGTCATCTCATGTGGTGAACTCCACTTGATCTACTTGCTGGTTGGGCAGGCTCCATTGCTTTTCCGCAACTGATCAACTTGTCTTCAAATATGGCCATTTCTCGCTTCTTTTCCGAGTTGATCAAGTTGTTCATGCACTCTGCCGCTTCAGTACTTTTTAGCCCCTGCACACTCAAATTTACCACTTTTTCGCACATCATAACCCATGTTAGTGTAATAAGCCCCTATAAAACCATATTTGGAATGAGCCCCTATCATGATGCTTTAATAGTGAAATGATAGTATGAGAGGTTAAAATGATACTTTTTATGCTTTGAGGTTTGCAGATGAAGAGAATGAGCTGCTGGATTTTCTAGAATGGAAGAGAGGCTGGAACTACTGGAGCTAGAGCTTCCTTTGATTGGAGATTGATCTACTAAAAAGTGATTGAGTCCTTTTTCAAGTGCCCCCTGAGCACGATTTCCTTTGTGTGCAAATCCTTAACAAAAAATAATGATAGGTGAAATTCATAAAACACTGCATTGTCTTTAGCAAACTGAGAAACACTTAGGAGATTCTTGGTGAGGTTAGGAACATGTAGGAGATTTTTATGATGCAATATTCTCAAAAAATTTGAAGAGTGAGGCTTAATGACAAATTCTCTTATGTTTGCTATAGCTACTTGAAGAGAGGGATTTTTGCACGTGTGTCATGTGCACGTGTTCCCCCTTTCAACAAGATTTATAATTTTCCCACTAATGCAACGAATATTACAAAGTATAAGCGGCAAGAGCGGGGTCGAACCACTGAGACTAGGGACCTACTCGAGATTGTTTCTACGACACATTCAGAAAAGTGATCGGCTGCTGCCACGCAACGAGAGGGTTGAGTTTTAACTACTAGACCTGGGAAATTAAACCTAATCTATTCTATCTACTGGGTCCAGAGAATGGAAATTGCTTGAAATATAAATGCATGCATGATTCGAAACTAAATTTAACTTTGGAACATTCACCGAATTTCCTAGGTCAAGCAAATATGTTTCCTAAAACAGCCAGACACAGATCATAAGAAAAGCAGCAGAACAGATTTCCCTAAATAGCTACTGACAAGAAAGCTGCAACTAACAAACTAAAGTAGATCTGATTCTAACTACCAGCAAACTTCATCTTCTTCATGAATCCAACGGGAAATACAAAACAAAACAGAGCATTAAACACCATAAAAACAGAGCAATCTCAGATCTAAATTTAAACATGAAATTAAAGCATAAACTAACATATCTACGCTACTGGGTCTAGCAGATGCGAGATCGAACTGTAAACAGCCATAATCATGCAGAATAGAAACAGAGAACTTCAGATCCACCAACACAGATTCAGATCCACCACAATCCAACATCGAAAAAGAAACGTACACACAAAATTCAAGCTAGAACTGCCAGATCTACTCTTCTAGGTCAAGCAGAAAGCAGAATAAACACAGATTAACCTTGCATGCATCACCTAAACTAACAGATCTCAGAAATCGAGCACGTGAATAACTAGATCTCAGCCTCTAAACTATTGGAAATCATGTAAACATCATGGATCTAAACATCTAAGCCACCAATTGTGAAAAGCATCCAAGAAACATGAGTAAATAGCATCATTAACATGAAAATAAACAGCAAAGCTTCATAAAACCAGAAATAGGTCGAGATTCAAAGGCGGAGTCGTCAATTCCTCCGATGAAACTCGAGATCTAACTACATTGTCTCAAAAGCGGTTAAGAAAGCAAGGATCCAATGTCGGAGTCGTCAATTCCACCATCGAAACCATTGAACTAAGCTAAGAAATCAGCAACTAAACTAAACTAAGCTAAGAAAGCGGTGGCGTTAAGCGCCTATGAGAGTTTCCTACCTAAACTACGAGAATGGTAGCGTTAAGCGCTACCGAGAACTTCCTACCTAACTACCATAGCGTTAAGCGCTCATTTTCTTCATTCATGTTGGTCCCTTTATATAGGGAGGCTTCAAGCTCGAATCCCTAGGGTATGCTCTTCATGATTTGACGTTTGTACCCTTAAAATAGGATCTTTTAAATCTGCTATGCTCCATTTTCCCTGCTCCTGGTAATTGTGTGCGTTCCTGGGTTCGGCAGATTTTTCACGCTCCTGGTCTCCTGATAATTCTCCTTGACCTAGCGGATTTTTGACACTTTTTACTCATTTTCTGCTCATTTTGCATCTGCTCGGTCAATTTGCAGCATCTACTTGACCCAGCAAATATCTGCACACTTAAGCTCAAATTTGCGCATTATCTCCCCCAAAAAGCATGTAATATTACCAAAAAACAATGCATGAAACGAGCCTTATCAAACTGCTCACACTTAAACCATGCTTGTCCTCAAGCATGAAAGACAATAAAAAGAAATAAGGCAAGTTTCAATGCATGTTCCCCTTTTAACCGACCCTAAGAAAAGAAAACCAAACTAAGACTCCTAGACCTAGGGAAACTTGGACACAGAAAACAGACACGAACACTCATACGGAAAACAACATGACAAAGAAAAACACATAAACGCATAAGCTGGTATTTTTCCTAGCAGCCATCCCCACAAGTTTAAGGTCAATCCAAGCATTTACAGCCTCAGATTCTTCCCCATCCCTTCTTCTATCTAGTCAAGTTGTCAGTTCGTCAAGATAGCCTTAAATTTTACCTTCTGTTGGATTCACTTGATCACTCATTCCTCACCAGGGATGTTAGGATCGATTCACTCTTAAGTCAATGACACACCACTGATGCTTCGGGTTATGAGAGTTTCTCCTTTCTACAGTCCCCTTTTCCTTTTTGATTTTCTGGGCCAGGTTGCAATTGCTTCCTGCCCTTAGGTAATTAATCTTTTTTTTCCCTCTTTTTTCTATTTTCCCCCTGGACTTCGTCCAGCTTATAACTCCGATTTGTTATTTTATTCCTCCCCTGGACTTCGTCCAGCTTATACCTTCTTTTTCTGGACTTCGTCCAGCTTATACCTCCAGTTCTGGACTTTGTCCAGCTTATTCCTCCATAACCCATTTTTCCTCTTTTATACTCTACTCCTAAGCATCAAGTGGCAGCCCAATTTTTACATGTTAGCTCAAAGTGTTTAGGCTTATAACTCGCTCTTATAGTAGGGCTGCACAGTAAGCTTAAAATTTAGGCATTTTCTATCGTTCTTACTTCATCCAACTGACTTTGATTTATTAAGAGAAAAGGATTCACAAATTAGCATGTATTTTCTCTTCAATTACTCTCCCTAAGGGGCTTTTGCTATCTATTATACCAGTTAAGCAAACACAGAACCTAAAATAACATCTGCAAACTCCTAGACCTAACAGAATATGTACAAGACACTAACTGCACTAACTGCTTCCCCCCTCCCACTTCATTTATGCTTGTCCCCAAGCAATCCTTATGAAGTGGAAAGCAGGCCAATTAGTGGCGACAAAACAAAACAAAAAAAATAGAAAAACAACAAGACACACACTTCTTACACTTAGACCAAGAATTGAGCTAAGTGTAAGAAGGCAAAAACACAACGAACAAAAGCAAAACAATCTTCTCACACTTAGGCCAAGCAATGGGCTAAGTGTAAGAAGATACGCAAGAAAAACACAAGAAACACAACATACTAGGCATACAAACTTCTAACACTTAGGCCAAGCCAAGGCCTAAGTGGGAGAAGGCACAGAAACAACAACCTAGCAGGCTCACTAAAGAAAACTAAAAACTAAAACAAAAATAAAACAGAAAAAAATACTTGGTTACTGGGGGTGGTGGATCAATTCAGAACCTGGCTCCTTTGAGAGTCAGCCTTCCTGGGGGTGCTGGGGTGCTTGCCTTCTTGGTCCTCCTGCTGGTCATGGGGGTTAGTCCTCTCTTGCTGGTACATCAACATTGATAGTTCTGGAGTTTGTAGAGCAGGTTTGGCCACCCCCTGCTGAGCAGAATCATCTGTTTCCCCTGTTTCTGACTTGCCATTCTGCTGGGTCAGGCAGTCGTCTTCCTTATTTCCTGAATTGGGAGCTTCATCCTTGGAATTCCTTGGAGGTCCCTTGTACTCTCTTCCTGACCTACGAAACTAAAACTTGAAATTCTTAAGCAAACTGGTTAAGTGGATGTAAGATCCAAATTTTTTCATTTATAAACTTCTTTCCCAGATTTACTTAGAATTTCGAAAATATTTTTGGGATTAAATTTTTTTCTTTGTTTGGATTTTAATAAGGAATTTCAGAAAAAACATATTCACACTATGTACAACTTTTGCTCAAGTATTCTTGGGAGTATACTGGTTCAGTCCAAAAATTTTCAAATTTCTTCCTATCTACCTGACCCAGCATATTCCCAAAGAGTACTTAGCAAACTGACCTAGGCAATAATAAGGTGCATGCATAGTGGAATTTCTTCCACTATGCATAACTCCGAATTATCCCTAAAAACTATTTTTTTAAATTTTTTTTATTTTTTTTAAAAAAAAAATTCCTTTAAAACTTAAAATCTTTTTGTAATTTTCTGATTTTTTAAAATGTTTTTGAAATTTGTTTTTTAGAAAACTATTTACAAAAATTAAAACTCAACTAAAAGTATTTACAAAATGAGCTTCTAAATTATCCAAGGATTATATATGCAACCAATAATCATAAAATTAAAAGAACAAGAAAACTCTTTGCCCCCACTGGTATTCTTTCAGCCACATGTATAAGGAGAGCTTTCCTTCTCCATTTCAGCCCTTGATTTTTTTTTCAACCTTGGAGACCGCCTTGGATAAGAAGTCATGCCTAGACAAAAGAAAACGATCAAAAACAGAAAATTAAAGAAAGCCGAAAGCTATTTACAGTGTCATAGAAACAAAATCAAGTAGATAACGCCATAGTCCCCGACAACGGCGCCATTTGAAGAGAGGGATTTTTGCACGTGTGTCGTGTGCACGTGTTCCCCCTTTCAACAAGATTTATAATTTTCCCACTAATGCAACGAATATTACAATGTATAAGCGGCAAGAGCGGGGTCGAACCACTGAGACTAGGGACATACTCGAGATTGTTTCTACGACACATTCAGAAAAGTGATCGGCTGCTGCCACGCAACGAGAGGGTTGAGTTTTAACTACTAGACCTGGGAAATTAAACCTAATCATTCTATCTACTGGGTCCAGAGAATGGAAATTACTTGAAATATAAATGCATGCATGATTCGAAACTGAATTTAACTTTGGAACATTCACCAAATTTCCTGGGTCAAGCAAATAAGTTTCCTAAAACAGCCAGGCACAGATCATAAGAAACGCAGCAGAACAGATTTCCCTAAATAGCTACTTACAAGAAAGTTGCAACTAACAAACTAAAGCAGATCTGATTCTAACTACCAGCAAACTTCATCTTCTTCATGAATCTAACGGGAAATACAAAACAAAACAAAGCATTAAACACCATAAAAACAGAGCAATCTCAGATCTAAATTTAAACATGAAATTAAAGCCTAAACTAACAGATCTACGCTACTGGGTCTAGCAGATGCGAGATCGAACTGTAAACAGCCATAATCATGCAGAATAAAAACAGAGAACTTCAGATCCACCAACACAGATTCAGATCCACCACAATCCAACATCGAAAACGAAACATAAACACGAAATTCAAGCTAGAACTGCCAGATCTACTCTCCTGGGTCAAGCAGAAAGCAGAATAAACACAGATTAACCTTGCATGCATCACCTAAACTAACAGATCTCAGAAATCAAGCACGTGAATAACTAGATCTCAGCCTCTAAACTATTGGAAATCATGTAAACATCATGGATCTAAACATCTAAGCCACCAATTGCGAAAAGCATCCAAGAAACATGAGTAAATAGCATCATCAACATGAAAATAAACAGCAAAGCTTCATAAAACCAGAAATAGGTCAAGATTCAAAGGCGGAGTCGTCAATTCCTCTGATGAAACTCGAGATCTGACTACATCGTCTCAAAAGCGGTAAAGAAAGCAAGGATCCAACGTTGGAGTCGTCAATTCTACCGTCGAAACCATTGAACTAAGCTAAGAAATCAGCAACTAAACTAAACTAAGCTAAGAAAGCGGTGGCGTTAAGCGCCTATGAGAGTTTCCTACCTAAACTACGAGAATGGTAGTGTTAAGCGCTACCGAGAACTTCCTACCTAGCTACCATAGCGTTAAGCGCTCCTTTTCTTCATTCATGTTGGTCCCTTTATATAGGGAGGCTTCAAGCTCGAATCCCTAGGGTATGCTCTTCATGATTTGACGTTTGTACCCTTAAAATAGGATCTTTTAAATCTGCTCTGCTCCATTTCCCCTGCTCCTGGTAATTGTGTGCGTTCCTGGGTTCGGCAGATTTTTCACGCTCCTGGTCTCCTGATAACTCTCCTTGACCTAGCGGATTTTTGACACTTTTTACTCATTTTCTGCTCATTTTGCATCTGCTCGGTCAATTTGCAGCATCTACTTGACCAGCAAATATCTGCACACTTAAGCTCAAATTTGCGCATTATCTCCCCCAAAAAGCATGTAATATTACCAAAAAACAATGCATGAAACGAGCCTTATCACTACTACCTCTCCATTACCAAGAAGTAGGTTCTTACCTCCAATATATTTTGTGCTTATGTTGATATTACTGAGGTCGTTTGACACATGATTGATAGCTCCAAAATCTGGATACCAGCTAGTAGAAGTGCCTGCATCATAGTTATACTCAGAAGAACTCCCAATGGAAAGAGTTATACACATGACATTATTGTTTTGTAAAATATTTGTTTCGTACGATCAAGCTCTAATATTGCAAAATAAATAGATTAATCATTGAATTATTTTTATTTAACTAATTTATTTGTGAACTATCCTGGTGACAAAATCAAAATCCAAACAAGCACCCACCTCCATAAAATTGTTAACTTTAGACTTAGTATCAAAATATGAAAATAATTAGTACTATAGTACATTATTGAACTATGCAAATATAATTGCATATTTGTGTATTTATGAAAAAATAAAAAAATAGAAAAGAAAAAAAATGAGAGAAACGATGATTAGAGTGACTTGCAATAGATATATAAAAAATTTAAAAATAATTAGGAAATATGTCAATGAGGCAGAGTGACTTACTAATATGACTAAGTGATTGACCATAATGTGGTTGTTTAGCATCACTCTATTAGTTTTATAATAAAATATTAGTAGAATTGGTTGGTGGAATTTGAGGTTTACTTACCATTTATGGTAAAAGTGAAATGTGATTTTTATTTTAGGATGGACCGAAATGGCAAAATGTGGGATGGAGGTAGTAATGTTCTTCGTCCCACAATAAGAGTCAATTTTTGTTTAGTCTGTCCCACAATAAGAGTTCACTTTCACTTTTACTATAAATGGTAAGTAGACCCCACATTCCACTAACTCATTCCACACACAACATCGAGCTTTGAGGCGGAGCTGTTGGCTCTGATTCGGGGGTTCGAGATGGCTATGGAGCTTTCGACACACATCTGGATTGAGCTTGACTCCGCGGCTCTGGTTACCTTGTTGTCTTCTGGACAGCTTGGCGCTGCGGATTTCAGACATCACATGGCTTTGATCCGGAGTATAACTTCTCAGCGGCATGTTCGGTTCTCACACATCTACAGAGAAGGGAACCGAGCTGCTGACTTTCTTGCAGGTAGGGGGGTTCAGACCCCTGCCCTTACTTACTATGATCCAATCTTTGCGCCTCGGTATCTGAAGGCGCTGGTTAGGATGGACCAGCTGGGATATCCTAACTTTCGTTTCCGACGTAGAGATGTGGGTTGATCCAGCGTCCTTGGTGGCTGGTTTTGATAATTTTTCGTTTCTCCCTCGTATATATATAATCAGTTTCTTTCTACTTGATAGTACGGAGGATCTCGACTTGTGGGACCTCTATTTGACTTCTTCATGTTCTTGTTTAGATCCTAATTACTTTTGGGATAAGATCATGCTGTTAGAACATTTTATTTTGATTCTATTTACGGGTTGGAGGTCTGCCTAAACCTCCTGCCCACAAAGGGCGTTTTTGTTGGAAAAAAAATTCATTATAAAACTAATATATAAAGTGGGACCCTTACTCCACTAACTTTTTCAACACACTTTCCTTTATATTTCTTAAAATCCGTGCGAGTCAAATGTGGACTCTTAATGTGGGACGGAGGTAGTATTTTACTCTATCCGTCCCACAATAATTGTCACTTTTATTGTGGGCACGAGTTTTAAGAAATGTAAAGAAAAATTGGTTTGAAAAGTTAGTGGAATGTGAGACCCACTTTTTTATATTGATTTTATAATAAAATGTGAGTGAATTGAGTTAGTGGAATGTGAGGCCTACTTATCATTTATGGTAAAAATAAAGTGTGACAATTATTATGGGCTGGGGTGGAGCTACGATGGGGCCAGGGAGGCTTGTGCCCTCACCCATTTCCGTAATTCCTATATATATTATATGTATGCAATTGTATACATGACGGGAGCTAATGTAGTTGGTTTAAATATCTGCCTCATTTTCGCGAAGTACTGAGTTCGATCCTCACCTGGAGAATGTTCTATACTCCCTCCCTAAGAAAATATAGAAAATAATTCTTTGATTCCATAAATATTTAAAATATTACTATTCACTAATTACTTTTCTCGTCATCCATTTTTCACGCGTGGCTTTTTATAATGCTCACATCCGAGCTATTTCCTTGTCGTTAGTATTGAACACACTCAATAAATTTTAAAGGTAGTTTGAGTCCCCACCTTAAAATTTCTCGCTCCGCTACTGATTATGGGACGGACTGAAATAAAAAAGAGTGACAATTATTGTGGGAACGGACGGAGTATTAAATTAAGGTAGATTATCACAGCTTTGAGACCCTAAGAGCATCCACTACGCGTCCCGCACGCGGCTCGCGTTCCGTCCCGGAGGGACGGTTCCGCCGCGGGACGCGTTGCAATGTCCCGTAGCCGCGAGACAAGGGACGCGCCTTCCCGTCACGCGCCCAGGCGACGTGTCGCGTCCTCGATGCATGCGTGACGCCCACTCGCTGGCCCGCGAGTGGGCGTCGTCACGGATGACGCAATAATTCATTTTTTTTAAAATTCGAATTTTAATAAAAAAAATTTTATTTTTTAAACGGTAATATTACCGTTAATTTTTTATTTTATTTTATTTTATTTATTTATTTACTCTATAAATAATCCTATTTCATACTCATTTCACACACAAACACACATCTATTCCTCTCAAATCCTCTCTATAACCACTCCAATTTCATCTTAAATCAACTCAAACAAATGAATCCTTTTGAGCAAATGCGTCAACTAATGGAACAATCAACTCAAGTTGTTTCTTTATTTTAATGTTGTTTTAATTTTAATAAAGTGTGTTTGTTTTAATTGAATTGAGTTGGAAAAAAAATAAAAACGAAATTTAATAAATAGTAATTTAAGGGATGAAATAAGGGACGGTTAAGGGACGGAGCGTAGCAGGCTCTGTCCCTTAATTAAGGGATGGAGGAATAAAGGTTCAAGGGGCGGTGGGGGGGACGGTGGGGGACGTAGTGGATGGTCTAATGCACCACAGCATGATTAATTTGTATTAAATACAAATTAAAATAAATTTGTTCAAACCAATTCTTAGAAACTCTCTCCTCGCCTCCACACCGTCGCAGCTCTATTCACCGCCGTAGTATCGCCGGCCCTCACGCTGCCACCGCGGTAAGCCTCCTTTTCAAGGTTCTACCACTGAATTGTAGATTCTTCAGATTATGTTGAACAATTCTTTTCAGTTTGGCCCTTCATCCCGTTCACCGTTCTTCTCCAAAACCCAACAGTTCAACTTCCAGATCCTATTCCACTTGCATTTAATCCCAATCTACCTGTATTTTGAGCGGGGAGGTGGATGTATCCACAATTTATGTTTTTATCTTCACGCAAATACTCTTCATTTTAAGTTGGTATAAAGCCAGGAAAGGTGATGTACACTTATAAAAACTCAGATTTGATCTGCTTTCTCCAATGTTGTGGATGCCTGTTATTGTCATATTTTCCGAAATCACTGGTATTAGTTTGTCTATATGTTCAACCCTGTATTGTCCACCACATGCTCGATTAAATGTGTGAACGAAATTGAAGTCGTGAATTTGCATAAAAGGAGTAATGTATGGTGTCCATTTAACTAGACCCAAATTATCGTTGTAAAACCCGAGTTTGTGAGTGCTAAAGTGTGCATTTTACCCTCACTTTATGATTGCTTTGTGTATTGTTTATAGCTAGCCAGAATGAAGCTGAGAGTGGTCTCCAGGAAGATTTACGATTATGTTCGAAAAGATCTGAAGGAGATAGCATTTCCATCGTCGTTGCCTAATCCGCCCCACATCAAAAAGCGCCAAAAGCTTACTTGGAAGGAGCGATACCTTGTTAGTTATCTTAATCGTGATTCTTTCTTGCACTCTTGTTTCAAATAATTGTGGTAGTGCAGTTGATTTTTCGTCTCATTTATTGGAATGCAATGGAATGAAAACCTACCATCTTTGTTGATACTCGTATATGTGGAGATGCTAAGGTGTTGAAGGAAGCATCTAGACTGTATGCTGCAAGCTGGGTCGGGGATATAGGTCCAGAACTCAGACCAAATGAATACAAACAGAAAGCGGAGAATGAAGATGCCCTCAATGGTGAAAAAGGGACGTCGAAAGAGAAGGAACCGTCAACTCTAGAGGATCTTGGTAAGGGGTATTGCCTATGATTTTCAGGAAAATGTGCAACTCTTGTCTGAAAGTTAGAAACAGAAGAGGAAAGATGAATTTGCATATGGAAGAGACTTAAAAAGATTACTCCACGGAATATTAGATTATCATATCACTTCAGGCATCCAGTGCTTAATATATTTATACTATAAATTATTAAAAATGATGCAAAATCTGCGCCCCGGCCCTAGTGTAATTGCACTTCATTATAAGTAGTGATATTGTATTAACTAGCAAGTATTGTTGTTTGTTAGCATGGTTGTTTAATAAGAGGAACAAGATCATACTTGTATGACAGCATTAGGTGCTCTGTTTATTGATGATTAATGAGTATGGTTTGGTTTGGTTTTGCATGCACTATATAGCTGTGGCTGCAAGAGGAGGAATGGAGACGTTAAGACCTGCTCTGCAGCGAGTTTACATGACCAGAGCTTCTGCTTATAGAGATGCACTTAAAAGTTTTATTGAAGGTTATCAAGAGGGTATACAGCAAGTTATGGAGAAGAAGGAAGATTCCAAAAATCAACAAGAACCCCACCCTCCCAAAGGATAGATTTCATTTGCAAGAGAATTGGTCCGATTCCGTGATTCCATATCTTTGGAGAAGTTCTTGTTGTAACTAGCGTTAAAGGACTTCATATTGTACTGAATCGAGACAGAACAGATTCCATATTTTCCTCATTCAAAAAGTGGAATTAACATATTATCTGGAGACGGTAGCTTTAGAGAGAATGGTTGTTTGTGACAGTGTAATCATGTTACTTTCTTCATCTTTTTTTCACTTAAACTTTGTGCGACTGCTATTCCTTTTGTCCCATAAATATTTTCACATTTTGATTGAACATTGGTTTTAAGAAATGTAATGGAAAGTGAGTTGTAAAAGTTAATGGAATGTGAGTCCTATTTTTATATATTAGTTTTATAAGAGCATCTCCAATGGCGGCGAGCGGGCCGGCTAGCCGATTTTCGGTGCTCGCCGGTCCGCTCGCCGAACCATTGGAACCGGCGAGCGCCATTTCGGCGAAAAAATCGGCTAGTGCTGGCCGATTCGCGAGCGCTCGCCGGTCCGCTCGCCGCCATTGCAGGCTCAGGACCAACGAGCGTTCGGCGAGCGAATTAAAATTTTTTTTAAAAAATTTTCGAAACACTATATATACGCGATTTGCACGTCATTTTTATTCACACCACTTGTTTTAACGAGTACTCTCTCTATCTTAATTCTGTACAAGATCAATAACGCGAAATGAAGAACAACAACGAAGGTACTCCAGTGACGAGCGGGTCTCAAACTCCCCCGGTACCCGTGGGAGGTGGATGGGGTCCGATGCCCGGGTACTACAACATGTACCCGTGGCAGCAGATGATGCCGGGGATGGCACCCGGGGGGTTTACCGGCTATGCCGGGGTGGACACCCGGGATGCAGATGATGCCGGGGTGGGGTCCCGGGATGCAGATGATGCCGGGAGGGGTACCGGCGACGCAGGGGACGCCGGGGGGGAAGGTCTATCGCCCCAATTTTGATTTTTCGACTGATTCTTCGCACACATCGACCCCATCGGAGGCACAGTTCACGTAATATGAGACTTTCTCCTTAGAGGAATTAGGGTTTGATCTTCTCGGTGTTCCGGAAACTCCTGTTCAAACGGGGGAGTAGGGCGGGGTCGGGGCCCCGCAAAGAAGAAGGGCAAGGGGAAGGACAAGAGGGTCGGCCAGTCGTCGCAGCCGGTTGAGGACGACCCCTCGGTGCGGAGGAAGTGGACGAACGCGGAGAATGTCACGCTTTCCAAGGCGTGGGTGAGTGTCTGTGATGATCCTCTGACTTCGAACAATCAGAGGATCGTCAATATGTGGGCCAAAATTGCTGCAGCTTACATGAGATTTTGTCCGGAGGGGAAGCCGCGCACCGGGGAATAGTGCCGGAAGGGGTGGGACTGAATCAGGGTTGGGGTCTCCCGATTTTCGGGCTTGTACGCCAACGCCCTCCGCATGCAGAGCAGTGGCCAAACGGAGGATGACAGCGGAGAAAGCCTTCCCCCAGCCCGGGTTGTATAAGGAGTTCACCTACTGGAACTGCTACTAGGTGCTGAACGACTCCGAGAAGTTCCGGGCAGGTGTCGACGCTGGCTGGCCGAAGAAGCAACGACTGAACTATACCGGTGATTACAGCGGCAGCAGCGGCGGTTCCCACGACCTCCCCGAGGATGCGGAGGAGCTCCCGTCCCCGCCATCGTTCGCTCGCCGAACTAGCCCTGTTGGTCAAAGGCGGGCGCAACGGGAGGCGAGGGGGGCGCCGGGGGGTCCTAAGAGGTACAGTCGGCATCCCCCTTGGCCAGTCGACAGAGGATCTCAAATTCTTCGCTCGTCAACAAACGCGCGCTCAGATGGCCAAGACGTTAGCTAAATGGCGGACGGCGACGGGCCCCGAGGAGAAGAGTTTTCTTCACGCAATGCTCGTGAGCATGCGTGACGATTTGAAGACCGGGGGGCACCGGGGGGTTCCGGCGGATACGGAGGCGGCGACGGTGACGGTGGCGAGGGGGGCGACGGAGACGGGGAGTGAGGCGGAGGTCGTGTTTTTTTTAAATAATGTAATTTTTTAAAAATTAATGTATTTTGTTAATGTAAATTTTTTTTAAATTAATTTATTTTTTATTGTACTTTTTTTAATTTAAATAATATTATTGAAATTTTCCGTATCTGTGTTGTACATTTAATTCCGTATTTTGTGTGATTGTCAATTATTTGTTTTATATAATTAGGGGTGATGTGGCTAGGCTATTGCTGGGCTATTTGCTTGTGCTGATGATGTGGCAGGAGGATTTTTAGTGCTGATGATGTGGCAGGAGGAGTTTGTGGTTGGGCTATTGCTGGGCGAAAGCCACTGGAGATGCCCTGATATATGTGAGTGAGAATTAGTTAGTGGACTACTATAAAAAAATAGTAAAAAGTGAAATGAGATAAATTTTGTGGGATGAATGGAAATGGAGAAATGTGACAAACTTTCTAGAATAGATGGAATATTTCGCAAAGTTTCATTAATCCCTGAGCTTGAGTATAGTTCAAGCTAAGATTTACCTCTAATTTTGCGTAAATTAACTAAAATGTGTCTGTAATCTTTACAATAAACCCTAAAAAATATGTCCACATCTAAAAATGTCGCTTTTTATTCACCTATGTGGTGTTCAGTTTCCTAAATAAAATAGTAGTACCAAGATACAATCTAAATAGAGTTATGAGATTATTTTAGTCACAGACGGTTAGATGGTTAGCTATGACTAATTATCCCATGATTTCCATCTAGGATTGAGTTGTGATATTGAATTTATGAACCAAACACACTACATATTTAATCCCGAGATAAAATCTTGCAAACCGAACACCCTGGGTATACTTGTGCCTCTTCTTCGTCAAGCTCACTGAAAAGATCTAGTAGTTGTTACCATACGATTAATTTTTTTATTTCTTTTCTGTATTCTAGTAATCAAGGAGGCACTAAAGACATCTTTAACTGTTTGCACTAGAGAATATAATTGGTGAAAAAACTCAGTATTGAGTGCTAATGCTGGCACTTGGCATTCTCCCAAGTCCCAATGGATGCATATATAAGAAGTACAAGTGAACAATGCTTTCCATATGACCAACTATTCAGGCTATCTTCGCGTCATCCGTTGTCTTTCTCGTTTGCGGAAGCGGTCCAACATGAGCTCATCTGTGGCAGCTTGCCTTCGACCAGCACCATCTGCAACTGAATCTTGATTTCTAGCCTCCACACCAGTTTCCTGTGCTCCCTTGTCCTTGTGAAGCTCTGGATGGTCTGAAAATATATGATCAAGACAAATACCAATATATCAGCCAGGCATTAAGGAAACAAAATAAGCCAGCTCATTGGATTATTGCATTGATCAATACACTAAAATCCACAAGGTTATCCATCAGAGTATCTGTGGTAAAAAAACATAACATAACTCAGAAATACCCAATCACAAGGTTATCCATCTCATGTTCCTTAGGCAAGGAATTTTAATTTCATTGGCATCAATTGTATAAGCAGCCACTGCTAAAATTTAATATTTCCGGTTTTACTGTAATGCAAGTTAATACTCAGTTCGCACAAACATCAGTTGAATGAAACATGGATAGAATATTAATATCAGCTTCACTTAGACTTCAGCAGATTAAATTTCCCAAACAGGTCACACTGAAATCGCCCATTGGCAGACGTAATGTCAAATAGCAACACCATTATCATTCTGTATCAAAGTGAATGATTTGATGCAAGGATAAGGCAGAAATATAATTCTTGGATTGTCAATGCAAAGAAAATGAAATCACCTTTCCTAAGTTTCTCAGCGTAGTCCTTGCCACGCTGGAAAAAGTCGGCACTGAAACTTGCAGGAATGCTGGAGTCTGATTTTGTACGACCCACATGCCTCCTCTCCTGCAAGAGCTTTTTTGCAGCCTCTGTTTCCTCAATATTTCTTAGTTTGAATCTACAGAGTTCAGTTGCAGTTAATGACTGAGTAACAATTTAATGACATTAGCACTTCCTAGACGAGAAACAATTTTTGAAGCCATGGATCTGATCGTTTTCTTAACAAGTTAATATTATATGGCAAAATATAATATAGCTGATCCACAAAGGGGGCGGCATTTGTTTTGAGTGATATGATGGATTGATAAAATTTTGCTCTTGTTTGACAATTTTTTCCTTCAAATACTCAATCTATGTTGCATATCTATCATGTCACTCAAAGTAAACGCCCCCATAGCGTAATGGGGCTTGCTAGTTACTACGGAGTACTTACTATTGTCATTCATAGGTTTTTCTTATCTACCAACCTTCCCACAAATATTGACAACAAAGTTTCTCCCATACTCCCTAGTCCCTACTGATTAGAAGCTTAAATGTCTACCCGAAAGAAAAGAAAAAGGCATACTCTATGGGAAGCTGAATTTCGGCAATCCCTGTTGTCCACTGAGTAGACTGCTCTTCTGAGTTTAGCTTCTTCACCTGATAAAAGAAGACCAGGGACTTTGTAACATTGATTTTCAATCTTAGAATGCCATAAAGCATTTAGCCGCGGATGCTGGGAGAAGATATACAGAAATTAAATTTTGAAATTTGTGAAAGTTGTAGCACTCTTTGACTTTTTCATCATCCTTCAAGTCAAATGGTGAAAAGAACTGCCTGCTGTTCTATTTCAATAACCCCCTTATGAAGGAAAATACTTTCTATAGAAGCAATGCAAATAGTATATCTACAATAAAGATAAACTAAGAGATTATGTACCAGACAATATAAGCTTTCATGTCAATAGTAACACAAATGAAGCTTGGGTTTGACTAAGACACCTAGTCACTTTTCAGGACCAGGAAGTTGATTGCTCCGATTTTAGTGCCAAATATAGTTAGAAGATTAAGTACTTGGGAAATATTAGTTAGGGTGGGAATTTCTTTTGGGTTAGTCGAATCTTGGTGGGTAAATTATTTAGCTGCCATTGATAGGGACAATCTTATTTGGAACCCAGTTATAATAAAATAAATTCACCACTCACTTTCAGATGCTCAGGAATTTTATACAGCTCATCCTCAGCACGCTTAACTTCATTCTCGACTTGGTTTTCTGCATCAATATTCTTGCCTCTTTTCTTTGCCAGTTCTTGTTCTACATATCTCAACCTGCACATCACATTAAAAAATTTACAGAAAGTAGATAAAAAACACACAATGGTTGAATCATTTGCAATGCTGCTTGATTATAACAACTAAAACTATACGACTTCCACCCCATTTCAACTCATAGGTTGCTTGTGCCTAGCACATTACTCAATTACCCAAATATAAAAGCACTACTCTATATAATGATTTAGAACATGAGAAGGAACATCGAAATGGAAGTTACTGCTGCAATTCATATTTCAAACTAAACACCATGACTTTGAAGACATGAAACTACATAATTGCAAACCTCAATCCCATGTTCTACCCCTTTAAAAAGCCATATAAAAGTTCTAGTATCCCGCCTGTTCCCCTAAATCTAGCAAGTTAGTTGAATTTAACAACACATTATAACTATATCAAAGTATTAAGGGAGTGTTTCATCAAAATTACGGTATTACTATACGATTACATGGACTTTGTGAAAGTGTTTTATTCCTTAAAGATAGAAATACGGTTGTAACAGGTTTGGCTCACCAATAAATTCATAACATGAACAGCATACAGGTAACAGCTCAATACTGACTCCAGCCTGGTTCATAAATTAGACAATTATTCTACTTTAAGATCTCAAGCAAAACCAATGTCAAGCATTTAGCATACATGCCAATATTGAATCACTGAAGGGCTATAACCTTAGCTCATTTCTGATTGGAGCATTCTAATTATGAGATTCATGCTACTTCAATGGAAGCAAGGCCATTGAAATTCCAATTCAATTTATAAAGAGCAAGCCATTAGCTAGGACATAACAGGAAGATGGAAGGAGAACATACATATTAGGGTCCTCCACCATGACGGCAGTTTCTTGGGCAAATGTGTCTTGCAAAACTAAGTCGTCCTTCTCAATCTCGCCTTCATTCTTATCACTGACAGTGCGAGTCAAAGCAGCCGCGCTACTGTTAGTTGCGGCAGCCACAGACGGCACAGTCGGTAGGGCGGGCATCCCCGACTTCTTCTCCCTCTGTTTCTGAAGAAACTTCACCTCCTCTAACGACAAAGCCAAACTAAAAGAAATTCCTCAGAATCTCAGCTACACACATACACAGATCTAAATTGAAAATTTCAATTAATTAATTGATGAACAGCATCGCACCTCTTTTCCTGGTCTTGGTCCTCATCTTCATCTTCGACCTCGATTCTTCTTTTACGAAAATTCTTTGCCTTCATCTCGTTCACCGTTTCTCCCTAAATATCGGCGGTGGCCGGAGCTGAGGATGACTTCAATTCTAGCAGGAAGATTATCGCCTGCAATTTTTTTCTTATTCGAATTTATCGAATGGGCTTTAAATATCTTCACTGGCCCATATTCTGTAGTGGGCTTAAATTGAATACTGAGCGGCGGCAAACTTTATTTTAGTATTATGAATTTAGCAATTTTTAAAATTTTGAGTGTTTCGATGTCTTCGTCGGCGGTGAGGTCATGGAGAACGGCGTTTCTGACCCTGAGGGATGAAAACTCGGCTTCGCCGCCTTGCGCCACCATCGTCCGCCTCCTTGACAAACTAATTTTGTCCCCATCCGACTCTCTCGTTGCTGCTGCGCCGCAGTTGCCACCTCACGAGGTACCCTTCAACTCCCAACCCCACGAAATCTGATCCAATCCGATCCAATTCAACATTTTTGCTGCTGATTAATAACATGTACTACTTGCAATCGCAGCTAACATCCGACTTGATTCTGTTATTGGAGTTGGCTCGCGACCTCTCTTATTATCAACAAGGAATTGAAGATGTTACTCAGACCTTCGTTAAATTATCTGCATTGGTACATCTTTCTGTTATACCTTTTTATCGCTGATTGGATTTCCATACCACGCTTCAGTTTTGGTGGTGTTGTGAGGACTACAATGAACTACTTGCAATTCTTTCGACTGATCGCGTCTTGGCCTACCAAATTAAGGAATTAAACTCACTTTGTACAAGTTGCTCAGCTTAAAGCAGTACAATTAAGTTCATTCAGTTGTAAATCAATCACCCAAATAACTCTAGTTAACTACCTAAGTGGCGGTTTTGCGAAATTAAACTACTAGTAAACATCCTAACCAACCACCATATGCGGTGCAGACTCAGTCGTAGACTGCTCCCCATTCTTCACCCATTTTTGGTGAACTCTCATTTAATGAGTTGCTATCAATTTCCTACCTGTTCAGAACAACTTTGTCCTTAGCCACACAAAAGACCAATCTTTATTTGGCTTTGGATTGAGAAGTAAAATTTACTACAGTCCCTTTTCCTGTTTCTAGTTCTAACTTCTAACACTAGTATTAATAGTTGTAGAGTCAGTTCGTTCAAGTGTTTCTCATTGGCAAAAAAATTGCAGTGATTATCATACAAGCCTGTATAAATAAAATTTGAAGTTAAGAAACAATTTTATGTTCATATCCCAATACAAGAAAAGAGGAAATAATGCAAGGTTGTATTACAAAAATTAATTGGCCATCATGGTTCTAAAACAAGTTCGTGACATGTGCAGCTGAATATTTCCTTTTTTGTTGCAGATCCATGCAATCAGTCATTCCTCTTCTCTGGAAATGAATTCAATTATGTGGGGCCTTGTGCTTGACTCTTTCAAGAGGATAGTGCAGGTTTTCTTTGGCAATGTCGAAACAAAGAGAGCAATCATCAGAAATGTTGCTCTAATCAAACCCACCAAGAATTGCTTAGAAAGTTTAAGGTGTGGTAATTTGTCTTCCTCTCTTTATGTCCTCCCACTCCTTCTTCCCTTACCGTTGTAGTTTCAGAGCACACAAGAGGAAGAGTTACTCCTAGCACATGAATAAAGTTATAAAAGGGACTACAAATTTACTTCCTGCGTACTGTCTTGTAGCTAGGTATATTTTTGTAAATAGGTATGCGACCGGGCCCAATTTAGGCTGCCACTAATCTACTCGCCTTCATTCATTTCTCAGAGTCATGCCTTCCATCTTTTCTCTTCCTTTACGAATTCCTTTCCTTAATCCATCTTTTGACATGGATGGACAACCAATGGCCCACGCTGGTGTACTATTTCATCCCTATCACATGTTCCCAACCATATTTCTTTCACATGCTAAGATGATGTTATCAGCATAGTCAGATTAAAGGATGCTTGTTTTCTTGGTACAGTGTTTCATTTGGGGGAATTCTTGCTTTCTAGTGCTTCATCCTAGCATTAGTTTAAAGCTCCTTAGGTTTATTACATTAACTTTCTTCCGAACTCTAAAACCTCGCCCTATTTCTCCTTTAGTTTTAACCATTTTCTGGGTTGGGCTTGCTTGCATCTACTGCAGTATTTGCAAATATATAAGTCGATATATCACCTAAAGCTAATGCACTAGTTGATTATTCAACTTTCAGGTTACTTTTTAGTTTATATCAGACAGCTGCTTCACCATCTGAAAATGGGCAACTGCTGAATTTTGTTCTTGAAGTGGTTGCGTGTTTTCAAGGGGACTCAAAGCATTCTACATATTTTAGTGACAATTATTCAGTATCTAGAGGAGTGTGTGAAGTCCTTACAATTGCATTTGCCATGATTGGTGAAGCATACTCAAGAGTAGGTGCTTCTTTGCCAGTTGAAATCTGGAAGTCAACGATTGTGGTATGTGTCAATTGTTTAAATTTGTGTTACACTTGAAAAAACCAACTAAAATAGCAATAAAGGATTTGTTTAATTATTTATATATTTGTAGGTCCTTAGAAAAGTTATGGACATCTTGGCTTCTAAGGGTCTTTTGATGGAGGATTATACCGTTGCCACGTAATTTTCTCATCCTTTTTAGGCAGACTTTTTGTTTGAAGAATTTTTCATGAAAAATCAACTGGTGTAAAAATATTTATCAGGTTTTATGTTGAGCTTCTCCAATGTTTGCACTTAGTTCTTGCAGAGCCTAGAGGATATCTTGCAGAACATGTAAGAGACTACATCTTAAATCGATTGCATGTTTGAGAAGTTTCTTTGCAATGAATCGATCTTTGTATCTAATATTTTAGGTGGCTGGATTTGTAGCATCATTGAGAATCTTTTTCCGCTATGGGCTTGTAAACAAGCCATCGGTTATGAATCAACCAACTAATCACTTGAAGGGAGTAGGATCGACAAGCCAAAACATGCCATTTGAAGTATCAAATCAACCAAAAAGTGGCCCATATAGGCCTCCACACTTACGAAAAAAGGTTGCAGCAAATCAACAGCGTAAACATGAGGAAAGTCTAGTTTCTTCTGGACATGAATTTATTTCATCAGATTCAGATTGCAGTGATAATGATGGATCAGTGATGGATAACAGCAAAGCATATTTAGCTAAGGCGAGATTAGCTGCAATTATTTGTGTTCAGGTTAGTTAATTTTCTCTTAATTTTCTTGACCTATGTTTTTTAGTTGTCCATATTAAATTTTATGGCCTTCATGTTGAGTGTCCTATTTCTACTATTGTTTACCAACATCACTTTCCTCTAACTGACTAACCCGATTTTGCTTGAAGGATCTCTGCCGAGCTGATCCCAAATTGTTTACAGCTCAGTGGACAATGCTTTTGCCATCCAATGATGTGCTACAACACAGGTTAAGCATGCTCTCCTTCGTCTCTTGTTTATTATATGCTGGGGTAAATGATTCATTCATGGGTTTGTATTGGCTAACGATTTTATGCCCAAATTCTTGTTTTGTTTGTAACATTTATTGACTCTCTCTTTATGTAGGAATTACGACACTACTCTGATGAGTTGCTTTCTTTCCGACCCTTCATTAAAGGTTTCATCATATTGACTGCAGTTGCTATCAAATGAACCATTTCACTACTCTTTTTTTTATATACATTTTCTAAATACTCTGCAACAATCTATGTCTTTTATTCATCCAAACACTTTGGTACTATAATGTAATTTGTCTTCTTCTTAGGTCCGGATTGAAGCTGCTTCTACTATTATGGCAATGTTGGATGGGCCTGCTTCTGTTCCCCTACAGGTAGCAGAATTTAAGGAGCACTCAAAACATGGGTCGTTTACCACACTTTCTAGTTCTCTTGGGCATATCTTGATGCAACTTCATTCAGGTATTGGGATCTAAAGTTTGTTTTGCTTGTTTGCATAATTATTCTAATCTTAAAAAAATGTACTTTTGTTTAAAAGTAGTTGCAATTTTGGCCAATTCCGATATTAAAATTCAGTGATCTGATGGCGCATCAGAGCTTTTTCTATGTAAAAGTGAAATTTAGTAAATCATGGTTGAGTTAAGGCTCGGTGACATATTAAGGAATGATTAATCATTTGGTTCTGATCCAATTCACAAAGAAACTTCAAACTCTTGAGTGAATTATTTTTTCTACTAAGTCTTTCTTCAAATATGATGCTCTAAGATCTGCAGTATGATTGATGAAATATTGTCTTTATTGAGCAGGTACATTATATTTAATCAAACACGAAACAAGCAATAGAGTGCTGGCATTGTCATTTAAAATCCTAATGCTTTTGATAGCATCTACTCCGTAAGTTTTAGCTTTGGAACTGACAATTATTTTAAAAATTTCCACCTACTATAGTACAATTGTTGTTTTTGTCACTTTTGTTTTGTCCTAATTAACCATATTAAGTTGATTCTTTCAAGAAACAATGAGGTTATTAGTTCCTAGGCGGCCTCCACCATGTAATAAAGGCTTTAAAGCATGTGTTCTGTCACAACTTGTTCTTTCTTCATGCCTTGTTGGGTTTTCAGTAATTGTGAGTCTTGTATACTATATGCTCAGAAGGCCTAAGTTTGTTGTGCTTGACTAGTGTTTAGCTTATATCCTTGCTTAACTACAATTTTGTTAGAGAATTTGTTTCTTTATTCTGCATTCTTAGTTTTCTGGATAGATTATAGAAGATATGGGAGTCGTAAGACGCTAAATGGAGACTTTACAGCAGTAGGAGCCAATCATTTGCATTAGAATTTAATGGTGCTTCATAAATGCATCAATTTTCTGTTTAAATGGGTTTAATTGTTCGTTAATCTATAGATATTCAAGAATGCCGCCTGAGCTGCTCTCTAGGATTATCTCTTCACTGCAGTCAACAATTGAAAAGGGGTTTCCATATCATAATGATCGGAATAGTTTGCTGGTAAGTATCAAGCTCCTTTTTTCTGGGCTAAATTTTCAAAATGGGTCAAACCTGCAACTAAATTCCGCAAGTGGGTCAGTTTTCTTTAACTTCTGAAAATGGGTGTCACACATTTGAGAATGTGTACGTAACACCCGCTTTCAAAAGTTAAAAAAACTTACCCATTTTGAGAATTTTCCCCGTTTTCTGGTTTCTTTCGGGTTGTGGTGTTTGTTTATTAGTCTCGTGTGCAAACTCAGTCAATTTCTTGAGTTTCTATATATTAATATATGCTGGAGAGTTGATGTGCAGTTTCCTGTACTGTAATCAATGATTCCTGGAAATGAATTGTGTGGTAGCTTTGATTTCAATTTTCAGGCTGCATCAATTGTTTGCTTAACCAGAGCTCTTTCTGTGCCTGCCTCGATGTGTGTCAACAATATGCTGCTGGGAGAAATTTCATCAGGTTTGCTGCATGTAACCATAGTTCAATAGGATTATAATGAATTAATAAAAATAATAATATTAGTTAAAACTGATTATACAACCTGATATGAAATTATTGTGTTGACGCAATAAGGCTCAACACTAACCCAATTTTGTGCATGTTCATGTTGTGCTTTCATGTGTCAAAAGTTGCAGCCCTAATATAGACCAGAATACTATAAAATAATCTAGAACACAATTACATAGGTGCGGATGTAGATATCATTCACGGCGGATGCCGCGGGCCGAAATATTGCTAGGGCATTACTTAACCCATACGAAATAACTTAGAATTGATAGTGGCCTAAATGAATTTGAAGTGCCTCTGATATGGTTATGTCCTCAGGCGCACACCTCGGATATGATGAAAACCCAAACATAAGTGAAGCTTGTAAACCACTATGCATAGGGAAGCTCGTCCAACATCTCTTGTATGATTGGAATCGAGTACTTGTCTGAACTGGTCTGGTCTTCTTGTTCATCTCTTTATCTCTTTGGCCCTAGATTCCAACCAGAGCGCCACCTCCGAACATGGGCAAGCTGAGTCAAGCCACTGCCACTTAAGCCTCACAAACTACCTTTGGAGGTTCCCTAGCTGTCGTGGCTCCTCAGACCCTTGTTGTACAACCGGCCAGATGGCCATAAATTTCAGGCGCCCTGGCTACGCTATTGCTGTCATCTTCTGCCTGGCTGAGCGGCCATGAAAGTAAGCCAACAGGGGCCATTCTCGCCACTCTAAAAGTGGCAGCCTCCCGTTACGAACCCTAGCTGTGAGACAGCCCCTAGGTCACTCCAGATGCTCACTTCGGTTGTTGTTGCATCATGGGCAGTAGCTCATTGGTCCTCCTTTCCTCATTCACCTTCACCTGTCTGATTTTCTCCATGAGAGGACACCACTTTTCCAATTCAGCCCTGATGGACTCATTCCCCTTCTCAAACATCCCCATTCTCTTGTCCATTTCGACTAGAATCTGGTTTCGAGTTTTTGGCATGAAGAATCTGACAGGTCGAACTAAATTGATACTGTCAGGGAGAACTATCACCCAAATAACAGAAACCCTACAGGAATGATATTATCGACATAACAAGCAATGGAATTCTTCTACTCAATCGCAGTAGCACCATTCTGATCAAGGAAACAACTCCTAGACGGTTCCTCCCATATGGAAAGGAACCTCTTCATTCCTCATGCTAAGAAAACACCATGAATCAACCCTGCAGCCTAACTGCCTAACTAACAGTTATGTGCATACTTCATTCTTGAGTAGACTTTAGCTGTGACAGCCCTTTACCTCTGTATTCAAAATCAGAAAACCTTCATCTTGGGACATTTAGACCAAGATGACAACCAAGTAACATCTAGACCATTTTTTTCGAGCGTGTCACTAACTTCCAATTTAGACCATTTATCTGGTCACAATTGCTTATACGTACAACTAGACCACCTAAAATACAAGTTGTTCAAAGTAATCCAAACCAAATTAATAAATAATGAAATCCATTTCCACTTCTGACGGAATTGTTAAGTATGGAGCAAAACTACTGCAGAAATATCACACTTAATGTGTAGGACCATAAAGTTTTTATGGGCTAATGTAAAGGACGAATTTTGGACTTTAATCATTTAGATATTATCTTCTTTTATCTTTTGTACGTTTCTTGATTAAGAAATTCTAATGTTACTTTCAGGTTAATTGATTTATTTGCATGATAATATTATTGACCAGGATGTCTTGAAGGTCAGAGTTCTGGAGTACTGTTTACCTTGTTTCAATATTCTGAACGATTGTCAACCCCTTCAATAAGCTTAGAAGCACTTCAGGTGACATTTTCTCTGCCGAATAAACTACCAGTTCTATTTTCCGGAGGTGCACATGACATCCATTAGTACGCTCTATCATGTTCTATCCTGAAGTATCCACTGTTTCTTTTGTTCAGATTTTCTCAGACAATTATAATGTTTTAATTGGATGCTGCAGGCTCTTAAATCTTTGTCCCATAATTATCCAAATGTAATGACCTTATGCTGGGAACAAATTTCCTCTATCATTTATGGAGTATTAAGCACATTCCCTGATGAGTCTTCAAGACTATGGAGAGGTAATGTTGAGCAGACTGCTGCATCATTAAAGGAGAGAGTCACGACTGCTGCTGTCAAGGTGGATTTGTTTCCTTTTGACTTGGTGCTATTTTAATTTCTTAGCATCATCAATTATATCAACGCATTTTACATTATTCAACAACTTCCTCAATGTGTCAAAGATGTGTACCAATTTTAGGATCTCATCTTTCTCTCACTGCATTAATCAATTGTAGTTCCTAATTCGGTATTACTCATCTCTTGGGCAACAGTTTACCGTTTTCGTTAATAAAATTTTCAGGTTCCTATCTTACAGCTTCCTTGTACATCAGAACAGAAGATAATTGTTTCCATTAGGGAGTTACAGCTGTCCTTTTCAAAATCCTCAAAAAAGGCAAAAGCACAATAAGATTGACATAGATGAAGTACTATATAAGAATTGGCTATTCAATTATATTGGTTGGGTGACATACCAATGTGTCTTTCCACTTTTTCTTTTTTTTTTTGTTTTACAATATTGATTTTCCTCCTTTGTCAGTTTCCCATTTATACGCCTCAACTGAGCCAAATAATGTTGATGTGCTTTTGTTGTCATTTCTCAATCAATTTCTCACATGCAGAGTGTTTCGTGAAAATTTAATAGTTCATGAAGCGTTAATTCAAGGGTTTTTAGCTAGAGCTTGTTGTGGAAGCTAGGTTTTGTTGCTATATTTGGTAAATGTCATAATTTGCTACTGTAGTTTTTTCCCCCTCTCTGATGAAAACAAACTTTCTAGAGTCTCTGAATCATGAACTTGTTCTATTGACCTGAACCTTTATGCAGGTTTTGGATGAAAGTCTTCGGGCTATTTCTGGCTTTAAAGGAACTGAAGATCTTTCAACTGATAAATCTCTTGATAGTCCGTTTACATCTGACTTTGTGAAAACAAAGGCAATCTCATCAGCGCCATCATACAGTTTAGAGACCCCGGTTTCAACTGTTGATGATTCTCAAACATGCATCTTAGCAAGTGAGAGGTGGTTGGAAGCAACAATCAAGCATATGCCTCTTATTATTAATCATTCTTCTGCGATGGTTAGTTGAAAGAAGATTCATTTTCTTCAAGTCTTTATCTACAAGGCATGTTTTTCACCTAAAACTGAAATAGATAATGGTATTAAGACCTCTTGTAGAAAATGAGCTACTTAAGATTTATTTCTGAATAGTAGATTGCATAATTTTAAATTAAACTAAACAGTTTATGAAATAATTTTTCTTTTGCAAATTTCTGTCGATGGATGATTGTATATCTTTTTGTTTGTTAATTAGCAAAATAGGAAGAAATTCAAAATAACAAAATAAATATTAAATGCAATAATTTCGATCTGATGCATCTGTAACATCTAATATATTGTCAAATCCAATCAATTATATACAAGTAAATTGAGTGAGTATAAGAAAGAAATAGTTGTTAGATATGTCAAGCCTCTTTTATATGAGAACTACCTTGTTAGCTTTTTTTGATAGTTTCTAGTTGGCTTTTGTATTTCTCCTTTTGTCCCTGTCTTCCGTTCTTATGATATGAGGTAAATATACTCTTGTGAGCTGTTCGATTCACTGAAGGCACAAGTGTACTGGTGCTGAGCTGCATATTATGATGTTTGCAACTCATAAATATGTATCACAATCTCTAAAAGTTGCGCCAGTGGATCTTATTTTTAATTTTATTTGATAGGTAAGAGCTGCATCGGTGACCTGTTTTGCTGGAATGACTTCTCCTGTTTTCATTTCCCTTCCAGAGGACAAACAGGAATACTTAACTGTATCTTCAGTAAGTCTGTTGTACACTTTTAGCTAGTCTTCTGTTTGTAAGTGATCAGTTGTAGCTACCTGCCCTTTCTGCACTTGAGTGCTCCTACTTTCTCTGTGGAATATCTACCAAAAATTGTTCCATTTGCTTAAGTGTCAGTGTTTTCTTTCTCTTCTGCTCTAGAAAAATTATCTTTTGCCTCTTATATGTGTTATTTTCAATTTCTGACGTTGACTAACCAATAAATTGTTCAAACAACTGACTTATGAACCGTAATAGCAAATAAGGACAGCTCTATTATGTGAGGGACAATGCTGATTAAACTTATTTACAATTATCATGTATTCTTTGCAGATTAATGCTGCTCTATATGATGAGGTTCCTTCAGTTAGGTCTGCTGCTTGCCGAGCCATTGGTGTTATTGGATGTTTCCCACAAATATATCATAGGTAAATAAAATCTGTCAAGTCTCACAATTTCATGTGCTGTTAACCTGAGTAATACTCCAGTTTTCATTATTTTTGCAGTGCGGAAGTTCTGGAAAAGTTTATCCTAGCTGCAGAGTGCAATGCTCATGATTCACTGGTTTCTGTAAGTTTTATGGCCTCTGGTCCTAGTTCCCTTTCTTGGCTTGGTTTGTTTTGTTTAGTTTTCTTTTGTTTTGTCTTATCTTTTCTCTCACGCACCCAAACTCCAGAGTCATTATTAGTTATCACATAGAGAACATACATACTATTTTTTTCTGGGGGTTAAGTACAAAATGGAGAGAACATGGCCAAGGCGCTTAACTCTTTAACAAAGCATGATATATTAGAATTTACCATCATTGATATAAATCATAGACTTAAAACATTGGCGTTTCACTAAAAACCTTGTAGCTAAATGTTTTTCCTCATCTTTTTATGGTGAACGACCGGGGCCCATTACCCAACTCAATAAATGAAGAAAAAAATCATGACATTTTTATTACCTTATTTAGTTTTTGTTAGTTGGTCTTTGCGCTTGTAGGATGTCCCATTCCCATTGACGGCTGCCCAGTCTTGGCTCATGGCGTAGTACCAGACGGGCCTTTGTGCCCTTCTTTACGATGTAATGGACCTCTGTATGTGCCACTCATTGCCCACAGCCAAGCCCTTCTCACGCAGCTACAATTTCATCATACATTCTAGCTTGCCTACAGTCTATGTCTACCAAACAATTCATCAATCAAGTCGACAGTCCTTCGTTTCCCTCTCAGACTCCGCAAACTGGTTGTCCAACTCTATTCCTCTGGCATTTCTGGTTGTTGCGTTTACCGATCTGGAAGTGGCGTTAATCAGAAGAGAAATTCTCTTATGTCCAACCGCTAACTGACAACTTCACCTCAAAGATAAATAGATAATCCTAATTCCTAAATAAGTCCCTCTCCTCAGAGATAATCCTAGATGAATCCTTCTCTTATATGAGACCTACTAAGATACCGACTCTGAATCTATAATATCTACGAAGCTGGAAAAAGGAATCCATAGCCCATAACTAAAATACTAATTTGATTAAAAGAATAATAACTTAAACTAAATTAGTAAAAAGCTAAGAGTCGGGCATGGCCACACTTGCACCTTTCCCTTCTGGCATAAACTTTAGGTGTAACATGTACATCTCCAACACTTCGGTTGACATGCTTCTTATATTTTGCATATGTTTTCTCAGTGAGTTTACTTGATTTCATACACCAAATAAAAGATTTGAGTAGGTTTCTTACAGTACACTATCTCGAGAGAAACTTTACTTGAATAATTGTAGGAAAATATGGCTTGCCCAGTTATGACAATCCTGGACTAAACACTGACATAATCTCTAAAAAGCTTTTCATGAGTTCTGTGGTTTCATTTAGCACATCATTATTGTAAGAGAAAAAATGTAGAACATCATGTTATTAGCCAAATAACTTAATAAAATATTTTAAGGAACTTTTAAAACCCAACTTCCTCTAGACTTTGGCAATTGATGCCTTAGTTCATGAATAATGTTGTTAAACTCTTGATTGTCTAAACTCTTTGCATGGATTAAATATCATAATCTGAATGAGGGAGTTTGCTATTCTCATTTGAGAGTTCTTTCTTTTTGTTTTCTGACCTTATATTAATGCATTTCATTGCAACTTTCAGGTTCGTATTACAGCTTCATGGGCATTAGCAAACATATGTGATTCTCTTAGTCATTGCTTGGATGCACTATATGCTGGAAGAAGTTCAATTGGTTGGCCATTGTTGGATTTCTACATTTTTTTATTGTAATTATTGATTTTTTTTCTAATGTCTTACCTCTGACAGGATCTACAAAATGTTTTGAATACACATCACTGCTAGTAGACAGTGCGTTGCGGCTGGCCAGGGACAATGACAAGGTAGACAGCCAAGTCCAACATTTGTCAAAGAGACAGAAATCTTTAAGCACTTTTATGACTGAATGAGGGAAATTGAAAGTTTTCTCTTTTCCCTGTTTGCTTAGTAAGCCTTACGGTGCATGTGATGGAACTGATTCTAATTGGTCACTTGTGTTCCCTTGCTTTTGCATGTCTTATCAGTGCGGGTTTATGATCTCCTTACCAAAACTATGGATATTCTCGGTCTATGTAAAGATCATAGTTTTATTCTGTAGGGCAGACAAACGTCCATAATAAATTGCAAGTTGCAACAGACCACAAGAAATTTAACTGATTGTTAATGTTCGGCCAAAAATTTCCTACTATAGGAAAAAAAGAAATGAAAAAGAATTAGTACCTTCTATTAAGTTCACATAGAATAGAAATCAGGCAGCCAGCCAGTACCATTTCTCTTATAAAAAAATTTCATGTATTTTTTCCTAGATGTCTTGGATTTTACTCCATGAACCATTTGTACTATTACATTTCTAGATTATTCAGTGCAATATTTCATACTAGTTTGATATTAAACTTTATTGCTCCAAAATCTATGTTCACAAGCTTGGGTTATGCCTCCGTAACTGGTTTCTCCGAAACCTCTAAACTAATGTCTCTTTTCATTACGGATCACAAACATAATTATTTGATTGTTAGGATCTGTTTCTTGGATAAACTTATCATGAGTTATTGGTTTTGAATTCAATAAAAAAATTTATCTTCAAAAGGTGTATAGTTACTGTTTTTGGTTTTGTAATATGCTTCATTAGTGGCAATCATAATGTGGTTTTAAACCTCAAAGCATTAATTGGGCCGGTCACCTGTTCATGGCACATCTCCTGCCCTATTTTGTAATCATGTTTTAGTTTATTTGTGCTACAGGTCAAAGCAAATGCTGTTAGGGGTTTAGGAAATCTTGCAAGATCTATCCAATTTATAAAACAATTACCTATTAATGGTGATCCACTGTATTCCATGCCTTCTAAAATTGAATACCACGGTGGAAAAGGATTCAAGGATCATGTGGAAAAAAGGTCACAATCAGTTCGAAGTTCCCCTGGGAGTTTCGATTGGCTTGATCAGATGGTGCAGGCTTTTCTTTCTTGTGTCACAACTGGAAACGTTAAGGTTAGTGAAATTTGTGATTATTATTATGTTCTTTTATTGTAAGCATTTTTTATACCAGTGTTCTTGAAACTGAGCATTGCTAACAGGTTCAATGGAACGTGTGTCATGCATTGAGCAATTTATTTCTGAACAAGTCTTTAAAGCTGCAAGACATGGATTGGTTAGTGATCTGATATTATAGTTTTATTGGAATTTGGAAAGAATGGGAAGACTTAATTAGTCAATGTACATGTTGTGCATGAATGGTGGAACTTTTAGTCCATGAGAAAGGGCTCCAATTTGTTTCCATATATTGAGCAGCATCATATAACTATTATTAAACTTCTGTGGTTTTGGGGCATTAAATGTTATTGCTGGAGAACGCACTAAAGTTTGATTGCATTCTACAGTTGTTAAATGCTAGAGCATGAATCTCAAACTTGTAGATATGAAGAATGTAGTGTGACTAAATTGTTGCTTTGGATCTATTTAGAAGTGAATGCTGACAGGAAAGTCAGCTAATTTCTACCTTGCTAAGTCTAGGAAGTTTATCACAACCAAGTAATGTGTGTATCCTTTTAGTGAAAGAACTATAAAATATTCTGTATGGTATTTTTTTTTAGTTTTTCTAGCCACATACTTCCTTGATATGTACACTTTGGCAAGTTATGCAGTCATCCTGATTTTATTTCTTTCTGTGAATTGTTTTTGAACAACTTATTGTTGTAAAACTAGTATCTAGCGTGGCTACTGAATGAGTTTTTCTTTAATCTACTCACTTTTCTCTGATTGTCAAACTACTAATATTGCAGATAATCTGGAATTTGTCCTGGTTCTAATGTCTTCTGGGTCTCCTGACACATATCTAATGTCATGATCTTGTCTTGATAATTACACTGCTAATAAAAAAAGCCTTGTCTTGCTTCCTGACTATAGCAAGTGTCAAGATGTTTTAGCTGACTCTTTTCTTCGATGACTAATTTATGGTAAAACATGATGCTTGCAATAACTTTAAAAGCATATGTGGGTTATCATGACTTTGTTAGCATCCATTTGAATTATTAACTTGGATGGTCTCCATTCATTCTAATGTAAAGCTTTCATATTCTAAGACTCTAATAATATATTTTGCAGGACCTCATCTGTATTTAGTATCCTTCTGTTGCTACTTCGGGATTCTTCAAATTTTAAGATAAGGATACAAGCTGCTGCTGCCTTGGCTGCTCCAGAAACTATAAATGGTGAAGTATTAGTATATGAACTCTACTTTAACAATTTCTCCTCCTTCCAACTCCATTACTCTAAAAACAAACAAAAATTGTACTTGGTTGATTGATGCATTGTTTTCCTGCAATTAGGACCTAAAAACAAACAAAAATTGTTTGGTTCCTGAACCTTACCAAAAAGAGGAATGAGGTCGTAGTTTTTCTTTATGGTTTTCTTTGGGTTAAATGTGTGACTGGCTCAGCATGGATGCCCTGTTAAACCATTCATCAAATGATTTGAAGCTCACTAGCTTTTTTGCTTTATTTTTCCCCTTATAGCAACTTCAAAAATGGAGTAGAACATATATTGACTGATGGTTTATCATACTATCTTGAGATTCAGTCTCTTCTTTAGGTAGATCCTTGTCTTGATCTGTTTTTATTTTCATTTGTCTGTTTTTTCTTATTATATGTTGATTTTGCAGATTATGGAAAATCATATTATGATGTTGTTAAAAGTGTGGAGCATATTGTTGAGAACTTTAAATCAGATCAGATTGCAGAACCTTCTAACTTCAAATACCGGATTGCCCTGGAAAAGCAGGTCAGCATGGCAAATTTTCATAAACTTTGTTTTTTGCTGAGTCATTACTCATTTATATGAACGTACTTAAATCCACCAAATGAAAGGAAACTTAGGAAATTTCTCTATGACGAAAGTACAAACTCTTTACTTTCTCCTTTGCCTTTGAATGGGAAATATTTTTAAAAAATCATTTTGATTGTCCATGGATCATAGTTTGCCTTCTGTAACTTTATGCTTTTCAAAATACACAGATATTTTATAGTTTTTTGTGTTTACTCTTTATATTGATGTTTCTCTGTTTGTTACAGTTGACATCAACTATGCTGCATCTTCTGGCTCTTGCTTCCAGATGTGATCAACGGGCTATACAAGATTTACTTGTGAAAGTAAGATGACTGACGTTTTCTTATGTACAGATACGGTCATGTTTCATAGAACCACCTGCTAAAGTTTATGGTGTTTTTATGTAAAATGTATCATTTGTTTGTTTTGAATATAGATCAATTGATGTTAAGTGTAACAGCTTCATTTATGTCTTGTACAGAAAGCATCATTCCTTGAGGTTTGGATTCAGAACCTGTGCTCATCTGTTGGGGATACAAGTAATTCACTTGACGAGGCAAAGCATGCGTCTGTGGACCAAAAGAGGGATGTTATATACAGAACAATTCAGTCACTGGTTCAAGTGTATGAGAGCAGTAATCACCATCTCCTTGCTCAAAGGTTTGAAAAAATTGGCCTGTAACTTGTTCTAAATGAGAGTTTTAGTAACAAGTAATGCAGCAGGCTTTTTAAAAACTTGAGATGGAGGAAAGGGAGTTGTTTATAGGTACATATTACTTTTTCCCTTTGAATGCTAAATGTGTCAACTCCTTGAATTTGAATATCAACAGTTTTGAAAATAAACGACGAATTTGAGCTTTTTGTTCTGTTTATATGCTGGCTAAGCATTTGATTCGATATAACAGTTGAATGCATGAACTGAAATCTATAGCCAGCTAGAATGAAGATCAGCATGCGAAGATAAAAGCTTTTCATAATCATCCATGTCGTTACTACAAGCTGGAAGAACTTGTGTTCTTGTGCAGTTTACATGGAAGGGGGAGTCTCTGAACAAGGGTTTGAAGAAAGTGTTGGCATGTCCTAATATTCATCGGCTTTGGATATGAAAGCCACTGGACTGGAAGGGTGCACCAAAACTAGTGCACTATTTTTAGCGCCGCTGATTTAAGTCCACCACAAAATCAGATCAAGACCACTAGTAATATCTAAAAAGTTAGAGACTACGCATGTACATATGTAGAAGGTTTAAGAGATTTTTCATCTCTGAGCGTCCCACCAAGCTCAACAGGGACAAGGGGCACAAGAGAAAGCAAAATATCTGCAATCAACGGCCGATAGCTTGGTTCCGGTTGTATGCATAGCAATGCCACAGCAGCAACCTACCATGTACAGATATGATTAGTATGCTGCCTTCAATTATGCATCTGAATTTCTCTCTATGAAGCATGTATGTAAGAATTCTTGAAAATCTAGCTAGAAACCTGGTACAAGTGCTTCATATCCATTGAGTTTGCAATCACAGGATCCACAATGTTGGGAAGTTTGGTTCTGTCAGTGAGCTGAGGCATGGCCTGCATGCAAGTATTGCAATGGACCAATTAGCTGGTAGCTTATTATATACTCCCTCCGTCCCATGCTACTCGCACTTTTCATTTTAGGCCGTAAATTTAGGATTGATTTTTTTGTGTAATTAAAAAAGAATTTTAGGTGTAATGAGACATCACTTAATAAAAGAGCTCTTAACTTAAACTAACATATTAATTAAATGCATTAATTCTAACTTAAATTATAAATAGTGTAAGGACTTTGTGACGAGCCGAAAAGCAAACGTGCGAGTAGCACGGGACGGAGGGAGTATATCATATATGAATATATAATAAAGTAGCTAGGTTTACCCATGAGACTGTAGATTGGGTGTGAGGTGGTGCAGGTTTCTCCATGGGTTTTCTTCCGAGCAGAAGCTCAAGCAGCACCACTCCGAACCCATAAACATCACTTTTATCTGTTAGCTTACCTGTTTGTTTCCAACAACATAACCCAGCCATGTTCTTTCATAGATTGTAACAAATGAAAGAAATACATACGTATATATGAGTTGTTGGGTACAGAACTCACCATCTAATAGGTATTCAGGAGCTACATAACCCAGCGTTCCTGAAAGCTTGAGTTGGCTTTTCTTCTGACTTCCATCCAATATAGCAAGCCCGAAATCCGAAAGCTGATCAAACAAAACTCTGTAATTTTCCCACAACTCAATCAAGATTGTAGAATAAAAGCAAGCTTGTAACTTTACCTTGGCGTTGAAGTTGGAATCCAGAAGAATATTAGATGACTTGAGATCACGATGAATTATTGATGGACGGCAGTGCTTATGCAAATACTCTAATCCTCTGTTCAACAATTGTCATAACTATATATAACTAAAGAAGACGATTCAATACATGCTATGTGTATAGCATAGACACACACACACACACACACACACACACACCTTGCAACGTCAAGGGCGATCTTGAGGCGTAAATGCCATGTCAATGCTGAACCCTTCGAAGGTCCTGAAAAGAAATGTTCATTAATAAGAAAGGGCTTTATTTGTGAGAGATAAGATACACTCCACAATCATTTTGTACCATGTAATTGAGTTTCCAGAGATCCATTGTGCATTAGTTGATACACAAGAAGCCTTGTTTCACCATGAATGCAATATCCCAACAAGGTAATTATATTTGGATGCTCAATTTTACTCAGCAACTCCACTTCAGTCTGCAATTAAAAGTCAATTTGGAGAATTAATCAGCAATTAACACACACACACACACACACAGTGAGAGAGAGAGACCTGAAATTGAGTAATGGCATCTGCATTGGAAAGCTTCTTAACAGCAACAGAAATGTTAGCAGGCTGGAGGTGGCCTTGGTAGACGCATCCGAATCCACCAGCGCCCAAAATGTTAGTCTCTCTAAAATTATCAGTGGCTGATTCGATCTTCTTAAAATCCATCATCGGAGCTCTGCAACTACCACCGCTCGTCTTATCCGATTCCAAACAACTGCACATGCGTATTCAATTTACATCACCGCATCTCATAATTAGCTGCGAATGAAGAAAGTACCTCAATCGAAACACATTTTGGCGCTGGGATTTCCTCCGGTAGTAGTAGATGTAGAAAACGCACAAAATGATTGCACCGCCTACAATCGCAGTTGAACCAGCAATAACTGCTATCACCAGCTTATGATTCGACTTCATTCCTCCTCGCATTCCTCGTGCAATTTCTGCAGTCAAATTTCACGAGATAGAGAGAGAGAGCGTCGGTTTGGAATTTAAATGGATGAATGAATCTTCAAATTGGTTAATTCGGTAGAGCTTATAGTTAATACTAATACAAATGCACAGACATGCTTGAGAGTACATGAAAATGAAGTCACAACGCTTCAACACTGAATTACTTCCTCCGTCTATTTGACTTAGCACGGATTTTAAGAAATGTAGTACAGCAGAAAGTAGATGGAAAAAGTTAGTGAAATGTGAGGCATACTTTTATATATTCTCTTCTCTCGGCTAAGATATCACATTTCTTAGTCGGCACGGGATTTTAGGAGCCGTTAGTTATTATGTTTAATTAAGGGAGAAATTGTGATTGTAAGTATTAAATGGAATGAGAAATAAACTTGAATATTTAATTGAAAAAAGAAAACTTAATTGGATATATTAATGAGATAGATAAGATTTTTAAAAATAGATATGTGTCAACTTATTTGTGACAAACTAAAAAAGAAAATTATATTACTCCCTCCGTCCCAGCCTAAATGAGACGTATTCCTTTTTGGTACATCCCAACTTAAGGCCACCCGCAACGCGTCTTGCGGGTGGCTCGTATCTCGTCCCGCCGAGACGAGACGGCGGCGAGACACGTTGCAGCGCCCCGTCTCGTCCCGGTCTCGCCGAGACGCCCGTCCCACCGAGACACCTCGTGGGTTGTCTCGCCACGCGCTTGCGCGACGTGGCGCGCTCCGGCGCCATGCATGACGCCCGCTCGCCGGCCCGCGAGTGGGCTTCGTCACGCTGACGCAATAAATCTATTTTTTTAAAAAAATTGAATTTAATTAAAATAAATAAATAAATAAATAATCGAAGTTTTTCGACCGTTTTCCTTTTTTTATTTATTCTTTTTTTTACTCTATAAATATTCATATTTCATCCTCATTTCACAAACAAATACACATCAAATCCTCCAAATCATCTCTATTTCCTCTCCAATTTTCATCTAACCTCTCATCACAAAATGTCCGGCGACGGAAACTCTGGCGGTGGCGGGTTTGACATCAACGCATTTGGCGACTGGGGGCATGTACAACGTGTTGGGTGGTTTCAGTTCCGGTTCCGGTTCCGGTTCGTCTACGCCGGGCACAAGGCTCGTCGACGTCGGGGGTACCAACCACCCCATTTTGATGTGGATGCATACGCTCGTCCCTCCGCACCGAGGTATTCGTAGGGATTATCCCAAATTCGGGAGGATTATCCGGATGAACCCCATCCGGAAGGAGGACAAAGCGGTTGAAGCTCCAGGGCATTCGACGCCGTAGAGGAAGAGGCGGAGGCAGCCGAGGAGGATGAGGATGTAGGCCGGCATCCGTACAGCCGCAAGGACACGAGTGGTGTACAACGCTTGGATCAGCGTCTCGTACGATCCCATCGTCGGGAATCAACAATCCCGGAAGTGCATCTGGGAAAAGGTCACTGAGGCCTACAATGAGATCAAGCCAAGAGGGTCCTGCCGCCGCACATTGAAGATGCTCCGCGCTCACTTTGACCGAGTCGATAGGGAGGTCAAAAAATACTGCGGCATCTACAAGAACGAAGCGGCTCATTATCAAAGCGGAGCCACGGGAGCCGACATTCTGAGATCGGCCTTGCGGGTCTACTTCGACGACATCGGCAAAGAATTCAGACATGTCGATGTCTGGGAGGCCGTCAAAGACGAGGAAAGGTTGGCCGGTGGTGTGCGGTCCAACTCGGGCTCGACCTCGAAGCGCATGAAGCACACGGCGGATGGTCAATACTCGTCTAGTGGGGGCGGTTCGGGTAGCGCCGCACAAGAGGCTGCCTCGCAGGAGGTTGAGGGCACGGTAGACGATGCCGGGGGTACTCTCGTGTGCGCCGTCGACCGCAAGAGACCAAGGCGGTGAAGGCGGCTAGAGGGAGGAGGGCCGAGGCGAATCAAGCCAGGCGGGCTCGGGCTCAGGCTCGAACACCCTATTATCCATGTACTTGACTGCCATGATGGCGGACACTTCCCTCATGACGCCTCCACAATACCAAGCTCATCTTGCCGGAATTGAGTATATGGCAAGACAAATTGGTATTCCGCCTGCAGGTAGTTTGAGTGCACCGCCACCGCCTTCGGGAGATGATTCGCCGGCAGTTTTTTTAATTTCTATAAAATTGTATTTTAAATTATGTTTTTTTTTTATTTTGCCACGAATTTAATTATGTATTTTTTTATGATTTTAAGTTGTATTTTTATTTTATTTAATGAAATGTGTTTTTTATTAATTGAATTTGTTGGAAAAAAAATAAAAAATGAAATTGAATGAATAGTAAGTTAAGAGATGGTTAAGAGACGGATAAGAGATGGATGGTTGCAGATTATGTCTCTTAGTTAAGAGATGGAGTGAAAAGTACAGTGAGGTCCATGAATAGTTAAAGGATGAGACGGTTAAGAGACGAATAAGAGGCAGCGTTGCGGATGGCCTAAGTGGGACGTTTCCTTTTTTGGCAACAATCAATTCACTCATCTCTCCTACTTTATCCTCTTTTATCTCTTACTTTATTCTCTCTTTCTCTTTCTCTTTCTCTTTCTTACTTTACTCTCTCTCTTACTTTACCATTAATAATTTAATTCATCAAATACAACTACCTAAATTTTTGTGTTAAAATTGAAATGTCTAGCTCAGGCCGGGACGGGGTGGGATCGGATGGAATAGTTTAATAATAATAATAATAAATAAATAAATAAATTGGGTGGGGGTGGGCAACCTAACAGTTATTCCGAAGCAACTGCTTCACTCCCTATCTCGTTGGATAATAAATATGCATATTCTATTCAATTTGTTTCCTCTCTCCAATTCAATTCGATATTTTAATTGCCTACATTATTTATTTCCAACAACTTAAATTCAGTTTTATGATCAAATTCAAATTCCAAAGCAGTATGATATCAAAATTACGATACTATTAGGCTTTATAGTGTTGTCCATCAGGTTAGTTTTCTTAAATAATCGATGTGAGGGAATTGAACGACATTTTCAATTATTGTGAATAGACTAAAAAATGAAATAAATAAACTATTCGCCACACTACATAAAAACAAAACGATAAAATTCAAAGCATTCCATGTTAATTAACTCAAGTGAGGCATGCCACTAAGGTGCTCAACACAACACCACACATGATTTAAAGTTGTCAAGATTGAAGTTTAACTAATCCATTTGAATTTATTCGGATAATCCCAAGAAAATTACCTTACAAATAAACAAATTTTTTAAGACTATATGTGACTCAAGCTTTCGAAAAAAAAAAGTAAATCACGTTCATAATTATCGCTTGGTATTATTTAAAAGATTTTTGGTTTTGTTTGATCATCATATGAAGCATTTATATGCAGATAAATCAGCTTTGAAGGATTAAAATCACAAAACAGAAAATAAATAATGAATTCATTGATTTGGAGATTCTTTTCAAACCGGATAATCAAAACTCTAGTTATAAGTAATCAAAATATTATTATATTTACTTGATTTTACTACTAATATATTTCTAATATAAGTTAGTATTATAGTAAAAATTATGATATAAAATTTCAGCGGCATGTTCTTGCTCTTTAAGGATACAAATCAATTTAGTGGATGTCTGGAATCAATACATTTATACATTATACAGAAGTGATTAGGCCTGGGAAAACGGTTCTCGGTTAACCAAGAATCGAACCTTATTTTTTCGATTTTCGGTTAATCGAAAACCGAAAAAATAAGGTTAAGGTTAGGTGCCGGTTATTAAGTTTAAGCTAATCTCGGTTCTCGGTTCTAACCGAGAACCGAAAAAACCGTTATTTTCTAATATTTAATTTTTATATATTTATTTTAGTTTTATTATTTTGGTTTACCGAAAACCGAAAAAATAAGGTTAAAGTTAGGTGCCGGTTATTAAGTTTAAGCTAATCTCGGTTCTCGGTTCTAACCGAGAACCGAAAGGTGAGAACCGAATAACCGTTATTTTCTAATATTTATTTTTTATATATTTATTTTAGTTTTATTATTTTGATTTTAAAAATGTAAATATTAGAATTGTAAAAGGGTTAAAAACTAGCTCCTAGTGCAGGTGGTAGGCCTCTCATGAATTTGTTATTGTTATTCACCATGCACCCCACTCGGGATCGATTCCTAGCAACAGCATGGCCACTATTTTTTATTTTTACTGAATGTATTGTATTGCACAACCGGGGACCGAACCGATCGGTTCCTCGAGAAACCGAGCAGACAGAGGGTGCAGTTCCAGTTCTAGATTTTGGAAAAAATGAAATTCGGTTAACCGACTAATCGGTTCAGTCGGAACCGAACCAAGCTCAGTCCGAATCTAAGACCATTAGAAACTCAACCCAGACCCACATAAGACCCACAATTATAAATCCTGCTATATTACAATTATTTCTCACCTTATCTAAATATAATTTTAATTACTTTTATTCTAAATATTTATATTAGTTGATATTCCATCCGTTCACAAAAATTAGTCTCATCTTTCCATTTCGTCTGTCCATAATAATTTGTCTTATATTAAAAGTGGAAAGTTATTATCAATTTATTATTCACTTTTTATCTTTCTCTCAACAATTTTACCACTTTATCTCGTTCTTTCTCATACTTACTAATTTCACGTTAAAACCCAGCACATTTACCAATTACTCCATCCATTTGTATTCTTTACACTATTCTCTCCCTTACTTTATCATTTCTCCATTTTAACTATTTATTATCATTTTTATAAAACGAATGCAGCAAGAAGTGATTCAAATAACGTGAGACATGAGTATTTTTTTAGTGATGGAGTGGGTATATTTTTAAAATTCTATCTTACATTTCGAATTTCTAAAAAATAAATTGATATAATGCAATTTGAATGTAAATTTGTAACAATGTAATATTCCATGTAATTCTAAAAAATCCAATGAACATATATGAATTATAAATGAAATATAAAAAAATCTTATAAATTTTTTGATAAATGTAACTATTTTTAATATCTATAATATCCAATACTCTCTGATACCTAGAAATAGAAATTCTTTCATTTTTGGGCACACTCCATTTTATTGCTCGATAAGGTGAGACACATTTTCCTGGGAGTAGATCCTCTACAGTTGAGGATAATCACACCATGGTGCTGCGCCAAAAAACAGCGTCGTATTTTGTTTGTTTCCTTAGAGATTTTATCTTTCTTACTCTTTTTTGTATTTCTATTTTTATACTCTCATTTAATTGGTCGGCCCTTTAAATGGATTCTCTCCATAGTTAAAATTATGAGAGTCAGAGCATCCACAATGGCGAGCAGGAAGGCGTCCGTCCGTCCGTGCCAGCAGCACGGAGACTCTGTCAGCCGCTGGCACGGCGCTGCTCGATGCATCGAGCACGTCCGTCCCAGCGAGCAGGCGACGTGGCAGCGTGTGATTGGTCAACGGCATAGCCGTTGGCAATTTAATTTTTTTAAATCGGATTTTAATTAAAAAATCAGATTAAAAATATATAAAAAAAAATTCCCACTTCCCAAAAAATTATACCCGTTTTCTACCCACTTTTAATTTATTTTTCAATTTTTCTCCCATAAATACACATTTTCATCTATAAATACCCCAACTTTCACACCAAAAATTCACACCACACTACACAATTATCATCCAAATTCTCTCATTTCCATTCTCAATTCTCATCCAATCTTTCATTCACTCTTACTCTTACAACAAAACAATGTCCGGCCACGGCGATCACCCCCCGGGCTCCCACGGTTGGAACCCCGATTGGTTCGGTTCACAACCGTTTCCTAGTCCGGAAACGGAATATTCAGCCCCTCCTCAAACCCAAGGTTCGGAAGTTCCGGGTGGCTACTGGCCTTACCCGATCGACGACCAAGATGCCCCTGAAGGGCAATACGGGTGGACACCCGAGCCTAGAGCGAGGTCGAGCGGCCCCTCCCAAACTCGGACTCCTCCTACTCGCTATGTCCGCACACCGTACACTCCGGCGGAGATGGAGCAATTGTTCAAAGCATTCTTGTCACAATCTCCGAAGATTCGGAGATTGGCACGAACCAATCCGGCGATCATTATTGGTGGCGCATCTGTCGCCGGACAATGAAAACTGGCCGGCTGGAACAATCGAGCGCAACGAGAGTATGGTGCGCAACGCCATATATAGAGCCAACGAAGAAATCCAAAAGTTCCAGAGGTATTACCTCCAGGAAGAGCGGTCGGTGGGGGATCAGCCGAAGCGAGGTCGACATCATCAGTTCCGCTTTGTAGATCTACCAATCCATGAACTACAAGCCGTTCAAGTACCTCAACATTTAGCAGGAGACGCGGTTGCATCCGAAGTATAGGGGAGGTGTAACATCCTCCTCTAGCAGCTCCTTCAAACGGTCAAGGTCGGTATCCCTATCCGAAGCAGGCTCCGAAGACGTGGCTAGTCAACTTGTCGGAGCTAACTTGGGTAGCCCCGACGCCGGCCCGAGCGGTTCCCAACGCCGACTGCAAGGAAGGAAGAAGGCGGAGGCCAACCGCCGTCGCTCCGCGACTCCATCCGCTCTCCATCCGCCCCCCGCTCCCTATGTGCCACCTCAACCCCCCACCAACTCATTGTGGGGGGTTTTGGCCCAACTCAATTTGGCCGATAGGTCAAATGTGACCCCTGAGCAACTTCGATCGCATGTGGCGATGATACGGGGTCTCCAAAGAACGTTGGGGGTATTGCCGGATGATGATTAGTCTTCACCGGGGGCATTTTTACGCTTAAATTGTGTAATTTTTATTTTTTAGTAGTTTAATTATGTAATTTTCATTTTTTAGGATTTTAATTATGTAATTTTTATTTTAGGATTTTAATTATGTAATTTTTATTTTTTAGGAATTTAATTATGCAATTTTTAATTTTATTGTAATTTGTAATATTATTCCGGGTATTTTTAATGAATTTTAATTTTGTGAAAATATTTTTATTTAAATTGAATAATAGAATGGTGGGACCCTTGTGCTCGTCCTTGCGGAAGAGCACGGATGGGGGTGTTGTGCTCTTGCCTATGAGCAGACAGAAAATGTGGGCCGGGCCTGTAACACCCCCTACCCGACCATCTACCGGTCGAATATGTGATGTCACGAAAGAGGCGCCATAAATTATGATAATTTAATATTTCATTATCGTATCCAATTGAGACCATTACTTACATACAAAAGCATATAAGTTTATATTTCCTCGAAAACTAATTTATCAACATTAAACTACAACGCAACTGATTTTAGAATATCATAATCAGATTTCTAAACATGCCACCACTATATACCACATATAGCATTCAGTGACCCGACGAGGATGCATCACTGTCGCAGACTTGAATGAACATCGACCGATACTCCCCAATGCCGACTAACCTGTAGCACACCCAACACTTTAGCCAAAATTCTCTACAAGCAATAATCATACAACTTAAAATTCTTTAAATTCTTATTATTTTATTTACCAATCATTACCGCATATATTATATTATTATTGTCTTATTAATTTCTAACATAAATTGGGCAGCATCTCCTCTATAACCAACACATGCCCACAACCCAACAATAGGCAATATCAAACCCAGAACCTATCAACAGTCATTAGCATTCATATGAAGCATTTAATATTCCACATGATATCCACACATTAACATAGACAAATCACAGACGTCATTACACGTATCTACATACCCGTACCAGTAGTCAAATCTTCATCTACGACTTTAAATTTCCAACTATGTCATCAGAAGGGTATAATAAAGCAAAAATTCCCATATGTCATAAACTATGTCTGCAAGTCTCAGATTCTCAATATTTATATCAAAATTCAACAGAACCATGTAACATAATCCATTATCACGCATAATATAACAGATGTTTCATCTAATCTCATATTGTAACTTATATATTATCATACATGTATTGTCACATATATCATCACGAATATTTCGATCGACACTATCACCTAACTTTCACATATGGCCCCTTAATGTGCTTAGTGACAGACTAGGGTACGCGGACTAGATCAGAAACAGAATCAGATACAGACGCGGTCGTGGTCCTCGAGAGGACGCCGCACAGACCACCCATTAGGGTGCAGACAGATAATCCCGGGAACAGACCACCCATAGGGTGCATATCAGACAGATCAGATTTCAGACAGATATCAAACGATCTTCGCTTCGGTAATCCAGAAGACGAGAGATCACAGATAATGCAGCGCTGCTGTCCTATGGCATGCCAATTGTACCCACAGAACAAACTCAAGCACGAGGCATAAGCACAGACAAGTATACTTTATTATCAACGATTTCCAACATAACACATCCATACAGACAGATCAGACGTCATCACAGATTGATCAGACATATTTTACATGTAAATCTTATTTGTATACATCTCACCATCTTTACAATCACAATCATAATCTTCCCTTTTCATACTTCGTTACCAAATCATTCAATAATTCATCTTACTTTCATATTTTACCTCATAAGTCTTTTATCACATAATTAATCATAATTTACCAAACAATATGTCACATAATAATCACATTAAAGCACATAAGAGAATTATGCCATTTAAGTGTTGAGCATGCTACCTGACATGCTTATGAGCATAAGCCCTTTTTCCATCTTAATGTTCCAGTCACTCCGGATCCCTTTTTCTTCCATTTCGGCTATCGCCGAGAAACCTCTCGCTTTACTTAATAATCACATGCAATCCACATTAATTTATAGAAAAAGAATACTACTATGAGCTAAACTCTTTCCTTTAACCTAATTTAATATCCCAGATGTATAGTAATTCATTGATTCATCATTTAACTTCTTATATAATAATTGCACTGGACTGATTTCTTATTAATGTTCTATATCCATTCAAAAGGATTTAGAGGCTTAATATAACATTTTTAAATACCCCATAAAGTCTATTTTACAATGAAACAAGATTCACTCAAAAATTCCTAATGGTTTGAGAGATATTCTCCTTTTTCCAGAGACTAACAAAATCGAATAGTTTCTGGCAACATTTTCTACACAATTTTTATAAATAGTATTTGTACTCTTTAATTAATCAAAAAATTTAGAGAACAACTAAACACCTTATAGTTAATTTAAAAATTATGCAATAAAGTTTTCATCGATCTTAAATGCCCTGAATATTTCGGATAACACATACCAAAATATGGGAGTGTACCAGAATTTTGACAGTTTGTAGCTGTATTGTTATAACAACTAGTGTTAACACCCATGCTATTCAAATAATAAAGATATATTAATAGATAAATATATTAAAATAAAAAAATATATAGAGTAAATAATATAAAAATATATTTACAGATAAGAATATAAACTAATTATAAAAATTATTCATAACATTATAAAAAATTAAAAATATTATAAACAATAATAAAGATAAATTTGTACTTCTCTCGACATACTCTAAATGAAACTTTTCATACTCATCATACATTGTATATAATTTTAATATATGAGTGTAGTAATATTAAATAAAAGAAATAACAAAATAGGAGATGCGTGGATGAAATAGAATAAGATATACTAATAAAGGAAAATGTTCTACTAAATTCAAAAGAAAAAAAAATCAAATAATTTGAACGAATGAATAGTTCATGATTTCGTTCGATCAACAAAACATAGGTATTTATAAGTGTAAAAAAAAAAACTTATAAAAACAACAACAAACATTCATAAATTTTGAATAAGTTCTTTGTAAACAACATTAATAGTAAAATCACTCGACTATCATTTTCATCTCCACAAACTAAAATTTTCAGACCTTCACTGCTCGTGACTTTAGATATATCAACATACAATTGTCCACAACTAAAGACGGATTTTTTCAAAAAGGGTTACACGTTGTGTCAATTTTAATTCGCTAATTTTTTTTTCATCGATACAAAGAAATAGAGTATTAATAAAATTAAACGGTTTCATAAATAAATATTTCTTTAAAAAATAGATCAAAGTACTATAATTCAACCACACTTTAAATATTATAAAATTAATTATTAAAGTTAAATTTTATTATAAATAGTGACAATTAGTAAGTAATGTTCAAAACATTACATCCATCAAGATAGAATACTAATATCATAAATCAATAAATTATAGTAATAGTTTTAATCTATAGAAAACTTATTGGTAAACAAGATAAGAGAATCAGAAGAAAGTGTCAACCTCGTCATTGTAGACTAAATTTTCTGTAACTTTTGAAAATACAACATACAATTGACCATGACCAAAAATATATCTTTTCAAAAATAGACTAACAGGAGCAAACTAACACCGAAATAAAATTTTCACAATCAATATATTATTCATTTTAGCCAAATTTAAAAAAATTAATATATGATAATTTATTCAAATATTATAATATTTTGAGAAGCCTAAAAAATCAAAATAGGTGAAAATATTATAATATATTTTTAATTTTTTTAAATTTTTTTATTCAATAAAAACTTGATGGAGTAAATGATGAACTATATTCACTAAATAATGAACTAAATGAACGTATGTTATGGAGTAATTTTTCACATTTATTACATATCGAATTTACTTCAACTGAAAGATAATTATGTCATAACACATTATGAAGTAATAAACTAACGGAATGAAATAATAAACTAATGGAATGAAGTAATAACATGACTAAATGAAGTAATAAACTAATGGAATGAAGTAATAGCATGACTGAATGAAGTAATACGTTCATTACTAATGATTGACGTTTAACATAGTTAACATTGTATTTCAATAAAATGTCATATTTACTTCATTACTAACGTTCATTTGGTTCATTATTTATTGAATATAGTTCATTACTACCGTTTAACGTTTAACACTAAAATTTGTTGTATCATTGATGTATTTCAATAACATGTCAAAATTACTTCATAACATACGTTCATTTAGTTCATTATTTACTCCGGCAAGTTTTTATTGAATAAAAAATTTTAATTTTTAAAAAAAATTTAAAAAAATAAAAAAATTATTATTTTTTTAAAATAAAAAAAATAAAAAATAAAATAATTATAAATTTTTTTTATTGTAACTGTAAATTAATCCTAACCACAAGATTAAGAAAATTGATGGCCCTAATTTAGTCTCTAGTTCAGTCTTTAAGAAGGATTTGACATTGATCACAACTCTTATATAAATTTCATTAAATATAAATGAAAAATCTATAAATCTTAAACAATATACCAAATAGTAATAAAAAATAATAAATGAACATATAAATTTAATTACTTAATTCAATAGAATTTAATTTAAAAAATATATACAAAGTCCAAAAATATTTGAGCCAATCAATTATAATTCCTAAACTCTAGAAAACTTTTTTGTAAATACTATAATAACAAATCAAAAGTAACATCAACCTCGTCTAGACTAAAATCTCATGACTCTTGAAAATATAATTTGCAACTTACCATGACTAAAAATAGGTCTTCTTTTAGAAATTGACCAACGTGAGTAAGTGATTGGCAAAATAAAATTTCCACTATCAATATATTCACTTAAATCAATACAAAAAAAACCAACCACACTTAATTTACTAAATAATATTCAAAAATTTTCATTTGTAAATATAGAATAATAATATCATGATTCAATAAATGATAGCTTTAAGACATAATATTAGAATCCAACACACAACTTAAAAATTTATTTTAAAAAGGGTACTACTAGTTAATTCTACACTAAAATATCAAGTTCAATACACTAAAATTTCAAACTAAAGCCCAATAGTATATATAAACTAATAGCCCAATGGTTTACATGGAGTAAAATAATTCAAACCCTACGCGCCGCGCCGCATTGTCTCCATCTTCCTCTTCTTCTCTCTTTTCTTTGCTCAAACGCCACAATCCCCACTGATTTTCCCTTCTCCGGTCGCCCGCGCCGCCATCCACTTCTCCCTTCTGACATCGACGTTTGCCTTCTCCAGCCACCATCGTAACTCTGCTGGGGTCTCCGATGTTTCCTCTCTTTGTGGGTTTCCGATTTGCGCCGACCGAGCCTCTGAATCTGACAGCCGTGGTTGCAGCGTCTACACCCAACCTCTGAATGCGTCCTCCGGTGGTCGTCGATGCTGCTCCAGGTCGAGACCGTCATTGACCTTTCGGCTCCCTCTTCCTTCTCCTTTCTCTATGTTTCTCTATCTGTGTTTCATTTTGCAGACTCAATCACAAAATTAGTCCACAAAAAGCAGATTCTAGTCCATCTATTTAAAAGTGTTTCAAATCTTCTTCAAGAAGTTGCATTTGGTTGGATTATTTGAAAAGCCACTATTCTGCCTTTTTTCTATCTAATGATTGTCATTTCTCAAAATGACCAAAAGGGCAAATAAAATAGCTTCATGATTTCCTGCCAAAAAGGACAAATAAGTCTTTTCATTAAACTGACACTTTAAATTAGGATAGATTTATACTTACAGTAAGTGAAATCCGAAATTCACAAAACAATTCAGAGAACCTCTAGACTCATAATAGTTATTATAAAAATTGTTAAACCAATTTTTAATTTTCTTTTGAACTACTTCATATTTTTCTATACACGAAGTCTTTTATGTTTTTTCCTTTGAAATTAAATATTCTCTAAATTGAAATTGAGTGAGCGTCGAAAATATAACTGTGGCAAAAACATCGATCATTATAATGACTTCATCATTCAATAATTAATTAAATGTTTGTGGTTCATAATATACTTTGTAATTTCTTTATGTAATTATATTGAAGGTGGATTGTTAAGGAATTTGTCAATGTGGAATGAATGAGTAGTTGTTAACTTATGCATCTTTTGTTTTGATTTTGTGAATTTGGATATGTGAGTTTTTTTTATGAATTATTTTTGTGTGTCAAATGTTGTTTTTTATGTAATCGAGTTTGCAACGTTGATTCACTTTGTATTGGCATACGTAAGATCATCCCTCCATTCAAGAGTGGATTGAAGATGGTAATGATAAATGTCCTAAAACTGGGAAGAGGATACAGTTATAAGCTATACTAATCCCATACAATGTGCTCGAAAATATGATATCCAGTTGGTACGAAAAATCTTTCACTCGAGCTACACGAAAATAATCCCAACTACAAGTTCCAAGAGTCTGATTTCCAATCTACAATGGAAATGATCTTAGCAGCGAAGACATTGGAAGACCAAAGAGAATTTTTTAGAGGTTGTGTCGCTTAACAAAGGATAATCGTTAATTTTTAGAGTAATTTATTGAGTCTGTTAGTGTTTATGTGCCAAAGCTATTCGATAGCCTCTATAGAATCATACGCTTGTAGAACCGACACTAACATCATGATTTGCAAGAGAGTCTGTTTGGTAGTATCACGAACATAGTCATACACAATACTATTGTCATGATGATGGTCATAAACAAATTTTATCGGATTGAACGTATTGCTGAAACGATGAATATCAGGGGATATAAAGATTCGGACAACAGCTACACAGCCATAAACACACTGTCTGCTCTCGACAAAACCAAAGAATGGGTTTGTTATGTGGATTGTGTATCCCAATCCAAAATAGGCGTCATCAAGTACCTCATGGGCATGTTGGAGATATCAGATGCTTTGGCAGTGGCAGAGGTCGTCTACATGATACTCAATTTGTGTTCCTTCCATGTGACATAAAACAAGTTGTTAAAAGTGGTATGATTGGCGTATAAGGATGCGATTAAGAAGATAGTCTAATGCGAAGCAGTCGACCGCTTGTTCAAAGTAATAGGTGAGGATTAATAGTCTGCACAATAGAGCTAATGGCATGACCATCCTGCACGAGATATGTTTAGTCACTTGGTAGCACGTGGAGCCAATGTTATCAATATCGTATGGCGGCTTATAGCGGTTTGCCTAAAAACCGCCACAGGGATATGATGTATTAGTATGACGGTCAATAATTAAATAAATAAAATAATACTTATATATTTATATATAATTCAAAAGTTAGAAAATAATAAAAATATAACATCTAAAACTCTTAAAACAATTAATAGAGCATAAAATACAATTCTAAGCTCCATGTTTCTTACCTAATGCCCCATTCCTATATGCAGTACACGCAATGTTGTCAAATGGCAGATATGGCGGTGCTATGGCGTTTCCACCACCGAACGCCATGCCATAGCGCCGTGGCTCCGCCATATCCGCTATTTGATAACATTGGTGGAGCAAAATAAGATCACAAGAAAAGGTTCATCTTATGTTGTCTTGCCTCGTTGAAAAGACACTTAAATTGCCAAAATCAAACTAATGACATTCTTGCGAGTATAGTTGTCAACCGGACTTGGCCGATCCATCCCAGCACGGCCCAGGCCAGGCCAATCAACGAAACGAAGTGGGTCTGGACTAGGCTTATAGGTTGAAATGGACTTCAATGGGCCATTTTTCAAACCTAGGCCCAAGACCACTAGAAACCTAACACAGGACCAGCCCAATCCGACCCACTTCACCGATGATAAATATGAATGTAAAATAAAATAAATATTAATGTAGTATTTCATATATTTCTAAAATCATTCATGAATATATATATATATATATAGGATTGTGATCAAGGTAGAACCATTCTTAAACGTAGAACCATTCTTAAACGTAGAACAAATGCCAAACGGAGGTCGTTAGATCTTTTAATCCAATGGTGTTGATTTGCACAACAACTTCCCATTACAACCAAAACTATTATTAATGGGTGAATGCAGATAAGTGAAAAAATAAAGCATGCATGGACTCTTCTTCGTTTCATTCATTCTTCCATCAACATGTGAGTTTTTTCACATGTTGAGTCCGGAATGTCGTGAAAACATAGTCTAATATGTATGATTTTTAATCTTGACCGTCATTTTTTCCTCATCCAATGAATAAAATATGTAGAGTTCTAGGTTCATCCCTTAGATCATTTATTCTTCTTAATATGGGCCGTTAGATCTCATACATCAACGGTCCAGATGATCTGCATTATTACACTATAATGGTGCATTATTAGTCGGTGTGCATTATTCAACTGAAAATATGCATTATTACACTATAATGGTGCATTAATAGTCGGTTGCATTATTCAACGGAAAATCTGCATTATTAAATGACACGTGGCACCAATCTAACCGTCGGATGATAAAATCGTGGGGCTGAGATTAAAAAGAACAAAGAACAAAAGATACAAAAGATACAAAAAGGAAATGAATACATCCCTATATATATATATATATATATATATATATGGGAGCGTTATTCTCCTATTCATCCCTTAGATCCTTTATTCTTCTTAATATGGGCCGTTAGATCTCATTCATCAACGGTCCAGATGATCTGCATTATTACACTATAATGGTGCATTATTAGTCGGTGTGCATTATTCAACTGAAAATCTGCATTATTACACTATAATGGTGCATTATTAGTCGGTGTGCATTATTCAACGGAAAATCTGCATTATTAAATGACACGTGACACCAATCTAACCGTCGGATGACAAAATCGTGGGGCTGAGATTAAAAAGAACAAAAAACAAAAGATATAAAAAGGAAATGAATACATCCCTATATATATATATATGAAATGTTACTATCAGCCCAAAAAATTACAAAGTAATACTCCCTCCGTCCCGTGTTACTTGCACGTATTTCCTTTCTGGGCGTCCCAAGTTGTTTGCACTCTTTCCATTTTTAGTAAAAATTATCACCTACAGCCGTAATATTTGACTTTGTCTATCACTCATTCCTTAATCTCCGTGCCGAAAAGGAAACGTTCAAGTAACGTGGGACGGAGGGAGTACCAGATAACAACATATCTAACTACTCAATCATCAAGCAACTTCAAATCTTGGAGATTCATTCCCTGAAAACACTTAGCACACATATCAAAAGCGTTTGGATACAATAATAGTGTAACAGGAAATAGAACTAAAACAGAAACAAGGAAATCTATCAAAGAAATCAAATAGGCTCAAGTTGCACTAGGTACAACATCACATGCCTATTTATCCGACCCTCCAATCCCTTGTTCACCGGTTGATTTGCCACTCAGGGAGAAAACTATAGCAGTTGACAGATCTGCTTCACCGTATCCACTATAATCCTAGATCCATCAACTGCTCCGCTCCAGAATCAACCTAGAATCAAAGCCACGGCCAAACACCGTACATCCAAGTCTCCAGTACCTCAAGAAACCACCACACTTGGCCTATTGCACCAGACCAGAAACCAAGGGTTTCCAAACACGCCACTCACTCACTGACTCGGTGTATAAACACGCAAAACAGAGGAAGAAGAGATCAACACTCTCAAGCTCACAGCACAGAGAGATCTCAGAAGAGGAGGATGCATTGAAACCCTAATATCATCACTCAAGGTCAGAGAGAAGAGAGAGAGGCAGAATCGAAAAGTGAGGAAGGGAAAAGAGGGTTGGGAGTATTTAAATGACTCAGCCTCAACACCCCACAAGATGCTGCCACGTATCAAGGGTTTCAAGGAGTTGGGCTCAAGCCCAAGTTGCATCTTGGGTTGGTTACTGATGGAGCAGGCTGGGCCACATTTAAGGGTCATACTATTACAATATATATATATATATATATATAGAGAGAGAGAGAGTCGTGATCAGATGATAACCCCTAAATATCGTAATAACCTTATAACCAAATCTGGACCACACATATTTCTAATCATGCGGTTGAGATTCAAACTTAGATTTACTTCATAAAAAAAAGTGCGGGGGTAAAACTGTCATTTCTCTCATTTAATTTCTGAATTTTGCCAAATATCACGTAAAATGATAAAATGATAGGTTTATTGCATAGAATGATAGTTTTGAGATTCAAACTTAGATTTACTTCATAAAAAAAGCGCGGGGGTAAAACTGTCATTTCCCTCATTTAATTTCTGAATTTCGCCAAATATCACGTAAAATGATAAAATGATAAAATGATAGGTTTATTGCATAGAATGATAGTTTTGCCGGATAGAATGATACTCTGAGTTGATAAAATGATACTTTTAACTGACTGATAAAATGATAAAATTGATAGGTTTATTGCATAGAATGATAGTTTTGCCGGATAGAATGATACTCTGAGTTGATAAAATGATACTTTTGACTAGGGATGTCAATGTAACCCGAACCCGCGGGCCGGCCCGAATAACCCGATAAAAATACAGGGTTAGGGTTGTAATTTCGCAGCCCGAATTTAAAATCGGGCCATTCGGGCTGACCCGTTCGGGTTGTCGGGTTAGGCGGGCCGACCCGTTCGGGTTACGGGTCGGCCCGTCGGGTTGAAGGCTTCTGCACAGCGAGCAGTTTTTGTAACGGTCATAACTTTCTCTACAAAGCTCTGATTAAGGCGTGCAATATATCCACGCGAAGCTCTTTCGAAGACGAAGAGAATGATATGTATTAGAGGTTTATCAGACTTCAAAATCACGAGAAACATTGACTCAAACAAGGCTGCTGCACATCCACATATGTTGTGTACATTTTCTAATCAATTTTCTATCATTTCTCAACAAACATATAAACATACCAAAATATAGAAATATAATCAAAATCATCCGAGACAACTCTCTAAAACCATGCAAAATCCAAATACGTCAACCGACTATATAAGATCACGAAAAAAATCACCATGTGGTTCATGGATTCATAAATACTCGTATATAAAAGCTTTCTTTTAGTATATTTCAAATATAATAGTGCAAAGTGTTTTGACGCCGCTTCGTCATTGAATTATGCATACTTTGATGATTCTTAAAACAAAGATAAATTATTATTTGACTTATTTATAGCTGGAATATATTAAATTTGACTAATCATAATTCAAGAAAACTTAGAGTTACTCCAATTAGCTAGCATCTTGATAATTCACTCTTTAACAATTCAATATATTTTTGTTACATCTACGAATTGATTTATGTTTAAATTTTGAAACAAAGTGTTGATTTATGTTTTAAATGCATAAACATACTATTGATAGATATTTTGTAAATAATTATGTAATGAATAAGTTATTTAAATTTAAATAACTTAATCTTTTTTAAAAATATTAAAGAAAATTAAAAATATGTATATCATTGTTGAATGATTAATTAAAAATATGTATATAATTAAAGAAAATTTAAAATACGTATTATTTTTTGAAAATATTAAAAGAATTAAAAATACGCATTGGCCCGAATAACCCGGTGGGTTAGCCCGAAACCCGAAGGGTTAGGGTTAGGGTCGAACTTTTATAACCCGAAAAAATCATAACCCGAATAGCCCGTACCCGAATGGCCCGACAACCCGAACGGGTTGGCCCGATTGACATCCCTACTTTTGACTGACGGATAAAATGATAAAATGATAGGTTTATTGCATAGAATGATAGTTTTGCCGGATAGAATGATACTCTGAGTTGATAAAATGATACTCCCTCCATCCCGCACTACTCGCACCTTTCCTTTTGGGCACGGAGATTAAGGAATGAGTGATAGACAAAGTCAACAATTACGGCTATAGGTATAAATTGTTACTAAAAATGGAAAGAGTGCAAATAACTTGGGACGCTCAGAAAGGAAATAAGTGCAAGTAGTGCGGGACGGAGGGAGTACTTTTGACCGACTGATAAAATGATAAAATGATAGGTTTATTGCATAGAATGATAGTTTTGCCGGATAGAATGATACTCTGAGTTGATAAAATGATACTTTTGACCGACTGATAAAATTATAAAATGATAAGTTTATTGCATAGAATGATAATTTTGCCGGATAGAATGATACTCTGAGTTGATAAAATGATACTTTTAGCTTATAAATGTTAGGTTTACTGCATAAAATTATAGTTTTGTCGGATAGAATGATACTTTCAGTCGATAGAATGATAGTTTTGCCGGGTAGAATGATACTTTCAGCCGATAGAATGATAGGTATTTTTGGTTTATAAAATGACATTTTGGTTTAATAAAATGATACTTTTACCTGATAAAATGATAATCTAAGCGGATACAATTACAGAAACCTTATAAAAATGATAGTTTTTCCGGATAGAATGATACTCTGAGTTGATAAAATGATACTTTTAGCTTATAAATGTTAGGTTTACTGCATAAAATGATAGTTTTGCCGGATAGAATGATACTTTCAGCCGATAGAATGATAGGTATTTTTGGTGTATAAAATGACATTTTTGTTTAATAAAATGATACTTTTACCTGATAAAATGATAATCTAAGCGGATAAAATGACAATAACCTTATAAAAATGATAGTTTAGCTGAAGAAATTGCATATAAGCTGATAAAATGATACTTTAACGTGACAAAATGACATAAAACTGATAAAATGATAGTTTTTCCGGATATAATGATACTTTCAGCCGATAGAATGATAGTTTTGTCGGGTAGAATGATACTTTCAGCCGATAGAATGATAGGTATTTTTGGTGTATAAAATGACATTTTTGTTTAATAAAATGATACTTTTACCTGATAAAATGATAATCTAAGCGGATAAAATGACAGTAACCTTATAAAAATGATAGTTTAGCTGAAGAAATTGCATATAAGATGATAAAATGATACTTTAACGTGACAAAATGACATAAAACCGATAAAATGATAGTTTTGCCGGATAGAATGATACTCTGAGTTGATAAAATGATACTTTTGACTGACTGATAAAATGATATATGTTAGGTTTATTGCATAGAATGATAGTTTTCCCGGATAGAATGATACTCTGAGTTGATAAAATGATACTTTTGACTGACTGATAAAATGATAAAATGAGCGAAATTCAGAAATTAAATGAGCGAAATTTGGATACGTAAATTTTATCTTGAGCGAAATGATATATTTACCCCCGCACTTTTTTTTATGAAGTAAATCTAAGTTTGAATATCAACCGCGTGATTTTAAAAATGTGTGGTCCAGATTTGATTATAGGGTTATTACGGAAATTGAGGTTATCATTATAATGCACCCCTATATATATATATATATATATATACAACCTATACACATATTATATGTAACTATATAATACTTCCTCCGATTCACTCAAGATGGCCACATTCTTAAGGGGCACGGAGTTTTAGATGGAATAGTTGTTTGTGATAAAGTAGAGTTGAAAAAGTAATTGAATATTTTAATAAGGAGAGAGAACAAAGAGATTTAATTCCAAATATAAAAAATAGACATCTTGAATGGGACAAACTAAAAAAGAAAGGTGGGCATCTTGAATGGGATATGGTATTATCTTATAAATAGTTTAATCCTCTAAATTTAGCAATTTTATTTATAACATATAATATAAAATTTAAAAATATAATAAAAATGTAATAAAAGTAATTTTCTACACAACCCAGCCCCCAGCCCACTTCACTAGTGGTCTTGGGTTGGGCTGAGTTGGGTCTGAATTTATACTAAGAAACCTAGCCCAAACCCATTTCACTTCGCCGATGGGCCTGGGCTGAGCCCCATGTTGTCCGGCACATGGCGAGCCTGAGCCGGACTAGGTCGACCTCGCCCATTCGACACTTCCATTTTCTACCAAAGATTTGATCACTTAGTGACATATTGCGGAAAAGATTGTTTCAATTCTATTCTCTCGTACACGATGTTTGTTTGAGTTTTTCGCATCGTGTTCATGTCTATAACATCATAGCAAATTAGTTGAACATTTGAGATCTGCAAATAGTTTAGGAATTATGCACACTTTTTTGGGTAGAAAGTGGTAAATACTAAAGATTGGGAGCGATGCATGACACTCGAGTCAATAGGGGCATGGTTAAATAACAATACACGGAATTGTGTTCGTACATAGCGGCTACTAAATTTTGGTTTTAGACCCCCTTTGTGAGGAGGCACCCCTTATCCTGAATTTACGGGGCTATTTTGTCAAGTTCCTTAGTGAAAGTTGTCTCGCACCCCCTAGGTATTCTCTACCTACCCACCTGTGTCAGCTTCGAGTACATGTACCCTTTTGTTTAAAGTTCGACGGAATATGAACTGGAGACTATACCTTGATGTACCTTAGAAGAATACATTTATGTTGCCCTGAGACATACTGGTAACTGCCCATCAGCTAATGGTACTTAAATTTGGAATTGCCAAAATGGTTGACCTAAGAGTTCACCTGTAAACCTATTACTAACATCCAATTCCCAATTAAAATATTACTAGTTGGGAATGAAGTTCATAATGTGGTTGAGTGCAAGTCAAGTGATCAACAATTTAATTTGAGATAGGTCGAAAGCAGAGGCATTACCCATGTACCACAATCTTGTTCTTATTTATCTTTTTCTTTTTTTTCTTTGTAAATTAATAAAAGCGAATGAACTACTCCCTCTTTCATAAACATTTTTTTTATTTGTTTCACAAAAATAACTCCTTTCTATTTTCGGTCATTCTTTCTCTCTTATAAGGTGGGTCACATTCACTAACAAAAACTTCAATCACTTTTTCTTTTTATATTTCTTCTACTTTATTAATTTGACATTAAACTCGTGTCGTTCTAATGTCTCTATTTTTATAGAACAGATGGGGTATTTAGCCAGTCAAGAGAGTAATTCTCATCAATAATCTAATATATTAAAGGGAAACTTGTGATAAAAATCATAAAGTTTACACAAATGTGGATTGATCCACAATTTTAAAAAATACTAGTCAATTACATATGATTGTCATATTGATTTAGATTTAGAAGTAATTATATAGGATTTGGAAGCCAAAATACTTTAGCATGCTCTTGTATTTAAATTTCTACATTTCGAATTAAATTCAATAGCTTTTATGAGTAATATACACATTTGCAAAAGAAATCATGGATTTCGGTTTCTACATCATCCACAAATTTCCCCCAAATACAAATATATGAAATAATTGAAAAAAATATCAGAATTATAATAAAATTTAAGTGAATTTATATATTTCGTCTATTTGACCTATATTAGAGCATCTCCAACAGAAGCGAGCGCACCGGCTAGCCGATTCTTGGCGCTCGCCGGTCTGCTCGCCAACCATTGCAGCCGGCGAGCGCCAAATCGGCGAGAAAAACGGCGAGCGCACGCTGATTCCCGAGCGCTCGGCGATGCGCTCGCCGATCTCCTGGCCGCCATTGCAGGTTCCAGATCGGCGAGCGATCGGCGATGCGCTCGCCGATCTCCTGGCCGCCATTGCAGGTTCCAGATCGACGAGCGATCGGCGAGCGGGATTTTTTTTATTTAATTTTCGAAACACTATATATACAGCGAGGCGTGAGGCGGAGGCAGGGGGCTCGTGCGTGGAGTAGGAGTTTTTTTAAAAATTAATGTAATTTTTTTTTGTTAATGTATTTTTTTAATTAATGTACTTTTTAAAATTTTAATATTATTATTGAATTTTCCTGTATATGTGTCGTAAATTTAATTCCGTATTTCGTGTGATTGTTAATTATTTGTTTTTAATAATTTTGTTTATTGTGGTTGCTGGGCTATTGCTTGTCCAGTTGCTTATCCTAATGATGTGGCATGAGGAGTTTTAGTGCTGATGATGTGGCTGGAGGAGTTTTAGTGCTGATGATGTGGCTGGAGGAGTTTTAGTGCTGATGATGTGGCTGGAGGAGTTTGTGGCTAGGCCATGACAATCCCTAGTTGAAAAAAATTCCTAATTTCGAATGTGACAAGTAAAAGTTGGTGTGCGATTCATTTCATACTTGTGATAGTGATAGTGATAGTGATAGTGGGTAGCCCTCACACATACACCAAATCATCATTCATTCATTCATCCGTCGCGATGCTTGCTGCCCTCGTCAAGGCCGCCGTCGCCGATGCCTTTGTCACCTTCATGTGGATTTTCTGCGCCTCCTCCCTCGGCGCTGTCACCTACGTCCTCGCCTCTGCTCTCGGCGTCGCCCCTGGCCTCCCCTCTCTTCTCATCACCACTTTTCTCATCTTCCTCCTCCTCTTCATTTTCGGCTTCATTGCCGATCTCCTCGGCGGCGCCTCCTTCAATCCCACCGGTACCGCCGCCTTCTACGCCGCCGGCCTCGGCGCTGACTCTCTCATCTCCGCCGCCGTCCGCTTCCCCGCTCAGGTCTGATTGATTATGATTCTCAATTTTGTGCTTTGCCTTGATTATAACGAAATTGAACTTTGACTTGGAGAGAAAGCCACATTTTTATATACTGATCGAGCGAATTGTGTTGGTTGAATATATGAATAAATTGTATGAATAAATTAGATAAATAGTGAGAGAATAAAGTAGGATTGAGTAAGTAAGATTGGTTTAGTGTGTTAGACTTTGCAAAACTGTGTTAAGTGAGTTAAATAAAGGGGGAATAAAGTAGGAAATGAAAAAGGTAGATGGATGAGGAGAGAATAAAGTAAGTGAAAATAAAGAGGGAAAAGTAAGAGTGGGAAAATGTGTTACTACTTTTTACTAAAAAAGGGAATGACTCTACTACTATGGAACACCCAAAATGGAAAAATGACTCTACTACTATGGAAAGGGGGGAGAGTATTACTAAATACTTAGTACTAATGGAACATGGGAGTAGTTTATTGTGCCATTACTATATCAACTGGGTGAGTGGACAGGCAGCTGGTGCAGTGGGTGGTGCGGTGGCGATTATAGAAGTGATGCCGGTTAAGTACAAGCACATGCTCGGGGGTCCTTCTCTGAAGGTCGACACCAACACCGGAGCAACTGCTGAAGGGGTTTTAACCTTCATAATGACCTTGGCTGTCCTCTTCATCATCCTTAAGGGTCCTAAAAGCGTGATCGCCAAGAACTGGATGCTTGCTATGTCAACTGTGTCTCTTGTAGTTGCAGGTACCACTTATACAGGACCTTCCATGAATCCTGCTAATGTAAGCCATCTCTCTCTCTCTCTTGTTTTTAACAAGCTGCAATAATCTTGTTCCTTTGTTGTCTTGCATATCGATCAATAGCTTTTTTCTTCAAATAACAAAATGGTGAAATAGTAGAAATACGTGTCGTTTCTTAGTTTCTTCCCTTCAACTCAGAAAGCTTTCTTGGAGTGATTATCTGGTTCCTGTTTCACATTTTCATGTTTTGATCATTTTGCTCGTGGGAGATAACATTTCATGCATAACTACATAGCCAAGAAAATAAATGGGCCTCGTGGATCACTTTATTTTGAGATTTTAGAAAGTGACATCATTGAGGAGGTATAACATTCATAAGTATTATTATAAATAGCTCTCCATTGGAAGAGTTATGTGATTGGAGTTTAGAGTTTAGGACAATAAATTATTGGAGGGCCTCGGTAGAGGAATAGTCTTGTTTTTTTTCCCTGTCGTTCAGTGTTATCAGTAATATTCAGTTTACTTTCTGTTCATTTGTCGTTCTTCCTGTTCTTGTTCATTCTCTATGTCAGTTTTCAAGCAACCATCACAATCTTCTGTATCAAATTTTGTAGACCATATGGAATATAAAGAAGGTGCTCAGAAATCTGATGCTTAAGTTTGTCGCTTTATAATTTTAGTGATATGATTTTGTAAAGTGTCTGTGATCCCATTACTGCTGTTGAATTATTTTATCACCTGAGTTCTCTAGGATATAGAGCAACATTTTATATGTCAATCTTGTGCACCTCAATATAGTCATAGATGACTTTCTTCTCTAAAGGATGCGATAATTCTGGTTTAAGACAGTAGATACTGGTCTATTTGTGAATATACGCTCAATATTCCGTATTCACTTGTTTCAGTCCATCCCTTTACTCATTTAATGTGTTATTCTGCTGATTCTTTCACTAAACAAAAAAAAAGTGAAAGCAAGAATCGGCACAGCATCTGGTTCTCTGATAAAATTCTAATTGGTATATATGTTAGGATTGGATTTCTGTGTGAAATTTTGTAATTTCTGTGCGACAAGCAACATAAATGATGGTTGCAGCTTGTTTTAACATGTCACATATATTTATTTTGAATGTAATAATGGTGTGTTTTTGTACGTCTTCATTGGGAGGTTTAGTTTGCTGTAGAGAACAAATGATATGAATTGTTCATCCCTTGCTTATGATTGTGTGTTTTTGGTTTGAAACAAATATGGTTTGTGTGCAGGCATTTGGGTGGGCTTATGTAAACAACGTGCACAATACTTGGGAGCATTTCCTTGTGTATTGGATCAGTCCCTTCGTCGGATCAATACTGGCCGCCTGGGTTTTCCGTTTTCTATGTCCTCCTCCACCCCCAAAGCAGAAGAAAGCTTGAAAGGGCTATTCAATTAGGAAGACATTTTAATTCACTTTACTTGGGCCATTCAGTTCATGGATGGAGAACTCGTATCCAGTCAAATAAATTTGTAGTTGCAAGATATGGATTGAATATGTTCATGAAAATTTAAAGAAAAAAAGGTATTGAGTTTATGGTTGCTTTCCACTCTCTCGAGAGAGACATCTAATCAGATAGAAAAAATTAAATGAATTTTATTTACTTAAAACAGTTAAGTCTCATATTATGGTATGATCTGTACCATATCTGTGGTGCCAAAAAAGCATGTTAGATCCACAGATCTTGGATGCTACTGCTTCCACTATTATTGTTAGCTTCACACCTCTTCCTGCATATTGCCCAACCCAAGTGGGATAATTCTTTAATTCACAGTGCATACAATCAATATTTCTCCCCAAACATGCATGGAAATTCTCGTTCTTCAATATGCAGAAGTGTTTTCATGTCTTCGGTGGACTTTCTCAGGTACACATCACTGAAGTTAGAAATAGCACCTTCAACAAACTTGATGAAGAATTTACGAATGACTTGTGTATCCATTCTCAAGTATTTGCCGTGCAAGTATGTTGCTGTCCCGTATTAGTACATTCTGAAACAGAGATGTACCATGTTTACTAGTCACTTTTGCAAAAGAAAGTTGCAAGCTTGTTCAGAGCCCCCCACCTGTGCAGCGCCGGGATTCAAATCCTGTCGCATACTCACGAGCACAGCGTGAAAAAAACTCTTCTCCTCGGGGTCAGTTGCATTCTTCAATTGATCTATGACCTTGATCATCTGAGCCCGCGCTTGTTGACGCGCCAAGAAGACGAGGTCGGCTATCGAGCTGCCAACAGGGGGGATGCCGACTGGACCTCCTGGGACCTCTGGCGAAGGCGTTGCTCCCGTCTTTGACCAACCGGGCGAGTGCGGCGAGTAAACGGGGGAGGGGACGAGGTCTCCCGAGCATCTTCGGGGAGGTCATGGGAACCACCGCTGCTACCTCCGGCGTAATCACCTTAATAGTTCAGGCGCTGCTTCTTCGGCCAGCCCACGTCGACACCTGCCCGAAACTTCTCGGAGTCCATTAGCACCTCGTAGCAGTTCCAATAGGTGAAGTCCTTGTAAAGCCCGGGAAGGGGGAACTCTTTCTCCGCCAGCCTCCTGCAGTCGTCGTCAGTTTGGCCGCTGGATTTCATTCGGAGGGCGTTGGTGTACAAGCCCGAAAATCGGGACACCCCAGACCGGATTCGGTCCCATCCCTTCCAGCACTCCTCCCCGCTGCGTGGCCTCCCCTCTGGGCAAAATGCCTTGTAGGTTGCTGCTATTTTAGCCCACAAGTTAACGATCATCTGATTGTTCGAGGCGAGAGGGTCATCACAAACACTGACCCACGCCTTGGACAGCGCGACGTTCTCCGCGTCTGTCCACTTCTTCCGTACCTCCGTCTGCGACTACTCGCCGACCACCTTCTTCCCCTTCTTCTTCTTGGGTGCGCCCCGACCCCGCCCCACAGGAGTGTCCGGTGCCCCGAGATCTATACCCAACTCCTCTAAGGAGAAGGACTCAATCCCCTGGAACTGCTCGAAAACATGACCTGCTCGAAAACCTTGCATGCGATACCTTGTTTGAAAAATTATAGATGATAGATTGGATCTTCAGCAAAATATTGCTCGAAAACATGACCTGCTCGTAAACACTATGGTGACCCTTCTCACATTTTCTTTCATATATCGTATTGTAGCTCTAGACATATGGTCTATATGTTGTAAAGATAGAGATGTTTCACAAATGGCTACATCCTTGGTCATTCGATCAATTTTCCGATTTTTTTCAACAAATTTTTGTCCCCATTCATCATCTTCGAGTAATTCAAAAGCATCAAAATTAGAACTTGATGACATTTTTTGAAGGGTGGATTTGTGTGTAAGCATCACTAATAAAAGCAACAGTAATGAGGTCGAAAATAATCAAATTATCTGACAATTACATGCAATTGCAAGCCCGTCCTAAAAAACCACTTTAAATAATCTCATTAATTTGTATAAATGTTACTTGACAAGTGTAAAAAATAAAATTTTCTGGCTTCTTATTTAACAATGAGTGAAATGTAAGTTGAAGTCTATATATAATTTGTGAGATTTAGAGCGGTTAGTTAGTTAGTACGTACAGTATATATAAGAGTAAGAGTAGGTGCATGGGTGTTAAAAATAGACAAGTTTGTTTGGATGCATAATTGATGAATCTCGGATGGTTGTGCGAACAATTTGGTTGTGAAGATGAAGGTGATAGACAAGATCCGGAGCGAAAGCGGCGTGATGTTCTCGTTCGAATTCTTCCCCCCCCCCCCCCCCCCCCCCCCCCGAAGTATATCCGTGCCAAGTATGGGGATTACTTTGGCATCTGTGTTGCTGGCTATCCAGGTACTAATCAAAATGGCCATATTAATAACAAATTAACAATAATCAATGAAATGATGATATGAATATGATATCCAGAGGGCCATCCTGAGGTAATTCAGGAGAATGGAGTTGTTACAGCAGAGGCATACCAGAAGGAACTTGTTTATCTCAAGCAAAAGGTAAACACACACACAATACTTTCCCACTACTCATCATGTCATCTAATTGCAGGTTGATCCTGGAGGTGAAGTCATCATCACCCAGCTCTTCTATGACACTGACATCTTCCTCAAGTTCGTGAATGACTGCCGTCAGATTGGAATAACGTGTCCTATCGTACCAGGGATCATGCCCATCAACTCGTACAAGTCCTTCATCCGCATGACCGGCTTCTGCTAAACTAAGGTCCATTCGAAATCCGTTTATATACACACAACAAATACTTGTTTCTTATCTTTACATGCTTGTGCTACTCTCTAGATTCCCCCGGAGATTATGGCTGCATTGGAACCGATCAAGGACAATGTCAAGGCGTATGGTGTTCAGCTTGAAACTGATATGTGCAGAAAGATTTTAGCTTCTGGGACTAGAGCTATACATCTTTACACCTTAAACATGGAGAAATCTGCTTTGGCAATACTGACGGTGCCTCTCCCCTTCCTTATCTCATCATTTATAGTATCATACTATCATATAATCTTTGCTTTGACAAAAAAGCCTTCACTTGCCAGAATCTTGGCCTGGTTGAGGAGTCCAAGTTTCCGAGATCCTTGGCTTGGAGACGTCCAACAAATGTTTTTCGTGCAAAAGAAAGTGTTCGTCCTATTTTCTGGTACGTGAGGCTCCCTTAATGGCCTGGCCACCTGTGCTTCTTCCCTAGCTTAAGTGTTACCTAATCTGTATACATTGTAGGGCTAATCGTCCTAAAAGCTACATCGGAAGGTCAATTAGCTGGGACCGCTACCCAAATGGCCGATGGGGAGATTTCCAAACTCCATCTTTTGCACCACTAACTGATTATCAGGCATGCACCACAACTGTTTTCTCACATCTCAATAAATCACATTGTTTTGCCTAAGGATATAATGATTAACAGTTCTTGCGACCAAGATCTCACGAGAAGAGACTTCTAGAAGAATGGGTTGTTCCTTTGAAGAGTATTGAAGATATCTACGAGGTATAGTACCTTCTTTCTAAATACAAGTTAGATGGTTATGAAACTAGAGTCCTTATATATGGATATTAAAATGCACCAGAAATTTGCAAAGTTCTGCCTTGGGAAAACCAAAAGTAGTCCGTGGTCAGAACTATATGGACTTCAGCCGGAGACCAAGGTCTTCAACGAACAGCTTGGTAATATTAACATGAAAGGCTTTCTCACTATAAACAGCCAACCGGCTGTTAATGGAGCAAAGTCTGATACGTTGGTAATGTCATGCTCTTATTTTGTTGAAATATCCATCAACGGTTGACATTATTAGGCAAAGATGATGTTTGTTGGGACAGGATGGGGAGAGGCAGGTGGATGTGTGTATCAGAAAGCATACCTAGAGTTTTTCTGTTTTCCGGCAAGCTTGACTGCGCTGATCAATAAATGCAAAGCCTTCTCCTGCCTCAGCTACATGGCTGTTAACAGAGAAGGTGCCTGGATTTCAAATATGAAAAACACAGATGTGAATGCAGTCACATGGGGAGTTTTCCCTACAAAGGAGATTGTGCAACCCACCATTGTCGATCCGCTAACCTTTATGGTGTGGAAGGATGAAGCCTTCGAGTTGTGGTCGAGAGGGTGGGCCAATCTTTACCTGGAAACTGATCCCTCTAGAAAACTACTTGAAGAGGTCAGTAACCTCAACTTGATGATTGATTGTCTTCAACAACACTAGTTAACCTTTTGTGTTCAATTCAATTGGCAGGTGAAGAACAGTTACTACTTGGTCAGCTTGGTTGACAATGACTATTTCCATGGAGGCTTATTTGCTCTCTTTAGAGATACTTGAAACAATAGCTCATTGGTGCACACAGTAGAAGAGAATTCAATTGAGTAATGTAATTTTCTCATTTTTTACTTACAAAATCCATTTGGGATTGAGCTCTACATTCTTTGTCAAACTCAGCACTATATTATCAAATATCAAGGGAACAAACTCAAGAGGTGATTGAATTGAACTATGATGAGATGACCCTACTTTGATTGAGTAAACCTCAAGAAATATCAACTCTCAATTCTTGAGTTTGTCCTCCAGCATGAACCAGCTGAGTCCATCCCGGATTGCAAACGCTCTACAAGCAAGATTGATAGATTCCCTATCCAACACACCGACTAAACGACGACCCCCATCATCCAAGATAACCGGCACTTGGCTCACACCCTGCCTATTCATCAGGCTAAGAGCAGTAAAGACACTAATGTTTGGGGTCGTTGTACACGAAACCACACATCTTCCACCGTAAGAGACACACACTTCAGATACTCTCGGAACCTGCCATGTCATTTCTTAAGATACATATATAATCAGATTCATCAATGCAAAGATCTAGCTTACCTGAGGTCTGGTGGTTTTTTTCATAGATAATTCAAGGAATTGTTGAATGTCAATCAGTGTTAGCTGACCAAGGAGACAATCATCATCATCCACTATAAAGGCACAAGACTGCTTCTCTTCCAGCATCAATGACACTACATCTGTTAGAGAAGAGCTCATCATCGTCGTTACATATCTCCTTCTCATGGCTTGCGACACCATGATTTTGTCTGCTAAATTCCCTGCATCCTCTTCGGAGTCACTGTTCAGACACAACGAACTCTCCAGTTCGCAGATACTATTCCCATTCACCTCCTTCGCATCTTTCGATTCTCTAGAATTGTCGGTTACCTTTTTCTTTGACTTGTCGGATGTAATCCAAGCAGAGAATCCCACAGCTCCCAAAAGTGGCAGAACAATACGATAATCCTGTGTTAATTCAAACAGAAGCAAAACTGCAGTAAGGGGTACCTGGCAAACACCAGCTAGAGTAGCAGCCATGCCAACCTGCATTGCAAATATACTATTATTATACTCCCTCCGTCCCACAAGAATATGCACTCTTTCCTTTTTAGTCCGTCCCACAAGAATATGCACTTTCGAATTTTGGAAAGTCCTTTCTATCTAATGAGGTGAGACCCATTCTCCACTAACAATACATTAATTACTTTTTCTCTCTACCTCTCTCTTACTTTACCAATTTTACATTAAAACCCGTGCCGACCCCAAAATGCATATTCTTTGGGGACGGAGGGAGTTCATGTTAGGAATCTTTGCTACTGAGGATGGTGAAATATTACCAGTGCATAAGCTTGAGGAGAAGCGACTTCCAAGACTGAAAGATGAAAAACTGGATTGGATATGGAAACCAGATGACCCATAATTTTTCCATATGCCATTCCTGTTGCTGCACCGATGAATAGAGAGGGGGCGTAGTAACCGCCTACTAATCCAGAAGCTCTGCATAAGGAGGTAGTCACTATTTTGACAGCCACCAGCTGCACCAAGAGTTGAGCAGAAAGGCTGAATGAGAAAGGCCGTGATTCTAAGAGTGTGTTAACATTCTCGAATCCCCAGTAAAGGATCTCCGGATATGCCAAGGCTATAAATCCAACTGTCAAACCACCAAGTACGGGAAACAATGCTCTGGGTATCCCAACACCTCTTTCAATCTCATCAAACAAATCCAGCATAAAAGATGTGCACTTTGATAAGCCCACCGAAATCACACCACATAATGCGCCTAACAGAAGATACAGTGGCAGTTCTGAACTGACAATAAGAGGAGATTATAGATTAAGCCACAGATTTGGAAAATAGAGTTTTTGCCTTTCTTTTCTTGTGAAATGAGGAAGCTAAACATTACCGCTTGGAGAACGGAAGTCGTAGAGTGGGACAGCAAAAGCTGGTTCAGAGCCCAGACCGATTTCTGATATGACTGAAGCTATAACAGCACTCAGAATTACCATTGAAGTTGTGTTCGTCAAAGATAAGGATGACTCTGCAGGTGAAGGCCACAAGACTGACTCCACCGCAAAAAAACAACCACCAACAGCAGCATTGAATCCTTTATCCACCAGAAATGTTAGTTGCATTATCAATATATTAACCTAAGAATCTTTCACAGGAATCAAAATAACTAAATCAGATATTAAAATCACAATTTTTATCACCATATTTTGCATCCTACATCTACATTTTTTTTTTAAGTCTTCATAAGTTCAAAGAAAAAAATGTTGATGTAGGACTTGTGACAGAGATTCAGATTTAGGTCTGATGAGACCAATTTCAATTATATGATTAAATAAACAAACAGCAAAGGAAAAATAAGTGATAATAAATCTGGAAGATGACAAACCCGCGGCAATTCCGGCAGCTGACCCTGCTGCTCTGAGAGAGAGTTTTCTTTTAGCTCCTCTATCCAAAAAAGTTCCTACTCCTTTGGCTATGGAGACACCAATCTCAACACTTGGGCCTTCCGGCCCTAACGAGTTCCCCGTTCCCAAGGTAACACAAGCAGCTGCAGTTTTCAGAATCGGTTTCAGTGCTGATTTGATGTTCGACATGGCAGTTCCATCAGCAGAATCCTCTAACGAAGTTCGAATCACGTTCAATATGCTAACTATAAGACCTCCAACAGCAGGAACTAAGACTACTCGTCCCCATTTGGTTTCAATGGGTTCCTCTCTTAACCATGTGGCACCTCGAGCAGGTATCTCGCCCCAGCTCAAGTCGCATATTTCATGTACCTACTAAGCAAGAGTTTCTACTTATCAGGACTTGAATGATCTTGAAAACAGAATCGAAGGAAAACTTGCACAGCCATGTCTAAAAATACTAACACAACTACCTCCACGTTCGTGATTGAGGAAACTGTGGTTGTCGTATACAGACTCATGAGATAACTCTTTGAGACAGAAAATGCTGAAAGTTGGACATTTATTTCCTAGGTAACATTGGAAAATGAAGAAGATGAATTAGTTACCGTGTAGTTGAAAAGGACGATAGCGATTCCAGTGAAGAGCCCGACAAAGCAGGCGGGTAAAATGGCAGAGTTGCCTAGTTGCAGCAATTCTGGCAACTCACCATCATCTTGTTGTTTGACTTCCGGAGGTGACGAGGTGATGATGGGTTGAGCTTGTTCATCCTCCGCCCCATCGCCACTATTATTACAAAGAACTATGCCAAGTCTCCGTCGGTGTAAAGGAAAAGAATTTTTATGGAAAAAGGTGATAGTTTTGGCGGAGGGATGAGATGTAATCCGAAGAAGAGGTGGCAATGTTGACATAGATGATACATGTTGATGAATTGTAGCACTGTATGCAGTGAACTTGCAGTGCATTTGCGAATCCCCGGCGGCGATGGCAGCGGCGGCGGCGGAGGTTATATAAGCGGGACAATTCAACCTTTTCACCTTATCCAGAAAGTCAGTAGCCTACGTGGCCCATTCTTCATCTTGCAATTTGCTTCACCACACAAATTCAGTTCTTCTTTATATTGGTCAACAAAATTTGTGGTTAGCAATAGCATATCAAACAAAATGTACACTAAGATGAAATTTTGACAACTTTAGCACTATTAATCAAGAAAGTGAATTTATAGTCGAGAAACTTTACAACCTCTCATTGGAAGAATACAGTAAATGTGAACACATAACTAAGGACATAATGTATCCTAAAAGAAGAAAAAGAACAACAAATGGTCTATTGTGAGTCTGAATCTCCCATAGGATTAAGGGAAGGGGGATAAAAAATGACTAGGAAATGTTGGCATTCTTGAGAGATTGGGAGATGATAGGACCAGCTGATGTTCGCATAGAGTGCTTAGCGTCAAGTATAGCAAAGCCGGAGTCGTCTGTCTTTAGGTGAGGCTGAATTTGTTCCCATATCTTTTTCTTTTGAATCTGCATAGTAACAAGTCATCCAACCAGATCAATATACAGCTACTCAATTCACATCACTTCAAAGGGTAAACAACAAGAGAGAGTAAGAGATTCTAACTTAACATAACATAACATGATAACAAGAGGGAGGAGTAAGTCCTTCTTAGTTACTCGCTCCGTCCCATTCAAGATGTCCACATTTCCTTTTTAGTTTGTCTCAATCAAGATGTCCACTTTCTATATTTGGAAATAAACCCATCTCTCCTCATTAAAATATTCAACTAACCACTCTTCCTAAAATCCCGTGCAACTCAAGAATGTGGACATCTTTGAGTGGGGCAGAGGGAGTACTTTCTTTATTTTTGGTGGAACTTACTCTCCCTAGCTTAAGTTTGTTTGATGATTCATTTTTCCTTCTCTACACTTCCAAATTAAGTCCCAAAATATCCTAAGGGCCCGTTTGATAAGCTAGTAATATCAAGATAGAGATTTATATCTTGACTTTTCTATTTGTTTGATATCATAGAAATGCTTAACTTGAAGCCCAGTATAATTCCAAAGCCTATCTCGGCCCGGCTAAAAATGCAAAGTTACGCTGATGTATGTATCCGACAAATTTGTTAGGATATAAAACTATTCTCTCAAGATATCCAATTAAACCCCTCCCTCTCCATCACTCTCCACCCATCCCATGATTCTCCCCCTTTCCGTCAAAATTAAGGTCATACCACCCTCTCTCTCCAATACTCTCTACCCATCCCATGATTCTCCCTCTTTCGGTCAATTAAGGTCATACCACCGTGGAGAAGGAACGCCGACGACCACATCTGGAGGCACGATTTCAGTTGCCGGAGAGCGGCAGAACAACGATGCCACGCGACTGGAGTATTATTCAATCAGACGCCGCAGGATGACCTCGGAGTGGCTGACCACCGAAAAATAACCATGGATGGTGAGGGGTTGCGGTCGGAGGAGGAAAAGAGGCGAACCCGGATTTTGGGTGAGGAACGACGGCGATTCGCTGCCGTGCTGGACGAAGGTGCTAGGATCCTGAAGTTTGGGACTGGCCGTGAGAGAGAGAGAATGATTTGGACGGAGGGTGCGAGCCAGCCTACGTCTCCCGCCAGCCAGAACATGGCAGCAAACGAGAAAGAGACGTAGGGAGAGAAACATCACTGGCCGACGTCGATTAATGGCCTGGGTTTCTACCGTGGCTGACAAAATTCTTGTGATTCACTCCGATGTTGGTTCGAATCTGGGATGGGTTTCTCCCATGGTTTTTACAATTCGATGAATATGGTTCTAAAATCTGAACCAGAGTTTCTTTGTTTTTTTTTCTTGTCGATGAAAAATCTGGGCACAGATGTTCTTGTGTGTTCGACCAATTTTTCTCTTCGACATTTGTTCAAATGGTTAAACTGATATTTCTCCTTCATTCTTTGAGACACCTATTTTTCTTTTTCAATTTCTTGTTGATGAAAGACATGGTAGAGATGATTTTGTTATATTTCAAATTTTTTCTTTGATTTTTTCCATTCAAATGGTTCAAATGATTATTCTCTTTGATTCTCTATAGTGATGGTATTGTGTTGTGGTTGATATGAATATATTTGATTTTCCAAACAAACTGCTCTTAAAATGATTCCGATTTTGGATTCACAGTAAGTTTTGCTTTGCTTCGTTAAGCATTTTTCTTTCTTTCATACATGGTTAATAACACAAACTACACAATTTAAGAGAAGGGCAATTATGTCAGTACATGTGTTATCTAATACTCCCTCCGTCCCGCACTACTCGCACGTATTTCCTTTTTGGGCGTCCCAAGTTACTTGCACTCTTTCCATTTTTAGTAAAAATTTTCACCTATAGCCGTCATTTTTGACTTTCCTATACACTCATTTCTTAATCTCCGTGCCGAAAAGAAAATGAGCGAGTAGCTCGGGACGGAGGGAGTACATGAGTTTAGATAATATCTAGCCCATCAAACAACGACGTAAAAACTTTATCTCGCCATATATTAACACAAAACCCACGTTACTTATCTTAGTTCACATATCTTTGTATATCCCACCCTTCTTATCAAACGGACCCTAAATAAACCACAAGGTGTAGTTTAGCATCCATAGTCTACGATATCAGATTATCAACATAACTACTACACTCCCATCCCATCAAAATGCTCTCTAATCAATGGAACAATCAAGAAACTCATTTGTTTCTCATAACTATCAAATTGCATAGAAGTGGTGGTGCGTGCCTGGTTAGGAGATGCAGCATCGGGAAGGCTATCTTTTTCATCAATGGAACCAAACCAGACTCTGTCACCAGGCACTGCACCCTCAGGAGGCACAAGAAGCTCCACATTCTCATGTGCCGCATCAGAAGCCGCCATCAGCATTCCAAACGATTTCACACCGCGCATATTTCTAGCCTTTAGGTTAGCAAGAACAACTACATTCCTCTCCTGCACATACATCACATAAATCAACCACAATTCCTCCGAATTGAATTTTATTTAATAAATGAATGAATAAAAAAAGGAGACCTGGAGCTGATCTAGCGGAACGTATTTGACAAGGCCGCTGCAGATAGTCCTTGGCTCCGCCTCACCGACATCCACCTCCTCCACGTACAGAGAATCCGCCTCCTCGTGCCTCCAGGCCTTGATGATTCTCCCCACCCTTATATCCAGAGTGTTCGCCGCCTCCTTCACGGTATCTTTCTCGGCCTCTGCTTCCGTCCCCGCCTCCGCTTCCGTTCCCGTGCAGTAACACAAAAATTGAGATTCAATTTTTCTTCTGGTAGATGATGATGTCGATGGTGATAATGATGCGGATTCGCCATTGGCGATAGGGCTCCGATTGAGCGCCAATGGTTTGATTTTGGCAGCAGTGTTGATTATGCGGTGGCGATTGTTGATTAGTCTAATGGTTGGGAGAAATGAGCCGCAGCGGCGGAGGAAAGTGGCGGAAGTGAGAGCTGCAGCAGCCGCCATAACTGAAACTAGTAGCACTGTGCTCAGACACTCCGCTTTCAAAACTCCATATCCCCAACCCAAGCGCTGCCTATCTTTCCATATTTATACTTTCGCCCCTTATGTTTTTCAATTATTCACTCTGCTCTATAAATTCTGTCTTTTCGATTGGAAATCAATACAAATAAACTTCTATAAATATGGGTGGCAAATCGTGCATGTTGGGCCGTTATCGGATCAAGCTGTTAATAACACGACCCAGTAAAGACAAACACGAACATGACCTGTTAAGAAAATCTCAAACCTGAACACGAACATGACCTGTTAAGAAAATCTCAAACCTGAACACGAACATGAACACGACCTGCTACCCTCAAACCCGAACACGGCACGAACCTCACGAACCACCTTGGATCAACACGACATTGTAACAACAACTACATGACACGACACTATAACAACACGACCTAATAACATGGTAAGAACCTGTTAACAACTGCTCATGATTAACAAAAGCTACAAAACCTTGAATCTGATCATTAAAAATCCGATTAAAAAGCTAAAATCTGATTACAAAATCTAATCTGATGACAATAATAGCAATAGATTCATAGCAACAAAATCCAACAAAAAGCATCATTTTTAAAATAATGAAAACTAATAATGTAATAATATTATTTTTTAATGGGTAACCCGAACACGACACGAACCCGACACGACCACAACACGAAAATTCCGTGTTCTTAACTGGTTGACCCGATAAGGACACGGACCCAATAAGCATTGACCCAAACTCATCATTTTCGTGGAGATTCATGCCGTGTAAAAAATTATCAGCCCTAGTTTAATACGCTCTCTATTTTAGAGATTTGCTCTTAAATCATAGGCTCCTTGAGCTTTTTTAAATTTCAGATTTAGTAATCACGAGTTAAGGAAATTCTCGGTTTTAGTTCCGAGTTTCACAAATTCAGCTTTATTTTTAACATTCATAAATATTCGAGTAAGAAAAATGTAATGCTATGTTAGAGCAACTATCATTCACAAGGTCATGAGATCCCCTTCAATGCCAAACTTTTATTATTAATTATTTCATTATATTTTAATTTAAAGTAATTACTCCATAGACCTTAAACTAAGTTGTAAATAGTAAATAGAATTTTTAAATAATGTTATTTCCTAAACTAAGTTGTAATGGTAAATAGAATTATAAAATAATGTTATTTTCTTGAGTATATAGTACCCCTCCATTCCCTCGAGTCACTTCTTTTTTGCACTCGTTTTAGTAAAATCATATTAAATAGGTAAAAAGAAAAATAAAGTAAAAGAGAGAATAATATAGAAATAATCCCTCCATCCTATTAGAAGTGATCAATTTTTCCATTTTGGATTGTTTCATCATAAGTGATTGATTTTCAACACCTTTATTTTTTTTATTTTATTTTCTCTTTGTCTCTTCTATTTTTTTCTCTCTTATACTTCTTAATAAATATCATTTTCTTAAAATTTGTGCTCAAAAAATTCATCACTTATGATAAAACGGAGATTACTAAAGAAAAAAATACTAATATAAAGAATAAAAGAAGATAAGTATTAGTAAAATATTTAATTTAAATTAGGGGGAGCAAATATTTAATTGATATTCATTAAAAGTATTCATAACAGTTGGTCAAAAGTGGTGCTGGCTGGTCTCGTCCTACGTGATGGTGTAGGGTCACCGTTGTGGATGGCTTGTCTCGGCTGGTGTCCCTTGCAGGCGGGCTAAGGCTCTTCTAGCGGGACATGTGCCCCTGCTCACGTGGCGCCCACTCACTAGCACGCGATTGGGCGTTGGTTTTGATCATTTTTTTGAAACAAAAATCTAGCAAAAATTTGAAAAAATCCAAAAAATAAAATAAAAATTAACATTTTCCCAAATATTACCATTTTCATTTCAAAATCACCCATAAATACATCATTCATTACTCTCTTTTTTTAAAAAAAATCTATTTCATTCATTATTCTCTCTAAAATTATTCATTTGCGTTCTTAATTCTAGTATGGCTAAAGCGGAGAAAATTGCTCGGTTGATTGTGCAAGCAGAGTGAGAACAAGAAGAGTATTATCAACAACATTAAGACATCGTGATTGGGAGTAAGCCGCCCAAAGGCTTGCTCGGATTATTTTTCCGAGCATCCACGGTGGCAGAGGAATACTTCCAACGTTGTTTCCGCATGCGCTGAAACTTATTTCTGCGCATTGCAAATTCATTATCGGCCAGTGACGAGTTCTTCTCAGAATGAGTTGTCGCTACGAGGTCTTACAACATTGCAAAAGTGTACCTCTACAATTCGACAACTTGGTACTGGGTAAACGTCGGATATGTTCGACTAGCACTTGCATGTTGCGGAAACCACTAGACACAAATGCTTGAAAAACTTTTGCAAGGCAGTTCACGAAGCCTTCGGTGCGAAATACCTTCGGAGACCCACCACCGGTGATTGCCAACAGTTACTTCATCTTCATGAAAAATGTCATGGCTTCCCTAAAATGATTGATAGCATTGACTGCATGCATTGACTGCATGAAAGAATTTACCCACGACATAGAGGGGCGTAGTTAAGCCGCCACAAAGGCACTCACCCAACAATTGAGCTAGATGCAGTGCCCGGCCATCGTATATGGATTTGGCAATTGGCATACATATGGATTTGGCAATTGGCATACATATGGGCAATTGGACGACAATCTTTTCTCTTTTGCTTTCTCTTTTTAATTTATTTAATTTTCTCATTCTCTCTTATTTTCACCTTAAGGATGCGTTTGATGTGTCTGATATGGAGAGAAATGGCTTTATTTCTGCGCATTTATGATTGTTCGGTGTGTCTGCTTTATTTCGTATGCCCGAGTTGTCGCACCCCAACCCCTCTGACGTGTATTCTTATATATTCAAAACCAAACTTTGAAACAATGAAGCTATGCGTCAAATCCGTGAACCACCCATATCATATAAATTTAAAAAAAACATTAATCATAAATAATTTCATATCCATATGCATATGCCTTTATGTATCTTTTTATTATTATATGACGGGTCCTGATTTCCATTGTATACAATCAGTAGGTCCCTTTTTTTATTTGACCTTTCCATAAATGCCCCTCTTTGCATTGACCTTTCCACGAAGGTCCCTCTTTGTATTTTGACCTTTCCACGAAGGCCCCTCTTTGCATATTTTCTTTGACCCATAGGTCCATTATTATTGTATATAACCTGTAGGTCTATTTCTATTATCATTGACATCAGACCCAGGATAAGAGTGTCATATATCTCTTTAATTCCATGATTCAAATAATTTGAATGCCATATATAAACATATCAATTGCACTACTCACATTTCTATTGTACCAATAACATATTCATATCACAAAATATAACTATATTAGTTCATATCGTATAATATAAAACAATCAACCATATAGCAAATATATACCAACACTTGTAATGAAATCGTACACCCAAATTCCCTTCTCAATCTACAACTCTTGTTTCTTGGTACAGACGGAGGTGTCGAAACTACTTTCCTTTACAACTCTTGTTTCTTGGTACAGACGGAGGTGTCGAAACTACTTTCCTTTATTCCCTTTTCCTTTTCTATTTTTATATCCATCTCTTCTCTTTACTGTATATATATAGGCATTTGAGGCTGCAATCAAAAATATTAAATAAAACTACTCTCTTACACACTATAAATTATAAAATTATTTAGATAAATGGCATAAGTCCATGCTGCATAGTTTTTCAACTTGACTGATGGGGTGCGTACTAAACAAGCCCGACAGCAATGACGGCCCATCAGCCCAAAGCCCAAGGAAGAGTATGAGTTCGGCATTACCAAAGAGTTCGGCCTCAGCCTACAGCTCGGTAAAAGCCGACCAATCAAGCTCTGCGAGTTCGGCATTACCAAAGAGTTCGGCCTCAGCCTACAGCTCGGTAAAAGCCAACCAAGCTCTACTCTCAGATCGGCAACCAAAGCAGTTCGGTCTCAGTTTTCGACCGAACAAGGAGTTAGTGGACCCATGCAGGATTTCCACAACTTCCAACACACCCACTACCACGTGGCGTCAACTCAGGCCACGATCTTAGGCCATGACCTACACGACCTCCACGACCTAGAGTGATGATGTAAGCCACGATCTTAGTTCAATGTATAAATAGAACTTAGATCTGATAGAAAGGGGTTAGAAGCTCTCTAGAGAAAAATACCATATAGCAAGTCTGTGTTGTAAGCTGTAATTCCAGATCAAGCAATACAAACCTGCCCCCATTTCTCCCCGTGGACGTAGATTTACCTCAGTAAATCGAACCACGTAAAATTCTCTGTGTCGTGATCTGTATTTTCCTGCATTTACTAACATCAACAATTCGCGGACTCATCACTGGCGCCGTCTGTGGGAAACAGAGAACCAAATTTGTGATAAAGCGAATTTTTGACCATTTTTTCAACCCAAAAAATGCATACCAGATCGCAGAAGACCCGTATTCCTGCCCGTGAGAACCAGGAGGAAGCCAATCCACCCCATAGGTCTGGAAAACAGCCTAGGGATAAATCCACCACCAGTTCTCATGGCGGAGGAACAAGCCGCTCCAAAAGCCGTCACACCGAGTCTTCCCAGCAGCCCGATTTGAACGAGGCTGTCAAGCTGTTTTTGGCTGAAAAGCAGGAGGAATTCTTAACCTTCCTGCAGAGAAGCCAAAAGCAGCCGGAGGCGAAAACGGCGGATTCTCCCTCTCCCTCCATACGAGACAGTCACTACCGCAGTAGCGTCATGTCTTCCAGAAGAAAGAATCCTCGGTACCGGAATCACAGGAGAACTCCATCTCCTCCATACCGAAGAAATGTCGGGTTCGCCATGTACGGAGCATTGAGGACTCCGTTCTCGGACGATATTACCCGAACTTCCCTACCACAGAACTACCGAACTCCGTCGATAACCTATGACGGACTCGTGGATCCTCATGATTTCTTGGGACGCTATCAATATAACATGGCGAACCAGGGTCTCAACGAGGTCCACATGTGCAAGCTGTTTCCCGAACTGCTTATCGGGAACGCAAGAAGGTGGTTCGATAGCCTCCCCCAAGGCAGCATTAGATCCTACCGAGATCTAATGGATGCTTTCCACAGGAGGTTCTTTCAGAAAGCGGAAGCCCGGATTACTTCGGCTCAGCTGCTTTCTATACGTCAAGGTCGCGACGAAAAGATCAGCGACTTCCTGACGAGATTCCATAAGGAATGCCTACAAGTAGATAATCTCAATGATCTACTTGTCATTTCGGCATTCCAAAATGGAATCCTGCCCGGAGCTCTCTACAGAAAGCTCGTGGAATGCAGTCCGCAAACAGCTCAAGAGATGTGGGACATTGCGGACAAGTTTTCTCGTGCCGATGAGGCAGACCGTCGAAAACGGTCTTTAGACAGCTCATCTAGAGAAGACAAAAAGAAGCCCGATCATAGCGATCAGAGGCTTCCTCGCCGAACACCTTCCCCACCAAAGGAGAGATAGCGGTCATCCGAGGTGATCGAAAAAAGAGCAAGTGTGTTCGCAGATTGCGCTTAAAAGTGCCGAGCAATCAGTTCGGCACCATCAAGCATAGCAATCACAGCAGCCGGAGTCAGAGGCAGGCGGAATGACCGAAGTCACACCGGAGCCGAACTCGATGGTGTACGGCACTGAAGCCGTGATTCCGGTTTAGATTGGCATACCCAGTCCCCGAACTCAATTTCTCCTCAGAAATGAATGGTGACGGACTGAGAGCCGAACTAGATCTTGCCGAAGAAAGAAGAGAATTGGCCTGCATAAAAGCAGCCAAGTACAAGGAGCAAGTAGCCCGGTATTACAACCAAAGGGTGAAGAAGCTGCAATTTCAAGTGGGGGATCTCGTCTTGAGAAACAACGAAGTAAGCCGAGCAGAAAAGCTGGGCGAACTCGAACCCACATGGGAAGTTCCATATCGGGTGTCAGAAGTCCTCGGCAAAGGGTCTTACAAATTGACTCGCGTGTCAAGAGCACAAGTACCCCGAACATGGTACGTTTCCAACCTCAAAAAGTTCCATTTGTAAGAGACAGTCCGGTCAATGTGCTTTCTTTGGTTTGCTTGGTCTTTATTTGTCTGTGCGTTTTGTCTGTGTGTTTTGTCTGTTTCGGTGCGTGTCGTCTCTTACAAATGTTACTGAGGTATCTTGTTCTTCGAAGGCTGATCCCCTTCTTAGAACATATATAAGCCAACGATTGTGAGTCAAAGCTTCTACAGAAGATACAAGACCACAATTCAGCTTAAACAAGCAGTTCGTCTGAAACGAGCTGCAATAAGCCAACGATTGTGAGTCAAAGCTTCTACAGAAGATACAAGACCACAATTCAGCTTAAACAAGCAGTTCGTCTGAAACGAGCTGCAATAAGCCAACGATTGTGAGTCAAAGCTTCTACAGAAGATACAAGACCACAATTCAGCTTAAACAAACAGTTCGTCTGAAACGAGCTGCAACAAGCCAACGATTGTGAGTCAAAGCTTCTACAGAAGATACAAGACCACAATTCAGCTTAAACAAGCAGTTCGTCTGAAACGAGCTGCAATAAGCCAACGATTGTGAAGTCCAAGCTTCTAAAGAGGATACAAGACCACAATTCGGCTTAAAAATCAAGCACTTCGTCTGAAACGAACTGCAACGAAAGTCCGATTCTCGCGATAAAACTTGCCTGAATTAGGACAAGGGAAAGTCCGATCCACGCGATAAACCTCGCCGAATTAGGACGACCAAGTTCGGTCAAAGAAGTTTACCTCATAAGACCGAGGACGACCATGTCTAGTCAAAGAGGTTTACTGCATAAGACCACTTCGGTTAACTGGGAAAGTCCGATCCACGCGATAAAACTCGCCGAATTAGGACAAGGGAAAGTTCAATCCCGGCGACAAAAATCGCCAAATTAGAACACAAGACGAGTCCGGTCAAAGATGTTTATTTCATCAGACCAAAGACGAGTCCGGTCAAAGATGTTTATTTCATCAGACCAAAGACGAGTCCGGTCAAAGATGTTTATTTCATCAGACCAAAGACGAGTCCGGTCAAAGATGTTTATTTCATCAGACCAAAGACGAGTCCGGTCAAAGATATTTATTTCATCAGACCAAAGACGAGTCCGGTCAAAGATGTTTATTTCATCAGACCAAAGACGAGTCCGGTCAAAGATGTTTATTTCATCAGACCAAAGACGAGTCCGGTCAAAGATGTTTATTTCATCAGACCAAAGACGAATCCGGTCAAAGATGTTTATTTCATCAGACCAAAGACAAGTCCGGTCAAAGAAGTCTACTTCATAAGACCGAGGACAAGTACGATGAAATTTTTTCGCTAAGCTGTAAATACACAGTGTTAGAAGCGAAAACAAAAACAAAATTTCATTTTCAAATCTTGTTCGGCACACAACTCCGCTACCCTACAAGATGGCGTTACGCTATTACAAAGGACTATTCTACTGTCCAGGGTTGCTAAAGTTGAGCCATCTATTCACAAAATCCTCGTGAAGCTGAGTTCGGGCGTTCCAGGCAGCCGCAGAATAAGCAGGTCGACGAGATGCTCTAATCGACCTGCCACCTCTTCTCTGAGCCCGGGAAGCCCTAGCACCTCGGCGGCGAAGAGTCTCTTCACGAAGCATTTGCCGATCTTGCTCACTCATAACCACAGCTCTTCTGCGAACTTCAGTCCGTCCTCGACTTGACGTCTCCGGTTGTCCCTGAGTTCGTTGCTGACTTGGAGTAGGGTTTTGAGCAAGTGAATCAGAGGTTTGAGCTGGAGTACTAGCATCTGTTGGCGGGAAATGCCGGAGGAATCTCTCAATTGAGGGACGCCGGGCAAGAACTATGTCGTACCGAGAGGCCCAGCGCCGCAATGATGTCACGACTTGTTGGCAAGCCGAGCTCTCCAGCGCATTGTTCCTCCGGAGTACATTATATTCCTCCCACAGTTCGTCAACTCGACTCTGAACATCTGATATGGTCATTCCCCCGCGCACACGGATGTAATCCTCGTACGCAGTCCTCTCAGCAATGGTCGTATTCAGCTCGGCCTCCAGATCATTCTTATCGGACTCTAAGTCCTTATTATCGGCATCCAGCTTCACTAAACGAGCCAGAAGCTCGTCATTCTTCGTCTGATCGGCTATAGCTCTTCTCTCAGCTTCGTCCAAAGCCGAAGAGTACAGCCGTTTCCAGTGAAGTATCTCCATCTCCTTGGGTACAAAGCAGCTATATTAGTTCGGCAGCTGTACCGAGCAGATAGTAAAATACAACAGGAATAAAGGCGAGTACGAAAAGCTATACGAAGACAAGTGTAGAGAATTTTTCATTCACAAGGAAAATTTTTTTACACTAGGGCTTCAAGGCCATTTTACAAGGAAGAAACTAGACTAAGAGAAGGGAGACGAAATCATACTCCGCCAGCTTCGTCTCCGGCTCCTCGGTCTGGTACAGCTTCTTTCTCCTGGGCTACCTCAGCCTCGGCCTCGCCTCCTGCCGGCCTCGCCTCCGCCTCCTGATCGGCCTCCTTCTCCGGATGCCCGGCCCGCTCGACTTCGGCCTCCAGCTCCAGCGGCTCGGCCTCACCCTCTCCGTTGTAAGTCGAAGCGGGTGAAACGGGTCCCACAGAGGCAAAGATAGCCTCCAGGTTCTCGTCCCGATCAGCTCGACAACTCCGGACTCGGTCTGCAGAAAGCAGGACCGAGGATGAAGCGAGCTCCTCAAGGAGCGGCAGATTCTGAAGCCGAGCTGCTATCTCTCGGCTGTACAGAGGCAGCACGACGTCGGCCCCCTGCTCGCCCTTATCGGCAATTAGCCTTACCAGACTACCGACAAAAGCCGAGAACTGGCTGCTCAAAAAGAGTTTCTCCGTGTAAACACGGAGAGCCTCCCCCTGGGCAACCACGGCGGCAGCATCACTCCGTTTCGTCTGCTCTCGCTGGATGACGAGCTGGTTTTTGGCAAACTGAGCTTCATCCTGGGCCGAAATCCTAGCAGCTCTGGCTTTCTCAAAGTTTGCCTCGGCCTGCTCGGCCCGGTGACAAGCAGCCGCCAATTTCCTCTGCATCTCAGCATAGTCGTTGGACGCTTTGGAGAGTTCGACGGCGACGAGCTTGGAGAGCATATCGTTCCTCTGAAAATGGATAAGGAAAAAAGTCAACAGAGGGCACCAAAAATACAGGACAGAAGCCAAGCCAAAGAATCAAGAAGACAATTCACCTCGGCGAAGTCCGTGGGCCATAAAAATGGCTCACAGATATGCTCCGAAGGAGGCGCCAAGACCACGTCTTTCTCTGGCGCTCTCGGGGGCTTCTGGGTCTTCCCCTTCCTACTTGCCGAAATCGACTCCGGCTTCTTTGGACCCGAAGAGGTCTTTTGCCTCTTCGGATTCTTCTCGGCATCAGGCGCCGAGCTGGTAGCCTTCTCTCTCTCCGGCTCCTTGGACTCCGAAGATTTTCGGGTAGCCTTGTTCAGCATGTACACTGCCAAAAAGCAAGAAAGCAAGGTTAGTTTTCTTCGTTAAAGCAGTAGAGCATAAAGATAAAGAGAAATCCTCACCCTCGGCCTCTTCGTCCGAAGACGAGATGTCGAACACGACGTCGCCCTTGACGAGCTCAGACTCCGTGTATTGTTTCCTAACTATGGGAATCTTGTTGAGCTCGCCATCGAGCTCGTCCAACGGTTCAGGCCGAGGATGACGGATAACGGACTTCGGCCCTCTCCAGGGAAAACTAGGAGCCGCGGTCCTATTATAAAAAAAGAAGCGATTTTGCCATTTCGGCCATTTGGTTTTACAAAAGGCCCTAAAAGGCTGTAAAGGGACCAAGTAAAACCAAGATCCCTTCCTTTTAAACTGGAAAAAATTAAGGATTGCCCTCAGAGACAGATCCTTATCTAGCCTACGCAGTTCGGCAGCAAAAGCCGATAAGTGCCTCCAAGAGTTCGGAGTCACCTGACCTAAAGGGAGTTGAAAAAAATCTAGCAACTCTACAAAGGCAAGGGGAAGGGGGAAACGAAGCCCGCATTCTAAGCTGGCTTCGTAGACGGTGGCGTAACCTTCCGGCGGCGAGTCCGCCCTATAAAGGTCGTCGGGAATCGCAACCTTCCCCCCAGGAAAAGAGTATTTTTCGTGAAGGGATATCACAGTATCCTTACTCAAGATACTGTGAAAATACTCTACGGTCTTCTCCCCGGATTCTTTCCGGCTAGAAGACCCCTTACCCCCTTCACCACCGCTACCAGACTCAGACGAAGAAGAAGCAGACATGGTCCTTACTCTTTGCAAAATCTGAGGAAATTTTTGAAAGCGGAAGAAAATCTTTTTCGCAAAGGAGATAGAGTGCAGAAGAAGCAGTCGCAAAAGTGCTTCAATGATGAAGAAGGGAGGTATTTATCAGATTCGGCGAAGATTTCAAAATCGTCGCACCGTTTCGAATCCCACCTTTTCAGGATTCAACGGCCGGATTTTACTGTCGCATTTAATGCAGCCACATGCAAGGCACGTCCCCTGACGTCAGCCTCCCCCGTACCTTTATCCAGAATGCCGAAGTGACTCGCTTCGCCGAAGTGATTCACTTCGTCTTTCGGGGGGGGTAGTGATGGGGTGCGTACTAAACAAGCCCGACAGCAATGACGGCCCATCAGCCCAAAGCCCAAGGAAGAGTATGAGTTCGGCATTACCAAAGAGTTCGGCCTCAGCCTACAGCTCGGTAAAAGCCGACCAATCAAGCTCTGCGAGTTCGGCATTACCAAAGAGTTCGGCCTCAGCCTACAGCTCGGTAAAAGCCAACCAAGCTCTACTCTCAGATCGGCAACCAAAGCAGTTCGGTCTCAGTTTTCGACCGAACAAGGAGTTAGTGGACCCATGCAGGATTTCCACAACTTCCAACACACCCACTACCACGTGGCGTCAACTCAGGCCACGATCTTAGGCCATGACCTACACGACCTCCACGACCTAGAGTGATGATGTAAGCCACGATCTTAGTTCAATGTATAAATAGAACTTAGATCTGATAGAAAGGGGTTAGAAGCTCTCTAGAGAAAAATACCATATAGCAAGTCTGTGTTGTAAGCTGTAATTCCAGATCAAGCAATACAAACCTGCCCCCATTTCTCCCCGTGGACGTAGATTTACCTCAGTAAATCGAACCACGTAAAATTCTCTGTGTCGTGATCTGTATTTTCCTGCATTTACTAACATCAACAATTCGCGGACTCATCATTGACATATGTCTCATGGGATTAGTGGCACTAAAATAGTGAACACGTGCATGCACCATAATTATACATACTAACTTTTATTTATATAATATTCATTTAGGAATTCCCTATGACTCCCTACCATTATATATATATAGTTGTGATCAAATGATAATCCCAAATCACGTAATAACTCTATAATCAAATCTGAACCACACATATTTTCTAATCTTGCGGCTAAGATTCAAACTTAGATTTATTTCATAAAAAAGGCGCAGAGAGTAAATATGTCATTTCCCTCATTTAATTTCTGAATTTCGCTCCATTCTTTCACTCTCTCTCAGTTCGATTCTCTCTTCTCAGCGATTTTGTTTCCATATTTCTCGCCTATTTTATTTACATAGGCTCTAGATTTTCTTCCGATTTGGTCCATTATTCCATAATCTCCAGATTTTGTTTCCATATTTCTCGCATAATTGTGACCGGGAAGATGTTTTCAATTTTGCATATAAGTTGATAAAATGATACTTTAACCTGACAAAATGACATATTATGCATTGCCGATTATGTGTTACCATGATACTTTTGGCTTATAAATGTTAGGTTTACTGCATAGAATGATAGTATTGCCGGATAGAATGATACTCTGAGTTGATAAAATGATAGTTTTGCCAGATAGAATGATACTCAGAGTTGATAAAATGATAGTTTTGCCGGATAGAATGATACTCTGAGTTGATAAAATGATAGTTTTATTGATTTGTAGGTATGTGCATTCCTGTATACAATGATAGTTTTGTCGGATAAATGATACTCTGAGTTGATAAAATGATAGTTTTGCCGGAAAGAATGATACTCTGAGTTGATAAAATGATAGTTTTACTGATTTGTAGGTATGTACATTCTTGTTTGTGATGATGCTTTGAAGCCAATGATTGGTATGAAATTCAATACATTAGTAGAAGCAGCTGATTTCTATCCCTGGTATCATTTTATCATTTGAAACTATCATTTTATCCCCTGAAACTATCATTTTATAATTTAAAACAATAATTCATCATGGAATAAGGTATGAATTGATGATACAAAACCAAGTATGAAGTAAATTCAAAGTAAATTCATCATGCTGTTATATGTAACTCTAAATCTACACTAAAAAACTATAGAATCTAAAAAAATGAGAATCTCTGGCAAAATGATAAAATCGAGCAAAAACAAAAGTGAAATAAGTAATAAAGTTCATCCAGCCTTCCTTCGATGATGCTTGAGCGTTTTCCTTCGACATATTCCAGAATTTGGATGATTTTTCCTTCGAAACTAAAGAAGCAAGAGTTTGGAAAGCGTTTCAGAGGGTTTGAGTGTGAGAGAAATTGAATGCAGTGTTTAATTCACGTTTCTTCTTACCCGCCCAATTTTATAACGAAATGACAATTTTGCCCTTAATATATCCGAAATATGATAGTTTTATTTGATAAAATGATAGTTTTGTTAGATTAAATCCAGACCACATATTTTTAAAATGTGTGGTGGAGATTTAGTTATAGGGTTATCACACAAATTAGAGTTATCATTATAATGCACCCCCATATATATATATATATATATATATATAGTAGTGATCTAGGGCAAGAGCCCCTTAAACCTATAACTAGAGAACAAATCATAGCCACAAGATCAAGAAAATCAAGGGCTAGTATTAATACATGTAATTTTCTAATTTAAGGAGAAATTAGTTCACTCAATCACAAATTTACTCCATAATAACAAGGCGGGGGTATTATGGTAATTTTGTAAAAGCTTGATACCAAAATCAGGTTAGGTCGCCAAATTGATTTCATTTGAAAAACAACTGCGATTTCTTCTTCTCTCTTCTCCTCTTCTCTGTTCTGGAAAATTAAAACTCGCCGGAGGATGTGGAGGGGAGCACGCTGTTGGGCGAAGGAATCGGACGATCCGTATCTGGATTTTCGGCAGTCGATGCTTTGTTGACCATAACATAAAGTGTGATGTGTTTTGGGGTTTACTCTTTAATTTGGAGTTATCGTTTTCTGGTGCGAAAAATCGAGAAAGAGAGAAGTGAATTGGGAGCTTGTTTTATTAGTAACTGCAAAATTTTTGGAAAATACAGTAGGAAGAGATAGAGCAACCGACGGGAGTTTTGGGAGTGAAGTTGTGTTTCCCTTTGAATTTGTTTTCTTTTATTAAAAAATATTTTGGAGTGGAAAAGTGGGTTTTGGAATGGGAGTATACATGTAATAGGGGTAGGGTGTTATGGGTCAGTAGTTATCTAATTTGGGATGTGTTTTGTAAATAACACATGCTCAGAGTGATGTGTTTTGTAAACAAGAGTGAAGTAAAATCATGTTAAGAGTGATGTGTTTTGTAAACAAGAGTGAAGTAAAATCATGCTAAGAGTGATGTGTTTTGTAAACAAGAGTGAAGTAAAATCATGCTAAGAGTGATGTGTTTTGTAAACAACAGTAGAGTAAAATCATAATAAGAGTGATGTGTTTTGTAAACAAGAGTGAAGTAAAATCATAATAAGAGTGATGTGTTTTGTAAACAAGAGTGAAGTAAAATCATGCTAAGAGTGATGTGTTTTGTAAACAATAGTGAAGTAAGATCATGCTAAGAGTGATGTGTTTTGTAAACAAGAGTGAAGTAAAATCATGTTAAGAGTGATGTGTTTTGTAAACAACAGTGAAGTAAAATCATAATAAGAGTGATGTGTTTTTTAAACAAGAGTGAAGTAAAATCATGCTAAGTGTGATGTGTTTTGTAAACAAGAGTGAAGTAAAATCATACTAAGAGTGATGTGTTTTGTAAGCAAGAGTGAAGTAAAATCATGCTAAGAGTGATGTGTTTTGTAAGCAATAGTGAAGTAAAATCATGCTAAGAGTGATGTTAAAATGATTCATGCATGGTTCACATTTCCCCAAAAAAATCTACTCCCTTATGTTGCGCTGGAAATAGGCATTCCAATTCTAATATTTTCCATATGAGTAGTCTCGTAAACAGGCAAGCTACTCGAAAAGAAATCCTTATAATAGTGATGTGTTTTGTTAACAACGGTGAAGTAAAATCATGCTAATAGTGATGTTTTTTGTTAACAACAGTGAAGTAAAATCATGCTAATAGTGATTTATTTTATTAACAATTGTGAATTAAATCATACTAATGGTCTTGCTTTTACCAAATTCTAGCCAAGGAGCTGGAAAAGTTAGCATAGCTATTCAAGCACAAGATTGTTCATTTCTCAGCACGTTCCGGTGGCGATGCTAATAGATTTTGATTTGATGCTAGCTAGTTGAATCCAGAAGATCCATCAACATAGCACACAGAAACTCTCATTTCCCCAAATCAGGAAGTAACGCACCCAACAAGTACTTCCACGATTATTTCCCCCAAAAAATCCAATCTCGACATAGCCTACAACAACTCTTCCATCACAATAACAAACGTAATCACACACAATCAAGCAAAAAACAGATCATAAAGTGAAAAACCAGCTAAAATCAACGAAACAACTAAAACTAACAATCGGAGATCCGCAATTAAGGATTGAATCCGACCAAAACATAACAAAATTCGGATCAAGTCAAACCATCAAATTATCAATCAATCGGATCCATGATCACCAGAGAAAAAGAGTTGGGTGGAGTCGAGCTTGCCGTACTCGGAGGCGGCGCCGAGGAGGTCGGCGGAGGAGCTGGCGGCCTTGGCCTTGTCGCACTTGGCTGCATAATTTGATTTAAATTTGATAACGTAATTTCTAAAAATACCCTTGGCCTATTTTGTATTATTAAAATAAATAATATTTGTTCCATTAAGATGTGTGGCTGAGATTTGTTCTCTAGCCATATACTTAAGATTAGTTATATCTTGATCACTACTCTCTCTCTCTCTCTCTCTCTCTCTCTCTCTCTATATATATATATATATATATATATATATATATATATATATATAAAAGGATGTGATCATATGATAACCCATATTTATGGTGATAACCTAATAACCTATCATTCTATGGACGAAATATATCATTTTATAAAATAGAATATCATTTTATGGATTAAAAGTATCATTCTTTCCATGCTGAAAAAATATCATTTTATAGTGTATAAATATCATTTTTAGTAAAAATGATATTTTTGACCCATAAAATGATAGGTTATTAGGTTATCACCATAAATATGGTTATCATTTTAACGCATATAATATATATATATATATATATATATATATAGGGTAGTGATCTATGGCAAACACCCCTTAACCAAATAACTAGAGAACAAATCATAGCCACAAGATCAAAAAAATCAAGGGCTAGTATTAATTTTCAAATTTAAGGAGAAATTAGTTCCCTCAATCACAAATTTACTCTATAATAACAAAGCGTGGTATTATGGTCATTGCACATAAAAAATTAGATTACCACCACCGTCAAAAAATGGATAGCTGTAGCAGCAACACACGATGACGGAGATCTACACCGTCCCTTGCGACTCCCACTGCCTCCGCACCACCGTCACCGCTACCGCTCCCACCGCCGCAACTCCTCTCTCGTGGCGGGGCTAGGCGTCCAGTGGTGGGTCCCCGCCCGCGCCGTCACGCTCCAGCTCTGCGTGTTGCCCAACTGCCTCATCTTCGAGCTGTACCACGCCCCCCGCTGCCCCGCCGTGCTCCGCCGCTTCCTCGTCGACACCGACGTGATCCTGGTGGGGCTGTGGAACCACAGCGATGCGGCGATGCTGATGCACTCGAGGTGGGAGAGGTGGTGGATGTGCGGGAGCCGGCGCACGAGCTGAGGGGGTGCCTGCTGGGGGCGTCGATTGGGGAGCTGGCGGAGGAGGTTTTGGGGATTTACGGGATGGGGAAGGATAATGCGGTGGGAAGGAGCGACTGGGAGGATAAATGATAAATTTGTTGATAACTTAGTTGTCATCTGTTATTTTCATTCTATTTTCTATCTTCTGACCAAACTGTCCAAATTTAGTTTCACTTAAAGCCAAAATAGAAGCAAAAAATAATATAATTATCAAATGAAGTAGTTGGAAACAAATATTTAATACTGGAAATATTAAATAATAATGTGTTTTGTGAACAAGAGTGAAGTAAAATCAGAACAAGAGTGATGTGTTTTGTGAACAAGAGTGAAGTGAAATCAGAATAAGAGTGATGGGAGTGAAGTGAAATCAGAACAAGAGTGATGTGTTTTGTGAACAAGAGTGAAATGAAATCAGAACAAGAGTGATGTGTTTTGTGAACAAGAGTGAAGTGAAATCAGAACAATGTGTTTTGTGAACAAGAGTGAAGTAAAATCAGAACAAGAGTGATGTGTTTTGTGAACATGAGTGAAGTGAAGTAAGAACCAATTAATAAGCACATTCTGCTCTTTTTAAATTTCATCTTTTTCTTAAGAAGATTAACTTTCGTAAATAAACTTTGTATCCCTACTAGGTACGATTGCAATATATGTTGAGCCTTGAGGAGTTTTAGTGGAACTAGGCTACGTACGAAAGAAGATCAAAATTCTGTTCAGCTCTTTTTTTTAAAATTTTATTATTATTGCAGTGATATTTTTTTAATTATCTCTTATCAAAATCTTTACGTATTAATATGTAGCTGTAAATGGCACACTCAATTTATTTATTTGTTTTAATCTTCCAAAAATTAATAAGTATTTTAAGGAAAATTGCAATTAGTTCTTTTAATATCACTGTGACTGTGGTAACACTGATACGATCCTTGCTTGCGACTCCACAATGCTATTAGAAAGTTGCACGGGACGGGACGCACCGAACTGCTAAAAGGGTTGAAACTGACGTTCCAACATATTGATCCTCGAAAAACTGTAGACAAGAATGAATGCATGAGCCTTTTCAACCCAACAAGCAAATTCAATATCAAAGGGTAGAATGGCTTTACAAAATGGGTTGCAAATATTAAATAATAATGTGTTTTGTGAACAAGAGTAAAGTAAAATCAGAACAAGAGTGATGTGTTTTGTGAACAAGAGTGAAGTGAAATCAGAATAAGAGTGATGGGAGTGAAGTGAAATCAGAACAAGAGTGATGTGTTTTGTGAACAAGAGTGAAGTGAAATCAGAACAAGAGTGATGTGTTTTGTGAACAAGAGTGAAGTGAAATCAGAACAATGTGTTTTGTGAACAAGAGTGATGTGTTTTGTGAACAAGAGTGAAGTGAAATCAGAATAAGAGTGATGGGAGTGAAGTGAAATCAGAATAAGAGTGATGTGTTTTGTGAACAAGAGTGGAGTGAAATCAGAACAAGAGTGATGTGTTTTGTGAACAAGAGTGAAGTGAAATCAGAACAAGAGTGATGTGTTTTGTGAACAAGAGTGAAGTGAAATCAGAACAATGTGTTTTGTGAACAAGAGTGAAGTAAAATAAGAACAAGAGTGATGTGTTTTGTGAACAAGAGTGAAGTGAAATCAAAATAAGAGTGATGGGAGTGAAGTGAAATCAGAACAAGAGTGATGTGTTTTGTAAACAAGAGTGAAGTAAAATCAGAATAAGAGTGATGTGTTTTGTAAACAAGAGTGAAGTAAAATCAGAATAAGAGTGATGTGTTTTGTAAATCAGAGTGAAGTAAAATCATGCTAATATTTCTTTTCTTTTTCTTCACCGATTCGGATTTGTGGATTATCATCTCCAATCTTTATCTTCATCTTTTCTTTTTAGAATGCAATATGAGATTAATTGAATACTGATAGCAAAAGTTTATTAAAAGGAGAGAATAAGGAGGACTCTCTCTCTCTTCGACTGCAATGCGACAAGGAAAACATCGAAGGGAGCATTTTGAGGGGCGAGGTGGTATCGAGAAAGGCAATCATAACTGACCGCTTCTCATAATCATACAAACACTACGCACACACTGACGCACACACTTTCAAGCTCATATTTACATAAACAAAAATTAACAATGACGGCCGCCTTGTTGAGATCGGCTCTGCGGAGGAGCGTGGTAGCGTCGTACATGTCGATCCGTGCCTTCGCTTCGCCGCCGGGGCAGCAGCGGAAGGTAGCGATTTTGGGTGCCGCCGGAGGGATCTGACAGCCGTCAGCCGGTATCTCTTTTAATGAAGCTGAATCCGATGGTTTCACACCTCTCACACTATGATATCGCCGGAACGCCTGGTGTAGCCACTGATGTTAGTCACGTCAATACCAGATCCGAGGTTCTGCTCCTTCGATTTCTCTTCGCTTAATTGTTCGCGTTCACTTTGTTTAGGTTTTGAAGCAATTCCATGTAGTTCAAATTAAGGAAACAGCGTAATTGTACGCAGGTTTAGATTTCATATTATAATTTCCAAAAATACCCTTGGCCTATTTTATATTATTAAAATAAATAATATTTGTTTCATTAAGATGTGTGGCTGAGATTTGTTCTCTAGTTATACACTTAAGATTAGTTATATCTTGATCACTACCCTATATATATATATATATATATATATATAGGCTTGCGTTAAAGATAGAACCATTCTTAAGTGTAGAACCTAGAACTCTACATATTTTATTCATTGGATGAGGAAAAAATGACGGTCAAGATTAAAAATCATACATATTAGACTATGTTTTCACGACATTCCGGACTCAACATGTGAAAAAACTCACATGTTGATGGAAGAATGAATGAAACGAAGAAGAGTCCATGCATGCTTTATTTTTTCACTTATCTGCATTCACCCATTAATAATAGTTTTGGTTGTAATGGGAAGTTGTTGTGCAAATCAACACCATTGGATTAAAAGATCTAACGACCTCCGTTTGGCATTTGTTCTACGTTTAAGAATGGTTCTATCTTGATCACAATCCTATATATATATATATATATTCCTTACACAAATAGCAATGCATTTTGTTCTATGATGGGGTACGAACTAAACCCTAATGGCAAGCCCAATAACAGTGACGGCCCATCAGCCCAGAGCCCAAGAAAGAGTATCTGTTCGGCACCAAAGAGTTCGGCACGACCAAAGAGTTCGGACTCAGCCTACAGCTCGGTAAAAGCCGACCAGTCAAGCTCTCCTCTCAGATCGGCAAGAGCTGATCGGTAAAGTCCAGCAGTTCGGTCTCAGCATTCGACCGAACTAGGAGTTAGTGGACTCATGAAAGGCCTCCACGACCTCCGCTATACCCACGATCTATTTAGTGGTACGAAGCAGTTATTGAGCAGTTATTGCTCACCCACGATCTTGTTAGTGGGGCTGCAAACCACGACCTTAGTTCAATGTATAAATAGAACTTAGATCAGATAGAAAAGGGTTAAGCTCTCTAGAGATAAAATAGCATATAGCAAGTCTGTGTTGTAAGCTGTAATCCCAGATCAAGCAATACAATCTTGCCCTCCCTTCTTCCCGTGGACGTAGATTTACTTCAGTAAATCGAACCACGTAAATTCATTGTGTCGTAGTTTTTATTCTCTACCAGCATTTACTCACATCAGAAATTCGCGGATCCATCACTGGCGCCGTCTGTGGGAAACAGAGAACAAAATTTGTGATAAAGCGAATTTTTGATCCATTTTTTCCACCCAAAAAATGCATACCAGATCGCAGAGTACCCGTATTCCTGCCCGTGAGAACCAGGAGGAAGCCAATCCATCCCACAGGTCTGGAAAACAGCCTAGGGATAAATCCACCACCAGTTCTCATGGCGAAGGAACAAGCCGCTCCAAAAATCGTCCCACTGAATCTTCCCAGCAGCCCGATTTGAATGAGGCTGTCAAGCAGTTTTTGGAGGCGAAGCAGGAGGAATTCTTAACCTTCCTGCGAAAAAGCCAAAAGCAGCCGGAGACGAAAACGGCGGATTCTCCTTCTCCCTCCGTACAAGAAAGTCACTACCGCAGTAGTGTCGCATCTCCCAGGAGAAAGAATCCCCGTCCCCCACATGTTCCAGTTCCTCCTCGGTACCGGAATCACAGGAGAACTCAATCTCCTCCATACCGACGAGATATCGGATTCGCCGTGTACGGAGCACTGAAGACTCCGTTCTCGGACGACATCACCCGAACTCCCCTACCACAGAACTTCCGAACTCCGTCGATGACTTACGACGGGCTTGTGGACCCTCACGATTTCTTGGGGCGCTATCAATATAACATGGCGAACCAGGGTCTCAACGAGGTCCACATGTGCAAGTTGTTTCCCGAGCTGCTCATCGGGAACGCGAGAAGGTGGTTCGATAGCCTCCCCCAGGGCAGCATCAGATCTTACCGAGATCTAATGGATGCCTTCCACAGGAGGTTCTTTCAGAAAGCGGAAGCCCGAATCACTTCGGCTCAGCTGCTTTCCATTCGTCAAGGTCGCGACGAAAAAATCAGCGACTTTATGACAAGATTCCACAAGGAATGCCTGCAAGTAGACGATCTCAACGATCTGCTTGTCATTTCGGCATTCCAAAATGGAATCCTGCCCGGAGCTCTCTACAGGAAGCTCGTTGAGTGCGGTCCGCAGACAGCTCAGGAAATGTGGGACATTGCGGACCAGTACTCCCGGGCCGATGAGGCAGACCGTCGCAAACGGTCGTTAGACAGCTCATCGACCCGAGGAGACAGAAGGAAGCCCGATCATAGCGATCAGGGGCATCCTCGCCGGACTCCATTTGAAAGAATTCAAAGGGCTCCGGTGCAAGACAGATTGGGACCTCGTCTCAATCCCGAGAAGCCGCCCGCTCAGTTCGTACCGCTGAACAAGCCGAGAGCGGAAATTTTCGAACTGCACTCTGACCTATTCGAAAAGCCAAAGCGGATGACGAAATCAGCCGCGCGCCGACCACAGGATAGCTACTGCTCCTACCATCAAGACCACGGTCACGATACTGAGGAGTGCAGAAACTTGGCTGCAGGTATCGATGTTCTTGTGAAGGCAGGGACATTGAAAAAATACCGAAGCAAGCAGCCAAAGAAGAATAAAAAGCAGAGTGGTGCGAACTGCGCTCCTCAGGATCCGAAAAGGCAGCCGGATCCCGAAGACGATGACGAGCCGCAATATGATGGAGTAATCCAGACTATTGACGCGCTCCCTGCCGGAAAGACCAAGTCGTCCCTAAAGTCAGAACGCAGAGGCTCCAATCGAGAGGAGCCAACGCATAAAAGGCTAAAGCAGGACGAAGTGATTACGTTCTCGGCTGCTGATCCCGTCCCGGCCATCTCTCCTCACCAAGACGCCATTGTCATCCAAGCCGGAGTGGCAAACAAACTGATCCACAGGGTGTTTGTGGATACAGGAGCGTCGGTTAGCATTCTTTTTAAAGAGTGCTTCGACAAACTAGAAGTGGACCCAGCTCGGCTCAGTCCGGCTCCGCTTCCCCTGAAGAGCTTCACCCAGGAGGACACCCGCCCTGAAGGTATTATCAGCCTTCCGATCACGGTGGGGAAAGCGCCTACTAGCTCCAGTACGATGATTGAGTTTTTCGTGGTGAAAGCTCGGTCCCCGTACAACGTCATCCTGGGAAGAGACTGGCTCAACACAGTTCGGGCCGTTTGCTCCACCTATCACCTCACCATCAAGATCCCTACTAAAGGAGGGATAGCGGTCATCCGAGGTGACCAAAAGAGAGCAAAGGAATGTCTGCAAATTACGCTTAGAAGTGCCGAGCAGTCAGATCGGCACCACCAAGCATAGCAATCACAGCAGCCGGAGTCAGAGGCGATGACCGAAGTCATACCGGAGCCGAACTCGATGACAGTTCAGCTGTACGAAGACGATCCATCCAGAACGGTTAAGATCGGCTTCGCGGGAACGCCCCTACTTCGGGAAAAAACCATCCAGCTCCTCAAGGAGTATAAAGACGTCTTTGCATGGTCTCCGTTGGACATGACCGGAGTGCCCCCCGAGGTAATCACTCATCGGTTAAATATTGATCCTTCAGTCCGGCCGATAAAACAGAAGCAAAGACTCTTTGCGGCAGAACGAAGTCAAGTCATCCATGACGAAGTCCGTCAATTATTGAAGGCGGATGTGTTATTCGAAGTGAAGTATCCTTCGTGGGTGGCCAATCCTGTCATGATCAAGAAAAAGGAAGGAGGATGGCGGATGTGCATAGATTTCACCGATCTAAATAAGCACTGTCCCAAAGATTGCTATCCCCTTCCGAACATAGATAAAAAAGTAGAAGCTTTGATAGGCTTTGAAATTTTTTGTTTTCTTGATCTGTACAAAGGATACCATCAAGTTTTAATGGATGAGATTGACGCTTCAAAAACGGCCTTCATTACTGATTTCGGCATTTTCGCTTATAAAAAGATGCCATTCGGTTTAAAGAATGCCGGAGCCACTTATCAAAGGATGGTAGACAAGCTTTTTCGGCACCTGATTGGAAAGGAGGTCGAAGTGTATGTTGACGATATAGTCGTCAAAAGCAAAAGCACTTCGGAGTACGAGCACAACCTCAAGTCCACTCTCGACGTGCTCAAGAAAGCCAACCTCAAACTTAATCCCCAAAAGTGTACCTTTTTGGTAGATTCGGGAAAGTTTCTGGGGTGTTGGGTTTCAAAGGACGGACTCAAGGCAAACCCCTCAAAAGTTCAAGTCGTTCAGAACATGGCAATGCCGAAGTCCATACATGACGTGCAAAGGCTAACCGGATGTCTAGCCGCACTGAATCGATTCCTTTCCCAAGCAGCCGAAAAGCAACTGCCGTTCTTCAAGGTGTTGAAAAAGGCACCAAAGTTCGAGTGGGGAGCCGAGCAGAAAAAGGCATTTGACGAGCTCAAAAGTTATCTAGCCGAGCTTCCTACTCTCTCTGCTCCAACCGAAGCCGAAGTAATATTCTTATACTTAGCGGCATCGGATCAAACCATCAGCGCGGTGCTTGTACGAGAAGAAGGCCTAAAGCAGCTTCCCATCTACTTTACAAGCCGAGCATTAAGAGGTCCAGAAACCAGGTATCAACCTCTGGAAAAGATTGCTCTGGCATTAGTAAATGCAGCAAGGAGACTGCGGCCATACTTCTATGCTCACAAGGTATGCGTCTTAACTGATCTGCCACTTCGGCAAGTGTTGACCAAACCAGAAGCATCAGGCAGAATCGCCAAGTGGGCTATAGAGTTGGGAGAGCACACAATTGAATATCTACCTCGGAAAGCCATCAAGGGACAAGCCTTGGCAGATTTCCTTGCAGAAGCGAAGTTCGGTCAAGCAATTCCTGTTATTGCCGAACAGAAGAATTCTGCCAATGCCGAACTAGCACAGCCCTTGGAATCCGAAGTAGAGCCGCCGGACTGCTGGAGCGGATTCGTAGATGGAGCTTCAAACAAGATGGGAAGTGGAGCTGGTATTCTACTTGTCGCTCCCGACGGACACGAGGTAACCTACTCACTTCGGTTCCTATTCCCCACTACTAATAATGAAGCCGAGTACGAAGCCCTCCTGGCCGGACTCCAGCTAGCGCAAAGTCTGCTCGTCAAATCTCTCAAAGTCCATTGTGATTCACAAGTCATAGTAAATCACATGTTGGGTACAAGTGAAGCTCGTGACGAGAGAATGAAGAAGTATTTGGACAAAGCGCAAAGCATCAGCCGAAGTTTCTCCTATTTTCGGATAATCCGCATTCCCAGAGCGGAAAATAGCCGAGCAGATACCTTAAGTAAGTTGGCCTCAGATCCGAGCTCAAAGGCGGAAGAATTAATGCATCGAAGCATTGATGAAGCCGAGGTACATTCAGTATCCAGCTCGCCGAACTGGATGACGCCGATCTTGCAGTATCTGGATCAAGGACAATTGCCCGAGGATAAGAGAGAAGCTCGGAAGATCACGTGCCGAGCACTTCGGTACGAACTTCATGAAGGAGTCCTCTTTAGAAAGTCTTACCTCCAGCCGTTATTGCGGTGCGTAGGACCAGAAGAGACGGACTACATCCTCAGAGAAGTTCATGAAGGATCGTGCGGTAGCCACATCGGAGCCAGAGCTTTAGCTAAAAAAGTTCTGAGATGGGGATATTATTGGCCAACCATGGTACAAGAGGCAGTGCAGCTCGTCAAGAAGTGTACGAAGTGCCAAATTCATGCAAATGTCCCAAGGATGCCGCAGACCGATCTATACACTATGCAAAGCCCTTGGCCTTTCATGCAATGGGGCATAGACATAGTGGGACCACTTCCTCAAGCTCCTCGGCAAATGAAATTCCTTATCGTTGCCGTGGACTACTTCACGAAGTGGGTGGAGGCTGAACCATTAGCTACGATAACGAGCTCAAAGGCATTGGACTTCGTCTGGAAGAACATAGTGTGCCGATTTGGCATACCTCACATCCTCATCTCGGATAATGGGACTCAGTTCACCGACAAGACGTTCAAGAATTGGTGCCAAGAGCTGAACATTCAACAGCGGTTCACTTCGGTCTCCCATCCCCAAGCAAACGGACAAACGGAAGTAACGAACCGGATTCTGGTGAAAGGGTTAAAAGCTCGGTTAGAACAAGCCAAAGGACAATGGGTAGAAAATCTCCCTCAAGTCCTATGGTCCTATCGAACTACACCCAAAACCTCCAACGGTGAAACTCCGTATAGTCTGGTGTACGGCACTGAAGCCGTAATTCCGGTGGAGATCGGCGTACCCAGTCCCCGAACTCTAAATTTCTCCTCAGAAATGAATGACGACGGACTGAGAGCAGAACTAGATCTCGCCGAAGAAAGAAGAGAATTGGCGTGCATAAAAGCAGCCAAGTATAAGGAGCAAGTAGCCCGGTATTATAACCAAAGGGTGAAAAAGCTTCAATTTCAAGTGGGAGATCTCGTCTTGAGAAACAACGAAGTAAGCCGAGCAGAAAAGCTGGGCAAACTCGAGCCCACATGGGAGGGTCCGTATCGGGTGTCAGAAGTCCTCGGCAAAGGGTCTTATAAATTGACTCACATGTCAGGAGAACAAGTACCCCGAACATGGCACGTCTCCAACCTCAAGAAGTTCCACTTGTAAGAGACAAAGTCCGGTCAGTCTGTCTTGTGTCTAGTTCGGTCATAGGGGTACATGTTTTTATTTGTTTGTTTTTACTTGTACCTTTTACTTGTCGTTTTATAAAAAGTTTAAAGTTTTTTTCTTTCATCTTTTTCATTTTTTTCTATGTGTTTTGTCTCTATGTGCTTGTCGTCTCTTACAAATGGTACCAAGGTATATCGTTCTTTAAAGACTGATCCCCTTTTTAGATCGATTATTAAAGACTATTGTGAGTCCAAGCTTCTAAGGAGGATATAAGACCACAATTCAGCTTAACAAGCAGTCCGTCTGAAACGAACTGCAATAAGCCAACGATTGTGAGTCCAAGCTTCCAAGGAGGATACAAGACCGCAATTCAGCTTAACAAGCACTTCGTCTGAAACGAACTGCAATAAACCAACGATTGTGAGTCCAAGCTTCTCAGGAAGATACAAGACCACAATTCGGCTTAAGAAATAAGCACTTCGTCTGAAACGAACTGCAATAAGGGAAAGTCCGATCCACGCGATAAACCTCGCCGAATTAGGACGACCAAGTTCGGTCAAAGAAGTTTACCTCATAAGACCGGGGACGACCACGTCTAGTCAAAGAGGTTTACTGCATAAGACCACTTCGGTTAACTGGGAAAGTCCGATCCACGCGATAAAACTCGCCGAATTAGGACAAGGGAAAGTTCGATCCCGGCGACAAATCGCCAAATTAGAACACAAACCAAGTCCGGTCAAAGATGTTTATTTCATCAGACCAAAGACGAGTCCGGTCAAAGATGTTTATTTCATCAGACCAAAGACGAGTCCGGTCAAAGATGTTTATTTCATCAGACCAAAGACGAGTCCGGTCAAAGAAGTTTACTTCATAAGACCAAGGACCAAGTCCGGTCAAAGAAGTTTACTTCATAAGACCGAGGACAAGTACGATGAAATTTTTTCGCTAAGCTGTAAATACAGTGTTAGAAGCGAAAACAAAATTTCATTTTTCAAATCTTGTTCGGCATACAACTCCGCTACCCTACAAAATGGCGTTACGCTATTACAAAGGACTATTCTACTGTCCAGGGTTGCTGAAGTTAAGCCACCTATCTGCAAAATCCTCTGGAAGCCGAGTTCGGTTGTTCCGAGCAGATGAAGAATAAGCAAGTCGACGAGATGCTATCCTCGACCCAACGCCTCTTCCCCGAGCCCGTGAAGTCCTAACACCTCGGCGATGAAGAGTCTCTGCAATAAGCATCTGCTGATCTTGCTCGCTCATAGTCACAACTCCTCGGCGAATTTCAGTCCGTCCCTGTCTTGACGATTCCGGTTGCTCCTGAGCCCGTTCTCGTCTTGACGTTTCCGGCTGTTCCGGAGTTCGTTGTTGACTGGGAGTAGGATTTTGAACAAGGGAACCAGAGGTTTGATCTGGAGTGCGAGCATCTGTTGGCACGATATGCCGAAGGAATCTTTCTATGGAGGGGCGCCGAGAAAGAACAATGTTGTACCGAGAAGCCCAGCGCCGCAATGATTTCACAACTTGTTGGCAAGCCGAGCTCTCCAGCGCATTGTTCCTCCGGAGTACATGATATTCCTCCCACAGTTCGTCAACTCGACTCTGAACATCTGATATGGTCACTCCCCCGCGCACACGGATGTAATCCTCGTACGCAGTCCTCTCAGCAATGGTCGTATTCAGCTCGGCCTCCAGATCCTTCTTATCGGACTCTAAGTCCTTATTATCGGCCTCCAGCTTCACTAAACGAGCCAGAAGCTCGTCATTCTTCGTCTGATCGGCTATAGCTCTTTTCTCAGCTTCGTCTAAAGCCGAAGAGTACAGCCGTTTCCAGTGAAGTATCTCCATCTCCTTGAGTACAAAGCAGCTATATTAGTTCGGCAGCTGTACCGAGCAGATAGTAAAATACAACAGGAATAAAGGCGAGTACGAAAAGCTATACGAAGACAAGTGTAGAGAATTTTTCATTCACAAGGAAAATTTTTACACTAGGAGGGCTTCAAGGCCATTTTACAAGGAAGAAACTAGACTAAGAGAAGGGAGACGAAATCATACTCCACCAGCTTCGTCTCCGGCTCCTTGGTCTGGTTCAGCTTCTTTCTCCTGAGCTACCTCAGCCTCGGCCTCGCCTCCTGCCGGCCTCGCCTCCGCCTCCTGATCGGCTTCCTTCTCCGGATGCCCGGCCCGCTCGACTTCGGCCTCCAGCTCCAGCGGCTCGGCCTCACCCTCTCCGTTGTAAGTCGAAGCGGGTGAAACGGGTCCCACGGAGGCAAAGATAGCCTCCAGGTTCTCGTCCCGATCAGCTCGACAACTCCGGACTCGGTCTGCAGAAAGCAGGACCGAGGATGAAGCGAGCTCCTCAAGGAGCGGCAGATTCTGAAGCCGAGCTGCTATCTCTCGGCTGTACAGAGGCAGCACGACGTCGGCCCCCTGCTCGCCCTTATCGGCAATTAGCCTTACCAGACTACCGACAAAGGCCGAGAACTGGCTGCTCAAAAAGAGTTTCTCCGTGTAAACACGGAGAGCCTCCCCCTGGCCAGCCACGGCGGCAGCATCCCTCCGTTTCGTCTGCTCTCGCTGGATGACGAGCTGGTTTTTGGCAAACTGAGCTTCATCCTGGGCCGAAATCCTAGCAGCTCTGGCTTTCTCAAAGTTAGCCTCAGCCTGTTCGGCCCGATGACAAGCAGCCGCCAACTTCCTCTGCATCTCAGCATAGTCATTGGACGCTTTGGAGAGTTCGACGGCGACGAGCTTGGAGAGCATATCGTTCCTCTGAAAATGGATAAAGAAAAAAGTCAACAAAGGGGCCACAAAAAATACAGGAAAAAAGCAAGGCCAGAAAATCAAGAAGAGAATTCACCTCGGCGAAGTCCGTGGGCCATAAAAACGGCTCACAGATATGTTCCGAAGGAGGCGCCAAGACCACATCTTTCTCTGGCGCTCTCGGGGGCTTCTGGGCCCTCCCCTTCCCCTTTGCCGAAGTCGACTCCGGCTTCTTCGGATCCGAAGAGGTTTTTTGCCTTTTCGGAGTCCTCTCGGCATCAGACGCCGAGCTGGTGGTTTTCGGCCTCTCCGGCTCCTTGGACTCCGAAGATTTGCGGCTAGCCTTATTCAGCATGTACACTGCCAAAAAGCAAGAAAGCAAAGTCAGATTTTCTTCGTTAAAGCAGTAGAGCATAAAGATAAAGAGAAATCCTCACCCTCGGCCTCTTCGTCCGAAGACGAGATGTCGAACACGACGTCGCCCTTGACGAGCTCAGACTCCGTGTATTGTTTCCTAACTATGGGAATCTTGTTGAGCTCGCCATCGAGCTCGTCCAACGGTTCAGGCCGAGGATGACGGATAACGGACTCCGGCCCTCTCCAGGGAAAACTAGGAGCCGCGGTCCTATCATAGTAGAAGAAGCGATTTTGCCACTTCGGCCACTTCGTTTTACAAAAGGCCCTAAAGGGCTGTAAAGGGATCAAGTAAAACCAAGACCCCTTCCTCTTAAATTGAAAGAATTTAAGGATCGCCTTCAAAGACAAATCCCTTCCTAACCTACGGAGTTCGGCAGCGAAGGCCGACAAGTGCCTCCAAGAGTTCGGAGTCACTTGGCCTAAAGGAAGCTGAAAAAAATCTAGTAAATCTATAAAGGCAGAAGGGAGGGGGAAACGAAGCCCGCATTCTAAGCAGGCCTCGTACACGGTGGCGTACCCCTCCGGCGGGGAGTCAGCCCTATGATCACCGTCAGGTACCACCGCCTTCCCCCCAGGAAAAAAGTATTTTTCGGGTAGGGATATCACAGTATCCTTACTCAAAATACTATGGAAATACTCTACGGTCTTCTCCCCGGACTCTTTCCGGCCAAAAGACCCCTTATCCCCTTTCCTACCGCTACCCGACTCCGAAGAAGAAGAAGACATTTTTCTTACTTTTTGAAGGTGAAGAAAGTCTGAAGAAGCTCTTGAAAGAGGAAGAAAATTTCTCGAGAAAGAGAGAGTATAGAAGACGCAACAGCAAAGGTGTTCAAATGAGGAAGAAAGAGCATATTTATCAGATTCGGGAAAGATTTCGAGATCGTTGCGCCGTTTCGAATCCCACCTTTTCAGGATTCAACGGCCGGATTTTACTGTCGCATTTAATGCAGGCACGCGCAAGGCACGTCCCCTGACGTCAGCCTCCCCCTTACCATTATCCAGAATGCCGAAGTGACTCACCTCGCCGAAGTGATTCACTTCGCTTTTCGGGGGGGGTAGTGATGGGGTACGAACTAAACCCTAATGGCAAGCCCAATAACAGTGACGGCCCATCAGCCCAGAGCCCAAGAAAGAGTATCTGTTCGGCACCAAAGAGTTCGGCACGACCAAAGAGTTCGGACTCAGCCTACAGCTCGGTAAAAGCCGACCAGTCAAGCTCTCCTCTCAGATCGGCAAGAGCTGATCGGTAAAGTCCAGCAGTTCGGTCTCAGCATTCGACCGAACTAGGAGTTAGTGGACTCATGAAAGGCCTCCACGACCTCCGCTATACCCACGATCTATTTAGTGGTACGAAGCAGTTATTGAGCAGTTATTGCTCACCCACGATCTTGTTAGTGGGGCTGCAAACCACGACCTTAGTTCAATGTATAAATAGAACTTAGATCAGATAGAAAAGGGTTAAGCTCTCTAGAGATAAAATAGCATATAGCAAGTCTGTGTTGTAAGCTGTAATCCCAGATCAAGCAATACAATCTTGCCCTCCCTTCTTCCCGTGGACGTAGATTTACTTCAGTAAATCGAACCACGTAAATTCATTGTGTCGTAGTTTTTATTCTCTACCAGCATTTACTCACATCAGAAATTCGCGGATCCATCATTCTAGTTATGTGTTGACCTGCGCATATTCAATTGTGCGTTTGATTTTCACAGTTGACATGTTCCAACTGTCTTAACAGATTGTCATGGGCGATGGCATGCCTGAATGCGGATGTGATAGGGGGAAGATGGAGTTGCGTTGTGCAGGGAAAATGGCCGCCAACGCAGGAAGGTACTAGTTTAAATGTCCTGGCAATTTGAAACATGTTGGATCATTTCGGTGGTACGACGAGTATGTCTGGGGGATGAGAGGGAAAAGTGGCTTAGAAGACCAGGGAAAAACACGTCTGGCCAAAGAACGTAGTTCTAATGCCAACTGCAGTGCAGTAGGATATGAATGATGTGGCCATCACTGCCGCGCTTCAGACCCGCACGATTTGAAGACCTTAATCCAGCTTGGGTTCAAGGCCGTCGTGTTGGTAGTAGTAGGAATAATTATTGGCAAGCTTATGTAATCTTTCTCTTAGGCTCAAACTTAGTCAGGATCGGGGTGCACTTTTTGTTAATTATACCCATATATATGGTATATTCTCGTGATACTTTTGTATTTTGATGGATGTCATTTTGTTATGGTATGTAATATCATCGGTAGTCGATTCCGATGGGTATGAAAGGGTATACTATTTTTCTCAATTCAAAAACAACCAGTAGAGTATATTTGTCGCTCACATATCCATCCTAATCTGAATATCCATCCTAATCTGAAGTGCAAGTTGGGTGAAAAGAATTTAATGCCCTTTTTGGTGGAAAAATGTAACGATGGAGTGTCTTTTATTCTCAATTCAAATTTTCACGACTTGACTTCTGAAGTTAAAATTTTGTATGATTTAAATTATTCATATATTTAATGTGGATATGTTTAATATTCCATATATATGGAATCAAATTAAATTTTTTTAATTAACCTATTTAATTTATATATTAATTTACACTTCATGTTGGATTAATGACTAGCATAGCACTGTCAATAAACCGCTTAGCTCACACATATTTGCTTTCTTTGTATATCTTATTTTAATTAACTCATACTCTTTGATCATTAGTCACACGTTCTTCTTTTTTTCATTAATTTTATAGTGTTTACTCCACTTATATTATAAATTAAAATTGTATAAATATTTCATTAATTAGGGAGTAGTACATATTTTCTATGTATTTATTATACTTTTTATTCAAAATTTTAAACTCTTATGCTCGTGCATAGCACTGGTGTTAGTACTAGTTAAGTTGAAATGTGCAAATGCCACAAATAAAAAAACTGCTGATGATGGGAACAAAAATAGTAGGGGAAACAATTCCACATACGCGTTTACTCATAAATGGAAGGGGATACTGTATTTTGGAATTGCCGAATTTGGCGGTGTGGTGTGTTAAATACATGTTCCATCCGCAGGCGATCAGAGAGGGATTAATTGAACATTACGGCAGCGAAATGATCAAGGGAGGTAGATAACTGTCATTCAATTTAATCAGTCGATAAAACTCTATTTAAAATGTGATTTGCATTCCGGTTTTTCTCACCACTATAGCTTTTTATCATTCCATAGCAAGGAAGATGATTATTTATCCACAAGCCGCGTACCTTTACTTCGGCAACTGGACTCCCGAGATCGATGAGCTTGTTCTAGACATGATCATCAAGCTAAAGGGGGAGACTCACTGGATGCTAGATGAGTTTCCCAGTTTGTTCTATTGACGGCGCAGCGTGAAGTGGAACTAAAAACAAACATGTTGTTCTCCGAGCCGGAGCTGAAACAACGCCTCGACTTCATGAAACTTCGGTACACCACTTTCAAGGCGGTGGTGGGTAACAAGGGCGCGTCGTGGGACGTGCAAGCAGAGTTTGTGAGGGCCAACGATGAGTTATGGGAGAAGATATTGAAGGTAAAGTGACGTTTTGGTTAATTATTGTATATGTTGTTCGTAAATGATTTATTGTAACTGTGCAGAAAACTCTGTTCGCGGCTGCATATTACCACGACACGGCCCACACTTGTCAAAGCTTGCATGCTTGTACGACTTGGAAGACGTCAAGAAGGAATGGGAAGTGGTGTTGTAGTCATCTCCGACCGCATTGAGAAGATCTGTGATGATGAACCAAGTTGTTACGAAGTGGGTGGTATTGAAGGGGAGGTGAGCTCCACGTTCATGCCCCCTCCCCCGAAGGTTAGTCGTAAATTGTTTGCAGACGATGTGGAGCCACCAACCGATAGGGAGTCAACAACTGACTTTGGCATCTATTTCATTGACTTGGACGATGATGGACAGCTGCGTACGAGGTTTGAGAAAGGCAGGGCATTGCTCAAACCACCCACCCAGAAGAAAGACGCAGCTGGCCCCTCAACCCGCTCACACAACGCCAGCTCGTGTGCGTCTAACTTGCCGCTCCGTTGGTGGCCGCACATTCACAAGCGCCCGAATTTTTAACTGAAGTATTGAGGGATAAGTAGGTCCTCATCTTTGCTATGCTAGCATATTTACTAATGCCATAGCATTTTTACTCATCGTCTGGGACCTACCTTTAGGCTTATATTGAACACTCCCTCCCTCATGGTGTAATAGGTTTAGCTCCGTTGATGGTTTTAATGTATGGGGGTTAGCTGGCGTGTTTGGTTGTAATATATGGACTAGGAACCTGGCTGATATGTGTTTTGTTCATATGTTAGTGTTTGGTTGTAATATATGGACTAGGTATGTGTTTTGTTCATATGTCATTCTGTAATTTGGAGGGAGGTTTTTGAGGGCAGGGTGTTACACTATATTCAACTCTTTTTGGTGCCATCAGACATGGATGGCCATTGCTGTGTAGATCAGTATGCATTCACAATAATTTAAATACAAGCACAAATTTTTAGCATATGCATCAAGTCGTACAGTAGGAGCAGGGCTAAGTGATCGCAACTCTACAAACGCTGGAAATAGATAACATAAGTCAGGAAAGGTACAAATCCTAATACACGCTAGCTACATACTCCCTCCGTCCCACGTTACTTGAGGTGTTTCTTTTCAGCACGAGATTTAAGAAAGTTGTGTTTAGTGAATTAAATAAAGTAGAGGAGGGAATAAAGTAAGAAAAAGAAGAGAGAGTAAAATAAAATAAAATAAAGAATAAAGTAGGTGTGATTAGATGTTTTATTTTTAGCCAAAAAGAGAAATGACTTAAGTAACTTAGGACGGAGGGAGTACAAAATATGCGAGTCATACTAATTACCTTTTTGCTTCAGTGTGGCACAACAAAAAACAGTAGCAAAAAAGGCACCTAATTCATCATCAGTCTCCTTCCTAACCAGATTCTCCTCGATAAGCTTCAACAGTTATCCTAGACAAGCGCGAACAGGCATTCCCATGAATACCAAGGCGCTGTGGTTTGTCACTTAGGATGTTGCATAGTTCATACCTTTGATCGAGCGTGAGACCTTCCACAGTTTCCAGTTCGTCGAAAACATCTTGCTTAGCCTTTCCAAGATCAAATTCATAGCAGATCCTCGAGGAAATCACCTCTAAACGAGAGTTCGTCTCAACATGCAGATTTGAGAGAAACTCCATGAGGGTTGCATCAGCTCCATCGTGTTTGCGCTTCTGGCTATCTCCGGACTTGTTGGTAGAAGTTTGTTTGTCGTTGTTACCGGAGTTGTAGACTTCATTGCCCGACACCTATGACAAACGAACCACATTGTCGGCCTCTTGTCCGTCGGAGCTTGGCTGGTAATCATTTTCATTGACCTCACTACCACCTGCGACATTGGCACACATACGATTGGCCGCATCATCAACCTGTTCAGCCCCTACACCGCTAGCACGATCCTTTCCGAATATGGCCTTCAACGTTTCCCATAACAGCCATGACTTGGTTCGCATGAACTTCGCATCCTTATCAGCCTACGGAGGCACACGATTACAAAAGAAGAAAATCTACAATTACTTCACTGGTGGTAAGTTTGTACTGATCTATTGCTCAAAAACTGAGATCTAATCACCAAAGAAACATTCTGAGTACCTAGATGATTGCCTCCCATTGGTCGTCATCGCATTCAATCATGTATTTCCCATCCGAATTTGAACCCCATGCCACTTCTTGCTAGTATTTTTGTCAGGCTCGTATAGCTCCTCTTCCACGCCGTTATCTTGGAGGTGATATGGGACGTTCCTTTGAGGTCGGTATTTGGAAACTCCTTGCGCAGACTGTCCTCAATCTTGCCCAAATACCCGGCACGAAAGCCGTTGTCAGATTTCCATCCTCTAGCAAGGAGCTCAAGCATTGATGCATCCAATATTTTCTCCTCTCGTACAGTCCACATCCTCCGGGATCGATCACCTTTTCGAAATTTCCGTGGAGGAGCGCCCGTGTTTCCTGTCCAAGAACATAAATTGGAGTAAAAGGTCAAACTGATGTATAAAATACCCTACACATTTGGGGAAGAGAAGCCTAATTGGGTGACAAACCATCGGATGGTATTTCTGTCGCACGAACTCCATGACCACGTATCAGCCATGATACGTACTGCAAAGGCCACAAATTTAACCAAGACAGAACTAAACACAGCAAATTGAAAAAGTCATTGCTATATTTGGGTTAAAATTGAGCGCACACAAATGAAGACCATATCGATGAAACAAAAATCAAGCACTTGTATCACATCAAATAAAAAAACAAATCGAGATAATTGGATAAATTGAAGCACACAACCACATCTACAAAGAATGGAAAAAAACAGTCAGAATATCTAAGATTTCCTACCCATCCTAAAAAATGTATAACATGCTTGTAGGGAAAAACCCCAATAAAAGTGTAATCATACATTTGGGCTTGCATAAAACGAAATGTTTCATCCTCTAGTCTTTGGATGGGTCAAGGTCAGCAAATCTAGAGCGAAGATAACAGACCCAGAGGAATTTCGATGAGCGAAACCTATATTTGTCATAGTCGATCGGGAATAATTCAAATTACCTTGCAGTGCAGCCTCAGAGCGAAATGGGTGAGATTAGACATGTCAAACGGGCCGGGCCAACCCAGCCTAGCCCGGCCCACCAATGAAATGGAGCGGGCTTGGGCTGGGCTTAGTAGGTTAAACGGGCTCCAATTTGGCCTTTTATACAAACCCAGGCCCAGCCCGGGTGATAGGGCCTATTTCATGCATCGGTTTATGGGTGAAATACATGCTACTTGAAGAACAGCACGTAGCAATCAATGAGTCGCTCATTCTCAGAATGAGTGAATATTCCCTGACAAGATCGTTATCCAGCTGGAGACCGAATCGAGCTTATAAATAGAGGGTGTGCCACCACAAGAGAGACATACTTTACTTTACGCCTAGTTTAGTTTAGCATAGTTATCTAGCGTAGTCCAGCTCTCTAATTTAGTTTAGTTTAATTCTCTAGCTTAGTTAAATAGTTTAGTTAGAAGGGCGACCAAAGGGAGCGCTGCAGAATACTCATTTTTGTTAGCGTGACTTAAGTTTCCCGCTGAGATTCTTCTCAGTTTACCGCTTTCTTAGATTCCAAGTGTTAGCTTAGTTTAATTTCACGCTGTAATCAGTTTTTAGTTTAATCAAGTTATTTTCGTTTTAAATCCGCGCATTTACTATTCAGTTGTTTCCTGCAATTCACTTGACCCAGTAGTTAGAATTCCGTTGATCAAGCTAGCTAGCTTAAATTCTGTCTAGATTAAAACAGTAGTTAAAATCCCAAATTAAAGCGTGGCAGCAGCCAACCCCCACTGTTCACTACTCACACACTCGACACACCGACTTCCCTGCGGGATCGACCCCGAACTTGCCGCTTTACTGTTAAAGTTGTGCAAAATTGGGAGTTATAAATTACTTTGGCAAGGCGGAGAGGGAGGGCGAAAGCTAGATAGCATTGATTAAGTGGCAACGACATTTGCTAACTGATCCAATCGGTTCGGTTATCACTCCATATAACTTGATCCGCATTCTATTCGTGTTTTCGATCCCTTTCCTAGTCCCTCCACCGGGGCCCACTAAAAGCCCGGCCCAGGACCGGCAGTATCTTAATTTATACTATATATTCTTAATTCTTTGAATATATTTGTTTTTTTCATGATTATTTAGATTAATTGTTAACTACTTTTTCCTTTTGAAAATAGTGTATCTTAGAATTAATTACTTTGATTTGCATAATTGTAGAGATTAGCTCCATATAAAGTGATTGATTATATATATATATATATATATATATATATATATATATATATATATATATATATATTATGCGTTTTAATCTTACGTGTATATGTATATAGGGTAAGAAGATTAGATATTATATCTACATGGTTGCGTTAGTGTGCTAACTAATTTACAGTAATAACTAATAACTTTTAATTCTGTATATTAAAATTATCAACAAAGACATAATTATATCAATACAACATGTAAATTTAAATATCAATACAAAGACGTAATTTATCAACACAAGAAAGATTGATAATTTTTTGTCTTTGTGTTGATATTTTTAACATACAAAATTTATATTTACTTATTAGTTATTACTGTAAAAAGTTAGTATTTGATCACACACCTATCTCTACATATTCATATCTTTTGTATTAATTATTACTGCATTGCATTTTAGTATTTTGTATATTTTAAAGATAATCATAGATTTATTAATAATATTATGCAAAAACAATCAATTAATTCAATTACTTAACCTAAATCAACACTTATAACAAATTGATTTCCAATTACATTTGATTTACATAATTGTAGATATTAATCCTTAGTTGATTTGTATAATAATAGATAGTAGTTACAATTGATTTATTACTATTTACAATAGTTCCATAATAGTAGTATATCATAACTTCTAAGTCCTAATTTGTGGTAATAGTTGGATTATAGAGGTAAAACTAATTTATATGCGTATAATTAGTTGATTGGTTCCATAATTATATTACTCCATACCATATCATAGTTTCATAATTGTTTTTTTTTTTCATAATTCATAATTGACTATGCATGCAAATGTAGTATAATTCTATCACAATTATTTAGCAAACTAGGACCGGTCCAGCCCGGCCTGGCCCACTTACCAGCTGAGCCTAGGCTCGGGCTGGGCTCATTGTTTATACCAAAACCCAGGCCCGACCCGCTCCAAACATGGGCCTGAGTCGGGCTGGGCCTAAATGTCATCGAGCTGGGCCGGCCCGGCCCATTTGACACCTCTAGGTGAGATGTCAATTAAATGTTGCAACCTCTAATTGAACTGGTGGGAAACTCTGTTCTGTGAATTTTTGATATGTGTTTTTTTGCTACTACGTTGGGAGATGAAAATTTCAAATGCTTTTGAGGTAACTTTGGAAATTTGGTCATGATGGGGCGTCGCTTAATTACGCGTGGAGTAAATGTATTTCCAAAACCGCATCCTTATCATAAAAGGTGAACAACATTAAACTACTTCCATCGGTAACATTGGAAGCAATGTCAGACATAAAAAGACAAAATAGCAAAAATAAAAATAATTCTAAAAATCAATTAATCCAACCTCCCTCATTGTTTGGTGTTACCTTGTCAACTCATATAAAAAGTAGGGGTCAAGTCCACATGTTTTCCTTTTATTGGTTGAACATTAAAATGTTTTATTACTTTTATTTATTAATTTGTTTTATTCAATGATTATTATTCTTCCAAAAAATCATGTAAATTATTCTTCCAAAAATATCATGTGAACCACTATTCCAAACAATGACGTGAACTACTTCATTTTTTATATTTATGTTTAATTTATTATTTTTATTATTTATTACTATATTGTGCTTCATTTTTCTATATATCCTACTTAGGGCTGGGAAAATATACCGAAATACCGCACTTACCGTACCGAAAAAATACCGAAAATACCGAATTTTCGGTATACCGTACTTTTCGGTACGGTATCATACCGTACCGACAGTTTTAGGTACGGTAAAGGTATGCAGTTTGCATATACCGCGGTATACCGCATCATACCGCACCATACCGCAAATTTGCGGTATATACCGTAAATTTGAGGTATATACCGCAATTGCGGTATGGTTCGGTATGATGCGGTATACCGCAAATACGGTATATACCGCAGATATATACCTGGGTTTTTAATTTTTATTTGGATTTTTCTTTAATCGAGAAATTAGGATTAAGAGTTAATCTGCTGACGTGGGTGATTACTCATTCTTTAGTCATACGCGCGCTATATAGATTATCGAATAGTAGTAATTATTTTATTGATGAAATTTTGAATAAGTTTATAATATTTGCAAAATTAATTTAACATTCGGCAGTATTATGAAGAATTGAAGATCATATATGTATTATACATACCATTTCCAATTTATTTTAGTCAAAACGGTCTCCCATAGAAAATCTCTGATTAATAAACAATTCAAATTCAAGCCTGTGGTGAAGCAAACCATATCCCACATCGGAGAATGAACAAGAGTTGCAAGCATATAAATGGACTACCCCAACTCCATTAGTATGAGGCCTTTTGGGGAGTACCCCAAGAGCAAAACCGTGAGGGCTTTGCCCAAAGCGGACAATATCATACTAATGTGGAGTTCGGGTGTGCACCACCGATACCCAACAGTGGTATCAGAGCCCTGGTTCATGGGCTGGGCCTGTGTGGCTCGGGGTTCGGTGGGTTGCGCTTGCAAGTTCTCCGATGTCTCTCCGTGAGCTCGACCAAGACTTGTGGTGACCTGGTGACCTGTAACATGGGGGCACAGACATGTGGTATTGGTCTGGTGGTCTTGGTTTGAGGGGAGGATTGTGGTGAAGCAAACCATATCCCACATCGGAGAATGAACAAGAGTTGCAAGCATATAAATGGACTACCCCAACTCCATTAGTATGAGGCCTTTTGGGGAGTACCCCAAGAGCAAAACCGTGAGGGCTTTGCCCAAAGCGGACAATATCATACTAATGTGGAGTTCGGGTGTGCACCACCGATACCCAACAAAGCCGATAAGGAATTTTTGGTTAACTGCAACATTGTAACATTAAAATGATGTATCCCATCAAAGTATCATTTTATGATGCAAAAGTATCATTTTATCATCCAAAAATCTAAAACTATCATTGTAAAACAAAAGTATCATTTTATCATTTGAAACTATCATTTTATCCCGTCAAAGTATCATTTTATGATGCAAAAGTATCATTTTATCATCCAAAGAACTAAAACTATCATTATTAAACAAAAGTATCATATTATCATTTGAAACTATCATTTTATCCCGTCAAAGTATCATTTTATGATACAAAAGTATTATTTTATCACCCAAAAATCTAAAGCTATCATTATTAAACAAAAGTATCATTTTATCATTTGAAACTATCATTTTATCCCGTCAAAGTATCATTTTATCATCCAAAAATCTAAAACTATCATCATTAAACAAAAATATTATATTATCATTTGAAACTATCATTTTATCCCGTCAAAGTATCATTTTATGATGCAAAAGTATCATTTTATCATCCAAAAATCTAAAGCTATCATTATTAAACAAAAGTATCATTTTATCATTTGAAACTATCATTTTATCCCGTCAAAGTATCATTTTAATGATGCAAAAGTATCATTTTATCATCCAAAAATCTAAAGCTATCATTATTAAACAAAAGTATCATTTTATCATTTGAAACTATCATTTTATCCCGTCAAAGTATCATTTTATGATGCAAAACTATCATTTAATCATCCAAAAATCTAAAACTATCATCATTAAACAAAAGTATCATATTATCATTTGAAACTATCATTTTATCCCCTCAAAGTATCATTTTATGATGCAAAAGTATCATATTATCATCCAAAGAACTAAAACTATCATTATGAAACAAAAATATCATTTTATCATTTGAAACTATCATTTTGTCCCCTCAAACTATCATTTTATGATGCAAAAGTATCATTTTATCCAACCAAAGAACTCAAACAATCAATTTATCATGCAAAAGTATCATTTTATCATTTGAAACTATCATTTTATCCCGTCAAAGTATCATTTTATGATGCAAAAGTATCATTTTATCATCCAAAAATCTAAAACTATCATTATTAAACAAAAGTATCATTTTATCATTTGAAACTATCATTTTATCCCCTCAAACTATCATTTTATGATGCAAAAGTATCATATTATCATCCAAAAATCTAAAACTATCATCATTAAACAAAAGTATCATATTATCATTTGAAACTATCATTTTATCCCGTCAAAGTATCATTTTATGATGCAAAAGTATCATATTATCATCCAAAGAACTAAAACTATCATTATGAAACAAAAATATCATTTTATCATTTGAAACTATCATTTTGTCCCCTCAAACTATCATTTTATGATGCAAAAGTATCATTTTATCCAACCAAAGAACTCAAACAATCAATTTATCATGCAAAAGTATCATTTTATCATTTGAAACTATCATTTTTTCCCCTCAAACTATCATTTTATGATGCAAAAGTATTATTTTATCATCCAAAATTCTAAAACTATCATTATGAAACAAAAGTATTATTTTATCATTTGAAACTATCATTTTATCCCCTCAAACTATCATTTTATGATGCAAAATTATCATATTATCATCCAAAGAACTAAAACTATCATTATGAAACAAAAATATCATTTTATCATTTGAAACTATCATTTTATCCCGTTAAACTATCATTTTATGATGCAAAAGTATCATTTTATCATCCAAAAATCTAAAACTATCATTATAAAACAAAAGTATCATTTTATCATTTGAAACTATCATTTTATCCCCTCAAACTATCATTTTATGATGCAAAAGTATCATATTATCATCCAAAAATCTAAAACTATCATTATAAAACAAAAGTATCATTTTATCGTTTGAAACTATCATTTTATCCCCTCAAACTATCATTTTATGATGCAAAATTATCATATTATCATCCAAAGAACTAAAACTATCATTATGAAACAAAAATATCATTTTATCATTTGAAACTATCATTTTATCCCCTCAAACTATCATTTTATGATCCAAAAGTATCATTTTATCATCCAAAAAATCTAAACTATCATTATTAAACAAAAGTATCATTTTATCATTTGAAACTATCATTTTATGATGCAAAAGTATCATTTTATCCAACCAAAGAACTCAAACAATCAATTTATTATGCAAAAGTATCATTTTATCATTTGAAACTATCATTTTATCCCCTCAAACTATCATTTTATGATGCAAAAGTATCATTTTATCATCCAAAATTCTTAAACTATCATTATGGAACAAAAATATCATTTTATCATTTGAAACTATCATTTTATCCCCTCAAACTATCATTTTATGATGCAAAAGTATCATTTTATCATCCAAAAATCTAAAACTATCATTATGAAACAAAAGTATCATTTAATCAGATTATCCATAGTGTTTAAGAACGAAATTAATCAATGTTAATATCACTCTCATCTCATGTATTAAATCATTCCACAATAAGAACACAAATCTAACCATTCAACACTAGCTACTGAGCTAAAATATAGAACTCCATTCTATAAGAAAAAATATATGTTTAAAATATAGGGATTAAATGTTTTTTTTCATAAATAAAAATTTGAATATTCGCCTTCAATATATTCTATTGTAAATATGTAAAGCTCGAATTCAGAAATGATTGTCATTATCTTTATAAAATATATTATTATATAATTTTATTAAACATAATACATAATTGGGGAGGAATTCGGTATTCGGTATACCGTACCGTGATTTCGGCATACCGCATATTGCGGTATACCGAAATCACGGTACGGTATACCGAAATGTCGGTAAGGTATCGGTATCGGAATTTTGGTATACCGACTTTTCGGTATACCGGTATGCGGTATACCGAAAAAACGGTACGGTAAAGGTATGCATTTTGGCCATACCGCACTTTTCGGTACGGTATGCGGTATGGCCATTTCGGCGCGGTATACCGTACCGTTCCAACCCTAATCCTACTTAACATGTAGAACTCATCACAAGCAAACCAAATTTATCAAACAAAATTTCTTTTCATTATTGAGAACATTTGGGAAAAATTTTGATTGAGCACATTTGAGAAAAATTTGGCAAATAGTTGTATGTGTAATGTTTATCTTTTTTTAGTAATCTTTCTTATTTTTCACTTTAGTTTGTAGTTTAGTTTATTTATTTTCTATTATTATATCGTATTTCTTTTATTTGTGTATTTTTATTATATTGTACTTCAATTATATATGAAGGCGTACTAATTTTTATTATAAATTTAATTATAAAATAATTTATATAAATTTTATATGAGTTTTTTAATATATTTGAATAATATAAAATTTATATTGATTAAAAGTATATGAAAAAGAAAATATATATTGGGATTGAGTTAAAGTCCTTGATAGAAGTAAAAGTTTTAATAAGTTGGGATTTATATATGCAGAAATGAGTATTTTATTAAAAAAGTTGATTTGGGTCGGGTTGAGCTGGGTCACTAGCGAGGATAGGTTTATAGTATAATCTAGAGCAGGTGGGCCCACTGTGTTAATTCTGCCCAATATTTAAATCTGCATATTCCAAAGCAGACGAACCGAACACGTTGTGCGGTTCAGAAATAGAAATAGAAATAGAAATAGCATTTGTGAGGGAATAAATTTAATGATATAGAGAGACCTAACTAGCCACCGGCGTTGCACCGTATTGTTAAGTGCCGGCGTTGTTCAAGTTCAGTCATTGCATGCATTCGCATCCACCTCAGAATTCGCCGCCGGAGATATGGACGCCGTGGTGGTTGACGTTGGAACTAAGCTGCTCAAATCCGGTTTTGCTGTTCCCGATCAGCCTCCTTCTATGGTACATTGATTTTCTTTTCTGTAATGTTCGGTGTGGAGTAGAAACCCTTGCATTTCATTCGATTGCTGCAACCACTCTTTTTTTTCACTTTAAAAAATTGTGCACGGTAGTGTTTGTACTGAATTTTCGCGACCATTTTTTGCTGTATAACCCTTAAAGTTGCGAAATTGAGATGATGCTCGTCCTCGTCGTCTCTTCTTTCTTCGATCAATTTTGAGCTTTGGATGCACCTTTTTTCCTCTTCCTTGTTGTGTGATGCAGAACTAATTTTATTTGAGGTACTACCTGATTGATCTAGTGGATAAATACAGACAAGTTTTTATTTTTGTGTTTAGGTTGGTTTGATTTAATTATACCCATTTAATAGCAAGAATAATTTATGAAAGAAGGGAGATTGTTCTATTTAGTGCTCTCTTAGCAAAAGCTAAATGCTTGAACTAGAACCTTGGAAGGAGCGTCGCCTTTCACTCCGTTCGGCCTTCAGTGTTTTGATTAGGTCAATTTTGAGCATCTTCACACTGCATTATTCAGGGACGAAGCATAGCTAGTATCCACGATCTTACTGTCGTCTTTCAGCATGTGGATGTATCACAGTTATGAAGTTGAATGGTATGATGGCTAAGAAGTGCCGTTGTGGTATTTATTGTACTCTATAGGCTTCTGTCAACATAATACTGATGCTAAAAATATTGTTATGTTATGGAGTGTGGAATCAGTGTTAGCACTATTATAGAGTACGATGTTTCTGGTTGCTCCGTGACTGTGACTCTTGTACACGCTATTTAAACCTTAAATTTCTTTTCTTACTCAATGATTGTGTGACAATAGAAGAATGAAACCCGTAGCTTATGTGCAGATTGGTTAATTCTAAATCACTGTCCACTGAAGGATTTGTATGCTACTTACAAGCTTAGAAGTGGTGATCTATTGTCTCCTACGAAAATATCTTCCTTTTAGACTTTCCATTCATGTCACGTATAGTCAATTACTATAGTAGCCTAGGGTTCAACTCATGCTATTGAAGACAAGAGCTCGCACCCTTTCTTATTTGAGTAAAATGAAGATTCTCGCCCCAATACTTTATGAGCATCTACTTAAATGATTCCTTCAACCACAGTAGGTTGTCCACGTGAAATGCGGACATTAATAAGAAAGGCATTTAAAGAGATTTAAGAGAAGCATTACCGCCTTTAGTTCAATCCTCTGCCGATTGGTACTGAATTCATTTTGCTTGGGAAATATATAGAATTAAGAAAGAGGTAAATCAACCCCAACAGGCCACAATCTTCCCCTAATAAGGAAGTGCTATATACTTGGAAACAATTTATTTATGGCAGATTTTAGAAGCTGAGTTGTAATTTTAATTTGTGTTGTCTTATAGAACTCTATTATGCTAACCTAAATTCTAGTTTTAATATGTAGCAGTAATTTATAAAGTTTTAAAGAGATGTCAAGGTGCTTTCCGAGGGTCATTATCGACTTTTATCACTCACACTCAGAGCTTTAGTACCATACTACCATTACCATAGAATGAATGAGTGTATTCACAATCTTTGCCTCTGTCCTATAATTCTATAAATGACATTGGCTTAGTTTGGTTGACCTACATTTCACTTTTTCACCTCCAATTTCCTATCCAATTTCATCAACCATTGGGCCTTCACGGTTCCTCTAGGACTCAATTTTTGGAGCATGGAGCCAGCGGTGGTTAACGCTGGTTCTAAACTTTTGAAATTTAATCATGCCCTTCCTGACTGTGGCACTAAGGTAACATTTCTTTTATGATTTTGAGAAATGATGATTTTATTGGTAAGCTTCTAGAGTGAACCGGGTGAGACAAATTTGGTGAAACTTTTACTTTTGATCTCCGAATGCTGCTTATGAATGTGTTGTTATTGTGGGTCTGAGTTTGTTTCTGGGCTTGGGTTTTTAGACTGGCATTAAATGCTCAATGGTTTTCGAGTTTAAGTTTCATATTGAAATTGTGATGCATTAGTAAAAATGTAGACTAATGAAGTTGAAAACCAATACTAAGATCAGTGATAGTTCCATCTTCAGTTTTAATTGCTTGGGCTTCTTGCGAAACATGATCAATTAAGGGAAAGAAATGAAATTTCCCAAAATGGACTTGGAGAAATTTTGGAGCCCTTCATTTGTAGTATGAGTTATCAATGTTCAATGTGTTTTAGTTATTCAGTTTTGTCCTCCAATTGAAACTTGTGCTCCTTTTGTGTTGCAAAGATATGCTTTCATCTATTCTTTTTTTGGGGGAGGGGGGTGTTATGTGGCCATAGGTCATTGTCAATGACTCTGCCTATGTTAATGATGAAGCTAATAATTCTTTATCTTTTATACTCCATATTTCTTAGTGATTTGATTTACCATATTGGATCCATGTTATTCACCATTTTTTGTGCTGAATACCCTATTAGCACTTGTCTACACTAAACTATGATGATTTCTTTCATTTACACTGTTTTTTCTCCCTTACATACTTTATTTACAATGTCCCGTCCTCATTTTAGGTAATTCCAACACAAATGAAACGCGTACCTGTAGATGAAACGCGTACCTGTAGATGTGTTTTCTCAGCTATATTCCTTTACTTATATGAACCAGTTTTTTTAACTCAAAGATGATTATGGATTGCATTCCTCCTAGTTTTGTCTATTAAGATATTTATAATATGAGCAACTGCATCTTTGACTTGGCAACCCATCTATTGTAGGCAGCTTTGATTTTCTCAATTTTGAGGAGTTCAATTTTAACAGCATGCTTTGTCACCGACACTAATTATAGCAAGTGTTTTTTTGACTGCCTAATGACTTGGCCTAAGGAGCAATATAGTTTGTCTATGGCACAAGTTCTGTTGACAAATGGTTTTGTTTTTTCCTCAAATTTTCAGATATTGCATCAATAATAGAAGGTGCTGTTCAGCATATATCTTCTAGACGATTTGAAATAGGTGGTTTGGATTTGACCAACTTATTTGCTAAAGAACTTGGTGAATCCAATCCGCATGTGAACTTAAGCATCTCTGATGTGGAAAAGTTGAAGGAGCATTATGCCTGCTGTAGTGAGGATGATGCTGCTTATAGAAGGTTCCAGCAGGGATGCCCTGAGGAGCAACACACTTTGCCTGATGGACAGGTTATCTATTTTCCTATTTGGTGGTGAAACAAGAGAGTGCGTATCACACATTTCTTTAGAATCTCATGTCATCGTGTATGGACCTTGGATTGAAGTTGTTATGCTATTGTTTCAGGTGATAAAAATTGGAAGAGAAAGGTATACTGTTGGTGAGGCCTTGTTCCAACCATCAATTTTAGGTTTAGAGGCTCATGGAATAGTTGAGCAGCTGGTTCGTTGTATCTCAACCGTGTCAACTGAGAATCACCGCCAGCTGCTGGAGAATACTGTACTGTGTGGTGGAACTGCTTCTATGGCTGGTGAGATGTGATGATTGCCTTCTCAAGTATCATTTCTTTTCTAATATCAAAATATACTCCATCAGCATCTCCTTTAGAAGGTAATTTCTTTGGTTGTAGGTTTCGAAGATAGGTTTCAGAAGGAAGCTGCAGTCTCCTCCTCTGCCATCCGGCCTTCTCTGGTGAAGGTAATCAATCTCGTACTAACTACAGTAAAGCCTACCAATCGGGAGTTGTTGAACGTCGTATGTTTTGAATGCACATCTGATTGTGCCTTATTACAGGCGCCGGAATACATGCCAGATAATTTGACAAGTAACTCAGCTTGGGTGGGAGGAGCCATACTAGCCAAAGTGGTGTTCCCCCAAAACCAACATTTGACCAAGGCCGATTATGATGAAAATGGGCCTTCTATTATCCATCGCAAATGCTTTTAAGCAACGAATTCTATTCTGCTAGAGGTAGCTGCTAGGCTTAAATTAGAAGTTGAGCTATTATCGACTTACATGAATTCCAAAATTTCTGTCAGTCTCTAATGTATGTGATTTGATATGTACTTTTCTAGATGACCAAGGCTTGAGTTGTAGCTCAAGCAAAAACTACATGTAGATGCCAAAGGCTTGAGTTGTAGCTTAAGCAAAAACTCAAAATATGAAAATGATTTACATCAGACATCATTTCATGTTTTGCCTTTATCTATATTCCCTACCAAACAGTCTCTTAGGATTTTAGCTATAACCAATTTGCGACCTTCACACAGCATTTCATTATTCGAGCTGAGATTTTAATTTAGTACATGTGCAGGATCCTATAGGATAAAAATAATATCAATCTCAAAACTGTCTTAATCATATAAATCCCACTTTACTCATCTCTCAACAAACATTGTTCGGAAACAATAGGGCATACAACAACAAAACTATAACGAATGGTGTGTGTGATGCAAATTGCAACCGCTTCAAAATTGTAACAGAAGACGACTTCTACACTTTACGCGCCAAAGTTCTTTGCTTGGTTGCATGTTGGACCACTTTTTCCTCTACAGGAAGACCCTTCCTCCTCCTTACAGCATCAATGAGCTTCCTGGCAGTGTTCTGTAAAACACTAGCCCCATCTCCGAATTCTTCAATTTCCTCTTCTGTTTTGGGGACGAAAAATGGATCCTCTGGAAGCATTTCCCAGTGACTGAAAACAAGTAGTGCACTTGATGCTCCGGCTGTCCATCTTCTCAGCTCATCTGCAAAACCAAAGCTTTCTGCAACAGGAACATATGCATGCACAGTGAATAGCGGTGACCCTTCCTGCATTTCTTCCTTTATCACTTTGGCTCGCCTACGAGCAAGTACTGCATACATGGACCCCAAATGCTCAGTTGGGGTATTCAATTCACAGAAGTATAATGCTTCAACAAGCCTGGGTTTTCTCTCAAGTACAGCTGCTTTGCAGGCTTCCTTAACTGTTGTCATAACTTGACCTGTAAAAACACCATACGGTTCTGGTTGCTGGGAAGAAGAATTATCCTCAGCTGACTGACACTCAACGGGAGATATGAAAGCCTCAACAACAAATGCCAAACCCCACAGAGGTTCCTCACATAAAGGACCGGCTGAAGTAGCCAGCTGAAATCCAGATAAAACGCTGCTCTCTAGAGATTCTGCTTCTCTTAGCAACATCTCATCAGGCGCAGATGATGATTCTGTTGATACATCCTTGCTCTCACCATCATTGTGAAGACCTAATCTATTTGACACGTAAGGAAAGCCCTGCATAAGAACAGAGCCATCAATGCTCTTTCCTCTGCTTGGAGTGACCAGAATGTTAGGACCAACCTGTCTAGGACCCAACGCCCAAATTCTTTTCAAAAAGTTTTTCCACAGTACTCTATATTTCTCTACTCGGTCTTTATCCATCTCAGCATTTGCAGAGGAAAGGTCACTCTCTATAGCATCCATCATCCTGGTCTTTAATGCTTCAATTGGATTCTCATCTTCCACAATGCTTCCCCTCAAGGTCTCCAAGCTTTTCAAAGCCTGTTTAGATTTACCTCCAATAATATCTCCCAGCAGTTCAGAACTCTCATCAAGCAACTTAGTAAGAGCCGAGGGAAGTTTCATGACTTGTACACGAACAACGCACCTACCATTTGGTGTTGTTTTCTCTACATAGTCAGAACTTCCACTTAAGAACTTCAGATTCTCCAAAGGATTAGTCATATCACACTCAATTGTCTCCATATAAGAGACAAGTGGAGGAGATACTTCCAAGTTAACCTTAGCAAATCTCTCCTTCAGATCCTTTACACATCTCTCCAAATGCACTTCTCCAGCTGCTGCAAGAACATGCTCCCCTCTAGTAGAAATCGTGACCTCAACAAAAGGGTCCGCGCGATTTAAAAGCCGCAATCCTTTCATGAGTGCACCCATATCAGCGGGATCTGATGGCTCAATCGCAACTTTAAGTGTGGGCGCTACTTGGAAAACCATACTGGAGAAAGGCCAGCAATTAAGCGTAGATGAAAGAGTAGCACTCTTCAATATGTGCTGACCAAGCCCTCGTATGGCAACGATATTGCCTGCCTTTGCAGACATAACTGGTTTCAGTCCTTGCCCTGCCATAAGATATAATGCTTGCAGCTCGGCTTCTTGGACATGCTTCTGCTTTGATTCCATCTTCAGAGGGTCATATAAAGCTGAAAGTACGAAAATCCTCTGTCCAGCACAGAGAACCCCACTAAATATCCTGGCAAATGCAAGGAAGCACTCTCCAGAATCTCCATCATCTGCAGGGTCGTTCAAAATCTCACCACGAGGAAGCATCTTCATTGGAATAGCAAACATCTTAGAAACAAATACAACGCATGGTGCAGTGGGACTGGAATCACAAATTTCAACAGATTTCCTCACAAGTTCTGCCTCAGAAAGCAAATCAGAACAATCCCTATTGTCAGAACTGTCTCTTTTAGGCAGCAGCCTTGATATCCGAAAAGACTGAGCAGAAGCCGGATCAGGCATGCACTTCACAACCATAGATAAGATGGTATCTGCTAATGGAAGCCAACGGCTCATTACAGCTTGAAGCACAGCTTTAGGATCCTTATGTTGTAGCTCACGTGAAGGGATGGACAAATTAAAATTTTTGATAACCTTCTCAATCAATCCTTTATCTCCATCTGTTTCCAAACTACTCTGATACACCTGCCAGAGTGGCTCCAAAATAAATTGCACAAACATAGGCCTTGCCTTTGCAGAATTGCTTATGGCTTTCTTTCCCACAACCATCTTAGTCTTGGGATTGTAGTAACGAGGTCCCCACAGTGCCCTTTTTAAGGTAGCTACACTTGCACCAAGTTTAGAAGCATAGATCTGTGCAAAATCGCTAATCCCAAAACCCCAACCATCAAGGGCACATGCAAATATAACATTTCCTTTGTGAGGTTGGAAGGTATCCTCTTCATCATCCTCCAAAAGCTCAAGATTATCATCACCTACATCATCAGATGGAGCAACTGAAAGCAAGGAATCAACATCAGACAAGTACTTTTCAGACTTGTAACCACTAACTATCCCATTAACCTCATGGATAATTCTCAATAATCTAGTATAAGCTTCCATTGGACTCAACCTTAATTCGCATATCAGCCGATCCACCTTATTCAGAACCAGACATGGAGTCAACTTCTCAATCCATGCTTGACGCAGTACAGCATGGGTCTGAATGTGGACACCTTCCACTGCATCCACCAATACTAGTGCACCATCACTCAACCTAGCTGCTGTAGATACCTCACTGCAGAAATCCATATGGCCTGGTGAATCTATTAAATTAACAGAATATTCTTTGAATTGAAGACCAATAGATGAGCTTTTCATAGTTATAGCACGCCGCTGTTCCTCATCCAAATAATCCATGAATCTAAGTTTACCAGCTTGCTTTGGATGAAGCACCCCCCCACCACAAGAAGCTATCAAATGGTCTGCAAGGGTGGTCTTCCCATGATCAACATGTGCGAGGATGCATATATTCCGGACTAGCTTCTTATCATTAGTCTCATCAATGTTTGGTGGATCATCCTTCTCTGAATATAACTGAAACGGAACAAGGAAACGGCTAGCTTGTTAACATCTTTCCATGAAAAAGGCGTCAAAAAACTATGCCAGCCAAACTCTTACGCCATCTAATTTCATGTTAATGGACAAAATAACATGAGTAAAAAAAGGAGTAACTAATAAACTCATATGAAATCCTATAGAAATTATTAGAAACTATTAGTATGACCCGCCTTATCACTGATCACTGATCTTAATTCCTAAAACAGTGAGTTGATGCAATTAAATGTGAGAAGGCATCATAACTGAAAACATACCCCCAACTTGCAAATGATAACAAACGTGGTATATCACCATCATCAAACAAATGGTTGGATAAAGCCACGTGAACAAACGAGTAACTATACAGAAGAACCATTGTGTTGATAATGAATATATTTCATACTCTATTATGTTTATATCATCATCAAAATTAAACTAGCAGGCCCTCATAATAAAATTGAATTGAAATTCAAGTTCCATGGCCTGAAATAGCAAATAAAAAACAAAGTATGATCACAAATTTAAATTTTACAAGGAGATTAGAAAGATATGTGACAAATGGAAACTAGGAGAAAATTCAACAAGATGATGAGCCAATTCGTCAAATATGTATTAGGCGTGAATGTGATAAACTGATTATGGAGAATAGTGAAGACAGCTAGAATTAATGGCAGGGTTGAACAGCAGAGAACATCGAATTACCATAGAAGGAGGTTGGTCAGGAACAGGCAATCCGGATTTGAGCTCAGTGTCCATATCTCCGACGGTACGGTTTTCGAGTAGGCGGATGCAATGTCCGAGCCTGAAACGACGTCGGCGGTCCACAATACAGTGGAGTGCAGGTGTTTGATGAAAGGCTTCAAAAATGTCGGCGGTAGTTCTTCCGCTTCAATTGTTTGTGAATTTGATTCGATTAAGCGATTTTAGGATAAATCTAGCTCGCAGGTTTAAGCTCCCAAGTCGATGGAAAATGACTGATCCTGCACTAGACTCTATTTAAAGTCATTTTCGGCAGTTTCACATACAGATATAGTTCATATGATATGAATTGAATTATAAATATAATTCAAAACCTTGTGATTTTCAACTTTCTTATAAGCTCCATTAGGTTTATAGATTGTTCAATTTTATGATTCTTCACGTTCTTAATCTGTCCTACAAAAGGTATATAGATTTAGATGAATAGCACCTCACAACTTAAAACATTTATGATTTATTTCTCTCATGTGTATAACCCGTGCCATTCACAATGTGTCATATTTTTAGTGGACGGAGAGAGTAATTACTTATTTCATTAAGATTAAAATATTCAAAACAATAGAGATGAAGAGAATAAAGCTGATGATAGAATAAAGTTATTTCTCTACAATATTAGACAAATTTAAATATTATTAATTTATGTAAAAATTAAAATATTTACTTAAATTTCATTTCAAAATCCAATAAAATGAATCTATTTAATTTTATATATGATTTTCAAACAATCCCATATTCAAAATTCATCACAATCAGTAATATAAAATGCATATAATTCTTTTAAATCTTTTAACAATTAAAAGAAACACGATTTGGGTCTCATATTCATACATAAAATTTTAGAGTAGTACTACGAAAATTTAAGAAAACACTCTTTAATTAATTTTGTAATTGAATTCTTGCATTGGTTTCAACCCAAGAGAAATATAAATCGTCGGCCCAAAATATAAATACTCAACCCCAGTTATCTTCATCTTTTTTCATCACAATTCCCAACCCTAGTTTTGGAGAGTGATGATCTTCCCTCTCTCTAAACCTGTTGCAGTCTCTGCCTTTCCGGCCACGCCTCCTCCTCCGGCGATCTTTCTCTCAACCTCTCTAGTTATCTCTCTCTTCCGGATATATCTCTCTCTCGGCTTCTACCTCCATTCCCATTCCCCAGCTAACGCTGCTGCCTGCACTCGCCGGTCGCCGTCAGCCACATCACCGCCTGCCTCTTCGTCGTCCCTGCAAACTCGACCCCACCTCAACACCGTCAGTCATTCCGCCGTTGTTGCGGGCGGTGGTTGACTACCGCCACTGCCCCACCTAAACCGACGCCGTCGACGTCTTCTTCGCTGCTCCACCCTCCTCCAGCGCCCCGCGCTCACCCACCCGCCTGCCTCGCCGCATTGCTCCACTTATGTGCACATTAAAAGACCATAGTTGTTTCTCGTAGTTGGATCTCCCTCTCTACAACTTAAGCTTTTTTAGCAATGGTACATTTTTTTTATTGATAATGCTACAAAACTTCTCTTCTAAGCTAAATTTTTTGGACGATCACTTTTTTTTGGGAAGACCACTTTAGCTCTGCACAAATGCAGTCAATTCATTTCTCTATGTATTTTTCTTCTCACATTTTTCTACCACTTTCTATTTTCTCTCCAAAAAAGGGTATCAATGTCTTTTCACCACACTGGCACTTTAGATTAGTAAAGATTGTGTTGCTCGGTCTCGACCTAACGTCAAGTTTATCGGTGCTTATGAGCTTAAGGTGCTTGTACTTGATAGGAGAAAAGTTGTTTCATCGCCTAAAAGCTTTTAGATGAACAATGCTTAGTCACCAGCATAAAAGCTTTTGAAAATATTGTTAAAATGTTTTCAAAACGTTATGGATTTCCAAATAAGGAACTTTATAATCATCCATACTTTTTATAAATCATGAAGATATATTTTCATTTTTGTTTTAAAGTTCAAAAACCATCATATCTCTCTATTTTTGTTATTATGGCAATATTAGGCCTTCATTTAACTATTAGAAATGTGTCACTCTAATATAGTATCAGAGTGAGCTTAAATCGATGATGGACTTTATCTCATCTCTTCTCTTGCCTACCCAGGTGATGGAAGTCCGATGTGTCATTCCGGCTACACGTGAGAGAGCGTGTTAAAACTCTTAAAATCTTGTCTCATATCGACTTAGTGATGATCCTAGCTCCTTTATATAAGTGTGGATAACTCTCCCCTTTATAAGGCCTTTTAAGGGGTGAGTGACTCATTTCTAATATTAACCCCTTTTTCATGAATGAGATGGATATGCTTATGTACATATCTTGCTACACCGATATTAAAATTCACTATATATATATGCAAATTATTACTACGACATCGATCTTGATTGAAATTAAAAGAAGGAAGGTAGGTACACATAATAAGAAATGATAGCAAGAAAACATGATCGATGTCTATGTCCACGTTCAAATAGACTTAACTGATCTGACATGAAAATTGAAGTTGTAATAACTGACTCCCTCGTAAATACCATCAATCTGCTCAATTTCAGCAAACTCGCCATCGGTGCAGCTCTGGTCTTTCTGAGTGTAAGAAAAAGGAATATTGCAGGTGCCCATTGTCCCAACATACTCCACTGTAGCCACAGTCCTTGCCGGCACAGGAACTGCACTCGTAGTCCCAACTGATGTCGAAGTCTTGGTGATTTTGTTCCACTGAAACGACCCGCTTATCTGTGAAGACACTTCAAACTTTCCACCTGCAATGAAAGGCAACTCTGCTTTGATGTTGGTCTTCACCCCTACTGTCAGCGAGCAGCCCCGGCTAAAAGAGTAAGATTTCTCGTCTAGGTAATTTATGGACACATTCATCATATCATCTTGATCGGTGTCGTTGGTGAGCCTAGCCCTTCCCGCCAAAAAAGGCGTCTCCCCGTGTTGGGATTTACGCACACAAGGCTTTCACACACTCAATAAGATCACACACACACTCACTGTTGTATGAGATCACACAATGCAGGAAACACACACACTCACACTTTGAGTATTGAAGATGATAATCTTGGAGAGAAAACTGGAAAACTCTTTATTGATTAAACTCTATATTCTAAACTACATACATGGTGAGCTATTTAAAGCTCTATAATCACGTAGCAACTGCTACTAACTAACTACAAGAAGAATCAAGAAAGCAAGAAGAATAACCGCTACATCTCGGCTAACTAACTGCTGCTCCAACGGCTAGTTCGGCTAGGTTGCTTCTACCTTCTCGGTTCAAGACCGAACTCCTTCTTCGGCTCAATACCGAACTCCTTCCTTGGCTTACAACCGAACTCCTTCTCGGCTCGGCTTACAACCGAACTCTTCCTGCTCGGCTCATTCCAGCTCAACGCCGAGCTTCCTTACCGAGCTTCCATACCGAGCTTCTTTACCGCTGAGCTTACCGACTTCTGCCTTCTTCTTCTTCTCGGCTAGTTCCAGGCTAGTTTCAGCTCGGTAAGCCGAGCTTACCGAACTCCTTTCTAGCCGAGCTTCTTCCAACTGAAATGAGCACTCCATTATTACAATTCTCCACCTGAGGGCTCATCTCAGTTCTTGCACAAACATTGATCCATTTCTTGCAATGATCAAACTTGTCTCTACCTAGAGACTTTGTTAGCATGTCAGCCGGATTGTGCAAGGTGTTAATCTTAATCACCTTCACTCTCCCCTTTTCAATCTCATCTCTAATGAAATGCAACTTTATGTCTATGTGCTTGCTCCTTTCATGAAAGCCCGGATGTTTAGCCAAGCACATAGCTGAGCTGCTGTCACAATGAATCACCATTGTCTTTTGGTCAAAACCAAAGTCAGAAATCACTCCCTGAATCCAAAAACTCTCCTGTACAGCTGCAGTGAGAGCTATATACTCTGACTCTGTTGTTGAGAGAGCAACAACACTTTGCAACCCTGACTTCCAGCTGATTACAGTTCCAAACATGGTGAAAAGATAACCTGTTTGGGACTTTCTGTTGTCCAGGTTTGCAGCATAGTCTGCATCACAATAGCCCTGCACAACCTCCTCAGATTCACCTTCCCAGCCATTGAACACAATCCCCCAGTCCTTAGTTGACTTCATGTACCTCAATATCCACTTAAGAGCATTCCAATGCTCCTTCCCCGGGTCTGCCATGTATCTGCTAGTCACTGAGATAGCATGAGCCAAATCTGGTCTTGTACAAATCATAGTGTACATAACACTTCCAACCACACTAGCATAAGGGATAGCCTCCATCTCACCAGCCTCTTGCTTAGTTTTAGGGGCTTGTTCCTTTGATAGCTTAAAACTCTGGGACAGAGGAGTTGATGCAGCTTTTGCATTTTCCATTTTGAATCTCTGCAACACTTTCTCAATATAGTCAGTTTGCAGCATCCACAGCTTCTTGCAGCCTCTATCTCTCTGAATATGTATGCCTAGGATCTTCCTTGACTCTCCTAGATCCTTCATTTCAAAGCTTGACTTCAGATCTTGTTTAACTTTCTGAATTTCTGTCATAGAAGGCCCTGCAAGTAGCATATCATCCACATAGAGTAATAGGTAGGCAATGGGAGTCTTGCCTGCCTTCTTGATGTAGATGCAATCATCATATTCTGACTTGGAGAAGCCAATCTTCTTCATCTGTGCATCAAACTTCTTATTCCACTGTCTAGGACTTTGCTTAAGTCCATAAAGACTTTTCTGTAACAGGCACACCTTGCCTTCTTCTCCAATCTTCACATAGCCCTCTGGCTGTTCCATGAAGATAGTTTCCTCTAGATCTCCATTGAGGAAGGCGGTCTTCACATCAAGCTGTTGTAGCTCCCAGTCAAGCTGATTCACCACAGCCAATAGAATCCTAATCGAAGTGTGCTTCACAACAGGTGCAAACACTTCATTGAAATCGATTCCCTCCTGCTGTGTAAAGCCTCTAGCCACCAGCCTTGCCTTGAACCTGATTCTGTCTTTATCAGTGGTTTCTACCTTCTTTTTAAACAACCACTTGCAACTGATCAGCTTCCTCTCCTTTCCATCTGTATTCAGCTTGGATTTGTCCACCAAAATCCATGTTTTGTTCTTGAGTAAAGACTCTATTTCCTCATTCATGGCTTCAATCCATCTTTCTCTATCTTTACTCTGCATAGCTTCTTTATATGTGAGTGGATCTGCACCATCAATACCTTCAGCTGCACACAGAGCATAATACACAACATCAGAGAACTTTGTTGGTGGCCTTGTTTCTCTTCTAACTCTGTCCCTTGCAAGCTGATAGTTTCTGATGGAGTCTGATATAGACTCACCAGCCTGGTTGCCCTGAGTTGGAGCCTCTTCTTTATCTGAATCAGACTCACTCCCTGAGTCAATGACTCCACCTGCTCCTAGGCCAACCCCCACAGGCTCCACCTTGAAGAAATCACCCTCATCTTCATTGGAGTCCGGCTTATCTTTCAGGAATGGCATCTGATCCTCCAAGAACACCACATCCCTACTCACCAAGACCTTCTGCTTACCAGGCTCAATACACCAGAGCCTATACCCCTTAACACCCCTCTGATATCCCAGCAAGATACATTTCAGAGCCCTAGCTTCAAGCTTACTTTGCCTAGCATGAGCATAGGCTGCACACCCAAACACCTTGTATTTTGAGTAGTCACTGTGAGCTCCATACCACATGTAATCAGGAGTTTCAGATTTCAGGGCAGTAGATGGGCATTTATTGATGAGATAGGCTGCTGTATACACAGCCTCACCCCAGAATCTGCTGCTCAAACCAGACCCAAGAAGTAGGCACCTTACCCTCTCTAGGATTGTCCTATTCATCCTCTCCACAACACCATTTTGCTGAGGATTACCAGGAACAGTCCGGTGCCTCTTCATACCCTTCTCTTTACAGAACAGATCAAACTCAGCAGACAAGAACTCTAGGCCATTGTCTGTCCTTAAGCATTTAACACTTCTACCCTTCTCTAGCTCAACCTCCTTACACCATATCTTGAACTTTGTGAGTGTTTCAGATTTTTCTTTAAGAATATATACCCACAACTTTCTTGTATAGTCATCAATGATAGCTAGATAATACTTTCCTCCACCAATTGAACACACCGGTGAAGGCCCCCAAAGATCACTATGTATGTAGTCTAAAGGGGCTGTAGAAGAGTGAATACCTGTAGGATAGGGTGCCTTCTTAGCCTTTCCAAGTATACATTGCTCACAGGGGTCCATCTTGTTGAAATCTCCCGAGATCAGACCCTTCTTGATGAGTTCTTTCAAGCTTCCTTCGGCTGGGTGGCCCAATCTCTTGTGCCATAGCATTATGGAATCATCTGACACTGCATTGCTTTCTCCATCAACAGCCCTAGCCTTCAGATAATAGAGAATATGCTCTCTGTCAGCCTCCATCATCACTGCATCTCCAGATTTCACAAACAATTTTCCTTGACTCATCAATATGGTGAACCCTTTTTGTTCCAGCATTCCCAATGAGATGAGGTTCCTCTTTACTTCTGGAATATACCTCACCCCAGTTAGGATCTTTATAGAGCCATCTTGTAGACTTAGCTTTACCTTCCCTATTCCTTTGATCTGACAAATGTGGTTATTACCAAGAACAACCGTACCCGATGCTTCTTGAAGATCATGAAACCAGCTTCTATTGGGGCACATATGGAAGCTGCACCCCGAGTCCATTATCCACCTATGACTGACCCCACTATCACTGATATTCATGAGTTGAGCCGGGGGATCAGCACTCTCCACACAATCAGATTGATTGTGTCCCTCAGAGGCCATCTTTCTCTTCCATGCATGACAATCTTTCTTCAAGTGTCCAGGTTTCTTGCACCAATAGCAAGCTCTGGTTTCCTTCTGAGCATCAGAACTTGAGGATTTAGGGCCCTCAAACTTCTTCTTGAAGTTCTGCTTCTTGAACTTCTTCACATTCAAGGCCTCTGCAGCTTGAACATTGGAGCTTGCAGAGCCTCTGTTGGCTGTCTTCTGGAGTTCTTTGGCCATCAAGGCTGAATAGACTTCTGCATAGGTGATAGGTTTATCTCTTCCATAGATAATTGCATCACTTAGCTGGTCATACGAGCTAGGTAAGGCATTCAATGTGAGAATGGCCTTATCCTCATCTGAGATCTTGACATCAACAGATCCCAGGTCATCAATGATCTTGTTGAACTCCTCTAGCTGCTCAATGATGGACCTATCTCCAGAAAAACTATAGGCATACAGCCTCTTCTTGAGATACAGCCGGTTAGCCAAGGATTTGGCCAAGTAAACTTCATCTAACTTGTCCAAGATCTCCACCGCAGTCTTGGCTTCTTGAACTTCCCTCAAGACCTTATCTCCAAGGCACAGGATCACTGCAGAATGTGCCTTGAGCTGCATCTCCTCCATCTTTGCCTGAGCTTTTTCATCAAGCACTGGAGCCTTCCCTTTCTCATCTGGTTTTGCAAGAACTGCCGCCAAGCCTTGTTGAATTAAGATCGCCTTCATCTTCATCTTCCACAGGCCATAATCATTCTTGCCTGTGAACTTCTCTGCATCAAGCCTTGCTGCCATCTCTGAAACCGTTTGATCCTCTGCAAATCAGCTTCAATATCCCTTTCCCACAGACGGCGCCACTTGTTGGGATTTACGCACACAAGGCTTTCACACACTCAATAAGATCACACACACACTCACTGTTGTATGAGATCACACAATGCAGGAAACACACACACTCACACTTTGAGTATTGAAGATGATAATCTTGGAGAGAAAACTGGAAAACTCTTTATTGATTAAACTCTATATTCTAAACTACATACATGGTGAGCTATTTAAAGCTCTATAATCACGTAGCAACTGCTACTAACTAACTACAAGAAGAATCAAGAAAGCAAGAAGAATAACCGCTACATCTCGGCTAACTAACTGCTGCTCCAACGGCTAGTTCGGCTAGGTTGCTTCTACCTTCTCGGTTCAAGACCGAACTCCTTCTTCGGCTCAATACCGAACTCCTTCCTTGGCTTACAACCGAACTCCTTCTCGGCTCGGCTTACAACCGAACTCTTCCTGCTCGGCTCATTCCAGCTCAACGCCGAGCTTCCTTACCGAGCTTCCATACCGAGCTTCTTTACCGCTGAGCTTACCGACTTCTGCCTTCTTCTTCTTCTCGGCTAGTTCCAGGCTAGTTTCAGCTCGGTAAGCCGAGCTTACCGAACTCCTTTCTAGCCGAGCTTCTTCCAACTGAAATGAGCACTCCATTATTACACCCCGAATATCCTGGCGTCCTCCATCCGATACCTCACGTTGTAGATCTCTCTCTCCTTCACCAGCTCCTGCACTTCCAATCTCGTCTCGCCTGTCAAGTTGGACTCTGCTGCATTAAGGCAACTGATCTTCCCCTCGGTGCTGAGGCGCTTGCAGAAGTTGTTGTTTCTTGCGCTTCTGAGTGCGATAATATCGTCGTCGATTTTGATTGGCCAGAAGAGAGTGTCTTTGTTGTTGGCTGTGATGTCGTCGCTATCTGCGAATACCCAGTTGCCCCCATTCCGCCAGAACAAACCCCAGTAATCAGACTTTATCCGAACATGGCCGTCGCGCATTAGTGAGACCTTGTGGCCGGATAAGGTGCCGATTGGATCGTCGGATCCGAACTGGAGGTAATTAAGGTCTTCATGGTGATACGCTTTCAGATATTCCCCGTTGTATCCTTTGAAAGCGACGTGCTGGGGCAGTTTAACCAATGTGTCCCAATCCGCAAACCCTAGAGGCGCGCCGACGCTATTTTTGCCGACGTAGAAAGCCTTGGTAGAATTGTTTATCATGACGCGCCAACCGGTCTTGACGTGAGTCAAGTGGAGCTCATCCGATTGGCGGCTCGACTCGAAGAGCGTGCACGACGACTTCATCGTGTCCTCTTCTGGCTTGTTTGATATAGCAACGATGGAGTTGTCGTCTGCATTTTTCTGCCAATATTTGTTGTTGTAAGAAAATCGGAGGTGAATGTATTTGTTGTCAACCGTTGCGCGCTCGATTTCAATCTTGACATGTGGGCTGAACATGCTGTCATCTCCGTCAATGACGAGGCCGTCGTTCTTGCTACATACGTAAGTGTTTGTGCCAGCTTTTGGGACGTTTAGCACGACAAACCTTGGAAGTGCATAAGTTGCCATGTCTCTTCAACTTATGAAAAATTAACACAAAAGTATAAATCAAAATAAATAACGTGTGGCAAATAAGAATGATTCACATAAAGTATATAAAGTATGTAGCATATCATTCCTCCATTTTAATTTATATTCACAAAGTGGGCGTGGTTACCGAGACAAAGGTCTCATCTGTTTTTTATCCTAGGTTCGGTTGCCAAGATGGAAATTAAATTTGGCCCGTTTCAATCCAAAAGCCTGCGTTCAGGCCCCGTCTGCCCAATTCTAATTTTCATTATTGATGCTCAAGTCGTGTGACTATTCATCTCTACCCAACCCCCCTAACAATTATAATCTCCCGTCTACATCTCCATTTTTTCTCTATCTTCCCACTCTATGTAAATAAAGATTAAGTATTTTATTTTATAAGAAAAGTACATAATTCCTTATATCGATTCCATTATAAGAGGTTTAAAAAAAAGATTTCATTCTAAGATGCTGATATTTTTTTTGGGCGACCAATTACATGTGATCGAAGAGGAACACATTTAAGAAAAATAGGTAATACATTTATTTACTAATTAATTATTATTTATTGTTTTCGATTAATAAAATTGATGGGATTGTCATGATTTACTAAAAATTATCGCTTCTTCAATCCTGATATTCATCGAATCATAATTTCAAAGCAGTTAATTAGTTCATTAATTAAAAATATTCTGAATTTGATAATATATGAAATAAGTTTAAATGTGTACTAATCTAATTTTCAATCTTATCAACCACACACATTACTAAAATTATCTTAGACAAAATCTTAGCAACCAAACAACAAAATAAAATTCAATTGTTAGACAAAGTCCATCTTAATTTATCCCATACTATATCTCACTATTATTTTATCCATCAACCAAACGCCGCTAAAAGTAATTATTTTTCAATTATTGACGCTACCCTACAATTACTCCCAATAGAAACTTATTTACAATTTATAATCCACCTTATTCTCATATCTAGTCATCATTAAATTGCGAATAAGGTGAGCTTCTTTTTATAAATACAAGACTACAACACAATAACTACTTTTAGTTAAAATTTATCATATTTTTAATACCCAAAATCCGATAATCGAACAAGGAAAACACGGGTAATTTTTTTTTCAAACCTCACTCTCAAGTGACAATCAAACATTAAAAGTTTTATTACAATACAAAAATCACTCATCAATAATAATCCTCACGAGTCACGACCTGTTGAAAATAAATATTTTGAATCATAAATTAATGGTTTACATAGAATTTAATACTTAAAGCAAACAATGAAATTTAGATAAAGAAGTATAACCAACAAAATATATAAAAATTAACAAAGAAGATAAAAATAATAACGAAGTCGAAGACTAATGTTAATTAATAAGACTTGAAAATAAAGGACGGGGAGAGAGATTACCGAAATTGAAAAGAACAATTGATTGTGTTGAATTCTCAAATCTTTCTTCAAATTTCAATGTTACTTCTTAAAAGATCGACTCTATTTATAGATACGTTTATGGCACTGCAATCAAATAAATTCATTCCCATGCATAGTGTTTTTATGAAAAAGACAAGATTATTTCTTCATCACAAACAGTGATAGTATTTCATTATTAAGCTATCCAATGGCTAATATCCATTCCTTAACTATCGCATTATAAATTCATTTCCATGCATAGTGTTTTTCTAAAAAAACAAGACTTTTATCACATACACTATTTCATTATTAAGCCATCCACCGGCTCATATCCATCTTTTAACTATCTTATCTCTTCACTATTCATGACCCTATAACGCTTTTTACTCTATTATCTCTTTGTTAGAGCATCCACAATAGCGCCTAGCGCACTGCTTAGCCGAGCGCCGGCGCTAGGCGGTGCGCTAGGCGATCTATTGCAACCGCCTAGCGGTTTCCGGATTTAAAAACCGCCTAGCGCTCGGCGGTTCCGTGGCGCTAGGCGGTGCGCTGGGCGATCCGCTCGGCTCTATTGTAGCGTCCGGATCGCCTAGCGCACCGCCTAGCGCGAATTTTTTTTTCCGAAACACTATATATACGCGCCTTGCACGTCATTTTCATTCGCACCACTTGTTTTAACGAGTACTCTCTCTATCTAAATTTCTGTACAAGATCAACAACGGTAAATGGATCTCAACAACGAGCCTACTTCAGGGAGTAGCGGGTCTCAAGCTCAAACTCCCCCGGTCCCCGTGGGAAGTGGATGGAGTCAGATGCCATCATACTACAACATGTACCCGTGGCAGCAGATGATGCCCGGGATGCCAGCCGGGGGGAGTCCGCCGGGGGGGTTTCAGGCGATCGGGGTGGGCACCCAGTGCCCAGATGATGCCGGGGTGGGCACCCGGGATGCAGATGATGCCCGGGGGGGTACAGGCGACGCAGGGGACGCCGGGGGAGGGGGGTACCGGCGCCGGGGGGATCCCCGGCGACACAGGGGACGCCGGGGGACGTCTATCGCCCCAGTTTCGATTTTTCGACTGGTTCGTCGCACACATCGACCCCAACGAAGGCGCAGCCGTTGCCCCAATTTGACACTTTCTCCTTCGATGAATTGGGGTTAGATCTTCTCGGTGTTCCGGATGCTCCCGTTCAAACGGGGGGCGCAGGGCGGGGTCGTGGCGCCCCAAAGAAGAAAAACAAGGGGAAGAGGATCGGCGAGTCCTCGCAGCCGGGTGAGGACGACAGCTCGGTACGGAGGAGGTGGACGGACTCGGAGAACGTCACGCTGGCCAAGGCGTGGGTGAGTGTTTGCGACGATCCTCTCGTTTCGAACAACCAGAGGATCGTCAACTTGTGGGGCAAGATAGCAGCAGCCTACCAGAGGTTTTGCCCGGAGGGGAGGCGATGCACCGGGGAGGATTGCCAGAAGGGGTGGGACCGAATCAAGGCTGCGGTCTCCCAATTTTCGGGCTTGTACACCAACTCCTTCCGCATGATGAGCAGTGGCCAAACGGAGGAAGACTGCAGGAGGAAAGCCTTCCCCCTGAAGGGGGTGTATAAGGACTTCACCTACTGGAACTGCTACCTTGTGCTGAACGACTCCGAGAAGTTCCGAGTAGGTGTCGACGCTGGCTGGTCGAAGAAGCAACGACTGAACTATACCGGTGATTTCAGCGGCAGCAGCGGTGGTTCCCACGACCTCCCTGAGACGGCCCAGGAGGTTCCGACCCCTCGTTCGTTCGCTCGTCGAACTCGCCCGGTTGGGCACAGGCGGGCTTAACGGGAGGCGAGGGGGTCACCTGGGGTTCCCAGGAGGTCCAATCGGCATCCCCCTTGGCCAATTCACAGCGGATCTCAAATTCTTCGCGCGTCAACAAACGCGGGCTCAGATGGTCAAGACGATAGCCGAATGGCGGGCGGCGGTGGACCCCGTGGAGAAGAGTTTGCTTCAAACATTGCTCCTGAGCATGCAGGAGGATTTGGAGGCGGCACGGAGGGAAGCCGCCGGGAGTAGAGGCGGCGGCGGCGACGGAGGCGATGGTGGCGACGAAGGCGGAGGCGATGGTGCCGACAACGACGGAGGAGACGACGACGCAGACGACAACGGAGCAGAGGAGTGAATTATTGTACTTTTTTGTTAATTATTGTAAATTTTTAAAATTATTGTACTCTTTTAAATTATTGTACTTTTTAAAATTTTAATAGTATTATTAATGTTTCCCGTATATGTCTCGTAAATTAAATTCCGTATATTGTGTGATTGTTAATTATTTCATTTTTATATAATTGTTATTAGTGATGTGGCTGAGCTATTTATGATGTGACTAGGCTATTGCTGGGCTATTTATGATGTGACAGATGGATTTTTAGTGTTGATGATGTGGCAGGAGGAGTTTGTGGCTAGGTTATGGCTGAGCTATTCCTATTGTGGATGCTCTTATGAGACAGCATCTGCAACCCTTCATCCTTTATCTATCTCATCCCTTCACTATTCATAACTCTCACTTTTTCATTTTATTTTTATTCTTTCTCCAACAAATTCAATTTATATTTGGATGAAATATTATTTTTATACTAAAATTCATAATTTTATTAGAAAACACGAAAATTACATAATTGAAAAATATGAAAAATACATAATTGAAATGATAATGTAACAATTTATTTTAAATGCGATTCACCTTGTTCCTTTGCTCGATCTCTAGCCGCCTTCTCGATGTCGTTGCTTCGAGAAGGCTCCTTCAACAGACATTTTTGCACAATGAGATATGAAGAAAAATGAGAGAAATAAGATGTAGAGAGTGCTTTGGTATGAGAAATATTGAGTACAAAATGGGATATTAATAAGTGAATGTGGGAATATTAAAAAACTAAAAATAAATAAATAAAAAACTGACAAAAAACAGGCATAAAAACGGCTCCTTTTTTACAAAAGCATTATTTTTTTAAAATTATTTTTGGATTTTTTATTTAAAAAATAAATTAAAAAATAGATGAAAGACGATGTCCACTCACTGGGCCGGCGAGCGGGCATCATGCTCCATTGCCAGCGTGCCAGGGGGCACTGGCTTGCCGACCACCCCTCTATCTCCAGCCATGGGACGGATGACACACCCGCAGCGCCAGCCCGTCGCGGGAAGAATCCGAGCTGGGATTGGGCTGCGCTGCGGATACTCTTAATTTCCTATGAATTACTAGAAGCACCTCACCGTCAAATTAACGACACCAATCTACCTAAAAAGGACAAATGCAAAGATGAGACGATGATAAATAATTCAAAGAAATCTGAGGCTGAAAGTAGAGATTAAAACTTGTGACAAATGAAAAGAAATGAACACATATAGACAATATTAGGCATTTATGAGATTATCAGCAAAATCTAAACGTACGATTTTCTTGTAATGTATTTATGGAACTTTGACTTTGTGGCATAGTTGTTGTCCACTGTTGCTGGCTCGACTTTGATCTTGATGACCGATCTGGGTTGAAGACGCTATCGTTTCCGCCGATGACCGTGACCGGTCTACACTATTTGGACAAACTGAGTTTTGTTATAATTACTACTAAAATAAATAAACAAGTAAATAAAGCAATAAAATAACAACTTAAAGATAGATCAACAAGGGAATCTTATGGTAATGATTTCATCAACTCCCTACTTATTCTAATTATTTAGTTCTATTTTCTTGTGACTCCGGCTTGAATGGGATTCATTATTGTAACAGTTAAATAGGACGTCCACTCAGAGCAAGTGGGCGTCACTGAGCGCGTCACGTCGACAGGGCATGTCAGCTAGACAAAACAGGCTCAGTCCTAGAGATGTCAAACGGGCCAGGCCGACCCAGCACAGCCCGACCCGGCCTAGTATGGGTCGGCCCAGGCCCGGCCCACCAATGAAATGGAGCGGGCTTGGGTTGGGCTTAGTAGGTTAAACGGGCTCCAATTGGGCCTTTTTACAAACCCATGACCCGCCCGGGCCCGGGCCCACTAAAAGCCTGGCCAGGCCAGGCCAGCATCTTAATTTATACTATATATTCTTATTTTTTTGAATATATTTGTTTTTTTCATGATTTTATAGATTAATTGTTAACTACTTTTTCCTTTTGAAAATAGTGTATCTTAGAATTAATTACTTTGATTTGCATAATTGCAGAGACTAGTTCCATATATAAAGTGATTGATTAGATATTAATATGTATGTAATAATATGGGAGCATTAGGGTACCATCGTAGTTAGAGTGACACCCTACCACTAATTTGATCCACCAGATCTGGTATATAGACGCTAGAGATCAATTTATTAAAATAGAGTCCAGATTACTGGATAATATAGGGGATATTGCTGTCTATGGGTAACTTAGTCAATTACTTAATTTGAAACCTAAATGATTTAGGTAATATGTAAACTGCAAATACTACTTAGTAATACTGCAATATTCATAGAGTAACACTGCAATCTGGTAAGGTAAAAAACTATTACAAATTATGCAGACACGTAACACTGCAATGTTCATAGAGTAAGACTGCAATCTGGTAAGGTAAAACTATTACGAATTATGCAGACACGTAACACTGTAATATTCATAGAATAACACTGCAATATTCATAGAGTAATACTACAATCTGGTAAGGTAAAAACAAATACGACTATAAACTTCACGTACTTCAAAACAAACTAAATGAGATCCGTTAGATCTCTTATATGGACGCCTTGGATTAAATTTCGAGAATAGACTACGAATTGCAGTCTAACGTATTGGAAATTGCTGGCATGGGTATTTTCTTCATTTTTTATGCTTAAGATGAAAGGAGGTAGTCAGAGAATAAACAACAATATTTTCTGTTTTGTACTGCAATATGTGAAGCATTGCACTACAATTATGGCGCTTGCAAAATTAACTCATTAAGAAGCAATATCCAATTAATGCGAATGCAATCTCGGACCAATAGTATAAAATTACCAATTAGTTGTATTATATTGTGCAAGTAATAATGTAATTGAATTCACCGAAGACTGCACACCACAGAGCAATAGTAAGCAATATTGTGAGAACAAAACTGCAATATGTAATACATAATGCAGCAATGCGTCGGTATGGAGCAGAGTACAGAAAAAAATATCAGAAGATGAATGGACTCAGTCAGTAGGTTCATAAACCAATAAAAACGCTAAATTCGTAGTCTACAACATGTAGTTCGAGAAGAAATAGAAACATACTCAACTATACAAGCTCTCAACTAAACGCTAAATACATTGTCACACTCGACAACATGTCATTTCTCACCTTCTGGGAAAATATCCATATCAAAATAATCGAGTCGCCGATAAGGCTAATTTCGTGCATTGGTTAAGGGGTTAAATTCACACGTTTGCGGGGTCTAACACATGTTTTAAGCCAGGTATGTAGAAGGTTTTCGCCAGATCCAGGAAAAGAGAAGGACATTTGCATGGTCCAAGGAATTGGCGGATAAGTGAGCAATTTGAAGAAAAATTACAAGACGGAGGAAATCAAGATGCTGAAGGGTAGAATGGGGATTTCTACGAAGGCTTCTAGAAGATTATGTCCGCACCTATATAAGGGATAAATCATGCAATCTGGGGGGACCTTCTCGGAGGAGGCCATATTAACAGATCGTAGCTCATAGCTCACTCACTTCTGCACACTTGGGTATTCATGAGGGAATCGTAGGGTAGTTCTGGGTTATAGTTTGCTAGACAGTAGTTGAGTAACACCGTCCTCAAGGAGGGCGAAGATACAATTTAAACGCTTTCATTTTTTGTTTCCTGTCGTGGATCTCGCCGAGCTTCGCCGTTCGAAGTTCGGCCTGTTTGCGGTTGAATTGCTTTTGGTTATTAAATTTCCGTTTTCCGTAATTTCTCTGCTTATGTCGATTTCGATTATGGATGTTTATTATTCTGAGTTTGTTGTGATTGCTGAGTTTGGGTGAAATCATTGGAATCTGGTGTTGATCGGAGTAGATCTTGTTGAATCGGGAACTATGGAGCTGATTTTGGTTGTTGTTGTTGGGTTCGGACTGCTTGGATCCGGAGTGGATTGAGCATCCGACGTTGGATCTGAAACAGAGTGATCGAGATTTATGCCTAGCTTTCGTGTTTTCATTTCATTCCGTCTAGTATATGTAGATCTGTTTTATTTCCGGTTGTTTGCAAGTTTCCAACGCCCGAATTTCTATATTCTGCTTGAATCTGGATATGTGCTCTGTTTTCTTCATGTTCGAGTGTGATTCAGCTCCTAAGATACATGTCGTTGTTAGTTAAATGCTTTGTTAGTTAGTTGCAGCTTTAATTTCGTACGTTTCTGTTTCGGGAATATGGTCCCCACTGTTTACCTGCTTTCTGTTTATAGATATTAGGAAGTCCTTTGCTTGGTCTAGTAAGCTAGTTAGTTATTTTGTTACCACAAGGTTGTTCGATGTCAGCATGATGTTTACAGTTTCCTAGGTCTAGAGGTTAATTTCGTGCCTAGGTCTAGTGGTAGTTAAACCTCAACCCAAATTTGCGTGGCAGCAGCCGTTTTCTAATCCAAAGTTCCTCAGATGCTCTCCTACGTATCCATCTTCGTGGGATCGACCCCTACTTCTCTATACTAGTCTATAGTATAACGGGTTGAGGGATCTTTGAACGCGAGAAGTGTGTGTCCAACGACTGAACCTTCTATATTCTCTTGAGTTCCTAGACCAAGTGATCTAGTGGATTCATTGGATTTAGTGGCTCGACCTAGAACAATAGAACACGAATACATGTCTATCAGCACACTCACGCGATTTAAATGGCGCCGTTGCCGGGGATGGATGGCGTAATTTGTGATTGTGTTTAGAGGATTTTGGCGTACATAGTTTTGATTTTTCTTTCTTTTCGTTTATTTTCAGTTTATGAGCAGAGGCTCACGGTTTGGACATAGTAACTCGCCTGGGTGGAAGAACGATCAGTTTATTTGGCAGGTCAAGGACACAGCATCTACGGTCACCACCAGATCGGGATTATCTACGGGAGATCCGTTTCCGTTTGGTTCGGAAAGTGAAGAGGATTGGAACTCGTCAGGAAGGGAGGATCCTAAATCGTCTTCAGAAACAAGTACAGAGGAGGAAGAAATAGGGGACATGGCAAACATAGTCGATCCAGATCCGGAAATCGGTTCGCTCACTGCCCATCTAGATGGAGAGCCAGCTCAAGCCATAGTGATGAATCCGCGACAGAGGTCCATTGAGATCAAGACGAACGTGCTCGGTATCCTACCCACATTCTCTGGACGTAGGAATGAGTGCCCGTACGAGTTCTTAAACAAATTCAGCAAATTGTGTAGCATTCAGAAGAGGCCAAATGATGCAACAGAGGAGGACTATCGCCTGCGTGTGGTTTCTTTTGCCTTGAAAGGGGAAGCCAACACGTGGTTATTAAGGTTACCCCCGGATTCTATCCGCACATGGAGGGATTTCAAACTGGAGTTCCTTGATTACTTTTTCCCTTCCAACAAAACAAATGCTCTGAAGAAAGAAATAGTGGAGTGCAAGCAGGACTACGACGAGTCGTTGAGTCAATATTGGTCGAGGTTCAAAGGGTTGTTGGATGCGTGCCCAAATCACAGGATGATAGAGGCAGAGACCTATTATCTATTCTATGAAGGAGCAAACCCTGAGTCAAAGGATTTAATGAACTCCTCGAGCGGGAGAAATTTTACAAGGAAGAAGGGAAGCGAAGCAAGAGAAATCCTGGGAAAATTGATAGATAACCCAAGGAATTTTGTGAAGAGAGGATCAGTGAATGCGATGAGGGAGCAAGATGATGAGAAGGTAGAGGCAAGGATAGACAGGCTTGAGAAAGCACTGTTGAACGCAATCGAGAAGACCAAACTACCAACCTCACAAGAGAAGGAAAAACCTTCGTGTCTAGGAGATAGTCAACTTCAGCAATATTATGGACCTCGGGAAGGAGAGTACCAGGCCCAAGCTAATGCGATGGGGAGTTGGAATCCCGATGGAAGTTGGAATCCGGGGAGACAAAGAGACGCACCCTAGAGGAACCATCCCAATTTTAGATGGTCGGGCAACGAACAGAGCCAGCCAGCACCACAACAGAGTATCCAGTTTGCACCTCAGCCCGAGAGACAGGGTAACTGGTCTGGAAGGAGTCAAGAGGGGCAGGGCAACTGGAATAATCGGAACCAGGGATATCATCCGAATTTGGGGAACAGGAACCAAAACCATCAAGGGAACTCTTATGTACCACCGCACCAAAGGAATTTCCAAACCAACTACCAAGGGCCAGGAAATCAGTACAACATTAGTTCAGGAGGTCAAGGAAACCTTCGCCAGAATCGAGCGAGTGGTTCGAATCCAAGTGCAGGCCCAGGGCCTAGTCAGCCAAATTCAAAAACACCAAGGAATCTGGATGAAATGGTGCATGACCCCGTCAGTTCTCAACAGCATATGCAGAACAACTTGCAATCGAACAATGACGTAGTCCACAAGCTTCAGGATGCTCAGCAGGAGCAAAAGGCGGCAATGGATATGTTGGCAAAGCAGCTGTCTCAGATAGCAACTTTCTTGAGCAAGATGCGAGGGAATGAAGGCAAGATTCCCGCCTCAGTAAGGATGCCTGATAGAGCTAACATCAGTCTAATTACTTTAAGATCCGGAAAGGGGTATGAAGATCCAGAGATGAGGACGAATGAGGAGACAAGCCCCGCAGGAAGCATGGAGGGAAAGGGTACAACCTCTAAACCCGGGCACTTAAAGGGAAGCAGATCCGGGAGAAAAGATGACCTTCAGGAAGGAGATTTGGGGAGGCCATTACCAAGTAAGGCAGAACCATTTTTCCTAGACCCAGAGCCGGAAATGGAAAATGAAGTAGTGAGGAAGGAGTCAGACGGACCTGCAGCTAGAGGATCTACAAGTGCAGAGAAACAAGTGAAACCGTTTCACACCGAGGAGAAGTTAAGAGGAAGAAAGATGAAACGGTGGATTTTATGGATATCTTCGGAAAATTGGAGATCAACTTACCATTCTTACAAGCTTTAAAGCTACTAGTCTTCAGCAAATTCATTAAGGAGTTTATAGCTGGAAAGACAACGCCCAGCGGGAAGATTCTGATTGGAGAAAATGTATCAGCAGTGATTCAGAAGCGGAGAATGCCCTCCAAGTGCACTGACCCAGGTATGTTTACCTTGCCTATTTCAATCGGTGATGTCAGAATTGAGCATGCCATGTGTGATTTAGGGGCATCGATAAATGTTTTACCGCTTTCCATTTACAAGAAGCTGGTAGGAGTAGGGATGGTCGATACAAAAGTGGTAATTCAATTGGCAGATAGGTCGTGTATCTGTCCAGATGGAGTCTTAGAAAATGTTATCGTCAAGGTGCATAATTTTGTGTATCTTGCCGATTTCCATGTTATCAGAATGAGTGACAATGAGTCGGCTGAGTCTAGTGGTGTACTTCTGGGGAGACCTTTTCTCCGTACAGCCATGACCGTAATTGATGTTTTTGATGGAACTATATGCCTTGACTACAATGGGGAAAAATATAACTTTAGCATCGATGAAGCAATGAAGAAGCCTCTTGATGTAGAAAATTTGCATGCTATCGATGTTATTAACCCCTTGGTCCAGGAATATCTTGAGACAGAATTAGTGCAGGAACAGATTGAAAATTCAGAGATGAGTTACTCTATCGACAGAGAAGTGGCTGGATGGTGTGAAGCAATGAACACAAGTGAATTATCAGATGAGGAGCTAACTAAAACAATCTTGGAATTCTGTACAACCCAGGAGTAGCTAAGTCAAGGAAGACACCCCATGTAGCGAGCATGGAGGCTCCTTCTAGGTCAAGGAAAGAAATGATATCTGATGGAACAGAGAAAAATCCTTTGCCCCAGGAGGCGAGTACCCCGAAGAAAGAACTGAAGGTGCTCCCACCAAGCCTCAAGTATGCTTATCTAGAAGAGAATGAGACTTTTCCCGTTATCATCAACAGCAACTTGACCAAGGAACAGGAGGAAGAATTGTTGAATGTGATCAGAAGAAACAAGAAATCCATAGGATGGACTCTATCCGATTTGGTAGGAATTAGTCCAGATCTTTGTATGCATCATATCCGGTGGAAGAGGGAGCGAAAGCCTATAGGGACCCACATCGTAAGCTTAATCCGAACATGAGAGAGGAAGTTCTGGAGGAAGTTTTGAAGCTGCTATCCTTAGGCATCATCTATTCCATACCCAATAGTGAGTGGGTCGGCCCAGTTCACATGGTACCAAAAAAAGCAGGGATTCAGATAGTCAAGAATGATAAGAATGAATCGGTTCCCACTCGACTTATTACTGGGTGGAGGATATGCATCGATTATAGAAAGCTGAACGAAGCAACTAGGAAAGATCATTTCCCGCTCCCATTCATTGATCAGATGTTAGAAAGGCTGACGGGAAAGCAATATTTTTGTTTTCTTGACGGATACAGTGGATACTTCCAAATCTACGTAGATCCTGAAGATCAAGAGAAGACTACATTTACGTGTCCTTTTGGCACGTATGCTTATAGAAGAATGCCGTTCGGTCTATGCAATGCGCCAAGCACTTTTCAACGGTGTATGATGAGTATCTTCTCGGATTTATTGGAGGATTGTATCGAAATTTTCATGGATGATTTCACTGTGTTTGGGAATTCTTTTGACTCCTGTCTAGCAAGTTTGGATATAGTATTGAGGAGGTGCCAGGAAAAGCATTTGGTCGTAAATTTTGAGAAATGCCACTTTATGGTCCCTGTAGGAATTGTCCTAGGGCATGTAGTTTCAGAGAGGGGTATACAGGTAGACCAAGTGAAGGTTGATGTGATCTCAAAACTGCCTTACCCTACGAATCAGAAAGAAGTTAGAGGATTCCTAGGACATGCGGGTTTCTACAGAAGATTCATTAAGGATTTTGCGAGGATTGCCTAACCACTCACCCATTTGTTGCATAATGAAGTTGATTTCATTTTCAATAAGGGGTGCAAGGAAGCTTTTCAGCTACTGAAGGATAAACTAGTCTCTGCCCCTATTATCAGAGCGCCAGACTGGAGTTTACCGTTTGAAATAATGTGCGACGGAAGTGCTTACTCAGTGGGGGCAGTACTAGGCCAAAGAATCGATGGGAAAAGCTATGTGATTTTTTATGCATCGAAAACACTCAATCAAGCCCAGAAGAACTATGGCACCACGGAAAAGGAAATGTTGGCGGTAGTATACTCGTTTGAGAAGTTTCGCCCGTACTTGTTGGGGTCGAGGGTGATAGTCTTCACTGACCATGCGGCTATCAAGTACTTGTTGGCGAAGAAAGAATCCAAGCCAAGATTAATCCGTTGGGTGTTACTTTTGCAGGAATTTGATTGGGAAGTTCGAGACAAAAAGGGGACAGAAAACAAAGTGGCTGATCACTTGAGCAGGATTTTCCAAGGAGAGACGGATGAAGCTATACTTGATGCATTCCCGGAGGAGCATCTGTATTGTATAGGAACATTTCCTAGACCCATCTGTTGGGAAATGGTGATGGCGTTAACAGGTCCAGGAGATTCTGAAAAAGGGAAGTGTCAATTGAGCGATGAGCAGTGGTTCGCAGACCTAGAAAACTACTTGGTCACGGGAGAGGTGCCGAGTTCTCAATCAATCACCCGAGCCCAGAAGATGAAACTGAAAAGCGAAGCCAAGTATTATTTTTGGGACGACCTATATTTATGGAGAATGGGAGTCGACCAAGTGTATTCCAGAATGGGAACAGAGGGATGTGCTTAATCATTGCCATGCCCTAGCTTGTGGAGGTCACTTTGGGCCAAGGAAGACAGCGAGGAAGGTGTTAGATAGTGGTTTTTATTGGCCTACGTTACACAAGGATGCCTTCGAATTCTGCCAGAATTGTGAGAGATGTCAGCAGATAGGGGGAATTTCCAAAAGAGACGAAATGCCACAGGTCCCAGTAATCGTCTGCGAAATCTTCGACGTCTGGGGAATGGATTTCATGGGACCGTTTCCATCCTCATATGGGAACACGTATATCCTTGTGGCGGTAGATTATGTGTCGAAATGGATAGAGGCCAAGGCTACCACCTCTTGTGAAGCCGGTGAGGTGGCAAAATTTCTTAAGTCTAATATTTTTAACAGGTATGGTGTGCCTAAGGCTGTTATTTCGGATCAAGGAACACACTTCCGAAACCGAATAATAGAAGCTCTAATGAAAAAATATGGAGTCCATCACAGGTTGTCTACACCTTATCATCCTCAGTCAAATGGGCAGGAGGAAATATCAAATAGAGAAATCAAGGCAATACTAGAGAAGACGATGAATCCGTCAAGGAAAGACTGGAGTAAGAGGCTTGACGACGCACTATGGGCCTACAGGACAACCTATAAAACGCCTATTGGCATGTCACCCTACAGGCTAGTGTTTGGCAAGATGTGTCATTCTCCTGTAGGTGTGGAACACAGGGCATATTGGGTGGTCAAGAAAATTAACATGAACCCTCAGGCGTGTGAAGAAGAGAAGAAACTGCAGCTTCAAGAACTGGGGGAATTAAGTCTTGACTCTTATGAGTCCGCGATGTGGTACAAAGAGAAGATGAAGCTATGGCATGACAAAAACCATCGGGTCAAGGAACTTCATGTTGGTCAGAAAGTTCTCCTTTTCCAATCCAGACTCAAGCTGCTACCAGGAAAGCTAAAATCCAAATGTATTGGGCCGTACACTATTGTTGGCCTCCGAGCGAATGGAGCAGTGGAGATCCAGGGACGTGCCTCAAACTCTACTCCCTTTCTTGTTAATGGTCATCGGGTGAAGGTTTTTAGGGATAATTCTGAGTTGTGTGCAGTGGAGGAAATGCCACTACGCGCACTCTCTATTATCGCCTAATCAGTTTAGCAAGCAGTGCTCTCGATGAATTCATGGGTCAGGTAAATTGGAATGTTTTTTTATATCTATTCACTGAACCAGGGAATCTCGAGAGTGCTAAATTGAATGTGTAAATAGTTTAATCATTTTTTTAAATTGAAAATCCCAAACAAATGAAAAAATTTTAATCTTCCAAAAAATATTTTCGAAACACAGACATTTCAGGGAAAATGTTTTGTCACTTTTTGAATCCTCGACCTAGGAGTCTGGCGTTTCATTTTCTTTTGTTTTTGCATAAGTATGGTGTCGCAGAGAGTATCGTTTACATGGGGCAGAGAGATTTTTGTTTGAGAGGGAAGTGGTACAGTTTTGAAATTCAAATATTACTTTATGGGAAGGCGAACGGTTGCTTACATCATGCTTGGAACCGCCTGCACAATCGTACGCGCCCTTACCCATTTTTACTTCTTTCGTCCCTTACGCTTTATTTTTTCAAAACAAACAAATCTTCTCTCACAAAAATCCCCAAATCTTTTCTCTCGCGATACCCATCCCTCACTAACCCTAACCTGTATTTTCTTTCAAAGTCTTTGAGAAATTTTCAGATTCAGGCCATGGAGAACACATCAAATGCAGGAAACCCCACCAGATCTGCCGATTCCAACGCGGCGACGTTCATGGCAGAGTTGATGCAGAAGGTTGGCGGGCCGGAAGAGGAGATGAAAGCCTTCGCTCTGTTCACGTCAATGATGGGGAAGGCCACACCTGCCGCGTCGACGTCCATCACAACCACCACACCAACACCAGTGCAAATTCCAGAGGATGCGATTTCACATCCGGCTACCGTACATACAGTAGCCGAACCGTCTACTGGCGAACCTGGGAACGAAGCCGCGGTAGGCGACAAGCAGGAACAAGGGGCGGATCTGGTTGTGGAGATGGAGCAGATGACGTCTGTTGAGGGGGAAACCCCTGTTATCTCTGAGGTTGGTGTTGTCGAGGGGGAAACCCTTGTTATTTCTGCTGATGTTGATGTAGGTGAGGGGGATACCCCTGATTTTTCTATTGCTGGTGTCGTAGAGGAGGAAACCCCTATGGTGGTTGAAGGCGTCAAAAAGGGGGCAACTCCAGTGGATGATGTTGAGGGGGAAACCCATGTTGGTGATTTGGAGGGGGCGACCCCTGTTATTTCAGAGGAAGTTGTTGGGGGGAAACCCCAGAAAAATTAGCTGGCGGTGAAGCCCTAATCTCTGATACGATGGTTGGTGAGGGGGAAACCCCTGTCTACATTGAGGGGGCAACCCCTATTTTGTCTGAGGAGGGAGAGACCCTCATTACTGCTGAAGCTTCGGAACCCAAGGAGAGCGGGCTGGAAGTGGTAATAGAACTGGACGATCAGCCGGTGGGTGCAGACTTGCCAATGGATAAACGAAAGGCCCGACGACGGGCCCGATGAAATTTGAAAGATGAGATCGAGGACCTCACTTTGTCCACGAAAGAGGAAGTACAAGCCCTAGGAACAGAGGGTGAGTTAGAGAAAGATACCCCTAAGTCTGGAGGGGAGGAAGAGGAAGACGAGGAGGAGCGCCGCTTGACAGCAGAAAGAAAAAAGAAGGGCAAACAGGCAGCTCCTTCCTTGGTCAAGAAGACGAGAAAGCCTTCTGGGGGTAAATCTATTGAAGTCTCACTCCCTCCCCCGGCGAAGGTACCATATGCTAGAGAGCCAGTTAGCCCTGCTAGGTCTAGTGAAACTGAAGAGGAGCCAGAAGAGAAACTAAATTTCGAACCTGCAGAAGTCTGGATTACCAAAGGATTGCTTGATGCAATGAGGAAGTTTGAAGACCCCAAACGAGCGGCGACCAACAAGAAATGGAGTGGTCCAGGTAAGCTTGCAAGGTCTGGAAAGCGATATGATCCCGCAGAATTGAAGGAGATAGATTCCGATGAAGAATTCCGGCAGTACATCGATGCCATCTGTTTCGATTGGTTACTAAAGCATAGCTCTGCGGAGGTCCCAACGGCGCTGGCACGTGAATTCTTTTCTACATTCCGTTTGAAACCAACCACTGATTTGGATGTCGATTCCATCACTTTCCGCCTATTCACCATGGAACATGAAATGAGTATCCGAGAATGGTCCCTCCGAATGGGACTGTTTACACGTACGGAGGATGATGAGGGGCTATGGAATGATCGGGTGGTTGGAGCGCCGAAGTTTACGCCAGGATTCAAACCACAATCAGCCTGGGAGTTCATCACCCACCCGAAGGTGGGACAGTTTAAGACAAGTATTTCCAAGGGGTTTCATATAGAGAATCGCATCCTTCGATTTGCTCAGACATTTGTCAGCTACAATCTCATGGGAACTGCCAACTCGGCCTTGACAACGGCGGATTTATACTTCACTTGGTGCATGGCCACGGGAGTAAGGGTGCATTTAGGCTACTGGTTAGCCCAGGCATGCCATCAAATGACCTCCAACCCTTCCCGACACATGTACACATGTCACCTCTTAGGGACTTATCTTCAGCGAAACACGATAATGAAGATCGCCAAATCTGCCCCTGAGGTGGTTATGTGTGAGCCTCCAGAAATCTTTAACGTTGACTACTTTTTCAAAAAGGGGTTGTTGTACATGCATGGGAAGGAGGTTTGTTTCTACGAAGTCGGCAGGTTGGAGCCCCAAGTCAAGATAGAGCAGAATGTTGGTGAGTCGAAGGCAAGCATGGAAGTGGAGGAGATGAAAGCAGAAGTGAGTGCGATGCACAAAGAATTGGGTGAATTCAGAGAGGTGATGGGTATGATGAGCAAGGAACTCGGTGACGCAAGGAAAGAAATGGTCGGGATACGGACAGAACTCGGGGGAGTTAGAGAAGAGACGCAGGCCCTCAAGGGGCGCGTCACAGTCTTGGTGGGGAAGTCATCTACGCAAAACGATCGGATGGCGGAGGCTGTCCAGTTAATGATGATGATGATGACCAAATGGCTGAAGGAGAAGTTCTCCGAGCCCCAGGAAAAACTGACTACTGGACCCAGCATGGTGTCTGAAGGGGCTGGCAGCGGAAGCGTGCGTTTAAAACGGATCACATGAATTTGATCTATTTAGCAGATTATTTAGACAAAATCTATTCGCGTAATTATCACATGTATCATGCTCATAACTTGAATTAAAACATGCTTTAGCACATAAAATTCCTAAAACATGCTTACTACGGAATTAGCCAATTTACCTCGTTGATTCAATCAAGAATCGATGATGGCTTGCTCCGTCTCCACGTGAAGATCTTCAATACAAGACCTCGGATCTTCTGACTGGTGTCCCGGACTATACGCTGATATTTGTGTGGGCAAATCTCACCAACGTACTAGGACTCGAATAATGAAAGATAGAACTCAGCTCACGGAGGGAGCACAATTTTCGAAAACTCTCTTAAGAGGGGGGACGAAAATTTTATACAAATAATTGTTGTGTTTTCTGTCTCCTTTATTCTCCTATTTATATAAGTCACATATTGGGCCCAGTCAGGGATCTAAGGAAGAATTTGGAACAGGCCTCGCCCAATTAGCTTTTTACTAATTAAATTGAACCCACAATTTAATATAAGCTTATATTGGAATATTACGAGCAGCCACTACAGAAGTAATATTGCACTGCCTTCCAAATCCGAAATTACAAGTATTCCGGGTTTCCTTTAATTGTATTTGATTTATTTCCCACGCTTAAGATAGAAACATCCATTAATTAATTAATGTCTGCTATAGACTTAATTAATTAACATATTTCGAATTCCAAGAGTGGACTTAGCACGAAACTCTTATTTATTATTCATAGAGTAATTAAACTCCAACTAGCTAGGTTCCGAATAATAAAACCTCGTTTCGAGCTCCTCTTGTGGATGTCATCAAACGAGACTCTCATCGCGCACGTTTCAACAAAATAGCAACCCTAGCACCTCTAGATAATGATCACCACTACCCAATATACCTGGATCGTTGGTTTACGAAAAACACGCACCTTTGGTAAGTCAAAGTAATAGATACTCAATATCGTATGCTCAATGCTAACGTACATTGATTAAGAAATTAATTCTCAAGACCTCGTCTTTCAGTAGATAGCATAAAGACTCGTCTTGCTGTTAGATCCATTCAGCGCTATACCACACCAACGTCATCTTATTTCAATAAGGCTTAGAAATAATCGGACTGACATTGCAACCTTTCGCGATAGGTAGTCTAGGCCTATCTAGGTTGTGAAATTCTTATTTTTCTTTGTTTAGAACTGACCGTGTTACCTTAAATTGGACGAAGCCCACAACCGGTCTACTAAAACAAAGACTTAGACTTTGTTACGTTTGCTCATACATTTAAATATGCAATAAACAACCATTAAATGTAAAACATAACAACATTATGACAAAAATAATCTGTTGCATTTATTGGAAAATAACCATTAGAGTTTTACAGTATCCAATCACTCGAAAGTTGATTTCTAGTATACAAAACCCTAACAATCTCCCACTTATACTCAAAACAGCTTTCGAGTATACAAATAGTAGTGCACACGTCTAAATTTCTCCCACTTATACTGAAAGCGAGTTGAGGTCTTGAATGAGTCGAACTCCCATCCCTTCAACGTGGCACTCGAACGGTTTTACCGCCAAAGCCTTTGTAAAAGGATCTGCCAGGTTGTTCTCTGATGCAATCTTGACCACTTTTATGTCTCCTCTCTGCACTATATCTCTAATGATATAATACTTCCGTTCTATGTGTTTGCTCGCTTTGTGAGCTCTTAGTTCTTTCGAGTTTGCCACAGCACCAGAATTGTCACAATAAATGGTGATGCTCTTGGGCAGATTCGAAACCACACCTAAATCCATAAGGAAGTTCTTGAACCATACAGCCTCTTTTGCAGCCTCTGAAGCGGCCACATACTCGGCTTCCATGGTCGAGTCCGCGATGCATTTCTGCTTCACACTCTTCCAAATTACGGCTCCACCCCCTAAGGTGAACACATATCCTGAAGTAGATTTTCTCGAGTCCTGATCAGCTTGAAAGTCTGAGTCAGTATATCCCAAAGGACAGAGCTCGGCTGCATTGTAAACTAGAGCATAATCCTTAGTCCATTTAAGGTACTTGAGTATGTTCTTTACGGCAGTCCAATGTCCTTGGCCCGGATTCGACTGATATCTTGCCACCATGCCAACAGCAAAGCAAATATCTGGTCTAGTACAAAGCATAGCATACATGAGACTTCCAACTGCCGAAGCATATGGAATCCTTCTCATTGCTTGTATCTCAAACGGCGTTTTAGGGCACATCTCTTGAGATAAATGGATACCATGTCTAAAAGGTAAGAAACCTTTCTTGGCGTCCTGCATGCTAAAACGACTAAGTACTGTTTCGATGTAAGATTCTTGAGATAAGCACAACATCTTCTTCTCTCGATTCCGAAGAACCTTGATCCCGAGGATGTGTCCCGCGTCTCCCATATCCTTCATCTCGAACTGGTTTGATAACCATGTTCGAACTGATGACAACATCTTTTTATTGTTTCCAATTAGAAGAATGTCATCTACATATAAAACTAAGAACACCACATTCCCCTTATCAACTTTCTTATACACGCAGCTTTCACTTGGGCACTTTTCGAATCCAAACTTGCAAACAGTTTGATCGAATCCAAACACGCAGCTTTCACTTAATCCGAACACGCAGCTTTCATTGGTTCCACGATCTGGATGCTTGCTTGAGGCCATAAATGGCCTTCTTAAGCTTCCAAACCATGTGTTCTTTGCCCTTTATGGCATATCCTTCGGGTTGTTCCATATAGATGGTCTCCTCAAGACTGCCGTTTAGAAATGCAGTCTTAACGTCCATCTGCCATACATCCCAATCCATATAAGCTGCAATAGACAACAGTATCCGGATCGATTTGAGCATGGCCACTGGGGAGAAGGTCTCATCATAATCGATGCCTTCCTTTTGGGTATACCCCTTGGCCACTAGTCTTGCTTTGAAGACTTTAACTCGTCCATCGGGTCCACGTTTACGTTTATATATCCACTTGCTCCCAATGGAAGTACAACCTTCGGGTAGGACGGACAAATCGTAGACGTCTTTGTCTATCATAGATTGTAGTTCCGAATCCATTGCTTTTACCCATTCGCAATGATCGATATCTGCCTGCGCCTCCGCAAAGTTCCAGGGATCTAATACATTGCTGTCCGTGGAGTGATCCATAGATTCTCCCAAACCAATGTATCTGAAAGGACCCAAGGTGCGTAAGTGTCGTTCAAGCAAGGATATATCCTACTGATCAGGATAGAAATCCTAACTAACCTAGACCTTGGTTTCAAAGATTCCTCAACCCACTTCTACTGATCAGTATAGTGGTGGTAAGGGTCGAATCCCACAGAGATGGTGCGTTCTTAAACTACCGCGGTGACAATCGGAAGATTTGGTTAGCTACCACGCTGGGTTGAGTTTCTACCTAGGCTGGAACTTAAAGGAGGTGTTCTACTGGTCAGACGGTAAGGAAAACATTTGGAATGTAACTGTGTACGTGGAATGGGGGGACAATTTTGTAACAGAAAATATTTGGAAGGTACGGGTTTCTATTTCGGGCTAAACAGAATATTCAGAGTGTAGTGGAAGTTTTGTGACTGGGCTGACAGGGCTTAACTAAAAGTGAAGGACAAAAGCAAAAGCATCTTGAAAAGTAAGTGGTCCCCTCCAATTGGAATAGACATCATCTTCTTCAACAAACACTTCCAAAATTCAGATAACAATTCCAGATTCAACACGGAAAAACTCAGATTAACAACTTACAAACACAGATCCAAAACTAAGAAATCAAATCCGAAATCAAACACTGAAACTGGACTTCTGCATACTGGTCAACATGAAAGAACGATTCAGAAATTAAAACTAAGCTTTGCATGCAACGACCTACTTTCCGATCAAACAGCACTTGTTTATCTATCCTAAAGAAATTTGTTACGTGAACGGAATTGAGAGAATCAGCACTTTAAACACCAAGAAACTTTAGATCTAAGCTAACTAGGCAAGGGAATAAAGAAACACCACAATAAACAAAACTGAAATCAACTTCATAGCATAAACACGTTCGGATCTTCAACAAAGTATTTCAAAAGCAGAAAATATCCAAAGGTAAACAAGATCCAACGTAAGGAAAGCGAGAAATTTAAAACTACAAAAGCAATGTAAAAGTGTTTTGCCACTCGGGACGATGAGACTCTAAACTACGATCTTGCTGGCTGGAATGGACGATGACTGGAATTCTGGGAACATCTGAACGTCAAGTGATCATGGCTACGGCGAGGCAAGAAGCGGGACACGGCTGAAAGATTGAAACTACCGAGAAAACTTTCTACCTAAAGATGGTGTGTTGAATGAGTGAATGTTGTATCCCCTCTCCAATTTGGCTTCCTTTTATAGGGAGGCTACCCTTGATTTTAGGGTAAATCCTCGTTGCAATTTGACTTCTTTGCCCTTAATTGTGGGTAATCCGTCCCAGCTATCCGTCTTCTCCATCTCAAGCCGTTTTAGCACGAATACTGATCAGTATGAGATCATGCTGGCGCCTTCTTCACCTGAACATTCCGAAACTTCCCTACTGGCTAGAATGCTTAACCTGCACACTTTAAACAACTGTTTTGCAAATATAATCAATTAAGCACATCATACTGACCCGTAACCAAGGCCCAGAATACGACTTATCAGTATCTCTCGGGCTCATGTGAGACCCTCCCACTGCGGCGCGGCACTACAATATTTTGAGTAGAAGTTGAAGTTTCGGGAATTGTTTGTACACTTGGTACTTGTTCTTGGTTAATGGAACTTGTGACTGAAGTTAGCTCATCAAGAGCCACTTCACTGCTGGGTTTATGATTCATTACATAGTCTTCCTCTAAGAATGTCGCGTGAGTGCTCACAATGACTTTCTTATCTCGGAGACTAAAGAATTCATAACTTTTCGTTCCTTTGGGGTATCCTATAAACAAACATACCTCCGTCCTAGATCCTAGCTTAGTTGGATCCTTTTCCAATACATGAGCCGGGCAACCCCAAACCTTGAGATGTGCAAGATTGGGCTTACGCCCAGTCCACAACTCATATGGAGTTTTAGGTACGGATTTTGATGGTAAATTGTCTAAAATGTGACTTGCGGAAAGCAAGGCATGTCCCCAAAATGAAATAGGCAGACGTGCATAACTCATCATCGATCGAACCATGTTTAATAAGGTCATGTTCCTTCTTTCAGCCACGCCGTTCTGCTGGGGCGTGCCCGGCGCAGTCAGTTGGGATTGAATTCCCACTTCCGATAAGTAGTCTAAAAATTCAGCACTGAGGTATTCGCCTCCACGATCAGATCGTAGGCATTTGATATTCTTCCCATGATACTTCTCCACAAGAGTCTTAAAGTCTTTAAACTTGTCAAAAGACTCTGACTTGTGACGCATCAAGTAGACATATCCAACTTTCGAGAAGTCATCAATAAATGTGATGAAGTATCGAAAACCACCTCTTGCCTCAGTTGACATTGGTCCACATACATCGGAATGAACGAGCTCAAGTACTTCCTTGGACCTATTGCCCTTAGCCTTAAAAGGCCTCTTGGTCATCTTGCCTTCTAAGCATGACTCACACTTATGAAAAGGTTCCTCCTCTAGACCTTTGATAAGATCTTGTTGAACAAGAGAATGGATCCTCCTTTCATTGGCATGACCAAGTCTAAGGTGCCACAAGTACGTTTCGTTCATTGAATTTGAAGGTTCTTTTCGTTTCTTTGAAATTTTCGATGTTGTATTGAGTTCTGATTTGTGATTATTAAACTGTGTAGAAGTGATTGTGTCCAGATTGTTTTCCATGATACCACGACAGATATAAGAACCATCTTTCTTAATAACGCAGTTGTCATTAAAAGAAATCGAAGATCCATCATAAACCAATTTAGAAACTGAAATTAAATTTCTTCTAAAAGAAGGTATCAACAAAACATTCTTCAAAATCAAAAATCTATCACTACTAATACGCAAATAAATGTCTCCCACTGCAACGGCCGCCACTTTGGTAGCGTCGCCCAGCTGGACTTCGATCTCACGATCATGTAGCCGTCTTGTCACCTGCAATAAGTCAGGATCAAAACAAATATGATCAGTGGCTCCTGTGTCAATAACTCATGTGCAAATTGATGTCGAAGTCAAACAAGACTCGACAACTAGAGCTTGGTGCATACCTGTAGCCTTGCCCCGTTTAGGACAGTCTGGCTTCCAATGCCCCTTCTCTCCACACTTGAAACACTTCCCCGTGGGCTTCTTGTTAGCCCTCTTCTTCTTCTTTCCCTTAGCTATCTTGGTCGGTCCTGAGTTCGTGTAACGACCCGCTAAGCCGATATTATTATAAACTATATTATTAGCTTGATTATTTATATAAGTGACTTTTATGTGATTTAAATCCGAGCCACGATCGAGTGTCGTTTTTGTTTCTAACGTCAGCCAAGTATATAAAAAATATATATATGTATAATAAATAAATGAGATCCCAAAATTAAAATTTTAATGTCCGATACATCCAACAAAAGTCCAACAAAATTTAATCTATACATCATGCGTTCTAAGAAAATCGGGTACTTTAGCGCGGGCAGCCACGAACTTGAACCGATTATACCTACACCAAATTAAATGAATAATTAAATAATAAAAAAAATAGTGCAGATTCATAGGATCGAATTTTTCCACACAACATTTAATGTTGCATTAATTGGAGGTCAGGAGGGACAAAATTTTTTCTTGAAGGATAAGTTTCATTGACCTCCTCCCTCCTCCATATTATTTGTATATGTATATAGATATCCCAATCATTTTTTCACCTCCACATTACGTAGAGATCACAATCATCTTCTTCACCCCCACACCACTATCGAACCCAAACTTCTCTTCACACACACACCAACAAATCGAATAGGGGAACAAGAATCAGAGACGGGGGAGTATGGCAGATGATTATAGGATCAGACTCCACAATCCAACAACACTTTGTTCTCATATCAATAAGGTAAACACCAAGTCCTTTATTTTCTTTCAAATTTCAATATATGTAAGCATATGCATATATAATTTTGAAAGTAGAATCTGCCCATGTAAGATCAGAAACCACATTTATTAAGTAGTGTTTCACCATCAAATCTTCCAAGTAGCAAGATAATTACTCAAAGTCTTCAAATCTATATAATAGACATACTAAAGTAAGCACAAGTTAGGAAAACTTATCTCATGGGTATGAATCTGCCGGAGACAGATTCTCGACAGCCCAGAGACGATGAGGGCAACCCGACACCCTAGCAACTGCCAATATCACAACCTTGACGAATCTACAATTAAAAAAACACCAAACTTTTAAATCCAAGATTTAATCTTTAGAAAGTATAACAAAGGGGAAAAATGATAAAAATAAAATTGGCCTACCTTACCTATCGGAGAATGGCGAGGCGCGGAGGAGAGGCGGCGGCAGAACCGAGAGACGAGAGATAGGAGAGGAAAGAAGTGATAGAGGGGAAGCTGGACGGCGGAGGCGGATTCGCGGTGACGGCGGGAATCGGAGTGGAGTGGAGAGAGAGATAGATGGAGGAAGCCGACAGAGAGAGAGAGTGCGCAGATCTGCCACTGTTCGGAAACGGGAGGAGGCCGGCGAAGCCGCTGCCCCTGCATGCCGGCGGTGAAGAGGGAGAGAAGAGAGAAGAGAGAGAGGGAGAGAAGGGAGAAGGAGACATGAGGAGGAGGAAGGGACCACCGCCGGAGGTGGTGGTGGGGTGACGGCCGCACCAGAGGCGGAGGCGGCGCTGGTAGGTGGCTTGTCGACGGAAATTCTGATATGAGAGAGAGATTTTCCCTAAGGGTGAATAGTGTTTGAGAGAGAGAAATCGATAGTGGGGTGGAGTATATGGGTTTTATTTTTTATTGTTGGACTAATGAATTAGTTACTTGGGCTAAGGGAGTGGAAGAATTTAAATTTGAGCCCAATTCCATTAACAACTGGGGCTGCAGTAAATAATTGAAGGGAGGCCCAATTTTCGGATTTAGTTATTGTGGGCTAAAAAAGGGAGAGAAACTCGGCCCAGTTTCGAAAATGGTATCCTTTGGGAGCAAATCTAATATTAAATTTTAGCCTAAGTTTTAGAATAAGATTTAATTAATGATTATATTAATTATTTTTTTTTCTTTTATGATTTCTTCTAATGATGTAACTAAGCCAACATAATTGAGCTTGGGACTTATTTTAGAGTTTTGCGTAAAATTGTAGTAGTGAATGGAATGCCGCTTAATCAGAGCCGAAATAGCAAACGAACTAGTAATAAATAATGTAAGTTTAGAAATTTCGTAGTAGTAGTAATAATAATATTAATAAAGAAGTGCTATTAATTAAATTTCCTAATTTAATTAATGTGCAAGTTTCTAAAATTTTCTAACGGTGAGCAAATGATAAAAGAAATAAAGTAGGGGCATGCATTCCTATAAGTATGTGAATTTCTCGAGTCTTATTAGTACGTTGTTTGTTTTCAAAAAGGTTATCTCCGCAAGTAAGGTCGGAGTAAGAATTCAAGATAAGAAAACTAAGCGATCAAGGTGAGCTTTCTTATACTAAAATACAAATCGTATTTTATGAAAACACGAACACATGTTCGTGATTTTAATGATGTTGTCTTGCCACAAATGTTTTGTTATGATGCCTATCTGTTGGCTACGGCCAAGGAATTATAAATGATGAAATATGTGAATCGATTCGATTTTTAGTCCGGGTAGGGTGGTGTCCCTACTTGGAACCTCTGGCCGTGAACGGCAGAGAAGGTGACCGTGGAAGGTGGCCACCTTCCAGGCACAAGGATACCTCTGACGTGTTGGGCAGGGAAGGTGACCGTATGAGAACACCATCTCAGCGGCACAATGTGATCAGATATGGCTAAAGTACAGGAAAAGGGGTTGCAGTCCAATGTGAATATTTTTAGTAAGCTCGGGTCTTTTTCAATAAATCCCCGAGTGTTACTGTGATGATGGCTTGACAATATTTTCAAATGTATATGTGTAATTTTCGGCAATGTGTTCACTGAGTACTTTTGTACTCAGCCCTGCATATATTTCTAAATGTGCAGGTTGAGCAGCGAAGTGGTGGAGGAAGTGCTATTGAGACAAGACATTTAATTCAGTCAGATTTTGACTCTCGGAGGTTCATGTCTTCATACATGGAACCGCGCTCATTTGTTTCCGTTGTGCATCTTAAAAGACTCAGGTCTATTTTGTTCAAAACTCTGATATATTGAAATTTTTACAAACAATTACTCGAGTTTTCATGATCGAGTATCTTTTCTTCTGTGTATCAGCACTTGATTAGTCATGTCTCGCAACCAATGCTTGATTTTATTTTCCCCTTATTTCTTTCCCCGCTTCTTTAACCCTCCCCTAGTCGCGATCAACCGTGTTTTCTATCCTTAGAAAATGCGGTCGTGACAGAGTGGTATCAGAGCATTCTTTCTCGCTCTGAACTCGAGAGTTTTCTTTGAAAATCTTTGGTCTAGCCTTGTTCCACTAGACTGTCTAATCGATGAAAATGCTCTTAGCACTCCCACCAATCGCGCTCAATGAGGAAAAGGTAACTTGTTCTTTTTTAGAAGAAAGTCAAGATGTTTGAAAGTTTGAAATGGAGAAATAACTCATACATTTAATTTGAGTGAACAGATGAAAACACTAGGTTTAAAGAAAGAGTTGATGTTTCTTGATTTGGTAGCATGCTTAAAGAAAGAGTTATCTTTTCTCGGCTAAAGACTGTGAATGTATGAATAAAAGAAGTAACTTTCCTAAATGGAAAAAAATACTGAAATATGAAAGTATAAAGTATACGAGTCGGGTACCAATTGTTGAAATGATGTCTCTTTTTGAGTTTGTGAAAGGATATATCTTTTTGAGTAGTCATTGAATCATGTTGCTAGTATGGGGAAATCGAAATTTTCAAAAACTTTGAATACTTAGTTATGTGTTCCTTCTAGAATACAATATGAACTCGAACTTAGAAGTACAGTATGAACATTTCTCGCTTTCCCGAGCGACGAAAAGAAAAGGACGGAATAAGAAAGAAACTTCGTCACCAGAAAAGTAATCCAACATAGAACAAAACGATGTTTCTAGAAAGATGGTAGGGGTTGAATGCCATTTTCTACGTCCCAATGACATGAATAATCTGGGTTAGCCATTGTCTTTCTTGACAATCCAATCACTCCAAAGGGTCGTACCTTCGATCCAACTAAGTGATATATACATATTTAGCAAGAGAATTGACTGCAACGTAGACAAAGAATCCAGTCTTGCAAATAATAAGTAAACAGAAACGACGTGTTACGAGGATGAGCTTTATGACGAATAGAGAGTACCAAAGAGTCGTAATCCCCACATATGGTCATCTGACGTGATGGTAAAGTTAAAGTAGCTTGTGACCAAAGTTTCCCCTAACTCATTTACCATCCTCTATAAAGAATTAACAAGGGAGTATCACCATTGTAGTTAACCAAGAAGATTCATCAGCAACGCTTACTTGGATTCCCATGAATTCCATTTTTTCTCGCACCCTCTTGATCAAAATACCTTTTGTTGAATTAAGAACTTAAATGACTCCTTTTGCAAGGTAATGTGTCATTACTTTCCCTCTTCTAAGTCAAGGTTGTGAATCACTTTCAGTTTTGAGCTTGCTCCCTCATGTTTTCTGATAACCTCCGGTGACTACAATCCTTCTTTACTCATTCTTTATAAAAGCAATACTTTGACTCTCTGAATTCTTGCCAGCAAACTCTTATACTCGGAGCTGCTTTATTTATAGCCTTCAGAATGAACATGTTTACAATTGTCTTTTCAATGATATATTCCTCAAAGATCATTAGTGGACTTTTTTTTTGTTTTCAAAAGTGCTTCTTGACAAGCTCTTTATTTTATATGAGTAGTTCCCTCTTATTAATTCCACTACAATTATTCCATCATGCTTTGAGCTCTTCAGCAACTCCAAGTCTAAAGTAATTTGCTCTCTTCCCGAACTAGTTTGCTCTGGTTGTCTTCTCTACTAGTTAATTTCCGTGATTTGGTTATAAACTTTGTGAATTCATTAACGTGATATAGTATCACGATGTTGTTGACCCAAAAGGGTAAATATCTTGTTATTCCTCTTCTCAAAACCACTTGAGACCAATCATTTTCAGTCTCATTATATTTGAGCAGCCATCTAGTGAGACCTTACTTTTTTTTACCTTTTGTGTTTTCAGACATACTTATTGACAAACACTTTCTTTTATATGAGGACTCTCATCTTCTAAATTCAAATATCACTATTGTCTCTTGATTTGAGTTTTTCTGTAGCTACATATTTAAAGCTGGCATATTGCTTCTCCCTTGGCTAGTTTCCTCTTGTTGCCCTCTTTATTAGTCAGTTTCCCTGAACTACTTATAAACTCTAAACATTTCGTTGATATGATCTTCTATCACAGTGTTGTTGAGCAAATTGCAATTGTTTGTTTTTCCTATTCTTTTCAAATCTATTTGTAACCCACCATCTCAGGTCTTCCTGTTATCATCTGGAGATACTGGAAACTTTTTCTACTTCACTGTTCATTTTGATTATATTATTGGCAACCTATTATTAACATCTACATTTTATTCATCGTACCCTCACTTTCGCAATTTATTCCATCTGACAAGCTCTTTTCCACAACAAAATTCTCAAGCTCTATGGGTATAGCTCAAACCCTTTGAAGTTGTATCTTTTCTTTTCTGGGAGTGAGCATAATGAGCCCAATTGAGCCTAGTCTTTGCACTTCATAAAAAACCTTTGTTGCAAGCTAATGGTGAGAGTTTGTGGTGAACCAAACACTCACGTAATTGAAATAATTATAATCATTTTATTTTTATGGTTACCTTGGAGCCTATACAAAGTAAGGAGGATTCGAATATTTCTCTTGGAATCCCAAATTCAGTTCCTATCAAAGTTAAAACGGTTAGATCAACTATATATTTCCTCGCGTGCGACCTTATGAAATTCTAGAGGAAGTTGGCCTAGTAGCATATCGCTTGGCATTACCACCCAACTTTGGGAACGCACACAACGTATTCCACGTCTCCCAACTTCGAAGGTACGTGTTTGTAAAAAAAAGTGATGCGCCACGAAAAATCGCTCTAGAGTCCGGCCTGAGTTACGAAGTAAAGCCGGTAAGAATACTAGATCGAAAGGTACAGCAACTTCGGAATAAGTCGATTACTACAATGAAGGTTTTGTGGAAACACCATGAACAGGTAGAAGCAACATGGGAGCTAGAAGAGAAATGTCCCGAGCTTTTTGTCTAAATACATCCTAAATTTCGGGACGAAATTTCTTTTAAGAGGGGTAGAATGTAACGACCCGCTAAGCCGATATTATTATAAACTATATTATTAGCTTGATTATTTATATAAGTGACTTTTATGTGATTTAAATCCGAGCCACGATCGAGTGTCGTTTTTGTTTCTAACGTCAGCCAAGTATATAAAAAATATATATATGTATAATAAATAAATGAGATCTCAAAATCAAAATTTTAATGTCCGATACATCCAACAAAAGTCCAACAAAATTTAATCATTACATCATGCGTTCTAAGAAAATCAGATACTTTAGCGCGGGCAGCCACGAACTTGAACCGATTATACCTACACCAAATTAAATGAATAATTAAATAATAATAAAAAAATAGTGCAGATTCATAGGATCGAATTTTTCCACACAACATTTAATGTTGCATTAATTGGAGGTCAGGAGGGACAAAATTTTTTCTTGAAGGATAAGTTTCATTGACCTCCTCCATCCTCCATATTATTTGTATATGTATATAGATATCCCAATCATTTTTTAACCTCCACATTACGTAGAGATCACAATCATCATCTTCACCCCCACACCACTATCGAACCCAAACTTCTCTTCACACACACACCAACAAATCGAATGGGGGAACAAGAATCAGAGACGGGGGAGTATGGCAGATGATTATAGGATCAGACTCCACAATCCAACAACACTTTGTTCTCATATCAATAAGGTAAACACCAAGTCCTTTATTTTCTTTCAAATTTCAATATATGTAAGCATATGCATATATAATTTTGAAAGTAGAATCTGCCCATGTAAGATCAGAAACCACATTTATTAAGTAGTGTTTCACCATCAAATCTTCCAAGTAGCAAGATAATTACTCAAAGTCTTCAAATCTATATAATAGACAAACTAAAGTAAGCACAAGTTAGGAAAACTTATCTCATGGGTATGAATCTGCCGGAGACAGATTCTCGACAGCCCAGAGACGATGAGGGCAGCCCGACACCCTAGCAACTGCCAATATCACAACCTTGACGAATCTACAATTAAAAAAACACCAAACTTTTAAATCCAAGATTTAATCTTTAGAAAGTATAACAAAGGGGAAAAATGGTAAAAATAAAATTGGCCTACCTTACCTATCGGAGAATGGCGAGGCGCGGAGGAGAGGCGGCGGCAGAACCGAGAGACGAGAGATAGGAGAGGAAAGAAGTGATAGAGGGGAAGCTGGACGGCGGAGGCGGATTCGCGGTGACGGCGGGAATCGGAGTGGAGTGGAGAGAGAGATAGATGGAGGAAGCCGACAGAGAGAGAGAGTGCGCAGATCTGCCACTGTTCGGAAACAGTAGGACTGCCGGGAGGAGGCCGGCGAAGCCGCTGCCCCTGCATGCCGGCGGTGAAGAAGGAGAGAAGAGAGAAGAGAGAGAGGGAGAGAAGGGAGAAGGAGACATGAGGAGGAGGAAGGGACCACCGCCGGAGGTGGTGGTGGGGTGACGGCCGCACCAGAGGCGGAGGCGGCGCTGGTAGGTGGCTTGTCGACGGAAATTCTGATATGAGAGAGAGATTTTCCCTAAGGGTGAATAGTGTTTGAGAGAGAGAAATCGATAGTGGGGTGGAGTATATGGGTTTTATTTTTTATTGTTGGACTAATGAATTAGTTACTTGGGCTAAGGGAGTGGATAAATTTAAATTTGAGCCCAATTCCTTTAACAACTGGGGCTGCAGTAAATAATTGAAGGGAGGCCCAATTTTCGGATTTAGTTATTGTGGGCTAAAAAATGGAGAGAAACTCGGCCCAGTTTCGAAAATGGTATCCTTTGGGAGCAAATCTAATATTAAATTTTAGCCTAAGTTTTAGAATAAGATTTAATTAATGATTATATTAATTATTTTTTTTTCTTTTATGATTTCTTCTAATGATGTAACTAAGCCAACATAATTGAGCTTGGGACTTATTTTAGAGTTTTGCATAAAATTGTAGTAGTGAATGGAATACCGCTTAATCGGAGCCGAAATAGCAAACGAACTAGTAATAAATAATGTAAGTTTAGAAATTTCGTAGTAGTAGTAATAATAATATTAATAAAGAAGTGCTATTAATTAAATTTCCTAATTTAATTAATATGCAAGTTTCTAAAATTTTCTAACGGTGAGCAAATGATAAAAGAAATAAAGCAGGGGCATGCATTCCTATAAGTATGTGAATTTCTCGAGTCTTATTAGTACGTTGTTTGTTTTCAAAAAGGTTATCTCCGCAAGTAAGGTCGGAGTAAGAATTCAAGATAAGAAAACTAAGCGATCAAGGTGAGCTTTCTTATACTAAAATACAAATCGTATTTTATGAAAACACGAACACATGTTCGTGATTTTAATGATGTTGTCTTGCCACAAATGTTTTGTTATGATGCCTATCTGTTGGCTACGGCCAAGGAATTATAAATGATGAAATATGTGAATCGATTCGATTTTTAGTCCGGGTAGGGTGGTGTCCCTACTTGGAACCTCTGGCCGTGAACGGCAGAGAAGGTGACCGTGGAAGGTGGCCACCTTCCAGGCACAAGGATACCTCTGACGTGTTGGGCAGGGAAGGTGACCGTATGAGAACACCATCTCAGCGGCACAATGTGATCAGATATGGCTAAAGTACAGGAAAAGAGGTTGCAGTCCAATGTGAATATTTTTAGTAAGCTCGGGTCTTTTTCAATAAATCCCCGAGTGTTACTGTGATGATGGCTTGACAATATTTTCAAATGTATATGTGTAATTTTCGGCAATGTGTTCACTGAGTACTTTTGTACTCAGCCCTGCATATATTTCTAAATGTGCAGGTTGAGCAGCGAAGTGGTGGAGGAAGTGCTATTGAGACAAGACATTTAATTCAGTCAGATTTTGACTCTCGGAGGTTCATGTCTTCATACATGGAACCGCGTTCATTTGTTTCCGTTGTGCATCTTAAAAGACTCAGGTATATTTTGTTCAAAACTCTGATATATTGAAATTTTTACAAACAATTACTCGAGTTTTCATGATCGAGTATCTTTTCTTCTGTGTATCAGCACTTGATTAGTCATGTCTCGCAACCAATGCTTGATTTTATTTTCCCCTTATTTCTTTCCCCGCTTCTTTAACCCTCCCCTAGTCGCGATCAACCGTGTTTTCTATCCTTAGAAAATGCGGTCGTGACAGAGTGGTATCAGAGCATTCTTTCTCGCTCTGAACCCGAGAGTTTTCTTTGAAAATCTTTGGTCTAGCCTTGTTCCACTAGACTGTCTAATCGATGAAAATGCTCTTAGCACTCCCACCAATCGCGCTCAATGAGGAAAAGGTAACTTGTTCTTTTTCAGAAGAAAGTCAAGATGTTTGAAAGTTTGAAATGGAGAAATAACTCATACATTTAATTTGAGTGAACAGATGAAAACACTAGGTTTAAAGAAAGAGTTGATGTTTCTTGATTTGGTAGCATGCTTAAAGAAAGAGTTATCTTTTCTAGGCTAAAGACTGTGAATGTATGAATAAAAGAAGTAACTTTCCTAAATGGAAAAAAATACTGAAATATGAAAGTATAAAGTATACGAGTCGGGTACCAATTGTTGAAATGATGTCTCTTTTTGAGTTTGTGAAAGGATATATCTTTTTGAGTAGTCATTGAATCATGTTGCTAGTATGGGGAAATCGAAATTTTCAAAAACTTTGAATACTTAGTTATGCGTTCCTTCTAGAATACAATATGAACTCGAACTTAGAAGTACAGTATGAACATTTCTCGCTTTCCCGAGCGACGAAAAGAAAAGGACGGAATAAGAAAGAAACTTCGTCACCAGAAAAGTAATCCAACATAGAACAAAACGATGTTTCTAGAAAGATGGTAGGGGTTGAATGCCATTTTCTACGTCCCAATGACATGAATAATCTGGGTTAGCCATTGTCTTTCTTGACAATCCAATCACTCCAAAGGGTCGTACCTTCGATCCAACTAAGTGATATATACATATTTAGCAAGAGAATTGACTGCAACGTAGACAAAGAATCCAGTCTTGCAAATAATAAGTAAACAGAAACGACGTGTTACGAGGATGAGCTTTATGACGAATAGAGAGTACCAAAGAGTCGTAATCCCCACATATGGTCATCTGATGTGATGGTAAAGTGAAAGTAGCTTGTGACCAAAGTTTCCCCTAACTCATTTACCATCCTCTATAAAGAATTAAACAAGGGAGTATCACCATTGTAGTTAACCAAGAAGATTCATCAGCAACGCTTACTTGGATTCCCATGAATTCCATTTTTTTCTCGCACCCTCTTGATCAAAATACCTTTTGTTGAATTAAGAACTTAAATGACTCCTTTTGCAAGGTAATGTGTCATTACTTTCCCTCTTCTATGTCAAGGTTGTGAATCACTTTCAGTTTTGAGCTTGCTCCCTCATGTTTTCTGATAACCTCCGGTGACTACAATCATTCTTTACTCATTCTTTATAAAAGCAATACTTTGACTCTCTGAATTCTTGCCAGCAAACTCTTATACTCGGAGCTGCTTTATTTATAGCCTTCAGAATGAACATGTTTACAATTGTCTTTTCAATGATATATTCCTCAAAGATCATTAGTGGACTTTTTTTTGTTTTCAAAAGTGCTTCTTGACAAGCTCTTTATTTTATATGAGTAGTTCCCTCTTATTAATTCCACTACAATTATTCCATCATGCTTTGAGCTCTTCAGCAACTCCAAGTCTAAAGTAATTTGCTCTCTTCCCGAACTAGTTTGCTCTGGTTGTCTTCTTTACTAGTTAATTTCCGTGATTTGGTTATAAACTTTGTGAATTCATTAACGTGATATAGTATCACGATGTTGTTGACCCAAAAGGGTAAATATCTTGTTATTCCTCTTCTCAAAACCACTTGAGACCAATCATTTTCAGTCTCATTATATTTGAGCAGCCATCTAGTGAGACCTTACTTTTTTTTACCTTTTGTGTTTTCAGACATACTTATTGACAAACACTTTCTTTTATATGAGGACTCTCATCTTCTAAATTCAAATATCACTATTGTCTCTTGATTTGAGTTTTTCTGCAGCTCCATATTTAAAGCTGGCATATTGCTTCTCCCTTGGCTAGTTTCCTCTTGTTGCCCTCTTTATTAGTCAGTTTCCCTGAACTACTTATAAACTCTAAACATTTCATTGATATTATCTTCTATCACAGTGTTGTTGAGCAAATTGCAATTGTTTGTTTTTCCTATTCTTTTCAAATCTATTTGTAACCCACCATCTCAGGTCTTCCTGTTATCATCTGGAGATACTGGAAACTTTTTCTCCTTCACTGTTCATTTTGATTATATTATTGGCAACCTATTATTAACATCTGCATTCTATTCATCGTACCCTCACTTTCGCAATTTATTTCATCTGACAAGCTCTTTTCCACAACAAAATTCTCAAGCTCTATGGGTATAGCTCAAACCCTTTGAAGTTGTATCTTTTCTTTTCTGGGAGTGAGCATAATGAGCCCAATTGATCCTAGTCTTTGCACTTCATAAAAAACCTTTGTTGCAAGCTAATGGTGAGAGTTTGTGGTGAACCAAACACTCACGTAATTGAAATAATTATAATCATTTTATTTTTATGGTTACCTTGGAGCCTATACAAAGTAAGGAGGATTCGAATATTTCTCTTGGAATCCTAAATTCAGTCCCTATCAAAGTTAAAACGGTTAGATCAACTATATATTTCCTCGCGTGCGACCTTATGAAATTCTAGAGGAAGTGGGCCTAGTAGCATATCGCTTGGCATTACCACCCAACTTTGGGAACGCACACAACGTATTCCACGTCTCCCAACTTCGAAGGTACGTGTTTGAAAAAAAAAGTGATGCGCCACGAAAAATCGCTCTAGAGTCCGGCCTGAGTTACGAAGTAAAGCCGGTAAGAATACTAGATCGAAAGGTACAGCAACTTCGGAATAAGTCGATTACTACAATGAAGGTTTTGTGGAAACACCATGAACAGGTAGAAGCAACATGGGAGCTAGAAGAGAAATGTCCCGAGCTTTTTGTCTAAATACATCCTAAATTTCGGGACGAAATTTCTTTTAAGAGGGGTAGAATGTAACGACCCGCTAAGCCGATATTATTAGAAACTATATTATTAGCTTGATTATTTATATAAGTGACTTTTATGTGATTTAAATCCGAGCCACGATCGAGTGTCGTTTTTGTTTCTAACGTCAGCCAAGTATATAAAAAAATATATATGTATAATAAATAAATGAGATCCCAAAATCAAAATTTTAATGTCCGATACATCCAACAAAAGTCCAACAAAATTTAATCTATACATCATGCGTTCTAAGAAAATCGGGTACTTTAGCGTGGGCAAACACGAACTTGAACCGATTATACCTACACCAAATTAAATGAATAATTAAATAATAATAAAAAAAATAGTGCAGATTCATAGGATCGAATTTTTCCACACAACATTTAATGTTGCATTAATTGGAGGTCAGGAGGGACAAAATTTTTTCTTGAAGGATAAGTTTCATTGACCTCCTCCCTCCTCCCTCCTCCATATTATTTGTTTATGTATATAGATATCCCAATCATTTTTTAACCTCCACATTACGTAGAGATCACAATCATCTTCTTCACCCCCACACCACTATCGAACCCAAACTTCTCTTCACACACACCAACAAATCGAATGGGGGAACAAGAATCAGAGACGGGGGAGTATGGCAGATGATTATAGGATCAGACTCCACAATCCAACAACACTTTGTTCTCATATCAATAAGGTAAACACCAAGTCCTTTATTTTCTTTCAAATTTCAATATATGTAAGCATATGCATATATAATTTTGAAAGTAGAATCTGCCCATGTAAGATCAGAAACCACATTTATTAAGTAGTGTTTCACCATCAAATCTTCCAAGTAGCAAGATAATTACTCAAAGTCTTCAAATCTATATAATAGACAAACTAAAGTAAGCACAAGTTAGGAAAACTTATCTCATGGGTATGAATCTGCCGGAGACAGATTCTCGACAGCCCAGAGACGATGAGGGCAGCCCGACACCCTAGCAACTGCCAATATCACAACCTTGACGAATCTACAATTAAAAAAACACCAAACTTTTAAATCCAAGATTTAATCTTTAGAAAGTATAACAAAGGGGAAAAATGATAAAAATAAAATTGGCCTACCTTACCTATCGGAGAATGGCGAGGCGCAGAGGAGAGGCGGCGGCAGAACCGAGAGACGAGAGATAGGAGAGGAAAGAAGTGATAGAGGGGAAGCTGGATGGCGGAGGCGGATTCGCGGTGACGGCGGGAATCGGAGTGTAGTGGAGAGAGAGATAGATGGAGGAAGCCGACAGAGAGAGAGAGTGCGCAGATCTGCCACTGTTCGGAAACGGTAGGACTGCCGGGAGGAGGCCGGCGAAGCCGCTGCCCCTGCATGCCGGCGGTGAAGAGGGAGAGAAGAGAGAAGAGAGAAGAGAGAGAGGGAGAGAAGGGAGAAGGAGAGATGAGGAGGAGGAAGGGACCACCGCCGGAGGCGGCGCTGGTAGGTGGCTTGTCGACGGAAATTCTGATATGAGAGAGCGATTTTCCCTATTTGGTGCAATTTGGGGAAGAAGGGTGAATAGTGTTTGAGAGAGAGAAATCGATAGTGGGGTGGAGTATATGGGTTTTATTTTTTATTGTTGGACTAATGAATTAGTTACTTGGGCTAAGGGAGTGGAAGAATTTAAATTTGAGCCCAATTCCTTTAACAACTGGGGCTGCAGTAAATAATTGAAGGGAGGCCAAATTTTCAGATTTAGTTATTGTGGGCTAAAAATGGGAGAGAAACTCGGCCCAGTTTCGAAAATGGTATCCTTTGGGAGCAAATCTAATATTAAATTTTAGCCTAAGTTTTAGAATAAGATTTAATTAATGATTATATTAATTATTTTTTTTCTTTTATGATTTCTTCTAATGATGTAACTAAGCCAACATAATTGAGCTTGGGACTTATTTTAGAGTTTTGCGTAAAATTGTAGTAGTGAATGGAATGCCGCTTAATCGGAGCCGAAATAGCAAACGAACTAGTAATAAATAATGTAAGTTTAGAAATTTCGTAGTAGTAGTAATAATAATATTAATAAAGAAGTGCTATTAATTAAATTTCCCAATTTAATTAATATGCAAGTTTCTAAAATTTTCTAACGGTGAGCAAATGATAAAAGAAATAAAGTAGGGGCATGCATTCCTATAAGTATGTGAATTTCTCGAGTCTTATTAGTACGTTGTTTGTTTTCAAAAAGGTTATCTCCGGAAGTAAGGTCGGAGTAAGAATTCAAGATAAGAAAACTAAGCGATCAAGGTGAGCTTTCTTATACTAAAATACAAATCGAATTTTATGAAAACACGAACACATGTTCGTGATTTTAATGATGTTGTCTTGCCACAAATGTTTTGTTATGATGCCTATCTGTTGGCTACGGCCAAGGAATTATAAATGATGAAATATGTGAATCGATTCGATTTTTAGTCCGGGTAGGGTGGTGTCCCTACTTGGAACCTCTGGCCGTGAACGGCAGAGAAGGTGACCGTGGAAGGTGGCCACCTTCCAGGTACAAGGATACCTCTGACGTGTTGGGCAGGGAAGGTGACCGTATGAGAACACCATCTCAGCGGCACAATGTGATCAGATATGGCTAAAGTACAGGAAAAGGGGTTGCAGTCCAATGTGAATATTTTTAGTAAGCTCGGGTCTTTTTCAATAAATCCCCGAGTGTTACTGTGATGATGGTTTGACAATATTTTCAAATGTATATGTGTAATTTTCGGCAATGTGTTCACTGAGTACTTTTGTACTCAGCCCTGCATATATTTCTAAATGTGCAGGTTGAGCAGCGAAGTGGTGGAGGAAGTGCTATTGAGACAAGACATTTAATTCAGTCAGATTTTGACTCTCGGAGGTTCATGTCTTCATACATGGAACCGCGCTCATTTGTTTCCGTTGTGCATCTTAAAAGACTCAGGTCTATTTTGTTCAAAACTCTGATATATTGAAATTTTTACAAACAATTACTCGAGTTTTCATGATCGAGTATCTTTTCTTCTGTGTATCAGCACTTGATTAGTCATGTCTCGCAACCAATGCTTGATTTTATTTTCCCCTTATTTCTTTCCCCGCTTCTTTAACCCTCCCCTAGTCGCGATCAACCGTGTTTTCTATCCTTAGAAAATGCGGTCGTGACAGTTCGGTGCCTGCCTTTTTCCTTTGCTAGGCTTTAAGCTAGAGGAACGAGGCGCCGAAATCATCATGGCCGCCTTAGCCTGGACCATAAGGTCCTCTGCCGACTGAAGTTCAGTCAACAGCTCTGCCAAGGTGTAATTCCTTTTGTTCATCTCGAAGTTGAGCTTGAACTGTTGGAAGCTAGGGGGAAGACTTTGAAGGATGATAGTCACCTGGGACTCGGGATCGATCGTCCCTCCCAAGACCTCAATTTGGTTGAGGTGGCCCATCATCCCAAGGACGTGGTCCCTCACAGACGAGCCTTCCTTCATTGTCTTCGACATGATACTCTGAAAGGCTTGAGACTTAGCCGTTCGATTCTGAGTACCAAAAAGATTTTTGAGATTCTGTATAATCTCGGCGGCTGTTTCCATGGCTGAATGCTGATGCTTGAGTACTGAAGACATAGAAGCCAACATGTAGCACTTAGCCATCTCATTCGCCTTATGCCACCGGCTGTGTGCATCTCTGACTCCTGCCGCAGCGGTAGCCGGCGGCACTGGAGGTCGCGGGGTGGTGAGCACAAAGATGTACTCATCTACTGTGAGAACGATGTCCAAATTTTGTTTCCATTCTATGTAATTTTTGCCCTCGAGTTTATTTTCTTTGAGAATTGCGGAAAGAGGATTAAACGACATATTGACGATTTGATTTGCACTGCAAAACAGAGTATTTTACTATTGTCATGAACTTATGTAAGAAGTTTGATTAGATTAACCATACAACTTTTCAAAATCTTACAACTGTAAAATTAAAATTTTGTACCCTCCAGAGGAAGTCAATACGCATTACAATCTTACAATTTTACTGGTCACAACACTGACGAATAGTCCAGAGACCACAGAGTGGCATGGCCGCCTAATGTTGCCTAAGCAAGACCACCGAATTTAGCATTACAGAGTCTCATTTCTACAACACACTCTCATAACAATGCTTGTGTGCTGCTAACAAGATCAAGCTATCTCATAAATCCTGTGTGAACTTCTGAATCTCGCAGTTTCTTAGGATTATTGTCCCCACAGAGCAGGTGGCGCTAATATTGGAAACTACATTCTAGCTCATACTATTTATATTTGAGAAGTCCGCCCTCATGAACTTGCTATTTTCTTAGGATTATTGTCCCCACAGAGCAGGTGGCGATAATATTAGAAAAAGGCTTCATAAATTGCAGACCCATTGATGGAAACCATATACAAACGTTGAGTTCGTAATTATAGCTTAGATATTTTGGGTTATGGTTTTACTTTAATTATCCTTAGCCTTGAGGCAGTTTAAGGCTTAATTAAATTCTGTTGGTATTTAATCTACTGGATAATTAAATCTTTTATTAATCGGTATCTTCCTTTAGGGAATAATTATTCTAGAATATTATTCTTATTCATGTCTACTATAAGATTTACTAAAATAAGTGAATTATTTAATTCTTAATAAGACATGAAAAATTAAATTCAAATTAATTCCATGTTCAAGATTAGGAAGAGATATTTCATTATTTAATGTATTCATACATATCTATCCTTTTTAGGATCTTAGATATATAAATATTAGGAAACTATTAAATTATTCTTATCCATATCATCTAGGAATCAAAATAATATTATTTATTTCCATAGATATAGAAAATAATAAAATATTCCTTAAATCTAGATTAATATTAGGAAACTATTAAATTATTCTCTTCTATATCATCTAGGAATAAAATAATATTATTTATTTCCATAGATATAGATAATAATAAAAATATTCCTAAAATCTAGGTATATCTTCCAAAAAGATTTTATTTCCATTAAATAATAATATTTAATGATATCTTTTAATAAAATAATTAAATAATCATTAAAATAATCTTTCATCGTTATCTCATCGTACGAGGTTCGAACGAACGATGAACGACGAAGATCCGACGAATTCGTCGTCGAATCACGACGCACGCAGTGTCTCGGACACTAGCGCGCAGGTGGCGCGCCAGCGTCTCGGCCGCCTGCATCGTCGGGTATCGCAGCTTCTCGGCCAGGCGCGCACATGGCGGCACGCGCCTCTCGGCCAGCTGCTCGACGCCCGTCTCGGCCCGCCGTCTCGACGGGTGGCGCGAGCTCTCGGCCAGCGGTGCGCGCGGTGGCGCGGCTGCTCTCAGCCAGCTCGAGCGCCCGTCTCGACCACGTCGGGTGACGCGGTGCTCGGCCAGGAGCTTGCGCGGTGCCGCGGCTCCTCTCGGCCAGCGTCTCGTCGCCCGGCTCGACGGGTGCCGACGCTTCTCGGCCAGGCGCACGTGCGGCGGCGTGCGCCTCTCGGCCAGCGTCTCGGCGCCCGGCTCGACCCTCCGAGCCGACGGGTTGCACGAGCTCTCGGCCAGCGGTGCGCGCAGTGGCGCGGCCGCTCTCGGCCAGCTCGAGCCTTCCGCCTAGGGTTCGGCCTGGTGTCTGTCGGTGTCTCGGTGGCTCTCGGACGAGCCACCACTCCGTGCCAGTCACCGCCGTATCGGCCTCGACCCGGGTTCCGTCTGGTGCGCATGGTCTCGGCCGGCGGCGCGCACGAGTCCCCACTCGTCTGCGCGTCGCCCCGTGATCACGGCTCCCGGCTCCCACTGTCTCGACATCCCTACCTCGATCGCACGTGGTGCGTTCGAGCAATTCAAGTTCTTTGATTCGATAGTTCTTGAGTTCATCATGCATAAAATTAAACAAAAATACCAAGAACATGCTTCGCAATCAAATAACACATGCATACATGAATTTCGCGAAATTAAAATCCAAATAATCAGAGCCAAAGACTGGCTCTGATACCAACTGAAGGGGCTGGCAGCGGAAGCGTGCGTTTAAAACGGATCACATGAATTTGATCTATTTAGCAGATTATTTAGACAAAATCTATTCGCGTAATTATCACATGTATCATGCTCATAACTTGAATTAAAACATGCTTTAGCACATAAAATTCCTAAAACATGCTTACTACGGAATTAGCCAATTTACCTCATTGATTCAATCAAGAATCGATGATGGCTTGCTCCGTATCCACGTGAAGATCTTCAATACAAGACCTCGGATCTTCTGACTGGTGTCCCGGACTATACACTGATATTTGTGTGGGCAAATCTCACCAACGTACTAGGACTCGAATAATGGAAGACAGAACTCAGCTCACGGAGGGAGCACAATTTTTGAAAACTCTCTTAAGAGGGGGGACGAAAATTTTATACAAATAATTGTTGTGTTTTCTGTCTCCTTTATTCTCCTATTTATATAAGTCACATATTGGGCCCAGTCAGGGATCTAATGAAGAATTTGGAACAGGCCTCACCCAATTAGCTTTTTATTAATTAAATTGAACCCACAATTTAATATAAGCTTATATTGGAATATTACGAGCAGTCACTACAGAAGTAATATTGCACTGCCTTCCAAATCCGAAATTACAAGTATTCCGGGTTTCCTTTAATTGTATTTGATTTATTTCTCGCGCTTAAGATAGAAACATCCATTAATTAATGTCTGCTATAGACTTAATTAATTAACATATTTCGAATTCCAAGAGTGGACTTAGCACGAAACTCTTATTTATTATTCATAGAGTAATTAAACTCCAACTAGCTAGGTTCCGAATAATAAAACCTCGTTTCGAGCTCCTCTTGTGGATGTCATCAAACGAGACTCTCATCGCGCATTCAACATAATAGCAATCCTAGCACCTCTAGATAATGATCACCACTACCCAATATACCTGGATCGTTGGGTTACGAAAAACCCGCACCTTTGGTAAGTCAAAGTAGTAGATACTCAATATCGTATGCTCAATGCTAACGTACATTGATTAAGAAATTAATTCTCAAGACCTCGTCTTTCAGTAGATAGCATAAAGACTCGTCTTGCTGTTAGATCCATTCAGCGCTATACCACACCAACGTCATCTTATTTCAATAAGGCTTAGAAATAATCGGACTGACATTGCAACCTTTCGCGATAGGTAGTCTAGGCCTATCTAGGTTGTGAAATTCTTATTTTTCTTTGTTTAGAACTGACCGTGTTACCTTAAATTGGACGACGCCCACAACCGGTCTACTAAAACAAAGACTTAGACTTTGTTACGTTTGCTCATACATTTAAATATGCAATAAACAACCATTAAATGTAAAACATGACAACATTATGACAAAAATAATCTGTTGCATTTATTGGAAAATAACCATTAGAGTTTTACAATATCCAATCACTCGAAAGGTGATTTCTAGTATACAAAACCCTAACAGTGTCCACCCAGCCAGGGCCAGGAAGTTCATCTCCACAGCATCCCCCACCCGCGTCTAAACCTCTGCTAGCCCCGTCGGCTTCAAAGACCCTGACTGTGAAGAAGACATTGACCAAGCAACCGAGTGAGGAAGTGAAGGAGAAGTCGGATTCGCCGACAAGAAAGAAAGCAAAAGTAACCTGCCCTTACGTTCCACCGCAGGTTGGCTCCCGAGGGAGCCAAACCCTGAAATGAAGCCCCCTTGACCAAGTAACTTTACTTTTAGTTTTTTCTCTTTCTTTCGTTTTATGTTTATATATTTGTTGTTTGTGTCAGTGTTTTCTTTTTCCCAGCATGCCGTATTCTGTATATATTTGCCTGTGATTACGTCTTCTCCCGCTTAGCCCAATTTTTGGTCTATGTGTGAGAAGTTTGTGTTTTTTCTGGCATGTTTTTGTTGTTCTTCTGTTGTGCCTTCTCCCACTTAGCCCGCTGCTCGGTCTAAGTGTGAGAAGTTTGTTTGCTTTTTCAAGATTGTTGTTCCTGAAGTTTTTTTTATGTTTTGTTGAGTTTTGTTTGTACTTCTCTGTTTCCCCCTTTCACTGGGATTGCTTGGGGACAAGCTTGAGTGAAGTGGGAGGGGGAGGGAGTCGTACAGTTGTGTTCTTATGTGATTAGGTGTCTTTAGATTTAGGTTTAGTTTCTTTATGTGTGTCGCATGAGCTAGTGAACATAATAAGGCAAGATCCCCTTAGTGAGAGCAATTGAAGATATGATGCATATCAACTTTGAGGCCTTTTTTCCTTAATAAGCTGAATTCGGTTTGAATGAAGTAAGAACGATAGAGGATGCCTTAGATGACCTAGTTGTGAAGCCCCACCATAAATGTGAGTTATAAGCCTATACATTGTGAGCTAACTTGTATAAAAGGGGTCACCACTTGATGCTTAAGGAGAAGAGTCGTAAGGAGAGAAATAAAAATTGGGTTCTGGAGGTATAAGCTGGACGAAGTCCAGGAAATGGAGGTATAAGCTGGACGAAGTCCAAAGAAGGAATAAAATAAACAGAATTCGGAGGTATAAGCTGGACAAAGTCCAGGGAAAAATATAAAAAGGGGTAGTAGAAAAAGGAGAAAAATTACCTAAGGGCAGGAAGCAACAGTAACCTGACCCAGGAAGTTAAAAAGAAAGGAGAATTATAAGAAGGAGAAACTCTCATAACCCGACGCATCAGTGGTGTAACATTGACTTAAGAGTGATTCGATCCTAACATCCCTGGTGAGGAATGAGTGATCGAATGAATCTAACAAATGGGAAATCAATAGGCTATCTTGACGAACTGACAGACTGATAAGGTAGAAGAAGGAAAAAGGGAGGATTTGGAGATTGTAGACAAATCGGATAGGCCTTAAGCTTGTGGGGACGGCTGCTTAAAAGTTGAAGCTAGTTCATGCCTTTGTGTTTTCTTTGTGTTTTCATTAAGAGTTTGTTTTTTCTCTTTGAGTCTGTTAGTGTTTCTAGGTCTAGGAGTTTTGTTTTGTTTGTGTCTATAGAGGCAGTCAAGGATGACCATGCATTGAAATTCGCCTTATTTCTTTTCTTTTCTTTTTGTTTTCATACTTGAGGACAAGTATGGATTAAGTGTGAGCAGTTTGATAAGGCTAATTTCGTGCATTGTTAAGGGGTTAAATTCACACGTTTGTGGGGTCTAACACATGTTTTAAGCCAGGTATGTAGAAGGTTTTCGCCAGATCCAGGAAAAGAGAAGGACATTTGCATGGTCCAAGGAACTAGCGGATAAGTGAGCAATTTGAAGAAAAATTACAAGACGGAGGAAATCAAGATGCTGAATGGTAGAAAGGAGATTTCTACGAAGGCTTCTAGAAGATTATGTCCGCACCTATATAAAGGAGAAAACATGCAATCTGGGGGGACCTTCTCGGATGAGGCCTCATTAACAGATCGTAGCTCATAGCTCACTCACTTCTGCACACCTGGGTATTCATGAGGGAATCGTAGGGTAGTTCTGGGTTATAGTTTGCTAGACAGTAGTTGGGTAACACCGTCCTCAAGGAGGGCGAGGATACAATTTAAACGCTTTCATTTTTTGTTTCCTGTCGTGGATCTCACCGAGCTTCGCCGTTCGAAGTTCGTCCCTGTTTGCGGTTGAATTGCTTTTGGTTATTAAATTTCTGTTTTTCCGTAATTTCTCTGCTTATGTCGATTTCGATTATGGATGTTTATTATTCTGAGTTTGTTGTGATTGCTGAGTTTGATGTTTAAATTTAGTATTGGTTGCTGAGTTTGGGTGAAATCATTGGAATCCGGTGTTGATCGGAGTAGATCTTGTTAAATCGGGAACTATGGAGCTGATTTTGGTTGTTGTTGGGTTCAGACTGCTTGGATCCGGAGTGGATTGAGCATCCGACGTTGGATCTGAAACAGAGTGATAGAGATTTATGCCTAGCTTTCGTGTTTTCATTTCATTCCGTCTAGTATATGTAGATCTGTTTTATTTTCGGTTGTTTGCAAGTTTCCAACGCCCGAATTTCTATATTCTGCTTGAATCTAGATATGTGCTCTGTTTTCTTCATGTTCGAGTTTGATTCAGCTCCTAAGATACATGTCGTTGTTAGTTAAATACTTTGTTAGTTAGTTGCACCTTTAATTTCGTACGTTTTTGTTTCTGGAATATGGTCCCTACTGTTTACCTGCTTTCTGTTTAGAGATATTAGGAAGTCGTTTGCTCGGTCTAGTAAGCTAGTTAGTTATTTTGTTACCACAAGGTTGTTCGATGTCAGCATGATGTTTACAGTTTCCTAGGTCTAGAGGTTAATTTTGTGCCTAGGTCTAGTGGTAGTTAAACCTCAACCCAAATTTGCGTGGCAGCAGCCGTTTTCTAATCCAAAGTTCCTCAGATGCTCTCCTACGTATCCATCTTCGTGGGATCGACCCCTACTTCTCTATACTAGTCTATAGTATAACGGGTTGAGGGATCTTTGAACGCGAGAAGTGTGTGTCCAACGACTGAGCCTTCTATATTCTCTTGAGTTCCTAGACCAAGTGATCTAGTGGATTCATTGGATTTAGTGGCTCGACCTAGAATATTAGAACACGAACACATGTCTATCAGCACACTCAATTTGGAATTGATGCATAATTGTGTGAATATGGAATTCAGAGACAAATTTGAAGAACGGCACATGCAATTTGTGTGAAAATCGAGTCGAGATGAAAATGAATTTGTGGAATGAATTGAAACATAATCGAATCGTGGAGAATTGAAAATGAATCGTGGAATCGAATCGAGTCTAACGTAACTATGAAGCGTGCAATTTGTGTGAAGATCTAGTTGAATTGGTGGGTTTTGTGAAGATCGAATTGATTTTGCGGAAGAGGATATTAAGCTTTCTCGTCGATATCAGTCAATTTTGTGAAGATTGAGTAGAATTGATTGATAATTGCATAATCGTGTGAAGATGGTGGAAGATTTTGATAAAATCTGGCGTTAAATTAGGCTGGAGAAGAAAAAGGAAAATGGCGTGAAAGATGGTGGAGAATAACAGAAAGAAAAATGACTACCAATTATACCCTCCTTTTTTTATAATTAATATAGCTTGCCACATGGTAGGCTGAGAGCCACCCGATTTGAAGATCTAATACTGTTAAATTGGTGGTATGGTGTCACTATAGCAAGGGTTGTCATATTAATACATCCATGTAATAATATGTATATATACGTATTATACCTTATGATCTTACGTGTATATGTATATAGGGTAAGAAAGAATAGATATTATCTCTACAGGGATGTGTTAAAATGACAACACCTTTTAATATAACACCATACCACCAATATCAGCCCTAGGATCTAAAAATCGGACGGTTGCTAATGGCAGCTCATTTTATTATTGTTTATTCAAATTAAAATGCTTAAGGGCAAATTAGGAATTTTTTTCTAATTTAGCAATGGAATTCTCCACCCAATTACACGCCACTTTCCATACAATTCTCCACCCAATTTCATGTCACTTTTCATACAATTCTCCACCCAATTTCATCGCTAGATTCTGCAAATCACACAACCATTCTTGATTTTTGATTCTCGATTCTGCAATATCCATCTCAATTCTGTTTGAATTCATCTCAATTCGAGGGGTTTTTTCTTTTTTTGTTCTAGACCACAGATAACATTCCTCGAGTGTACTGAACTTTTTTTTATTCCGCCTTTGGGAGAGACGCATGACCCTCATGCGTCTCCTTTTAATGAAACGCATGCCGGAGATGCGTCTTTTATAGAGACGCATGAGGGACATGCGTCGTTAAATTTTTTTTTCTTTATTTTTTTTGAAAGACGCATAAGTGTCATGCGTCACAGGCAAAGACTCATAAGCGTCATGCGTCTTTCATTTTTTAATTTATTTTATTTTTTTTATTTTTTATTTTTAATAGTAAAATAAAATAAAAATAAAATAAAAAATGAAAGACGCATGACGCTTATGCGTCTTTGCCTGTGACGCATGAGGGTCATGCGTTTCATTAAATAAAATTTAACGACGCATGTCCCTCATGCGTCTCTATAAAAGACGCATCTCCGTCATGCGTTTCATTAAAAGGAGACGCATGAGGGTCATGCGTCTCTCCCAAACCCGGAACAAAAAAAAAGTTCAGTACAAACACGGAATCTAAGTTCTATTCTAGAACAAAAAAAGAAAAAACCCCAATTCGAGCTATTCAATCACACGATCGGTTTAATTCATCTGCATTCAGCAATTTTTCTGCAATTCAATCAGCGATTTCAATCTGCAACGAGCTATTCAATCACTGAATTCTCTGTAATCAGCGATTTTCTCTGCAATCACACCACAAATTCGTTCGAATATGGGTGAATCGATTATCAGCCCTAGGATCGGTAAACTTCATGCTTTTTATTAGTCATTATTAGATAATTTGCAAATTCGTCGATTATTGCATGTTTGTTGAATTCATGATTGTTTGATAATATGTAAATTTCATGTTTTTATCCAGCTTTGTTGATCTGAATTTGATTTATGATTATTATTTGTTTATTTGATTCATTTTTGGTGTAGCATGTTCTTTTAATTCCAGATTGCTTCATAATTTACGAATTGCATTTCTCTGAACTTGCAATTGAATATTTGTGTTACAATTGCATCGGTGAATATTGTTGTTCAAATTCGTTTTGATTCGTTTATGAACCTACTGATTGTTGTTCAAATTCATTTTGATTCGTTTATGAACCTACTGATTGCTGTTCAAAGTCGTTTTGATTCGTGTTTTATTAAGTTCGTGTGGCTATACTCTGCTCTTTACTAGATTGTTGCATTATGTGGTGCATATTGCAGTACACCATATGGTTAATTGCATTCAATTGCAGGTTCAGGAAGTTCTGCAAGCCGATTGGTGTCTGTGAAGTTGACGACCAAACCATTGCATCGTGTGAAAAATGTGGAGAAATGTGTCCCAATGACTCTAGAAATTGTGGCAGACAAAAGGAATAAGAGAGCATTTAGTTTGTTTTGAAGTACTTGAAGTTTATAGTCCTCTAGAAATTGTGGCAGACAAAAGGAATAAGAGAGCATTTAGTTGTTTTGAAGTACTTGAAGTTTATAGCCGTATTTGTTTTTACCTTACCAGATTGCAGTCTTACTCTATGAATATTGCAGTGTTACGTATCTGTATAATTCGTAATAGTTTTACCTTACCAGATTGCAGTGTTACTCTATGAATATTGCAGTGTTACTCTATGAATATTGCAGTGTTACGTGTCTGCATAATTTGTAATAGTTTTTTACCTTACCAGATTACAGTGTTACTATATGAATATTGCAGTGTTACGTGTCTGCATAATTTGTAATAGTTTTTTACCTTAACAGATTGCGGTGTTAATCTATGAATATTGCAGTGTTACGTGTCTGCGTAATTTATAATAGTTTTTTACCTTACCAGATTGCAGTGTTACCATATGAATATTGCAATATTGCTAAGTAGTATTTGCAGTTTACATATTACCTAAATCAGTTTAGGTTTCAAATTAAGTAATTGACCAAATTACCCCTAGACGGCAATATCTTCTACATTATTCAGCAATCCAGACTCTATTTCAATAAATTGATCTCAAGCGTCCATATACCAGATCAGACGGATCAAATTAGTGGTAGGGTGTCACTCTAATTATGGTGGCACCCTAATGCTCCCCTATCTCTACATATTCATATCTTTTATATTAATTTATTACTCCATTGCATTTTTGTATTTTATATTTGTATATTTTAAAGATAATCATAGATTTATTAATAATATTATGCAAAAACAATCAATTAATTCAATTACTTAACCTAAATCAACACTTATGACAAATTTGATTTCTAATTACATTTGATTTACATAATTGTTGATATTAATCCTTAGTTGATTTGCATAATAATAGATAGTAGTTATAATTGATTTATTACTATTTAAAATAGTTCCATAATATTAGTATATCATAACTCCTAAGTCCTACTTTTGTGGGAATAGTTGGATTATAGAGGTAAAACTAATTTATATGCGTATAATTAGTTGATTGGTTCCATAATTATATTACTCCATACCATATCATAGTTCCGTAATTGTTTTTTTAATAGTTCTATAATTGACTATGCATGCAAATGTAGTATAATTCTATCACAAATTATTTAGCAAACTGGGCTCAGCCCAGCCCAGCCCACTTACCAACTGGGCCTGGGCTCATTATTTATACCAAAACCCAGGCCCGGCCCGGCACTCTAGACATGGGCCTGGGCCTAGTTGTCATTGGGTTGGGCCGGCCCACTTGACACCTCTACTCATCCCCTTAGATCGAGCGGCCCGATAGGAAGGGAGCTCCACAAATCATCATCTCATCCCAACGGGACAGGACAACACCTCAACGGACTGACCTTTGCAAATGCTCTTAGCAGCTTTCCTTTCAAGTTACACTTGACACTCAAATTTTATATCTAACTTTCCAAACCTAATAGTTCTACTACATTTCTTGTTCCTCTTTTCCTTTAAGCCCAATTTATCACACCTCTACTATTTTTAGAATATTAAATCATCACTAATATACTATTCCCTTCGTCCTACTTAGGATTTTCACATTCTTGAATGACACAAAATTTTAGGAGGAGTTGTTAGATGAAGTAAGTAGAAGGAAAAAGATATTTATATATTTTAATAAGAAAAGAGGAGTGGGGATTTATTTCTAAATGTAAAAAGTCGTCATCTTAAGTTGGACAAACTAAATACGGAAAGATGGACATCTTAAGTAGGACGGAGGTAGTACAATTATCTTTTACTCTCTTTTCATTATGTCACTTAATTACTTTCTACTTTTTTTCTCTTCATAAAACTACATTTTCTGTCTCTATTTTTACACATTAACATCTTCAGAAATCTCAATGGAATAGATGCCATGCCATCTTCTTCGAGACAGAAGATGGAGCATTTATTTTCAATGCTTTATATACGTTTACAAGTTTCAATCTTATTTATAAATATAAAGATCAATACTATCAAATGAAGTTTGAAAAATATTTAAACAAATGTTAAAAGCTTATAACGAAAAAATATGAAACTGATCTAGATGAGAACATACTACTCCTCTATCCACCATTAAACGCCAATATCTGACCAGCACAAATTTTAAAAAACTATTTGACTTTATAAAGTAAAATGGGTAAAAAAAGTTAGTAGAATGTGATGCTACTTTTATTTATTAGTTTTATAATAAAATGTGAGTGAAAGTATAGAACGAGGTAACAGAATGCAGAGTCCTCTTACTAAATATAGTAAAAGTGAAATCAGACATTTATTGGCAGACAGGCGAAAAAGGAAAGATAGAACATTTAATGACGGACAGAGGGAGTACTATATATATAATCATCGTCTTAATTAGATAGAAATACAAATCCAAACTAGTTAATGATCCATCAAATGGTAAGAATTGAGTATTCCTTTCCAGTAATTTGGAGAAAACATGAATTGTACTACATCACATTTAATAATTTATAGCAAAAAGAAAAATATCAGCACTAGATTAATCAAGGGTGTGATGCTACACTTATTTGGTGAGGAAAATTTTGTTTACAACATCCACAGGCAATGCATAAGCTGGATCTATAGCTTTGAGTCCAGGATATTCAAGAAGTGATAGACCTGATTTCACCAAACAACAACGGTCGTCGTCAAGTAGTATAAGATATTACAGCAACTATATATAAATCGGCTCAATCTTACCAGCAACACCGAAATAGGTGTGGAATACATCAACAGCATCGTCGGGCCTATCCGAGATTCCACCATTCTGTTTATCCTATATCATTCAAGAATATGGATGGCATCAGATATCTCTTAGTTTACGTGATAAGCATCGGTTTTCAATGCAAAAGAATAACCTGGCAGTCCAAGATGAAGTTTATGAGCTTCTTCTTGTCAATCCAGTGAACTCTATCGATCATAATCAAACTACTAAGAACCCACCACGAGTAGCACACCTGGAGTTAGGAATGAACACTCGATGAGAACAATATTCTTTTCAGAATTCGTTGCACAATACGTTATACACGAGAAAAGAATCGCTCACATCAGGAAGCTTCTCAGGACGCCCATTTAAACCTCCAGATTTTACTTGTCGTTCGCATAACCACCATCCAAGGAGGTCCTTGTCAACATGATCTAAATAGCCAGTAATAGCAAGAGCCCCCACACAACAGAAAACTGTAATAACAACAGGCATCATCCACATCTGTTAGTTTTTTCACTAGGATTGGACTTTTTTTTATTTTTTAGAAGCAGCAAAAATCCAGTCACACAAACCAATGATCTTTGGTAGGCTGAAAATGTGGAATAAGTTACAACTATAATAAAGGTGGACAAATGGAAGCACAAATTCTCCCAATAAGGTCAGGAAAAAAAATGCATGGTCAGCTAATCAAGAGTCAAGTCCGATAGTATGACCTCTCCACCATCATGCTTTAGACTTGTAAATAAAAGGGGGCATGACTTTTATAAAATGCACAGAATCAAGTCGCCAGGTTTACAAATCTGCAGGAATTAATGTTCTCGTTTGATCCAGTTATATAAATATTTAATCACTTAGCAAGCTAACTAAAGATGTACAACTGCACCACAATATGCAATAGCTTTTGTATTCATATACTTATTAACTTTGCAAGTATGTGAAACACCTAAAGGCATGAAGCATACTTTGCCCGGCATGAGATTCTGCTCCAGGTGTGCATCCAAATCCACCATCTAAATTCTTGCAACTAACAATGTACTCTACAGCTTTTTCTACATTTATTTTACCCAAATGCTGTAGTAATGCGAGAGAGCATATTGCAATATAAGAAAACCTGAAAACATTGTAATACTTGTTACTCCGATAAAATAGATAATTTTCTGGAAAATTAACAAGCTAAATATGTGACAATTTTCCAACCTGCAAAAATATTGGATGAATAAGAAATCCTACCTGGTATCTATTTCACCCCAAATGTCACCAGAAAATGAGCCATCTTCATTCTGTAGGCTTGCAATATCTAGCCAGTAGGTTAAGTGCTTACTTGGCATTCAATTCTTATTTTGTGTTCAACTATACTAAGGAAGCAAAGGACATAAATGAAAAGCAATGGAAAAGATCATGCATGTAACACTGGGTGCTAATAGATGATAGCGAGTTAGCGAGTTTTAAAGATTTACTGACAGAGCCCAGCCAAACTTCAAGAACTATACTAATCTGAATAAATATATAATTGTTATCTATTATTGAAAGATACAATTGGCAACCTTCTCAATATCAAGAACATCTATCTTGTCAAATAGTGCTAAAACCTGAATAGCACTTAATGTGTAGAGCAGGTGAGGATCATGCCCTATATTACCACCAAAACCACCTGCATGAATGAATGCAAAATAAGATGACGCGAGTTTATCAGAACAACATTATTTAACATCTTGAATAAGTAACAATGTTATAAAGGACTTGCTGCAACCAGAACAAAGTGAAGAAATACACAACTACAATTTTGACTAATATCAATATAAGAGCATATAATTAATGTAAAAATTAAAGCCTGCGTGCACACCGGATTCATGCTGACATTGCATGATCCACGGAATAACCTCATTCTGATCCACTGCATCAAGCTTTCCTAAAACATCCAAAGTAGTCAATCCCCAATAAGCGCCATTCAATCTCAGATGCTCCATCACCACAGACGCGAAATCATCCTGTTTCTGTTACAAAAGGGCGCTGATTATTACTAAAAGAATACATCTCCACTTGAAGCATCAAGAGACCTAGAAACCCTGAATCTTCTTCATAATTAGTACTACTACCTCCGTCCTTTAAAAATAAAAAAATATTTCCATTTTAGTCCATCCCTTAAAAGTAGAAACTTTTAGGAATTGGACCCAATAATCCACTTCCTCTACTTCTAGTACTTTTCTCTTCCTCTTTCTTACTTTCTCCATTTTTCTCTTCATCTCTCTTGCTTTACCAATTTATCTCTATTACTATACTGATTGTGCATTAAAATCTATGCCGTTTTAAAAGTTTCTATTTTTCAAGGACCGAATTAGTACTATATAACAAAAGAAAGACAAAAAAAGGAAAAAAACGAATGCAGAGGCCTAATATTGTTAACAAAAACAGGGGGAGTGACTTATCGTTTCTTCTTTCTGTTCTTTTAGAATCATAAAGTTTCATTGTATGAGAAAAACATAAATTGATACAATCTACAAACTAACAATGAGGCCTACCTTTTCAATTGATATGATATATTTGATATGCTTTTCAACCACGAGCTCCCCCATTCTGTCATGTAGTAAAAAAATCAAACATGAGCAATAGCAAAAAGAACTCATGAACATAAGATCAAAAACCAAAATTTCAACATCGAATATCGGTACTCCTAATCAAGACACACAAGTATACAAACACATCTTCCAATATTGGGGTTGCTCACTTGGAATGAGAATAATGGCCTCGTGACGGAAAAAATTAAAAGACGCAACCCAGATTTATGCCGAAGAGGGCAGGCGGTGAAGGATTTGGGATTTAGGATGGGTTTGGAAATTCAAGTCTAATTTTTTTGCTGACTTCTTTAACAATCGCACTTTTTTCTTTTTACTTTTTTTTAAATAAAATATAATATTTTTAATTTTAAAAATTCTTTTTCTTTTTTGTGTCCAACTAAACATGCATACTCCTCTTATGGAACGAATAGAGTATGAAATAATAATTTGAGATCCAAATCCTCTATGGTCTTATACTTCGTATAAATACCATGCATAGGGCTCGAAGATATGAATTCTTACGGACCCCAAAACTCGTTTCACACATTTTGGAGGAGGAATTGAAGTGCTAAGAGCATCCGCAGCGGTGCTCGCTGCGGAGAACGGCGTCCACTATTGTGCTCTTGCCAACGGCACGGCTCTGCTCGATACATAGAGCACGTCCGTGCCGCTGAGCAAGGCGACGTGGCGCGTTTCTATTGGCCGTTGGCATTTTTTTTCTTTTTTTTTAAATAGAAAATAATACTAAAAATTAAAAAATATATATTTTCGGATTTCCAAAATTATAGCCGTTTTATTACCATTTTTTTGAATTTTTTTAAAAAAATTAATCCCAAAATCATTTATAAATACACACATTCATCATCCATTTGGGCAAAATTCGGCCACGAGTAGTGGTTTTTTTAAAATTTTATGAATTTAATTATGTAATTTTTAATTTTTAGGATTTAAATATGTAATTTTTAATTTTAAGACCTTAATTATGAAATTTTTTATTTTTTTGTAATTTGTAATAGTATTCCGGGTATTTTTAATGCATTTTAATATTGTGGAAATGTTTTTATTTAAATTGAATAATAGAACGGTGGGACCCTTGAGCATGTCCTTGCGGAAGAGCATGGATGTTGGTGTTGTGCTCTTGGGGCAGAGCAGGGAGTAAAAAATTAATAAAAGTGGGTCCGTGCCCATATCCGTGCTCTTGCCAAAGAGCACGGATGTGGATGCTCTAAGGTTCCCAATCATCTGCTCCCTCCATCCACGAATAAATGTCTCATAGTTGATCAGCTCGGGTGTTAATAAATTGTTTAACATTGTAAAAGAAAGTGGAGAGAAAAAGTTATTGGAATGTTAATCACATAGTTTTATACTCCCTTTGCCCGTGAAATGTTGTCCAGTTTTGTCATTTTGGTCCATCCGTGAAAAGTTGTCCACTTTGTTTTTTCTATTTTTGGTAAATGGACTCTACTTTCCACTAACTCTTTACACTCACATTATAGTATAAAACTAATATATAAATGTGGGATCTTAATTCCACAAACTTTTTCAACTTCCTTTTCTTCACATTCTTAAAACTCGTGCCGGGTCAAATTTGGAAAATATTTCATGGATGGAGGGAGTACGATAGTTTTATAATAAAATATGATTAGAATAAGTTAGAGGAATGTAAGGTCCACTTACCCAAAATAGTAGTAAAAGAGCAATGAGACATTTATTGACGGATAGACGGCAAGGAAAAATAAGATATTTAATGCCGGACGATGAGTACATTCTTGAAGAGGAAGACTCTCCACCATTCAATTCATCCGTGGAGTACCTTTGTTTAGTTTTATCATGTTTTCCTCAATTTCCATGGATTTTCCCTTGTTTGTTGATGGGATTATGTGTAGCTAAACATTATGTAGGATTTTGGTGATGATTAGAATGAGTTTCTATGTTTGGATGTTTGCCTACTGCTATGTTTTATTTGGTTGGTTCAATTGTGCTATTTCAATTCAAGTGTCTAGCCAACATTTGAATTTCTTTGCTTATTCGTTGTAATCGAGAGATACACATTTGAGTGAGATGAATTGACCAACAACCCGTACCAATTCACATTCGAGAAAAGAGATGGTTAATGAGAGTGTATAAATCTCTGTGACTATGGAGTTAGCTTGGATGTATTCGGGGACACTTCGGTAATTGAAGCTAATCTACAGATTGGGCCCACTCGAGAAGGGGCCTAGTCTAATTAAAGTTTTTCCATAGTAATATTAAGGGCATGTTCAAGTTGGCAGGCATTATATATGCCAATTTAAATCTGATCTGGTCTATTTACTGTTCAATCACATTTGTAATAGGGGTGTTTATTATGTTCAAGCAACTTGGGATGCTTCCGGAAATAGGGAGTATAATTTGTTTTTAATTTTTCTTTAATAATTCCCACCATGGATAATTCCTACTCTACCCTTGGCATTTGAGGAAGCCCGCCAGCCAAATAAACTTGGCGGTAACCTCAACCATTTCAAGGCTCATTTGGTGAACCAACAGGAAGCTACCTTTGTCAGACTCAGGAAGACAACCAGCACGATGCAGTCCGGTCTCCAGCACGGCCAAGGTATGTACTATGCTCTCCAATTTTGCACGCTTTCGTATTTACATTTGTGCAGTTACATCCATGTTTTGCGCGAGGCGTGTGAGGCGCAATGCTATTAATTTCGATTGTTTACGGTATGCAAGTCTAACCGTCAGGCGGTTGCCCCCAACATCGTGGTGTTGTATTTAATTTTCGATTCAATTGTTGACGATTTCTGGGTAAATTGACGCAGAGGTTTTATAATTCTTGGAGTTCTGTACTGACATTGCCACTTGCAATTGTGATTAAGTTATTGTGTGAATTGATTATTGCGTATGGGCTTCTGCTTAAGGTCTGTCTCCTTTATCTGGTACACCGAATGTATGTATCCCCAACACCGGAAAACGTCCATGGGGTGGTAGCCCTAGCAGCAGGGGCGATTGCGATTGCGATGGTATGTAAAGCCATCTGCCTCAGTTAACAACATATAGTTTTTACGTTGCGTTTACATGAACTACCTACCGAATGTGGTGTGTTTTGGTGTATTGAAGTTGTGATTGGGACGCCGCGGAACAAGTTTCTCAAGGGGGAAAGATCGAGACGAATGTGGACTCCAAAGGAGGAAGACATACTAGCAGCGACATTGCTTGAGCTCACTGCTACAGGTTGGAAATCGGACAACGGTTTCAGAGCAGGGTACCTAAGTAAGATTGAAGACAGCCTCCGTGCCGAGTTTCCCACCACGGACTTGAAAGGCAATCCGCACATCAACTCCAAGATCGGGTCATGGAAGAAGAGCTACGGCCTTCTCCGTTCTATACTTAGCCGAACTGGGGTAGGGTGGAACCATCACGGTGATCACAAGTTTGATTGTAGTGATGAGCAATGGGAACAGATTGTGCAGGTATTGTGATATCTAAGTACATGGTCCTTATATTGTAAACAAATAATTAGCAATTGGTTGTAATTGCAGGCAGACAAAGACACAAAATATATGCAGAAACGTGGTGTGAAGAGCTAGGGTTGCTGCGGAAGAAATTGGGGGGGGGGGGGAAGGGGTAGACGCTAGATGATTATTTCAAACATTTCAGGGGCATATTAGTCTATTTACACTCATAACCTGGTCCGAAAATCGAGTCCGGAAATGAATTAGCATCTCCTTCATATGAATTCATTTCAGAAAATAACAGCCTGGAACAGTGCCGGCCCGTTAAATAGCACCGGGCCTTAGCACCTTTACCCAAGCATCTTGAACACACCACAACTCCATGATTTAGGCCCATATATGGGCATTCCAGGGTGCTTGAACAGGCCCTAAAGGTGATCATAGGTAGACTTATGTATCGAGTGAGTTCACCTCTCCCGTTGTAATTGGATCTGAAATCCTATGCCTTTCTATCTTGTTAAACAATTGATACTTGTTTATTTGCTTTAGTTACTCGCTTTCAATAGTTGATTAGTTAAAACCCAAAACATATTTTCAACACGGTACTGATCCGGCAATTAGTCCTTGGGGATCGATTTCAAGTTATGAGGGCAGCGAAAAAGCATACACGAATATAAGACCTAGATTCATAATCAAGTTGTAAGTTGAGAATGTAAAACACATAAAAAAATAAATCTCACTTGTTGTGTAGTTTATTTGTACTATTGATCGAATCTGGAGGTTGAATCCACCACTATCAAAGTCCACGTGTATTCCAATCTAACAGAGGAACTATTCTCAGTACAACTTCTCTACAGATGAAAGCTAGGAAATCTTCTCTAAAAGTTTACGTAATCTCTTTCCATGACTTTTCTCTGTTCTCAGTCTTTCACGTAGTTCACAATTGAAGAATATAAATAAAGAATAAGTAGATGAATAACCAAGTAATTGAAAAGTAACTTGGACTCCATGATTGTTGTAGTCATGAATTAATATGAGTGTAGTTCAACTATAACTATTTAATCGTATGAATCTAATTGTAGCCCATTTCTATTCAATAAGCACTTTTCAACAAAAGGAAAATATGCAATAAGGTATATTTTGATGCGTAGGAACATGCATAGAAATCTAATTATCTCAATCTATTGTCTGTCAAATTGTATTTTAAAATAAATTTAGTTTCATGAATCAACTTATAAATTTTCAAATGGCATCTTTAAAATCCTCATAAATCGGAGATCTTTGATATATCCCAACAAGTCACTTGATCGGGTAGGTTTCGGTCCTAAGCTACTAGCTCGAATAGAGGTCTCTGGCCATTCGACATGCATCACCTGACTGGTGTAGGGTGTGCCATCCCCGCTCCATTCGATTGGGTGGTTTGGTGAAGTGTCATTGCACCCGACAGGGTCCTTCAGATTGGCTGGTTTAAAGCCTCTCATCGGACCCACTCGAGCTTCGGTTCTCAATGTTGAGCACCAAAATTCACATTATAGAAAGAAAAAATAGTTGAAGTATTTTTAATGGAGATTGATCATTCCTCATTATAGAGTTAAATTTACCAAATATGGAAGTTGACTAATTTTTATGGACATAGACTAATATGAAAAAAATAAAACTATTGATTTTTGACAAATAGAGTATAACATTTTATCATTTCTGCCCTCTGTTCCCATATCTTCTAACTACACATTGTATCTTGCAATCTTAGTAGTATATATTATGAGGTTAGTTAAATTTCAAAGATTGGACAAAAATTTAAACTCGTGATATATTGCTCAGTTGAGTGAACTTGGCTAGATAGTTAACTTTTTTTATTTATTTCAATTTCGAATAATCTCAAGCCAAATAAAATTTCGAGCAATCGACTTCCCTATATGGGAGTTTCCATCACCGTCGAGGCTATTGTAAAAGACTAGCATTTTAACATGATGAGAATGAAGTTTACCCAAACACGTATATAACACAGAAATTTCTCATATTTATCATCTATTTTACTCTCAATTATTGTGGAGTTAGGAATGAGAAGTTGCTTATGATGATTCATTGTTTTGTTCTTTAATAACCGATGAAAATGATGTTTATAAGCACTATAGTTTAGATCCAAACTGTGACGAAATATTGAATTTTGGAATATGCTCTTATTAAACGACTGGAAATTTTTAGTTGGGTCTGAAAGGATATGGGCTAGATTAGATTAATATGGATTAAATAATTATAGTTGGGCTACAATTATAATTAGTCCATAAGCCCAACAATCATGAAACCCTAATGACTCTTTGTCTATATATATGGTTATTTATTCTCCATTGTGGGTGATGGGAAATAGCGTAACATTAGAGAGAAAATACGTAAAGCTATGTAGAGAGAATTCCTAGCTTTCTTCTACGGAGCAATTGTACCGGGATAGTTCCTGCATCGGATTGGATTGCACGTGGACCTCGATAGTAGTGGATTCAACTTGCAGGATTCAATCGAAGAAGAACAACACAACAAGTAAGATTTAGTTCCGTTGTGTGTTACATGCTCAACTTGCAATATGATTATGAATCTAGATCTGTTATTCTTGTCTGCAATTTCCGCTGCGCTCATTAGATGAACACAAGAATTACTAACAGTGGTATCAGAGCACAGGGCTCGATTCATAATTATTTTGTTTACGAATTATTTGTGGATTAACCGTGGTAATGTAATTGGAATAAATTTTAAATTCTGAGAATGTACAGTCACATGAGAAATTAGATTTCAAGTTTGAAAATTGAAATTAGATTTCAATCAAAATTTATAATTGGATTTCGATTTACGTAATGTAATTGGATTTCCATTTAAATAATGCAATTGGATTTCAAATTTACGTAATCTAAATTAGATTTACGTAATGTAATGAGATTTCCTTTTAAAATAATAAGGAAGATTTCCTTTCAAAATTTACGTAATCTAATTAGATTTACGTAATGTAATTAGATTTCATTTTAAAATAATAGTATATCCCAATTACGTAAATAAATATTAATTGGATTAGTATTTTATAATTTTATATTAATTTAGAATTAATATAAATAATTAAATCCACATTTAATTAAAGAATAAAATTTGATTTTATTCGTTGAGCATTATTTGATATCCTATGTGATAAGCATGCTATTTGATTTATGCTCATTAATTTAACTATAGTAGTTAGAGACCGTTTTATTGTCTGGGTAGGCGGCGCCCAGTATGTGTAGTCCGTGTTATACTATGTCTGGGTAGGCGGCACCCAGTATTTGTAGTCCGTGTTATACTATGTCTGGGTAGGCGGCGCCCAGTAATTGTTTGAAATTTAATATTGGATATTATATTCACAGAACTAGTATCACACTTTTCCCCACAAAATATAAGTCTTGTTTTGAAACAAACGCATCGTCCATTATAATTGTTTGATGTTCCTAGCCTTTTCGACCACGAGTTTTACGCCAAAGTGTTTACTCTAAATCTACATGGCCTAGGCTCATTCATAGATGCATGGTTGGCATCGTGTGATGGGGTTGACTTGCTTAAATTGTTTAGTGACGCCAAAGCGACCTAAATAGTTTATGGATGCATATTAATTGGATTAATAAACCAAGAATTGCAAAATAGTTGTTGCAATTGGCTTGGAGGCCTACCTTGTGATATTATTGTAGTGATCAGCCAAAGCAGGGGCTGCAATAATATAGACTTGGATCTTGGACCACTAAAATTTATATTTGATATAAATTCGTATTTTATGTTTGGGGGACATAATATATGTTAAAATTAGTGGGAGCTAATCAATACAATAAACCCTTGTTTGATTAGTGATGCGAATGTGATCTTTGTATGCTTTTCTGATTTGCTTTCATTTTAATTTCTGTTCAGATAAAATGTCAAACTTGGCTTACAAATGTTTGATGGAAACAAACAAGTTGACTGGGTCAAATTTCACGGATTGGCTCCGTTGTTTGCGCTTGGTGCTAAGGCATGACAAGGTTGAGTATGTCCTGGACAAACCAATCGGTGTCATCCCCGATAAGGAATCTCTTGAGTTTGCTACGTTTGACGTTGAAGCTCATCAGAAACACATTGATAATGCTTCTGATGCTCAGTGTGTCATGTTGTCATCTATGAGTTTGGAACTGCAAAGACAACATGAACACATGCTTCCATATGAAATGCTAAAGCACTTGAAGAGTTTGTATGCTTCACAAGCTCAAACTATGGAGTATGAGATACTTCGCGATCTCTTCAACTGCAAGCTTCATGATGGAAGCAAGGTTTCTGAGCATGTGCTGAAAATGATTGGTTTGATTGAGAGGTTAGCATCGATTGGAACGGTGCTCCCCGCAAATGTCTCAACAAATCTAATTTTGCAGTCTCTTCCTAGTAGTTTTGAGAATTTCATTGTGAATTTCAACATGAACAACACGAAGGTTGGGCTGCCAGAACTGCACAATAAGCTTAAGACTTATGAGTCTTCCACTGCTAAGGTAAAATCTGTGCTCATGGTGAGCTCTTCTGCGAAGTCTTCGAAATGGAAGAATAAGCAGCAACAGAAGAAGAAAGCATCTAAGGATGCTGTTCTAAAGCCTAAGAGTGGAGGGGCCAATAAGAAGTCGAAATTATCAAAGGATGAGTGTCTTTTCTGTCATGAGAAGGGACACTGGAAGAGAGACTGCCCAAAATTCAAGGCACAAGGTGCAGAAAGTGGGAGCTCAGGTATGTTTGTCATTGAGATAAATATGTCTATGAATAATTCACAATCTTGGCTATTAGATACAGCTTGTGGCTCACACATTTGTAATAATGTGCAGGGGCTAAGTGACTGCAAGAAAGTGAGACCTGGGGAAGTTGATTTGCGTATTGGAAATGGAGCAAGAGTTGCTGTCAAACGCGTGGGAACTTATAGATTAGATCTTCCCTCAGGACATAGACTAGATTTACTTAATTGTTATTTTGTTTCAGTTATTTCAAAGAATATTATTTTCATTCCGATGTTAGACATTGAAGGTTTTTCCTTCCATTTTGCAAACAGCAGCTGCTTGTTTTCTTTTAATGGATTGTTTTATGGAAATGCCACTTTTGAAAATGATTATATACGCTTGAATACGAACAAAATATTCTCAATGTGCAAAACAAAAGACCTAAGCTAAGTAATACGGATAATGCAACTTATCTTTGACATTGCAGACTTGGTCATATTAATGAGAAAAGAATAGCAAGATTGAGAAAGTTAGACTATCTCACTTCATTTGATTTAGAATCCTATGGAGCTTGTAAATTCTGTCTCAAAAGAAAAATGACAAGTAGACCATTTTCTGGGAAAGGGGTGCGTGCCAAAGATTTGCTAGAGTTGATCCACACAGATGTGTGTGGACCGTTTCCAACTCAAGCAAAAGGTGGTTATTCGTACTTCATTACTTTCACTGATGATTTGACAAGGTATGGATATGTGTATCTTATGAAACACAAATCTGAGGCCTTTGAGAAATTTAAAGAGTTTAAGTGTGAAGTTGAGAAACAACTTGGGAAAAGTATCAAGACTCTCCGATCAGATCGAGGAGGGGAATACTTGAGCCGGGAATTTCTTGATTACTTGAAATCACATGGAATTCAGTCAGACTGGACACCTCCTGGTACACCACAAATGAATGAAGTATCTGAAAGGAGAAACCGAACATTATTAGATATGGTTCGATCCATGATGAGTTTAGCTAGTCTTCCTTTATTCCTATGGGGTCATGCCTTACTAACGGCTATTTACATTCTAAATAGGGTTCCTTCTAAATCAGTCGAGAAAACACCATATGAGTTATGGTGTGGCAAGAAAGCAAGTCTTAACCATATCCGGACCTGGGGTTGTCCAGCTTTTGTTAAGAAAATGATGACTGATAAATTGGAAACTAAAAGTGAGAAATGTTATTTTGTGGGATATCCTAAAGAAACTAAAGGGTACGATTTCTACTGTCTTGAAAATCACAAGGTGATAACATCAAGGAATGTGACGTTCCTTGAAGACAATTATGTCTGCAAGGAACAAGGTCAAAATACAGTAGATCTTGAAGAAATTCAAGAACCACAAGTTAACAATGAGGATGAGGGATTATCCACTAGATTGGACAATAACTCAGTGGGAGTTTTTGATGATCTATTGGGAGGGGAAATTACTCTTAGAGAGGACCTTAGAGAGACTCTCGAAGGACCACCTCAAGACAATGAGATGCATCAAAGACAAGATGATACAATAGTTGCATCACCTCTACCTCAAGAAGATCATAGTGATATTCCTGAACCTTCTCACATACAGAATGAACAGCTTAAACCAGAGCAAAACCAACTCAATAGGCCTAGAAGGATTCGTCGTGCACCTGAGAGGTGGAATGCATCTAATGGTTGAGATGTGTTTATAGTAAACGCGAGAATGTAAACGTTGTCTTCCTCATCATATATGTTGATGACAGCTTGAATATGGGAAGCGATCGTTCCATGATGCAATCCGTGAAAGAGTGGTTATCTAGTTCTTTTATGACGAAGGATCTAGGTGATGCTTCCTATATCCTTGGAATTAAGATCTATTGAGATAGACCAAATAGGATGTTAGGATTATCACAATCCACTTACATAGACAAGTTGCTAAGGCGCTTCTCAATGGAGAATTCTAAGAAAGCTTTTCTTACTATGGGACATGACATTGTATTGTCAAAGAAGGATTGTCCTTCTAATGACAAAGAAAGAGACAACATGAAAAGGATCCCGTATGCTTCGGCTATAGGATCTATTATGTATGTCATGATCTCTACTAGGCCAGATGTGGCCTATGCGCTTAGCATGACAGACAGATTTCAGCAAAATCCCGGTGAGGAACATTGGAAAATTGTTAAGACTATTCTTAAGTACCTTAGAAGGACTAAAGAATATTTCTTAGTCTATGGTAGACAACCAGAGTTATCAGTTACTAGGTACACTGATTCTAGTTTCCAAACAGACCATGACGACTATAAGTCTCAGTCTGGATATGTTTTTGTCCTCAATGGTGGAGCAGTGAGTTGGAATAGTTCCAAACAAGGTACAACTGCCGATTCCACCACCGAAGCCGAGTATATTGCTGCATCTGAAGCTGCCAAAGAAGCTGTTGCTTTGTTAGAGTTCGTTAAAGAACTGGGTGTCATTCCGAGTGCCAATAGTGCAATACCTTTGTATTGTGACAACACTGGTGCTGTTGCGCAAGCAAAAGAACCCAGAGCTACGAACAGGAACAAGCATGTTCCCAGAAGATATCATCTGATCAGAGAAATAATTGAAAGAGGCGACATAAAATTAGAAAGAGTACCCACTGATGATAATTTGGCTGATCCTTTCACCAAACCGTTATGTATAGCAAAACACAACAAGCACTTTGAGAGCTTAGGTGTTAAGCATCTTGGTAGATGGCTTTGAATCAGTAGGAGTTACAGTTTTATATGTCTTAGAAATATTTTGTGTTGAGACAATATTACTTGATCACATTATATGAAAATTTCATTTTCTATGGGTTTTGTGCACTTATTGGAATAATTGTGTTAAATGTTTGATTTTATTCTAAATATTTGTTCCCTTGAATTATGACTGTCGTTAATGGTGTGAGACATTAATGATATAGTATAATTCTAAAATAGCCATAACCAATGATCATCAAGAATGGGATATTGATGATATGTTATAGGTTAGCATGGGGTTTGCATCACATTCTTCGAGAATGTAGTTGTTCTCACAACTATGAGATATTAGATACTCGTGATGGACACATGGTATACTTTGGAGAGTATTGGTATACCCTACTATTAAACTGTTTTGTTGAGTGTCTACAGTTTATTAGTACATGAAGTATGTAATAGTCCTTGGATCTGAGGTCATTACACATTTTGTTTGTTGAGTGGTGTGCTTTGATCTTGTCCAACGCTTTGCCTGCCAAAGGAGGATTGAGACACGGGCTTGTGTTGGGTACATCATAAGATAAATGGAAATGGTAGTTGAGCCAAGAATGAGATTCATTCCTCGATTAGAATTTCGAGAGAACACTCAAATTCTCTATATTACTTGACCATTAAGTCATTGGCCAATGCAAAGATATATTCGATTAAAGTAATTGAATATGATCGAATGGGTCATTTAATAAAGATGAGATAAAGTGATTGAGCTATTTGGATGACACATGACAAATCTTAGGCTCAATCGGGTGGTTCGTGAATGAAAGGATATTACTATAAACTTTGTGTAAAGGCTTGTTTACCGAATTCACGTAAACGTCCGTCATATATCGAGCTACGCTGCCAACGCAGTCTAGGAGTTTTGTGCAGACTTCGATTAGATCGTCGTCGATAATGGGGGCCTAAAGGGTCACACTATAAGTGTATTTTGATCCGCTCAAGGGTACAAAGTTGAAACTGCGTATTATATCTAATGCTAGTCCAAGTGGGAGATTGAAAGGATATGGGCTAGATTAGATTAATATGGATTAAATAATTATAGTTGGGCTACAATTATAATTAGTCCATAAGCCCAACAATCATGAAACCCTAATGACTCTTTGTCTATATATATGGTTATTTATTCTCCATTGTGGGTGATGGGAAATAGCGTAACATTAGAGAGAAAATACGTAAAGCTATGTAGAGAGAATTCCTAGCTTTCTTCTACGGAGCAATTGTACCGGGATAGTTCCTGCATCGGATTGGATTGCACGTGGACCTCGATAGTAGTGGATTCAACTTGCAGGATTCAATCGAAGAAGAACAACACAACAAGTAAGATTTAGTTCCGTTGTGTGTTACATGCTCAACTTGCAATATGATTATGAATCTAGATCTGTTATTCTTGTCTGCAATTTCCGCTGCGCTCATTAGATGAACACAAGAATTACTAACAGGGTCACTGGCCTTTTAATTTAGTTAAGGTCAACTAATGATGTTTAAGACAATTATTTGATTTTAATTATGTACTTGCATCGTTACCAAACATAAAATGTTTTTAATATTTCAAGACTATATCTTATCCCAAAATCTTACGTAGCACGTAGTGTTTATTATTCAACTCGTCTAATAGATACATGTCATTAACAATGTCTCTTGTAATTTAAAAAAGTCAGTTGTAGTACAAAATATAAAAGCTTATGCTATCAAGTTCAATCAACACAAATATAAAATTTCAAATAAGAAAAAACTACAAATTAATTTTGAACCGATAAGAAAGTCAAGTTGAATTAGGCTCGTACTATATAGTACACACACACTCTCTATTTTAATAAAATATGCATAAATCATACCTCCTCCGTCCTTAAAGAATATACACTTTGGATTTGACATGGATTCTAATGCAAAATTGAAAAAGTAAGAGAGATAGAGAGGAAAAGTAATTAAAGTATTGTTAGTGGAGAATGAGTCACACCTCATTAGAGTGAAATGAGTTTCCAAAATTGAAAAGTGCAGATTCTTGTGGGACGGACTAAAAAGGAAAGAGTGCATATTCTTGTGGGACGGATGGAGTAATTAATTGCATTATGATGACTATTTTCATATAAATTACTCCCAGAGCAAAAATCATCGTTACTCGTACAACTAAAATATATTCTCTCTGTCCCATTAGAAATGAAATGTTTTCCTTTTTGAGTTGTTCTATTAAAAATGAAACGTTTCTAAAAATGGAAACAGACTTTCTCTACTTTTTTTCTCTTTTACTTTACTATCTCTTCATTAACTCACAATATAACACAACATAAAATCTCGTGCCAAAAATAGTGAACCAACTACTAGATTTTGTTAAATAATTTTGTATTTAATGAGACGAAAGGATTATAATTTTGTTAAATAATTATTTTGATCGTTATATTGTCAATAAAAACTAAAACTAGATTCTTAGAAGATGAACCAACTACTAAATCATGTTTGTTGCATATTTAGAATTTAAGTGAAGTGAATAAAACGAGAGAGATGAGAGTAAATAAAGGTAGAAGGAAAATAAAGTTTTTATTAAATAAAATACTTATATAATTAGAATAACTCAAAATGAAAATGAAAATAGTGAAGTAACTTGGGCAAAGTATAGTATACTCCATTCCCTTCGTTTTAACTAAGTTGAGTCATATATTTCTATTTGACATGTTCCAAATAATTTGGATCATTTTCTTTTTTGAAAAAATCTAAACATCCTATCACTATTTCTTTATTCTATCATCTAATTTACTCTCTCTTTATCTTTCATATTTTATTTTTCTCTCTTACTTTTCAATACAATTTTTTTATTTTCATACTCTAAACTTTTATCTCAACTTGAACGGAGATATTACTATTATTTGTATTAATGAATTGTCGCATACTAAAGTAACCAAAGCTTTTTGCATGACCTACATATTTTTACTTATTTATTCATAAAAAATTTATACTAGTAATTGATGTGTTGTTAATAGCGCAATGATCCATTTGAAGGGTAATACTCCCTCCGTCCACCATTTAAAGAGCCATTTTGACTCGCTCAACATGGGTTTTAAGAAATTATTTGATTTTGTGAAAAAAAGTAAAAGGAGAAAGTGAATGGAATGTGAGACTCATTTAAAGTATTAGTTTTATGTTAGATTTTGAGTGTAAAAAGTTGGTGGGAGATGGGATCCACATACTAAAAATAGAATAAAGTAAATGATTCTATAAATCGTGGACAAACTAAAATGGCAAAATGATTCTTTAAACAGTGGAAGGAGGGAGTATTAATATTTAATAAATATTTAAATGGGGCGTATAGTATTAATAAAATGGATAATTCTGTAGTGAGTATTTTTATGTTGCATTATTGTGTGTGAGCCATCCTTATTGGACTGTGTGTGCTATGTGTGTGATTGCATAACAAAATTTGGGTGTGTTTATATCCCATCCCCTTCTCTCATTTCTGCAGATCTCACTACCGCATGTGAAATTAAAAAAGTTCGCGTTTTCCGCATCTGAGCACCTCTCTTTCTCGTGAGTTTTCAATTTCTTCTAATTGCTATCATACTGTATTTGTTTGATTCACGGATTGCACGCGTGTGTTTACGTATATACGTGTTTGTATATGCTCTACTGATCCACTCATTGAAGTTTATCCGCACGGAATCGGGTTCGATTCAATTTTCTAGGGGGAAATTGTTTTTCAGGCTCGTCAATGTGCATTCATTTCCGTTTTGGATTGATATTTGGGGATTTTATCGTTTTTAAGTTGATATTGGGGATTTCGAATATTTTGATTTATAAAAGGTACTGAGTTGAACTGGATGTTAATAGAAGCCTTAGGTATAGCTTCTAATTGAACTTTTTCTGTGGACATTGAGCGTTATTTGATGCATATTTTATTCCTTTGAGGATTAGATACCTAAGCTTCGCTCTTGGTGCTCTAATAATCGTGATAGGCGAGTAAATGAGCCGAATAGATATTGAACCTGAGGAAGACAGCAATGATTTGCCACCGCGAATGGCAGCGGGTGAGGCTCAGGAACCGAGCCATCTTCGTGGACAAGACAGGGGTGATCAAACTTCCTGGATGGGTAGGAACAAGAGAGAGTTGCCATGGAAGGTACATATTACTATTTACATTATAATCACATGTCAATTTAGGTGTTAAAAGGGAACTCAGTTAGTGATGATTGCATCTATGATTCTTAATATCTTTGTTTCAAAAGGAAGAAAAAATAAACCAAATTTTATTGTTCTCTACATTTGTCGTGACAGTCACTGCTATCAACTCGTAATCTCTCATATACTAGTACTCTGTTATACACAAATGCAGTGATTTTGTGCTAGTAAAAGCTAACTTACTTGTCCTCTTGCTATTGAGTGTATTTGTAATTTCTTCGACAAGTTATTGATTAGGATTATTATCTAACGACAATTCCTTTTTCCATTATAACATAACTGATCTCAGCTGAGTCAAGCATTAATGATTCGTAGTTTCCACTTGATCGGTTTTTAAAGATTTCATAGTCTTACATTTAATAGTGCTTCTAGTATACTCCTAGAGCGGGTCAGAACAAGTAATATATTTCTGCTTTTAAGGTACAAGTAATAAACCAATATTTTCAATGCCTCTGTTTTCTGTTTTGCAGTGTATTCCGGTCCCTATAGCGCTAGCATATCAGAGCTTTGGGGTGGTATACGGAGATCTGAGCACTTCACCACTATATGTATACAGAAGTATATTTTCTGGGATGTCACATCATCATCAGGATACTGATACAATATTTGGGGCATTTTCATTAATCTTTTGGACCTTAACTCTGATTCCATTGCTGAAATATATCATTATTATTCTCAGCGCTGACGATAACGGTGAAGGTCTGCTAAATTGGCAATATTAAGAATTTTATCTAATTTTTTACTCCATTATCAGTCTTGAGAACATGTTCAATCACCTCAGGTGGGACATTTGCTCTATACTCCCTGCTTTGTCGACACGGAAAGTTCAGTCTTCTTCCTAATCAACAAGCAGCTGATGAGGAGCTTTCAGCATACAAATATGGTTCATCAGGACAGTGTACTCCATCTTTAGCATTGAAGAGGTCTATAGAGAAGCGCAAAAATTTGCGAACTGTTTTGTTGCTCGTAGTCTTATTGGGTGCTGGCATGGTAATAGGTGATGGTGTAGTTACTCCTGCAATGTCAGGTATGTTGAGTCAAATATATATTATTGACGTTAGTCTAGTATTTAGCAATGACTACACAAATGGTGGAGAAACCGTGTCTATTGAACTGCCTTTTCCTTTTCCGTTTGGCATCATACATTTTGTTACTTAGATGGTGAATAATGAATAAGGGGGCCAACTTTCACTTGAGCAATAACTTTGTCTATTTTGTGAGAGCAATATGAAGATTTTATCTTGGATGAGTACTACTAGTTACTAAAGTATCTATGCAGTTGTAAATGGTCGTTCTCCATTGTAAATGAACATCAAACTCACCAAGGTTCACGGTCGGTAGTTATTCTGGTATAATATTTGGCCATGTATGTCCATCATGCATAACACTAATACCTTTATTTTAAGGTTGCATGACCCTCCAACCGCATGTTCTCTAGATATGTCATATTATGCTTTGTATTTGTATTAATAATTATCATTATCTTGTTTCTGTTTGTAGTACTGTCAGCAGTATCAGGGCTTCAAGCTGCTCACACAAAGTTGCCCTCGGGTATGTCTAGATATGTAAATTTGTTGGCCTGGAATCTTTCTGATATATATGTATATAATATATAATCCTATTTCCTTGGTTATATTCTCTTCGTGATCATGGTAAAATCTGTCATCCATAGGTGGTGTGCGGTTAATCTGTTGCGTCATATTGGTTGGACTATTTGCTTTGCAGCACAGTGGCACACATAAGGTTGGCATCTTGTTTGCCCCGGTAGTTGTCATCTGGTTAATATCAATTTTCGCCATTGGCCTGTATAATATCATATGGTGGAACCCAAAAGTCGTGATTGCTCTTTCTCCACATTATATCTTCAAATACTTTGCTCAAACTGGTACAGATGGATGGTTTTCACTTGGAGGGGTTCTCTTGTCTATTACGGGTAATAGATTCTACCTGTTGTTCCTTCTTGAATTTTGGTGTCATTCCTATATTGAAGTGGTTTTTTTATGGCTTGTGTTTTTAGTAAGGATGGTAAATTCATTTGTAATTGGTGTCGTTTGTGTAACAGGTACTGAAGCTATGTTTGCAGATCTTGGTCATTTCTCTGCAACCTCAATAAGGGTAAATCACTAAATCTACTTTTTCTTAGTTGAAAATGGACTGATATTTCTTATCCATTTCTAAGAATTTGAAAGACATTTGAAATGGATATTGTCAAATGCCGAGGCCCATATGTCAGTGTAGCTGTGTAGGCTAGTACAAATACCACACCTATAGTTTGACAATGTCTTATTGGCATGGTATTTTTAATCCTCAGATACTACTCGCCAGAAAGGATGTAAAGGAATGCATAATTCGTTTGATATGCAATCAATAATGTCCTCTTATGCTGTTCCGTTTAGTTTTATCAATCACATATCTTTGTAACCTTATTATGCTAACTGTTGGTGTATTTCTTTTAATTTGGATATTTTATATCTGCAGATGGCATTCATTTTACTAGTGTACCCTTGCTTGGTAGTACAATATATGGGTCAAGCTGCTTTTCTTTCAAAGAACATGGATTCCATTTCAAATAGCTTCTATGATTCAGTTCCTGGTATGCTTGTGCAAAACTACATTATAATTTATTTGATTTTTTGGCTGCTATTGTTTTTGAAGTACTGTTTTTTGCTGCAGATGGTTTTTTGTGGCCCGTACTTATTATCGCCACCCTTGCTGCTATTGTTGCTAGTCAGGCTATTATTTCAGCAACATTCTCTATTATTAAGCAATGCAATGCACTCAGTTGCTTCCCGCGTGTGAAGGTTGTTCACACCTCAAAACAAATTGAGGGGCAGATTTATATACCAGAAATCAACTGGATCCTCATGATTCTTACTCTTGCTGTGGCCATTGGCTTCAAAGACACAGACACTCTCGGGAATGCGTATGGTATGATAATCAATGTCAAACTTATGTTTTTTGTCATGTTGTCATTGAACGAATATTGTAACATATGTTTGTCTGCGACTCTATACTCTTTCATGAACTATGACAAAATGCAAATGGAAATACAAGATATTGCTGAAAGCTTTTCTGTAAATAGATGAAATGTTGCTAATTTCAGCACCAATTGTTTGCTGTAACTCACTTGATTAGATTATTCTGATCAATGCTGTTGCTTATATACTTCAATTTCTGTGTGCCAGGCCTAGCTGTGATGTCAGTGATGTTTATTACGACTTTTCTGATGGCACTTGTCATGATCTTCGTGTGGCAAAGGAGTATAATGGTTGCTGCTTTGTTTCTCATTTCCTTTTGGATCGTTGAAGGTGCATACCTGGGTGCAGCATTGACAAAAGTTCCTCAGGGCGGGTGGGTTTCCCTTTTACTCGCTCTCTTCTTTATGTTCCTCATGTTCGTCTGGCACTATGGAACTCGCAAAAAGTACAACTTTGATTTACACAACAAGGTTTCCTTGAAATGGATCCTCGGTCTCGGCCCCAGCCTTGGTATTGTGCGCGTGCCCGGTATAGGCCTTGTGTACTCAGAGCTGGCAACAGGAGTGCCTGCAATCTTCTCACACTTTGTAACAAATCTCCCTGCTTTTCACAATGTTCTGGTATTTGTCTGTGTCAAATCTGTTCCGGTGCCTTACGTGGCACCTGAGGAGCGATTTCTTATCGGTCGCATCTGCCCCAGACCATACCGGATGTACCGTTGCATCGTCAGGTATGGATACAAGGACTTGCAGGGAGATGATGGCAACTTTGAGAACCTCCTGATTCAGAGCATAGCAGAGTTTATCCAAATGGAAGCTGTAGAGCCTCAGTTCGCGACACCTGACTCCGTGTCGTATGACGGGAGGATGGCCGTCATAAGTTCCGAAGCATGTTCTTCCTCGAATCTCCTTGTATCCAATGAAGATGACTTTGATACTTTAAGTACCATGCAGAGCAGCAAATCTTTAACCCTGCAGAGCTTAAGGTCAGCTTGCGACGAGGAGAATCCGCAGATCAGGAGGCGGCACGTGCGATTTCAGGTGCCTGATAGCCTGGCTATGTATCCGGCAGTCAGGGAGGAGCTTAAAGACTTGGTCGAGGCAAAGGAGGCTGGCATTGCATACATAATGGGGCACTCGTACGTGAAGGCGAGGCGGTCGTCTTCGTTTTTGAAGAAACTAGTCGTGGATTTTGGGTATTCGTTTCTGCGTAAGAACTGCAGGGGTCCTTCAGTGGCGCTGCACATTCCTCACATCAGCTTGATCGAAGTTGGCATGATATATCATGTCTGAAGAATCTGCTGTTCAATTGCTTGTTTTGATTAAGGCTTGTATCTTTGTGAAGTTTATGTGTATATCTTAGGAATTCTGCATTTAATATGCCTTGCTACTGCTTTAGCGGGAATTTCAGTGCTATTGCTTTAGGTTGATAATATATATGGGCAAATCGACTTTAAAATCACGAACTTGAGCTTTTAGAATTTCCCACGAACTTTAAAATTGATTGATTTTGTAATGAAGCTCAAGCTTAGTTTGTTAACAAATTCAATAGCAATTTAATGTAACTTGGTTTGTTAAGGATGTCACCTAAGTTTGAATTCAAAATGAACAGATTATTACTTATCAAATGCTTGAATTACATCTATCAATTTCAAAGCTACATTTACCAATATATCAAATCCAGTTACATTTTGTAGCAGGAATGTTGTGTATCATCTTTCCTCAATACCCCGAGATATGTAAAGTCTCTCAACCAACTTTAGCATGTAGAGGTTTATTGTAGTACTGCAGCAAGAGCGACGAACAAACAACGCTCACGGAAGAAGCTGCCATACATGCACTAGCAAGCCATGGAGGGAGACGGATACCAATTAGAGGGTACAGAACACCAGCTGCAACCGGCACACCAAGAATGTTGTATCCCAGCGCCCAGATGTAGTTCAGACGGATTCTAGACATTGTCTTCCTCGACAGATCTATAGCAGTTACCACGTCCTCCAAGTTGCTCTTCATCAGAACAATGTCCGCCGCTTCTATGGCCACATCAGTCCCCGCCCCAATCGCCATACCAACATCAGCTGCTACCAATGCTGGTGAGTCGTTGATCCCATCTCCCACCATTGCCACACTTGCACCTTGCAGCTATTATACCAGTTTTAGTACTTTCAACAACTATTTAATAAGATAAAAGTTTAAAGCTAGTAAGTACCTGCAACTCCTTTATCTTGTCTGCTTTTCCAAGAGGATCTGTCTCTGCAAACACCTTGTCGATGCCTACCTGACTGCCTATTGCGGTAGCTGTAGCCCAGTTATCACCTGTAACCATCACACTCGATATATGCATGGACCGCAGATAAGATATGACGAGGGAAGCTTCAGGTTTAACGGGGTCAGTTACAGCAAAACCTCCAGCAATTATTTCTTCAACAGCAATGAGAACGCAAGTCCGAGCAAGATGCTCATTTTCTGAAACATAAGTATCCACTTCAACACCAATTGGTACGTTAAACATTTGCATAAGCCTCCTGTTTCCTACTAGGATTGCTTTTTCTCCAATTTTCCCACTCACACCAGCTCCCGGGTGCACCTTGAAATCCTTCACCTCAGTTAATTGATCATTCTCGACTCCATGCTTCTGACGTAACAACTTAGCATGTTCCACCACGGCTTTTGCTATTGGATGCTCACTGTTTATCTGAAAAGAATCGGAATCACATATGTTAAAATTAACTGAGTCATTAAAGTGATGTTTTGATGAGATATTTTAAAGTTATTGGTCAATAATCATTCACCATAAATCATTCTTTCTGGAGCTTAACTCTTTTCAAAGCATCTTTGGGCTAATTTAAGAATTAGGTCCGCTTCTAATATAACAAATACAAATGGAAGTAAAAAAAGTACTAGTACAAGCAAGTAAGAACTGACCTCTGCAGCAATAGTCATGCCACAAAATTCTTCCTCAGAAATTACAGAGAAGAGCTGAAAACTAACTACTGCTGGTTTTCCAACTGTCAGCGTCCCGGTTTTGTCGAAGACAATAGTCTTGATCTGCAATATAAAAGTACGCTTGAGAATTCAGAAACAATATACAGTGTTGCTAAAAGGGGGAACATTATCCTTGATGATGAAAGTGACACAAGTACCGTCTATTTATTACTGATAGCAAACTGAAGCCTAAATAGTGTTGTACATAGGAAATGGGCTGTGGATCAGTGGCCTACTATGATTGGGACTCTTATCCTTTGTTCGGTAAAATGAAATGTTCACACACGCAACACACAATTTATAACTTGGATTTCAGTTTTTCGGATTCGGTTTTTTGAATAATGAGTTCGGTTTTCATATTCACAAAATTTTGGTTTTTTGGTTCAGTTCGGTTCGGCCAAAAAACTGAACTCACCCATAATTCACACAGTGTGTGTGCACAGTGTGTATGTAGTGTGTGCAGTGTGTCCAATTTGATAACTATTTGGAATTTCAATGTCTACATTTGATATGGTATTCAAATTGTGGAATTATGGGGAATTAGAATTATAATTAAATTTGAAATCCAAATATTTTGCAGTACCAAACAATGGATTTAGAATTGAAGGCTCCAATTCCAATTCTGCTGGCCTAATTCCATGATACCGAACGGAGCCTCAATGGAATTATAGTATGAGAATGCAAATATTTCTCTATTCAATTCAAGTCTCAAGGTATACAAGCTTCAGCACATCAAAAATATAGAAGAGAACCTGCCTTGTGTGCATTTTGAAGGGCATTGCCCCCTTTAATTAGGACACCAAGAGAAGCACCTTTGCCCGTGGCAACCATCACTGCAGTAGGAGTTGCTAATCCCAGGGCACAAGGGCAGGCTATCACCAACACTGAAATAGCAAACTCTAATGCAAACTCAAAGGCATCCATAGAAGTGGGTATCCAGCTTCTAGGGTATAACCCAGTTTCTCCAGGAATAAACCATCCCAGCCATGTTAAAAATGCAGCCAAGACAACCTAATCAAAAGAGGCACGATGTTATTTCATAATGTACTCACAATATACAAAAGGAATATTTGTGTACATAGTTTTTTATCGCATAAAGCCATTTACATCCCATTCTCATTTGGTTAAATCATGATATGTTTTAAGAAATTTCTAGAGCTAGCCAGCTAGGAAATGTAAACAGATTAAGATTATTCATGACATTTCCTAAGCCAGATATTCAGCATGCATAAAGACCAAACACATTCTGTCCTTAATGATAAACTCTATATTTTAGAATATTTGAAAGATTAAAAAAAACTTGTAGGAATAAATTGTAGCACTTACAATCGGAACAAAAACCTTAGCTATCTGATCAGCCAATTTCTGAACAGGTGCCTTTGCCAGTTGAGCAGCTTCAACCAGCTCTACGATTTGTGACAGTGTTGTTTCTGAACCAACATGAGTGGCCTTAACACGTATATACCCATTTTCATTAACTGTTCCACCAATTACCTGTAGATGGAATGGTTCATGTTGTAAGACAGTGTCAAGACATTTTGAGAACATGATTTATATTACCTTATCACCAGGTCCTTTAGAAACTGGGAGAGCCTCGCCTGTGATCATGCTTTCATTCACATGACATTGACCATCAATGACAAGTCCATCTACGGGAATTTTTGCACCAGGAACAATCTTTAGTATGTCATTCTTTTCTATAAGTTTTGTATCGATTTCAGTTTCCGAAATGATATTTCCAGCAGAATCAAGAGTTAAAAGGCAAGCCGTTTCAGGGGCTAGCTCTGTCAACTTTGCTAAAGCATCTGAAGTCTTCCCCTTCGCCAAAACCTCAAGGTATTTCCCCAAGAGAATGAAAGATATCAACATGGAGCTAGTCTCAAAGAAATCCTGGCCCTCAAATGAGTCTGAAGACAATGCTTTTACCATTACATATATAGAGTAAAAGTATGCAGCATTGGTACCCAATGCAACAAGAACATCCATATTTGCAGATTTTCGTTTGAGAGCATTATATGATCCAGCATAAAACCTGATAAGGTGATAAAAACACATAGTCTATTAATCAGATAATGTGTGCCAACCAGATAACTAGAGAATTTGAGAAAATTGATTGAGAGACAAGAAGGCAGTCACAAATACCTTTTGCCAATGACAAACTGCACAGGTGTACAAAGGATCCATCTTAACAGCATGCCTATGTTAAGCATATTAAAAACCTTGTACTCAAGCCAATCTCCAGAAGGAGGAAGCATAGGGAGTACCATAGAGGACACAAATATAGGGACTGAAAATAGGCAACTCCATAAGAATTGATTCCGGTACATCAAGATTTCTTGCTGCCTTTGCATTTCTCCGTCTCTTGGTGGAGTGTACAAAGTTGCTTGATATGTACTGGATCCATCACCAGCTTCCTGAATGCACTGTATCAGAGATCTTGGACCAACAACATTTGGCTCATAACTAATGATCACAATCTGCTGTCCCGGGTCCACTTCAACATGATTTACACCTTCCAGGGACTCAAGTGACCTCTGAATGATGATAAAATCGTCTGAAGAAGTAATTCCTCCCAATTTTAAGTATAATTTACTCAAATCATTGCCGGAGCTAATGAGCTCAGCCCCAAAGCCAGCATCTTCTTCAATTGCTTGAATGATATGATTAGTGCCAGTAATATTTGGGTCAAAATGGATTTTAGCTTCACCAAGAGCTAAGCCAACAACTGCTTTTTTAATTCCATTAACCATTCGTAGAGCGCGCTCTACTGACTCTGAGCAGCTCGTGCATGCCATTCCCTTAATCTTAACCCTGCACATTGCATTATCTTGCTCAGGAAAATCTGCAACTTCAAAACCTGTGTCTTCCACTGCTTCTTTTATCCTTTTTGCCTGAAATGGAGGAAACTAATGAAATTAGTACCAAAATTGAAAAACTTTGCACGAATCTCACAAAGAAGTCAAACCATACAAAAATTCCAACTAACTAATACGACAAATTGAACAGATAAGATGCTGCTTCAAGATGAAAAAAAGTTCAGTTGTAACTTCATTTCCTGGTATTTATAAGGCGACTACAATAGCTGACATGGCAATCTTGTTATAGAGCATGCTTGTAGCAATAATGCTTCACCTCTCTTTTTAGCTCCTCCAAAACAAAGCAACTTGTCCTCATTAATTGTACTTAGCAAAATACAATCACTGCCAAAAAAATTTGCATTTTCAACAAAAGAGCACCACCCTTGCCATGTCTATAACCTATCACTTTCTTCTCCAAATTTTATGAAACCAGGATAACGCAGAATAGCAACAGGCGTTAATTTCGCAGCTCAATAGGATTGGATTTGACTTACAGAGATAATTTCCGGCACATACTTCACGACAGCCCGACCTTGAAGCACGGACACCATCACGCTCTGCACGCCTTCAATTCCTCCAAGCGCAGCTTCAATCGAAGCCACACAAGACGCACATGTTATGCCTACAACTTTGAAGACCAGCGTCCTCGTCTTCTCGCTGATAGCAACGACGACATCGTCTCGATTTTGTAAAAGCGGCGAATTCAGATCATCTTTCCCGTTTATTTCCATATTTTATCTTCACCGAAGCGACCTCTCGCAATTATCTGCAAAACCCAATTCAAACAACGCAGAGAATATTGCCAGTTAAAACCAACCGAGTAAAAGGCTGGGAATATATTCGCACTCAATTATAAGGATTAAAATCGAGCGAAATTTGAAATTTTGGAGGGGCGGCGACGCCGAGAGAGGCAGCGATGCCGTCAATTACCAGAAGTGGAGCGCCGCGCCAGTTGCAAAACTGGTGGCAAATACCAACAATTTTAAAAAGTTGGAGGCTGCGTTTGGATTCATTTGTTAAATACTCCATATAAATTAGGGAATGTCAAAAGATATTTTTTTATTCACAATTCAGTCCCTCAAAAGGTGAATATTTTAAATATTTGAGAAATAAAAATTTTGCCTTCCGCACCCAATAGTTTAAGCATACTAACATTTTCCCTCCGCTGTCCTCTATAGTGTGGCTGATAATTTTTAACACGATACGAAAATTTAAAATAAGCACGTATAAAGTCAATAAGTTTGAGATGAACATTTTTAGGCATGTGTCCTTGTTGGGTTGACACGTTAGAAATTCAATAATTTCAGATTGGGTTTATATTAGGTTGGGTTGATTTCGGATAACTTATTAAAAACTATTAATATTATTATTTCAATTATTACTACATATGTCACAAGTTACTTGCACTGTTTTCTATTTTGAGTTGTCTCAAACTACTTGTTCTATTTTCTTTTTTTTTGGCAAAAATATTACTCCACTTTCTTTAATACTCCCTCCGTTCCATAGTAATGAAGCCGTTTCTTTTCGGCACGGATATTAAGAAAATTGTGTTAGGTGAGTTAAGTAAAAGGAGAATAAAGTAGAAAACGAAAAAGGTAGAGAGATGAAGAGAGAATAAAGTAAGAGAGAGTAAAGTAGGTGTGGAAAAATGTGTTGACTTTTACTAAAAAGAGAAATGACTCTATTACTATGAAACGTACCAAAATGGCAAAATGACTCTATTACTATGAAACTGAGTGAGTACTTTATTTCTTAAAGATATAGTTTTATTCTCTAGGTTCGTGTAAATTGGCTTTTCAAATTTTAATCATGTAAACCAAGTTCAGGTCGTTAATATATATGTTGTCTCAACCAATATGAAATCTTGCCGTGTTTGCGCTCGCGTAGAATTAACATATTGGATCGGGTTATGCCTTATTCGGTTGGGTCGTTATCAAGTTAACTAGATAATGATATAACTCGCACGATTTGTCAGTCCTAGTCCAGACCCTTCTAGAGGTATATGGAAGGTCTCGTGCGTTACAGGGAGGGTGAAGGGTTGAGATTAGGCCTTGAACTTCCAAAGATATGAGTTAGGTCTGTGATAAGGTTCATTTCATGCATCGGTTTGGGGTAAAATGTACGCTATTTGATCAGTTTATCGCGCAAAGCAAATGTTAAACGTGCAGGAATGCCGTTTGACCAAGGCAATAAGCCAAACTGATCAAGCGAGTGCAATAGGCGAAAAAGGCCAGAAATCGGGGGAGTTGATCAAGGAGAGTAATCAAGTAGTCAAGGAGGGGACCACTGGCTTCCAGAAGAAGGACACGTGAGGATAATGAGCTGGATGGTGCGCATCATTCTGTTATCAAGGACAACGTTCTAGAAGGGGACACATGCTGATATATGAGACGCAAGGACGGAGCTGAGTCATGAATTTGTTACTGAAAAGCGTCATCATTCTAGAAGAAGAGCACATAGCAATCGATGAGTCGCTCGCTCTCAGCGTGAGCGAATATTCCCTGCCAAGATCGTTATCTAACTGGAGGTCGTTGCCGAGCTTATAAATAGAGGATGTGCCACCACGCAAAAGGATCGGATCTTTTACCTTTCCGTCTTTAGTTTTTAGTTTAGCTCAGTTCTCTAGATAGCTTAGATAGAGAAACGTTTAGTTAAAGGGCGACCGAAGTGAGCGCTATAGAATACTCGATATCTGTCGGCGTTATCTCAAGTTTCCCGCCGAGGATCTTCTCGGTTTTACTTGCTTTCGTATTTTCCGAAGTGTTAGCTTAGTCTAATTTCAAGTTGCTTTGTAGTTAAAGTTTCGAGCTTTTTACACTCCGCATATTCACTGTACTCGTTTGGATACTGAGTATAAAATCGAAGTTGTTCTGTTTTCGTCATCGTGTTTACTATTCTAAGTAGTAAATTTTCATTTCAGTCTGAAATTCACTTGACCCAGTAGTTAAAATTCCCTTGAGCAAGTAGTTAGTTACTTTTCTGTCTAAGGTAAAGTCAGTAGTTAAAAACACCCAAAGTTAAAGCGTGGCAGCAGCCAACCCCTTGTTCATTACTCACACACTTGATACACTAGCTTATCTGTGGGATCGACCCTGAACTTGCCGCTTTACTGTTAAAGTAGTGCAAAATTGGGAGTTTATAAATTACATTGGTGGTGCGCGAGAGCGAGAGCAACTTGATCAAGTGGCAACGATATTTGCTAACTGATCCATCTGGTTCAGTTATCTCTTCCATATAACTTGAATCAATAATCCTCCAAAAGCCCGCACGCCAATCTGATTTGTAATTTAGCCTCAGCCGTTAGTGTGCAGTTCGATATTTTATTTTATTTTTCAAAAAGTAATCTTTTATTACTTATATTAATATTTTTAATCTATAAATTCAACAAACAATCATAATTCATATATATTTTTACATCCATCTAAAAATTTAAAATGTGTAAATTTGCTATTCAACTAATGTAACTTTAGGAAAGAAGAATTATAAAATTGTCAATATTTATTTAATGTTATTATGAGTTATTTGTTTTAATTTTACATAGAATGAATTAATAAATAAATAATAGGATGATAATTTAAAATATGAAATTGAAAAATGAAGTTTGGGTATAATTCAAAGTACGTGATTGTTGGAATTGTTGTTTGTGCAAAATTTGAGAGATTTGATAATGTGGGAGAGGAGTCCCATTATATGCAAATCAATTCCTTATTGCTGAATCGTAGAACTACACTAAATTAGAGTTTTTAGATCTAGTTTTTTTATTGATGAGATGTGCAAATGTATAAATTATTTTCATCTTCATCACAAACCTATTTTACTTCACCCCAGGGCAAATAAGTCCTAACATATTAGGAGGATTTAACTTTATTCTAGAATATATATTACTTATTACAGTAGGTTTTTACTTCATTCCAATATGATTATTACTTCATTCCAGTACGTACATGCGGTTTCGCCGCTGCGTACCGTTCTTTATCTCTTCAATGTCTATCACTGCCGCCACGACGCTGACAACAAAATAGAATGATAGGCTAATTGAATGGTGTAATAAGCACATGGAATGATGTAATAAACTATTTGAATGAAGTATGTGTAGAAGCATTTGATGTCCTACTGGAATGAAGTAAAAACCTTGTCCAATGAAGTAATAATGTTTTTAAATGAAGTAATAAACATACTAGAATATATTGTATTTTTTAAAGTGAATAAAGTAAAAACTTAGTTCAATGAATTCGAATGAAGTATATCTTGAATCATTTTAAAATTTACTGGAAGTAAATAAAAACACATATTGTAGTTTCAAGGTACTATGTACTTGAATGAAGTAATAAACTTACTACAATGAAGTAAAATGAGCTTGTAATGAAGACCGAAATAATTTACACATCAACGAATTTCATCAAAAAAACTAGATCTAATGTGCCTAATTTGATCTCTAAAATTAGTTGGACATTTGAGTTCTCAAGCATAAGAGGGATATGAGTTATTGATGCTCTTATTACTTAATTAATTACATAATGGATGATGACAATAAATAAAATTGAACAAACGTACCTTTATGTGTATTTTAAAAGGTTAAATATAGTAGTTTTTTTTTTACATTTTGTTTATGTGATATTTATAATCATATGACACTATTTGTAATTAAAAGACAATCAACTCTGAAAAACTAAAGAGGAATCAAAAGAGGCCATAGACAAAATTTCATCATGGGACAATGAGTGACTAGAGTCATAGAGAAATATTTAATCTTAAAAGGAATTTGAAGAACAATATGGTTCAATTAGGGGTGAGCAAAAAAAATCAGAAACCGAATATCCGAACCGAACCAAATCGAAATTTTGAAATTCGGTTCGGTTATTTCGGTTTTTCGGTTCGGTTCGGTTTTGAAAATACAAAAATTTCGGTTTTTCGGTTCGGTTCGGGTTCAATTAGGGGTGAGCAAAAATACAAAAAACGAATTATATATATATTCTATTAATTTAATATATTATATTATATATAATATATAGTATATTCTTTTAATAAATTCTACTATATTATATATATTATATGTATTATTAATTTTATATTATATATAAATATTTTATTAGTATATATAAAATAAAATAAATTACACACACATATATATTAATATTATATTTATTTTTTCGGGTTTTTCGGTTTTGTTCGGGTTTCGGTTTTTTAAGTTCGGTTTTCGATTTTTCGGTTTCGATTTTTCGGTTTTTCGGGTTCGGTTCGGTTTGGATTTTGAACTAAATTTGGTTTTTAGGTTTTGATTCGGTTTTGACAAAAAACTGAACCGAAACCCGAATGCACACCCCTAAGTTCAATTTCTTCTTCAACACTACCACAAAAGAGGCCATCAGTAGGACCACTTCTAGATTGTGGAAGACAACAGGAGAGAAAATGTTGAGGGATGGACCTGTAATGATAGTAAAGATTAAAGCATATAAGCAAAAAGACAAAATGAAGCTTGATTTAAAAAATGTAAAAACTCAATCAGTTATTGAAGGTCTTATATAAGGAAAATGACATTGAAGCTTGATGTTAGTATAAGTTACCAGGGGAATGGATCAAGGAAAAACATATCAAATTACCTCATACAAAGTGCCATTAAACCCATACTTACTAAGTTGAATAAACTTGTTAGGCTTAGATGATGTTTAATTAAGTCAACTTCAATCAAGCAAAGTTAAATTTCAATCAATGCAGATGTACATATTGTTAGAAAAGAGTTAGAATAGGAAAATCTTGGAGGCCAAGAATACTTGCAGCACAAGTCTTCTTCCATGTAACTTACTTTGTAATGACCTATATAAAGAGTGCCATATCATTGAATAAAATCACCAAGCCAATACACAAGAAATACAAGAACATGGTTAAGCTCCCAATTTTCTATCTCTCAATTACCATTTTTTAAGACATATAGATGAACATGAGCCAAATTATACCAATAATTAAAGTCAAATGAACTCACGTTGTATACTGTCGACACGAAATAAATTATGCATGTGAGATTTGACGTGCCACGTTGTCATTTTGGTGTTCAAATATTTTTTGTTGCCTTGTTGAACACATATGTCAAGTTTCCCTACTTAATTAAATGTTGGGATGATAACTCAGTAATTATTTTCACAGAGTGAAATGCATAAATGGTCAAAGTTGAGGGACTGAAAGGAAATATATAGACATTGTTGTCTCCCATTATTAATCTTCACGATTTAATTTTTTTTTTATCTAATTGAAGATCATCAGTTAGTTTTCCAAATTGAATTCATACATTGCGATCCTTGTAAAATACACTACCGATTTCCGTTCAAATCCCATCATTTTCGCCGTTAAACTCAAATAATTCGGCCGCTGGCGGTGGCGGAAGCGGAAGCTCGACTCGCTTTACTGGAGACCAAGTCTCCGTTGCTGAGCCACACAATTCTATTGTATTTCCTTCGCCTGTCCCGGATTCTCCGCGTACTACGTCTTCGACGATGTAAGTCGATCAATTTACTGTTTCTTGTTTTGTTAATTTGTTAAGCTCATACAATCAGAGTAAAGTTTGATTCCCGAAGCTAAGCACGAGATATAGTTTTCCTTTACGAATTTGAAGTGCTTGTTCCCCGAATTTGAGCTTTGGCGTGTAGAGTAGTATTATTGACTAATTCGTTATACGCAAATAATTAAAATGTCAAAATTGATGATGAAAATGCTATTGATAGAAAATGTACTCATCGCTAATTAAGTAAATAACCACTAGCAGTGTCGAATTTTCACACAACTTAACTAGTCTTAAGTGTACCTGCAGTGCAATCCATGGAGAATCGTGATGAATTCCTGTCAATTTTGCCGTTTTTTGCCTTTAATCCTTCGATCATCCGCTGTCTTCTGGCCGCCAACGGTGGTGGAAGCTCTCAAATCCCTATCCAAGGGACCGAGTCATAGTAATGTCAACTCCGGCCATCTCTTTTCCATTGCTGTTTCTGACCTCCGCAGTTCACTCGGGGAGTATACTCTCTCCCCGTCTGCCTCTCTCGGATTTTCTGTCTTCTTCGACGATGTAAGTCAGAGAATTTTACTGCCTAATTTTTTTTTCTTTTAAGCTATATTGTTTTTATTTGTATATTGGTTCAGATGAACTAACTGGTGTGAGTTTGGAAGGATGGATGTGTGTTGTAGGCGCATTTTGTTTTCATTCTGTGACCTTGCAAATTTTATACTACTATGATTATGTTATTAGTTGTTAATTTGGAGAAAATGGTGACTGAATGTGACATACTCAGAGGTAATACATCTACAGTACATCTTTTTTGATGTATAGCTTCATTCAGGTTTCTTTATTTTTAGGTATCCGGGATTAAATAGAAATTTGTACTTCTATGTACTTGTTATATGATGTGGGATGTTGTGTAATTAATCTGACACTCTTTTAACTGAACTAGTGGCAAAGCATTTTTGTCTATTTATGCATCTGTTACTATATATTTGCTTAAAAACATCTCCAGAATTGTTACCTTTTTTCTAAAATAAAATCTTTTTTGTTTCTATAGTTGATGAGTGAGGATGAGGCTGGGAAGTGGTTTAAGGAAGTGGTTCCGCGACTTGCTGATTTGCTATTGAGGTTGCCAGAGTTGTTGGAGACCCACTATCACAATGCAGCTAGCTTCTGTGGAATGGAAACAGGTCTTAGATTGTTGGGATCACAACAACCAGGCATTGTACTGCTTAGTCAGGTGACTGACTCTGTGTGTGTGTGTGAGAGAGAGAGTGTACAAATGCTAGTGAACATCTCATTACCTTTTCAGTTTCACATTATGAAAATTTTCATTTCTTTTGTAATCCAAATATTTTACCAATTTCCTGATTAAGTATATCTATCATGAAACTGTTGACACAAGAATTGTTCTTACTAGTTTGAACTTACTGCTACTGCTGCAGACTTAATTATCTGAGGCTGCACTGAACTGAATGATTTTGCTGACCCATACTTATGTATGCTGTTACGAGTATATGAATGACTGTTATAATCAAGTAATTGACTATAATCTATTGAATCAGATAGACAACATATCCCCCAGAAAGGGAAGGAGTGTTAAAGTCGCAGTATATATAACCATGTTTTCTTTCTTGCACTAGGAATCCATCTTCTAAAATAGTGAAATGAGCTTAACTTCTGTTTACTTAAGCAGTATGGCTGTATTAATCTGTGATTTCTGAATTTATGTTTACTTTCAGGAATTGATTGCTGCTCTTCTGGTCTGTGCTCTTTTTTGCTTGTTTCCAACCACTAATAGAGGCGCAGAACGTCTTCCACCCATCAACTTTGATTCTTTATTTGTGTATGGTTTTGCCTGTCCTTTATATGTATAGTCTTGTATGGTATTTTTTATGATTTGTATTTACATGATTGCACATGTGGCAAAGAAATAAGAAAACCTATGGCATGCCTCACCTCAGCTCTATAGAGCCTTCAGTGGAAAAGCACAGCTAAAAGAAGACCATTAAACATTAAGATCTTGAGTTATACAACATGGATATTGACAGATCTATAGATATCCAAATAAAAAATAACTTTTGATTGGCGGATCACTGGATATACTTGTACTGTATAATATATGGTCTTAATTGCTGAAGCCTTTGAACTTCTTCATCTATCTAGATGCCCTTTCCTCATTGATGGATCTTGTGCTTGGTCCTGTCCTAGTTTTCCCCAGTGTTTGAATATATTTATAGGCTTACCTATTTTACATCAGTGAGTTTTCTGTTCTGAGGCTAGTATATAATTTTATTGTTATGATGGTTAGAAGGAAACTCTTAGCATCTTGTGTTTCTCCGTTCTGAAGTTTCCATTATTTTCCTTTCAGTAATGTTGCCGTTTATTAGGTTTTTCTTGAGGAAGGAACGTTGATCAGTATCTTTTTTCGTTTCTTTAGGTGTCTATATGAGTGCTACAATTTGAACCAGGAGCATAAAATAAAGTGTCTTGTTCACTATTTTGAGAAGATATGCTTGGATATGCCTTCTGGTAATGTATCTTTTGAGCGAAAAGTTCTCCCTCTGAAGAACAGCCAATCTCACATTGCTTACCCAGAGCCTGATTTCTGGAGCAAGTCAACTGTTTCTCTCTGCCAATTCAAGGTAATGATCCGCAACTACCTAATATAAAACCAAGGTTAAGACAGACACTTTTATCCTTATCAGTCATGCTAGTTTATTGATATCAGATAATTCACACTCAGTATAGTATATCATGAAATAGAAATGCAGGTGTCTACTTTCTTATGACATAAATAGCCAATTTTATATAAACATTCACCAGATTTTCTTCACATAAAACTAAATCCAATCCTCCCAAGACATTACAATTTGCTTGCAACGCCTCTTTTTATGGGAATAGTTGATACCTCAATTTCTGCTATTTCCAGTGATATTTTTTATTTATATCAACTGTAGGTACTCAGTTCTGGTTTAATTGAAGACCAATCAGTTGAAGCTCTTGAGGTAGATTTTGCAAATAAATATATTGGAGGTGGTGCTCTAAGTCGTGGCTGTGTACAAGAAGAGATCCGCTTCATGATCAATCCAGAATTGATCGTCAGCATGCTTTTCTTACCTTCAATGGCAGATAATGAAGCTATTGAGATCGTTGGTGCACAAAGATTCTCAAATTACAGCGGCTATGCTAAATCGTTCCTTTTTTTTGGTCACCACGAAGATAATAGCAGCGTTGATACCATGGGAAGGCGCAAGACGAGGATAATTGCAATTGATGCTCTCTGCAGTCCTGGAAAAAGGCAGTACAAACTTGACTGTCTCCTACGTGAAACAAATAAAGCATTTTGTGGCTTTCTCGATCAACAGAAGCACCAGCTGCATCAAAACCTATTTGATGAATCCAAAAATGGCATTTCCACTACAGAAGATCTATCAGCTTCTTCTCAAGAAGACGATCAAAGCAGGCGGCATCATCTGGAAACACAGAACATCAATAGCCAGTCAGATCAATGCCCGAATCACGAAGAAAAAATTGGCGTCGCAACAGGCAATTGGGGTTGTGGTGCATTTGGAGGAGACCCCGAAATAAAAGCTGTCATCCAATGGCTGGCAGTGTCTCAAGCTCTTAGACCGTTCATCTTGTACTACACATTCAGTTTAGAGCCGTTGCAGAAGCTTGAGCACGTAGTCCAATGGATTCTTGCCCACGAATGGAGCGTAGGCGAGCTATGGAGCATTTTGGTTGAGTACTCGGCTCAGAGAGTGAGTGGCAAAGCCAGAGTTGGCTTCTTCAAATGGCTTCTTCCATCATTACACGCTGACGATCCAATTGATGAATAAAGCATTTTGATGAATCAAATAAAGCATTTTGTGGCTTTCTCGATCAACAGAAGCACCAGCTGCATCAAAACCTATTTGATGAATCCAAAAATGGCATTTCCACTACAGAAGATCTATCAGCTTCTTCTCAAGAAGACGATCAAAGCAGGCGGCATCATCTGGAAACACAGAACATCAATAGCCAGTCAGATCAATGCCCGAATCACGAAGAAAAAATTGGCGTTGCAACAGGCAATTGGGGTTGTGGTGCATTTGGAGGAGACCCCGAAATAAAAGCTGTCATCCAATGGCTGGCAGTGTCTCAAGCTCTTAGACCGTTCATCTTGTACTACACATTCAGTTTAGAGCCGTTGCAGAAGCTTGAGCATGTAGTCCAATGGATTCTTGCCCACGAATGGAGCGTAGGCGAGCTATGGAGCATTTTGGTTGAGTACTCGGCTCAGAGAGTGAGTGGCAAAGCCAGAGTTGGCTTCTTCAAATGGCTTCTTCCATCATTACACGCTGACGATCCAATTGATCTGGATGTGCTTGGTACCATGTGAAAATAATTATGTACCTTTGTATCTATAAAACTTAGAAAGTTGAAGAGCTGCAGAATGTAGTTTGTTATGAGAACTTAGTCTTGTTGTAGCAGATTTTATAATCTTTGAACATATGAATTCAGTGTTTGCAATAGTAGGTATTTGATTCTATATCAATGGATATGTGTGGATGGTTACATTTTTTTTCGTGGATGAGGATTATAAACTTTTTTATTGGACTCAAATCTCCAATCTAATAGTTAGAGTTGAGGAAGAAACGTTGTACCAATTGAACTCCACTTTGTTGTCTTGATTCTCCAGTAGTTAAAATTGACGAAGAAACTATTCTACTAACTGAACTCCACCTTATTATTTCTGTAGTGCGTTTGTCAAACTCTATGAATTATGTTGGATTTTGAAAAATCCTTAGTTCCTACGTCAAATAAGATATAACTCCTACATTACAAAGATTGATACTCTCTCCACGAAAAATGGTAGCATCTTTTCATTATATCTTGTGCCATCCACCCATGAGAGTATTTTTGATGAACGGTGAGAGTATATTACTGCCTCCGTCCGGTAAGAGTATCCACAATAGGGGAGCCGCGGCGCAGGGGGTGGCTGGGTCGCGGCTCCCTATTACCGAGGACAAGGAGAGCCGCCGGGGGGGGGGGGGGGGGGGGCGTCCGCGGCCTGCCCATGTTCGATATTTATTTATTATTTATTTTCTTTATATTTTCGAAAAATTTTTATAAATACCTCATTCCACACATTTTCACATCACACACATTTTACACCCTAATTTTCATTGTCTACAATTTTTATAGTCTCAAAATGCAAGGTAGAGATGATGATTCCCCCGGCTATAGAGAATCGGGATACGACAACTTTCCACCTTCCCAACCCTGAAGATCGAATCCCACCCCTCCTCCATCCCAGATGTGGAGTCCGCAATTGCCGCCGCCGTGGCAACATACAGCCCAATATCGGGGTCAGTCTTCCTCTCATCAGCAGAGGAACTTGGGTTGTCCCCAATCGGGGTTCGGCGACTACCGGCTCAACATGGACGCGATCAACTATCCGCGTCCTGACACCCCCTTCTTAGCAAATTCCAGTCCACCCAATTCCAATCCACCCAATCTCTTCTGTCTGAATCTGATAGATTCACATGGAGGCAGTTGATGGGGACACCGGAGACCCCGACGTCCGGACGTGTGGAGACGGGGAGAGGAGGCGGGGGCGGGGGGAGGCGAAGCAGCGGCAGAGGGCGAGGCGCCGGCCGCGACGGAGAGCAGCAAGGCGGTGGTGGCGGCGGTGATGGTAGCAGTGGCGGTCGACGGGGGTCGTACTACAAAACGACATAGTCCATTGCTATTGCCAGGGCCGGGCCTGGGACGCGGTCACGACGGATGCTGTAGTTGGTACGGATCAGACCGACGTATGCTTCTGGAAGCGCGTCCTGGCGGTGTACAACGGATTCAAACCGCCAGGCAGCGCCGAGCGTTCACACGACCAGATTCGGAAGAAGTTCGGCAGGATCACTAGAGCCCTCTAGAGGTTCACTGGCATATACGACAACCAACTCCGCTCTGTTGAGAGCGGCCGTAGCGAAGCCGACATAAAAGCGTTGTCGTTTCAACCCTTCAATACTAAAGGGTGGCCCAAGTTCAGCTACTGGGATGAATTCCTCATTCTGCGGGACTTCCCAAAATTCAGAGCCATCTGCGAGGAAGAGCGTGCTCCTGGTGCGAAGAGGACAAGACTCGGCGTCGCCGACAACTACAGCAGTAGTAGCGGCTCACGTACCTTCGACCTCAACGACGATGTTTCGGAGGAGCCCCCCTCGACACTCTCCAGGCGCCCACATCCACATGGCCAGCAGTCCGCAATCCGAGAAGCTAGATCCGCCTCCCAACTCTCTGCTGCGGGCGTGTCTGCATCGCGCCCAACACCGGCAGCGGTGGCGTTGAGCAATACCCTGGAGGTGCAGATGATGAAGCAACTTCAGGAGAACTTGTCCTTGTACGAGAAGTCAACCAACCCAGTCACCAAGGGGATGCACTACGAGCTCATACTGAGGCTGAGGTCGAAGTAGGGGTTCAGCGAAGCGGCGGAGGCAGGAGTGGTGGGCTGCGGCGGCGACGGCGATGAAGCTGGTGAAGAAGAAGCGACAGATTCTGATGACGCCACCGAGTAGGCGACGGTGGTGGTGTTTTTTTAGTGTTTTTATAAAATTTTCGTTGTATAATTTTCCTCTATCTATAATACAATGAAGATTTGGTTTTAATTTTTTTAATTAAATTATGCAATTTTTTTTAAAATTATTATAGTCTGATATTTTTTAATTCTAGTTAAATTAAAATATACCAAAAATGAAAAAAATAATTAATTTGTGGCTTGAGCTTGTCCATTATTAGAGTGGACAAGTTTTTTTTGGTCTGGCTAAGTTTTTGTGGCTTGGGATTGGCTTCGGCCGGACTATTGTGGACACCCTAAAATAAACTAGATTGTGAATAGCACATGCACAACAATCATGCTACATAGCATACTAAAGGTGAATATGCTCCTAATCTAAGGGTCTTTGTTAAATGAAAAGTTGTCATTAACGCTACCTAAACATCCAACAAAACTTTCAGAGTTAAAAAAGACGAGGTGTTTCAATAGGAAGGTTACAATTGTTATTTCATTTTTAACTGGGCTAACTAAAGAGGAAAATTATCGGTATGCGGCGCATTACTTGCTCCGTTGCTTGGGCCAAGCCCAAAACTAGGGCCTGCATAAAAGAAACCAAACATTAAAAATTCAATTTAGTCTATTTTGAGTTAATAACCGTTATAAATTGAATTTCTCTAAGCAGGGGAAAATAAAGAAAAAGAAAAAGAAAAAGAAAAAGAAACCTCACATTATCCATTTCCGGTGCAAGGGGTTTTACTGAAATTCATCACCACATTTCTGAAGCTCAACTGGGAAGAAGGTATCGAGCAACGCCCAACATATAACTCATACTTCACTGAATTATTCTCAACTTGTACGTACTCGCAATTGTTTTCTATATTTTGTTTCTAATTCTTGCCATTTCAATTTTAATTGGGATTAAATTTAGTATTCTTCGATGCCAGTCCTATAGTTATTATAATCGCCTTTGTGATAATTCTGCAATTTATCTCCGTCTTATTTTTTGTTGTTTATATCTTGCATTTCACCCATTTTCAGGTAAAGATTGATTTTTCATATTGTGAAGGACTATTGAAGCTAGGTATTTGACTACATATATGTTGAAGGACCACTTATTTGCTTATGTATTCTTTTGCAGAGGGTTTTCTGGTGTAATTACTGTATTGTATTGTCTGGTGAAATAATATTATAGCTAGAAATGAACCAATTTTAAAATCTCGATTCAGTTGCAGATTTGTTTGTCTTGTCTGATTAGTTGTGTTAGTCAGATTCTTCAATGGCTCTACCTGCAATAGAGCCAATTCACCACCACACATGGCGTCTGCAAGTTCCGTATTTGCCTGCTCATGAGAGATGTTTGATTAGGTTTCCTTCTTATTCTGGGACTTCTCTCACACAGAAAAGCAGTCGTTGCTGCATTATGGGTTCCTCTAATAAGAGGCATGTAAAGAAATTCACTAGGCCACTGCCGATGGTACTTTTTTTTATCTGATGATTAATTTTTAAAGTTCAATTATTTTCTTAATCCTGTCTGAGCATTTATGTGGCTTATATAGTTCAGAAATACGAAGCAGGATATTAGCAACCGAGGCAGTCGAGTAAATGTTTCCAAAGTGGAGGAACTGCTACGGATGGGTGAGGGGGATGGAGACGACGACGAAGAAGAATCGGGGGTGAAGGATGAAGATAAGGATTCATTTGTAATGGATGAAGATGAGAGAAAGGAGTGGCGGCAGAAGATAAGAGAAGTCATGAGTAGGATTCCTGATGATGCAGATGAGGAGACTGATATGCTAGAGAAAAGGAAAAGGATGCAGAAGCTTCTAGCAGAATACCCTCTTGTCGTTGAGGAGGAGGATCCAGATTGGCCCGAGGATGCTGATGGCTGGGGTTTCAGCTTGGGTCAATTCTTCAACAAGATCAGCATAAAAAATGTCAAAAAGGAAGACGATGAGAATTATGACAGTGAAAATGAAATAGTGTGGAAGGATGATGATTATATTCGTCCGATCAAAGATATAACAACTGCAGATTGGGGAGAGGCTATCTATAAGGACATCAGCCCTTTAGTTGTTCTTGTTCACAACCGTTACAAAAGGTACTTTTTGAGTTCCAATTGTTTATATGGACCAAACTCTTCACCAACAGTTATTTATAGGTAACTGATAGCATTTTTGTGGTGCATTTGATATGCATTTTTGTGGTGCATTTGATATGCATTTTTGTGGTGCATTTGATATGAGAATCCTAAGAACCCTTGTACTTTTTCATTTTTTAAGTGCTTCAAATGAGTCATTCATAGATAGGACCTACATGTGCTTATAGATAGGACCTACATGTGCTTATGGATATTGAGGTTAGATTAACTAAATTTGATTATTGTAATTGTCTGCTCTTTATCTTTAAAGCACATTTTTCCGTTTAAATGTTGTTGTGCTTATAGCCTTATAGACAGTGTTTAAATATATATTCAGACCAAAGGAGAACGAAAAGATCCGGGAGGAAATAGATAAAGCTGTGCAGATCATATGGAATTGCAGGCTGCCATCACCAAGAGTAAGCAGGCTTAATTATTTTGGGTGTGTGTGTGTTTGTGCATGTATATTTTCATATTGAAGTTGATGCCTTGCTCATCTGTGGTTGACAGTGTGTTGCAATAGATGCTAACACCGATTTTGATTTGGTATCTGCTCTGAAAGTATCTGTTTTCCCAGAGATCATTTTCACTAAAGCCGGAAAAATTTTATACCGCGAGAAAGGTGCAGTTACATACTGTACTGTACTTGAGATACTCTACCTTGCTAAAAGCTTAACTTTTTGCATTATTCATTTCCAGCAATTCGAACAGCTGATGAGTTGTCAAAGATAATGGCTTTCTTTTACTTCGGAGCAGCCAAGCCCCCATGCTTAAGCGGGATTAAGAGCACGGAAGAAGCGATTCCTACAGTTGAAATCAGAAGTCAACATCTGTAGAATGTGTCATGTAGAATATTCTTGCACTTTTGGATGTAGCCAGCTCCATCTGGCCAGTCAATAGAAATCATACTGCCTTGAAATCTGCAAACTGGGGTTTGTGAAGATTATCGTTATGACAATTGGGAGCCCGATGAGTTGGGATGCAGATTTGATATGCCAGCTAGTCCCTGTGTGTATAATGTCATTAGTAGAACACTTTAACACCTGCATATGTCATAGCTCGTAGATTATCTCGGGCATGAGTTTAATGCAGCCTATGCCTAAACAGTAAATACAGGCTTGGTATTACTAAGGGTGCATCATCCCATTGTAACTAGGTCTATAGGTAGCTTACTTGCTCATATTGCTTAGTTATTTCTTTGTTAGTATTCACAATCCTTGTTTCCCACCTAGAATTAGTGAATTGAAATGTACTACTGTTTTACAAAACAAGAAAAGGTGATGCTGTTAGAGTTGATCTTCATTCCTCTCTCAAATTTATTTTGTTGAACAAACAACAAAGTAGTAAAATTTCATCATTACATGTTCAGCAACCAGATCATTACAGATATCCACTGATTGCTCGGATTCCGTGCTTGAATGGCAATTGCCACTGCATGAATCAATCACTCATTGTACTTTCCTCAGCAGCAGAAAGCCTTATGGTAATGGAAGCGGAACGCAAACAGCTGAAACGGGTTAGAGCCATCAAATTCACAATCAGCAACTCCTAAGGTACGTTTCTTTTTCTTCTCCTCAAAAACCGTAAGGCATTTTCCTGTACTATGAGAAACCCAGAATCTGAATGCGCGGTGGTTCAGTTTCTTGGGTGGATTGACTGATTTCCAGTCTGCCTCTGATATATTACTCAGCTTCTTTAATGCTCGTAGCTTCACTCTACCGTGCCTGTCTACTGAAAGATAGCTCTCATCAGAGCATTTATCCATGTAGTTTCTAAATCTGATCTTCCATACTTTAAATTAAATTAGATTAGGCTGTATAATCAATATATAGATGCTATGCTGTGTGCATGAATGCTGTTTACGTACCTTTTATACGAAAACTGGAACAAAACTTAGCATCCGTTTATGTAGTGCATTTGCAAACCCATGGTTTATGAAACTAGGCATTACCTTTGATAGCCAGAAGCTGAACCAGAGGTAGATTCCCAGCCAAAATAGGAGTTGTTGTTTGTCGACACCCCACCTTTAACATTAGGCACCTAGTAAACACCTCTATCTTCATACTTGACATAGTCAGACTGCAATGCGCCAGCGATTAAGGAGTCATCAAAAGCAGTCATATGAGGATATGCATTGCTAGGAGGACACTTATCCGTGTCACATGCTTTACATTGGCTGCAGAGAAGACCACTCTTCATACGCACAGCATCAGCAACAATGGATGCTTGAACGACAGCTAGGACTATAGCTAGAGAAACACAGTAGCTTCCCATAACCTCGTTTCTCTGAACCAGACTTCCATTTTGTTCCGTGTTCTGAGGTTATATATATACTTCATATCTGATTCTTGTTTGCATCAACCTATGGCCTGCCTTTGTCGAATGAGACAAACATTGCTGTTTGTAAATCGGCATGATAAGCATCCCCTGTGTCGCGATCAACTGCTAAGATTTGCAGTTGGCAGCTTGGTTTTTATTCATTACATTGGAGGTAACTACATTTAAGAATAATCAAACATGTTTTTGTTGCATTCAAATAATTTGTTTTATGTTTTGACCTTTTCTTCTTAAATTCCCCATCCTTCTTGTATTGAGAACAAGGAATGGGGAAGAAAGCAACAAGCAAACAAAATAAATTCTTGAAACTTGCTTTTGCAAGAACCCTTTTCACTCATTTCCAAGTACAAGCTTCCTAGTATTTACATGCACACAACAGAACACCCAAGACAAAAAAAAAAAGAAAAATGCAAAAAAAAAGCTTTAAAAATAAAATTCATGCACCAGTTATGCATGACAGCATCCTGTGGCTCCTAAACCTCACAATTTGCTTCTTAGGGGGAGGATGAGCACTGCCATCCGACGCAAAACCACGGCCACCTTCGATCACCACCGAGCTGCAGCGCCGGTGGTGGCCCGACTGCGTGTCATGGGGACCGGCGACGGACCCTCTCCTGCCGATGAATTCTCGATCAAGGCTGTCGTCCTTCATGTAGAAGTCGGCGATGTTGTATGGCTGTGCTGCTGCGCCGGAAGAGAGGCATTCGTATTTCCGGCGAGTCTGGCTCTTCTTCAGGGACTTGTACACCAATGGAATCAACCCTTCCATTTTCTGCTGCTGACTATTTTTTTGGCAGGTTTTCAAGGGTTTTCTTCCCTTTTGGTAGCTAGTTAGATTACTTGAAGAATTTTGTAGGTTAACTATATGGGTTTGGTAGGAGTTTGATTATGATTGTCTTTTTTCAATTTTCTTCATACTTTTTATATTGATGTATAAGAGTTGGAAGCACACCACACGTAATCGTTTGCTTGACTTGATTAAAAATACAACATATGTAGAAAAAACTTTAAGACTGGTTTTTTTAATACAATTTGATAATTTGAAGAAACCATAGTACTCCTTTCGTCTCAGCTACAATGACACATTTCTTATCGGCACGAGATTTTAGGAGCCGTTGATTAATGTGATTAATTGGAGAGAGAAAGAGTGAGTGTAAGTATTAAATGGAGGGAAAAAAGTTGAATATTTAACTGAAGAGAGAAAAAAAATGGTTAAGTGTATAAATTAAAAAGAGAAAGTAACCAAAAGTAAAAATGTATTATATTTTGGTTGGTACAAACTAAAAAGGAAAATGTGTCATTTTAGTTGGGACGGAGGGAGTAGTAAAATTTTTTATTCAACACTTCCGTTCTTAACTTGATAAGTTTTGCCCATATAAAATTCAAATAAATAGTTATGGAAACAAATCAGAAGATCTGCAGTAGAGTACGACGTAGCGATCAATCTTCAATTATTTGAAAAATCAAATTGATTTGCTAGTCTTCTACTGCAAAACCCCAACATAATCCACCCTCATTTTCTTAATAACATCAATTTTCTAAGTGGATACTAAACATAACCTTGGGATAAAGTATTTGAGGCTCTCCCCATCTTGTAGTGAAGCCAAAACTTTGTTACTCCCTCCGTCCTCAAAGAATATACGTTTTGGGGTTGACACGGATTTTAATGTAGAATTAGTAAAGTAAGAGAAAGGTATAGAGAAAAAGTAATTAAAGTATTGTTAATGGAAAATGAGGACCACCTCGTTAGAGAGAAATGACTTTTCAAAATTAGAAAATATTCTTATGGAATGACTAAAAAAGAAAGAATGCATATTCTTGTGGGACGGAGGGAGTATTAATAACTCATTATTTGAAACATTTTTATTTATAGAAAAGTATAACTTCCGCATTATTCTTCTATTTGCATTAAAATAAATATAATTATATTAACCCTCCGGATTTAAGTCAAGACTAGTTTCTAGTGTTTATCATGCCAAAAAGGATTAGTTTGCCCAATTTATTTATTTATTTATATTCCAGTTGTACATAAGTCTTCCCCGTCTTTGTCATTTAGTAAGTTTCTTCTTTCTCACCTTTTGATTAGTTTATGCAATGACATATAATCTTAGCTATATCAATGCACTAATATAAATTATTCATATATACTTTCTATGTATAATAATGTATGTATGGTATTTTTAATATGATATTCCTATTATATATAGGTTGCTTTTAATTCTTGAAACTCTTCCCTTCATTTCACTTTCTCGTATATATTAGTATATATACACGGCCACAATTATAAATTTATGATCTAGTAATAATTAATAAATGAAGTCTCGATTTTTCGATTCCATCAGACCTCAATAATTTATTGCTCGAGTTGAAAATTATCAATTACGATTGTTTAAACGGAATGATTCTCGAATTCAATAAACTAAGTATAATTGATGTTTTGAAAAATCCGAAGCAAGTTGGAGGGGCAGCCGTCTCTTTGACCTAGTAAGATCATAATTTACATTTTACACTCTATGGAAAGAGGGGAGTGTTATATTGCTATACTCAATATTTAATTACTAACTATAATTAAATACTAATAATTATTAGATATTCTAATAACTAACTTTTGAAAAATATCTTTAAACTTTAAATGATTATAACTATCTCAATTTAAATTATTTTTTTCACACAACATATATCAAATTAAAGATAATTTAATAAGGATTCCAACGAGATCTTAATTGCATATGTTTCGAAATCAAAATCTGAATTTTTTTATGAATTTTTGTATTTTTTGTCAAGCAGATAATATCAATATAACTAACAAAATATGTCAACTTAATACATGTAAAATGTTAATATGAAACTGCGTTGACATATTCAATTCATTGTGTTGACATTTTGATCAGAAACCTTAAATTTAGAGTTTTTAATATTAAAAAAATAAAAAAAATGAATTTACATGTAGCAATTTATAGACCATTAGATCTTTCAAATCTTATGATGTTAAATTAGTTGTAGTTAGCAATTAAGGGGTGAGTTAGAGCATTCACAATGGCTTTCGCCCAGCAATAGCCCAGCCATAACCCAGCCACAAACTCCTCCTGCCACATCATCAACACTAAAAATCCTCCTGCCACATCATCAAGACAAGCAAATAGCCCAGCAATAGCCTAATCACATCACTCCTAATTATATAAAAAAAATAATTGACAATCACACAAAATACGGAATTAAATTTACGACACAGATACGCGAAAATTCAATAATAATATTAAAATTAAAAAAAAGTACATTAATTAAAAAAATTACATTAATTTAAAAAAAACTCCTCTTCCACACACGAATTACGGAATTACATAATTAAAAATTACAATCACGCAAATACGGAATTAAATTTACGACACAGATACGGGAAAATGCAATAATTTTATTTAAATTAAAAAAAGTAAATTATAAAAAAAATTACATAATAAAAAAAAATCGGCTAGCCGATTCCGAGCCCGCAATGGCGGCTAGCGGATCGCCTAGCGCCTGCGAATCGGCTAGAGCTCGCCGATCGGCTAGCCTAAATTGTCGCAATGGAGGCTAGCGGATCGGCTAGCGCCTGCGATCGGCTAGCCTATCCGCTAGCCTCCATTGTGGATGCTCTTAGCAATTGATCACACTCCCTATACCCAATATGTATATTAAAGTTCTTATAGATAAAGTGACAATTAATATTATTCCAAATAAAAAGTGACCGTTGTTCCGAAAAAAAGCGCAGTTAATTCGAATTCAAGTGACTATAATTTCTATTATGATATATAAATGTTCTTAAAAATAACAATTCTCACTAGTATTGAGTAAAAATGTGACAATTGTATTCCTCAATTTTCTTTTAAGAAGAGATTATTATTATAACATAAATGTTCCAAGACACATGACAAATTGATTATTTCGGATCGAACATTTTCTTAGGTCATCCACCATGGGGCGCCCTAAAGCCCGCCCTATGCAACGCCATATCAGCATTTTATCCTCATACCTTTCCACCTGCAGTGAGGCGCCCTAAGGCACGCCCTAAAGGGCGCCCTAAGCATTTTCTTTTATTTGAATATTTAAATAACTACAAAAATTGAGAAAAACATTCATTTCATTTATAAAATTAATCATCTTAATAACTCGAAGAAGCAAATTCTCGTTTCACCGAATTCTACTTTTTAATCATAATTTTATTTATTCATTTTCTCTATCATACTAATTAAATATAACCTTATTGCGAATAAATTCGTGTAAATCTAAAACTATTTAGGGGCCTACTTTAACGAAGTTAACAAATAATTAGTAAGGCACTAAGCATTTTTAATAATTAGTTTTCAAAATATCTCAACTAATGCTTGTAGTCCAATGGTTAGGAATACTACCCTTCCAAGCAATAGAATGTGTTAGGGCGCGGACGACGCATCGTCCGTCGTCCGCGCACCCACAGTGACGGACGATAGGACGCCTTATGCATCGGGCGCGCTATCGTCCGCCCCACCATGGATGCTCATAAAAAATCAATTTGATCTTCTTCATTAATGGGATTTGTTCTGTGTGCTGAGTCACGTTGGAAGAATAATCTTTTGTGATCGTCATTGTAAATTACTATAGTTTATTAATTCAGACCATGGCTACCTGAGATGGAAACCCACAAGATTAGATAAAACTATGGTAATACTTTGATAGCTATGTTTAACCTGTTGCTTGATATTTTCTAAACACGTAAAATAGTTTTGGATTTGCTTTTATTTGAGAGATTAAAAAACACTTGGTACATTTATTCAAAACTTGGAGATGTAGTACAAAAAGGCGAAAAACTCCTAGTTATTATACTTTTTGTTTTTACTAAATCTTTGAACTTCTTTTTTCAGTTTAATACGTTCTTGTCCTTTTATTATTAATTTAGCTTTTTCAATATTTGTTTTTTTTAATGTAAACACCCTATGGTTGGGGCTTTTTCCATATTTGTAAATGTATTATGGTTGCTCAAGCCGAATATGATTCGATTATCGATATACTTATCGTTTAAGTTAGAGCTATTGTTCCTAAAATTACAAACGGTTTCTCAGTTAACAATAAAAAAATACTACCAATAAATAATAATGACTACTAATCGAGATTTAGACGAACGTGGGTATATAGAATCTGAATGAGTTTGAATAGTTGAACTTTGTAAATAGTGATGTTATCATATGAATTTGGGATGTCGATGAGGATGTCTACAGAATGTCTACTAATAGTAAATTTTTATAAAATTATTTACGTCATACTATCTATTAACATTAATTATATATATATATATATATATATATATATATATATATATATATATATATATATATATATATATATATGGTTTTGATCCATGCAAAAGCATTCTTAATACAAAAATGCAGAACCAAGCATACAAAAGTCATTTTTAGGTCATTGTAAGCTTATTTTTACGTCATTATAGTAAGGATGTCATGAAATGGTCTTAACATGAACTCAAATCCAAAGTTTATAATATGACCTAAAACTGCTTTACAATAACCCTCCGTGTTTTGTTTAATTATTGACCATTGGATTGTCAAATCTCATGGTCAGGATTTGGTCTGGATTTTGTATTGAGATCAAGTTTTGTATTGATCATTTTCCTATATATATATATATATATATATATATATATATATATATATATATATAGAGGGTAGTGATCAAGATATAACTAATCTTAAGTGTATAACTAGAGAATAAATCAACGCCACACATCTTAATACTCCAAATTAATCTTATGGCTTACATAATCTTGCAGATTTTTATAAAAAATAATAGCCCAAGGGCATTTTCGGAATTCAACGCTGATCTCTCCCAAATTCAAAGCGCGATTTCTAACAAATTCTGTATTTCACGGCGAATCAGACAATTCTAGACGCTTTCACCGCCGATCTCTTTCATGACTATTTTATTTATTGATTGAGCTGATTTTGAGTTTGTTTAATGGTTTTTAGGTTGGATTTTCATCTGGTGCAGCTATTCTTTGCTTGCTTGCCGTCGTTGGGTACCACGTTTATTCATCTAATCTAAATAGCATCTATTCGAATTGATCGGCGAACTCCGACATGGAGAGTCTGGCTGAGCCGCCGAGGTAGCGGTGTGTTGCTGCCACTAAAGTTGAGGAAATGAGAATCGATTAGAGAAGAAGACTTTGTAAATATAAGTGGATTTTGTTATTGTTTTTTTTTCCTATAAATCTTTTGGTTAGATTCATTGTAAGATAAAGAAGAATAGATGTATATTAATATGAGCACAGTATGTGTTTGATGAAATGTCACAGTGAGTTCATTATTTGTTGCTCAACATATCAATACTGCTATTTACTTCACTCTTGTTTACAAAACACATCACTCTTATTATGATTTTACTTCACTCTTGTTTATAAAACACATCACTCTTAGCATGATTTTACTTCACTCTTGTTTACAAAACACATCACTTTTATTATGATTTTACTTCACTCTTGTTTACAAAACACATCACTCTTATTGCGATTTTACTTCACTCTTGTTTACAAAACACATCACTATTATTACGATTTTACTTCACTCTTCTTTACAAAATACAACACTCTTAGCATGATTTTACTTCACTCTTGTTTACAAAACACATCACCCTTATTAAGATTTTACTTCACTCTTGTTTACAAAACACATCACTCTTAGCATGATTTTTCTTCACTCTTGTTCACAAAACACATCACTCTTGTTCGGATTTTACTTCACTCTTGTTCACAAACACACATCACTCTTATTCTGATTTTACTTCACTCTTGTTCACAAAACACATCACTCTTATTCTGATTTTACTTCACTCTTGTTCACAAAACACATCACTCTTATTCGGATTTTACTTAACTCTTACTCACAAAACACTTCACTCTTATTCGGATTTTACTTCACTCTTGTTCACAAAGCACTTTACTCTTATTCGGATTTTACTTCACTCTTGTTCACAAATCACATCACTCTTATTCGGATTTTACTTCACTCTTGTTCACAAAACACATCACTCTTATTCCGATTTTACTTCACTCTTGTTCACAAAACACATCACTCTTATTTTGATTTTACTTCACTCTTGTTTACAAAACACATCACTCTTATTACGATTTTACTTCTCTCTTGTTTACAAAGCACATCACTCTTATCATGACTTTACTTCACTCTTCTTTACAAAACACATCACTCTTACACCAATTATTATAGATTAAAATTGCATAAATAATCCAAATACGCTAATCATTTTGATACTGGAGAATGATAATTATTAGTAGTACTGTAATACTAATAATTTTTTAAATTATGGAGTTAATAAAAAATTGACCAATTTACTCACTTTTTATTTTTGATAATTTTTTTATTTCATTCTCATCTAATAGTAATATTAACATTTTTTCTCGTCTATTGCCAAGATTACACGCGATGAATCATTATCCAAATTGATAATCAATTTACAAATTCACAAGAAAACAAAATCCAACCATTAATCTGGTATGGGCGTTGAGGATTGAGCTGCACCAATACTCTGTCTTCTTAATCTTTGCGTATTCCAATTTCCTCTCTCTCCTCAAAACCTCATTTTCCCCCTTTCATGCACAATATACCAATCTCTAAAGCAGAGCATCCAACGGTTTTTGTATCTGAGTTGAGCAAACATGTCGGAGGTACTACTCAATTTTGAATGAGGTTGAATTGCGGTTTAATTTTGCAGAAGAAGGAAGAGGAGAAGAGGAGAAGAACGCAGTTTCTTTTTCAAATGAATTGAATTTGCAAATGACGTTACCTAATTTTGGACGTGCAATGACCATAATACCCTCGCCTTGTTATTATGGAGTAAATTTGTGATTGAGGGAGTTAATATCTCCTTAAATTCAAAAATTAATACTAGCCCTTGATTTTTTTTATCTTGTGGCTATGATTTGTTCTCTAGTTATAGGTTTAAGGGGCACTTGCCATAGATCATGACCCTATATATATATATATATATATATATAGGGGTGCATTATAATGATGACCCCAATTTCCGTAATAACCATATAACTAAATCAGGACCACACATTTTTAAAATCATGTGGTCTAGATTCAAACTTAACTTTCCTTCATAAAAAAGGCGCAGAGGGTAAATATGTCATTTCGCTTATTTAATTTCTGAATTTCGCTCATGATAAAATTTACGTATCCAAATTTCGCTCATTTAAATACGTAAAATCTTATTTCCCATGTTATACAGATGTAAGAGGTTCAGTTACACGTATGTATGAGGTTCAGTCATACGTAAAATCTTATTTCCCATGATATACAAATTTTGCTCATTTAAATACGTAAAATCTTATTTAAGTATCATTTTATCATTTTATCAGTCAAAAGTATCATTTTATCAACTCAAAGTATCATTCTATCCGGCAAAACTATCATTCTATGCAATAAACCTAACATATATCATTTTATTAGTCAAAAGTATCATTTTATCAACTCAGAGTATCATTCTATTCGGAAAAACTATCATTCTATGCAATAAACCTAACATATACTCCCTCCGTCCCACATAATTTGACCCAGATTTCCATTTTGAGCCGTCCCACATAATTTGACCCATTTCACTTTTACCATTTTTGGTAGTGGACCCCACATTCCACTAACTCATTCCTACTCACATTTAATTATAAAACTAATATATAAAAGTAGGACCCACATTCCACTAACTTTTTCAACTCACTTTTCATTACATTTATTAAAACCCGTGCCCGGTCAAAGTGTCCCAAATTATGTGGGACGGAGGGAGTATCATTTTATCAGTCAAAAGTATCATTTTATCAACTCAGTCAAAAGTATCATTTTATCAACTCAGAGTATCATTCTATGCAATAAACCTAATATATATCATTCTATGCGATAAAATGATAGATTCCGGCAAAGCTATCATTCTATGCAATAAACCTAACATATATCATTTTATCATTTTATCAGTCAAAAGTATCATTTTATCAACTCAGAGTATCATTCTATCCGGCAAAACTATCATTCTATGCAATAAACCTAACATATATCATTTTATCATTTTATCAGTCAAAAGTATAATTTTATCAACTCAGAGTATCATTCTATCCGACAAAACTATCATTCTATGCAATAAACCTAACATATATCATTTTATCAGTCAAAATTATAATTTATCAACTCAGAGTATTATTCTATCTGACAAAACTATCATTCTATGCGATAAACCTAACATATATCATTTTATCATTTTATCAGTCAAAAGTATCATTTTATTAACTCAGAGTATCATTCTATCCGGCAAAACTATCATTCTAAGTAGTAAACCTAACATATATAAGCCAAAAGTATCATTTTATCAACTCAGATTATCATTCTATCCGACAAACTATCATTGTATGCAGTAAACCTAATATTTAGCGAAATTCAGAAATTAAATCAGGGAAATGACATATTTACCCCCGCGCTTTTTTTTATGAAGTAAATCTAAGTTTGAATCTCAACCACAAGATTAGAAAATATGTGTGGTTCAGATTTGGTTATACGGTTATTACGTGATTTAGGGTTATCATATGATCACAACTCTCTCTCTATATATATATATATATATATATATATATATAGAGGTTAGTGATCAAGATATAACTAATCTTAAGTGTATAACTAGAGAACAAATCTCAGCCAAACATCTTAATGGAACAAATAAGTATTATTTATTTTAATTATAGAAAATATGCTGAGGGTAATTTTGGAAATTGCTTTCTGAATTTAAATCTGCGATCAAAACATGCAAATCTGCGATCAAATTATTCCATAATCTGCGATCTTTTCTTTCCTTCCAAATCTGCGATCCGATTTCTTTCCAAATTTCGTTACAAATCTTATTACTTCATTCAAATCGCGATTGAATTCAATTCGACGTGATTCAATTCGTTATTCAATCCGTTCATCACGATTCAAATCAATCATCGTGATTCAAATCAATGGATTCAATTATGAGGTCAGACGAAGATTATTTCGATTCCGATTCATCATCTTCGGGCGAGGAAGCTGAGACTTCTAAAGGTAATCATTATTCGTTCAATTCTATAACAATTACTTCACTCTTCTTCAATTCTATAACAATTCCTACTATTTCTTAATTTTAATATACAATATTTTCGTGTATTGTGATTATGAAAACATAATTTATGTAGTTAGATTTATAGTTGTTTCACTGATGTTAAGTGATTATGAAAATCATATGGCCTTTGTATTATGTTTACATGGTTAGATTTATAGTTGTTTTGCAAATAAGAGTGAAGTGAAATCAGAATAAGAGTGATGTGTTGAATAAAGTTGTCAATACAAGACACCGGTGGTGTATGTGACACGTTATGAATAAAGTTGCTGACAAATTGCTAAAGAACATGCTTGGTAGTGAACAATTAAAGAAGGAACTGAATGCATGTGTATGGTCAGAGTTGATAGAACCTGATGCATTTGAGGAAACTTGGCATGTTATAATGGAAAGATATGGGCTGACCAATAATGTCTGGTTTTCATCAATGTTTGCATCCAGAAAATTTTTGGTTCAAGCCTTTTTCCATGATTTTCCGATGAGTTCGTTGATAAAGACAACTTCTATATCTGAATCACAGAATAGCTTCTTCAAAAGGTACTCAAAGTCTCGGGCTAACCTTATGCAATTTTATATGAACTATAATCATGCTCTGGAGACTCAAAGAAGTAATAGTGCAAAGCTTGAATACTATGATTCAACAAAAGTGCCTATTTTGCGAACAGGATTGGAAATCGAGAAACATGCATCGACGATATATAGTGGTAGTGCTTATAATGAAATTCAAGAAGAGATAGTATTTGCATGTTTCTCTTTGTCTTGTGCAACTGTAGGAGTGTCTACCAATATAGATATTGAAGTATATGACATAAAGGACAAGGATTCAAACTCATGGACAGTGACTTACTCCATTGGTGATGACACCTATTTGTGTGGATGCAAAAAAATTGAAAGACTTGGTCTATTGTGCAGCCAGATATTTTATGTGTTGAAACATAATTTTGTTAAGTTGATACCCGAGAAGTTGCGTGGAGGAAGATGGTTGAAGTCACAGTTTGTGAAGCCAATACATGGAGGTTTTTGTGATGATCAAGAAATACACCTTGTTGTGGACAAGAAGAAGATTGCATTTAAAAACTTGTATGCATTATTCATTGAAACAACACAAACCATTGAAGGGAACATTGATCAAATCAATGCATTCGCTGCAATTATTGAAGAAGGTAAGAAGCAGCTTCTTGGAGAAGATGTTGTTCTGTCTTCCACACAGAATAGAGCAATGATTGAGAACTTCTATGGCTCACATGTTTCGAACAATATTGAAGTTCATCCTCCTGAGGTTGTTAGTACAAAGGGAAGTGGAAGTAGGAAGAAATCGAAGAGGGAGTCAGCAATAAAGTTAGCAATGAAACCAGGCCGAAAGTGTGGAAACTGTCATGAGATTGGACACCATGATTCTAGGAACTGCAAAAAAGTTAATGAGAAGGCAAATCAGAGGCAATGAGGATTTGAATAGTAATAGTTCACTTTGTAGCATTTTTAGAACACTAATGATTCATTTTATTACACTTTTGAGTGAATTTTATCTCAATGCAAACTTGGTTTTTGTGTTAAGCTCAAGTGTCAGTAAGTTCATCACAACATATACATTCACAAAACAAATCACTCTTACTTCGATTTTACATCACTCTTGTTCACAAAACACATCACTCTTATTCTGATTTTACTTCACTCTTATTCTGATATAACTTCACTCTTATTCAAAAAACACATCACTCTTATTCTGATTTTACTTCACTCTTGTTTACAAAACACTTCACTCTTATTCTGATTTTACATCACTCTTGTTCAGAAAACACTTCACTCTTATTCTGATTTTACATCACTCTTGTTCAGAAAACACATCACTCTTGTTCAGAAAACACTTCACTCTTATTCTAATTTTACATCACTCTTGTTCAGAAAATACATCACTCTTGTTTTGATTTTACTTCACTCTTGTTCAGAAGACACTTCACTCTTGTTATGATTTTACTTCACTCTTGTTTACAAAACATCATTCTTACTGTAATTTTACTTCACTCTTGTTAACAAAACACATCACTCTTACTTCGATTTACTTCACTCTCGTTCACAAAACACATCACTCTTATTCTCATTTCACTTCACTCTTGTTCACAAAACGCATCACTCTTATTCTGATTTCACTTCACTCTTGTTCACAAAATACATCACTCTTATTCTGATTTCACTTCACTCTTGTTCACAAAATACATCACTCTTATTCGGATTTTACTTCACTCTTGTTCACAAAACACTAGTTCCTTATTCAGTGAAGTAAATAGATACAACACAACAGTGAATTAAATAGTCAACAAGATATTAATGTACAATAAGTACTTGCTATTGAATTTAAATGAAGTTTTCTACAATAGTTCATGAACGATTGAAGTTTACAATTATTTTTTCCACATCTATTTTATTTTATTTCCCATATTCTTCATAATGCTTTGATGCTAGTGACAAGATATTCAATGCCTCATTATTTTTTTCCAACAATAATAATGCGCTGTAATACTTTGCTCTTAGTCTTTGGAGTATTCCCTTGCTTCTTGCAGTTAATCCATACTTCCAATCTTGTTCACGCTCACCATAATAACATTCCAAATGTCACATAAAAAAAACTCCACAATCTTCTACATTTGATGTTGTTCTCCAAGGCAGTTTGAGCCTTACTATGCTCACATCCTTTATTGATTTGCTTTGGTTTTGATACCTCATTTTTATCAAATAATGACAAAAATACAATCTCTGCAATATATCATTATAAATATCAGATGTAGTTCACTATAAAGAGTACTATACTTCACTGTAATCACAAAAATACTTCACTATATATCATGTATACTTACCACATTTGCAGGTATGCTACCATATTTGATTAATACATCCTCATCGTCAGCATTCTTCGAATTGTCAATCACCACTATACTTTTAGTACTAAATCTGAAGCATATGGTATAGTAATGTTCTGCAGCACATATTAGAAAGAACACCTACATATATAATAATAATAATTTCAGAATAAAAACAATTAGTGAATATAACAAAGAATCAATTGTGTTAAGTATTTACCAAATCTACATCGCCCCATTTGAAATACGGAATTTGTTCAACCTCAGTTTGTAAATTGTCACAGAATCTATCAATTAGAGTCATGAGGTCGACCCCATCAAGCCGGTGAACAACTGTATACAGCTGAAAGATGAGACAAGTCAAATCTGGATGGAAATAATTCACTTTGTGACCTGTTTTATAGAACTAATAAACTGTGTATTATGTACAATAGTGAAGTGAAATAAGAATAAGAGTGAAGTGTTTTGAAACAAGAGTGAAGTAAAATCGAAGTAAGAGTGATGTGTTTTGTGAATAAGAATGAAGCGAAATCAAAGTAAGAGTGATGTGTTCTGTGAACAAGAGTGAAGTGTTTTCTGAACAAGAGTGATGTGTTTTCTGAACAAGAGTGAAGTGAAATCAGAATATAGTGCATATATACTTATGAAGTTTAAATATCATATAGTGAAATGAATATGATTAGTAGTGAAGTAAACATGCTTTATAATGAACATATACCATGCAATTAATTTTTCAAAATTTATATTATTCTTACGGATGGGTATGTTGTGAAAAAGAGGCGCCTTGATGAAGATAGAGCCCTGTATTCTTCCATATTATTTAAATAAGAAGCCCATGCACTGATCACACCCACTTCTATTAGCGTATGTGGCAATAGTGAACATAATTCTCTTTTTGTTACCATTATGACATTATCATCATACACTATGGCGTCCCTGTTCAAATATGTGTGTGTGTTAGCACATCTTTTGTATATTTTTCTTCTAAATCAGAACTATAATATAAATCTTACTCATTTGATTTATATGTTGTCATAATCCACAAAAAGATTTGTGACTCCTTCAAGGTAAACTTGGTTTTGGCCTGAACCACCCTTTCATGGAATGGAGATTTCAATACAGCTGATATTCTCTTCTCAGCTTTTGAACGTATCTCCATTTGTTCAATCCTAGCAGTTGTCTGTCAGGGCAAGAATGATATGAAAACTTCACTATATAAGACATATAGTTCACTTGATGTTTGTTAAAAGTGTTGGTGAATGAATGCGATATATCATTGTTTAACACTTACCATGTCTGGATTGTAAACTACTATTTCGGTTGAAGGATTTTTGCCAGATACATTCAACTCTGATTGAACACAATCATCATCAGCATATATCTCCATGCATGCTTCTATTGCAGATGCAATTTGGGCATCCACAATGTCTTCCTATTTTCATAATAAGAAATGAAAACACACCACTATTAACACGATTTTTACTTCACTGTTGTTTACAAAACACATCACTCTTATTCAGATTTCGCTCCACTCTTGTTCACAAAACACATCACTCTTGTTCAGAAAACACTTCACTCTTGTTCATAACACATATCATTCTTACTTCGATTTTACTTCACTCTTGTTCACAAAACGCATCACTCTTATTTTGATTTCACTTCACTCTTGTTCACAAAATACATCACTCTTGTTCAGAAAACACTTCACTCTTGTTCACAAAACACATCACTTTTATTCTGATTTCAGTTCACTCTTGTAACAAACACATCACTCTTGTTCAGAAAACACTTCACTCTTGTTCACAAAACACATCACTCTTATTCTGATTTCACTTCACTCTTGTTAACAAAACACATCACTATACACATGCAACACAAAAACCTCACTTAACAATGGAACACATCACTCGAAGCACTTTTTTATACCTTCATCTGTGTGTTTTGTGATGTTGCTTTAGCGACATCTTCATAAAATTCATTTGTCTCCTGCAAATAGTGAAATGTGATATAACATAAGAATAAAAACTCAAAAAAGTAAATAAACATTATGCATTAGTACAGAACATAATACAAATTGTTTTTAGTTCACTCTGAATCAAATGTCAAGTGTTAAAATACAACAGACCACAATCATATTATTTAAAATATCCATGGTTTCTGTTCCAAATCTTCAACTTACTAGTTTCTTTCCCAAGTTAATATCAGGCAAAATTGATGTGCCTTCATTCACTAATTTGCATTTTTCATCATGGGCTTCCATCATTTTTTCCATAAGCTGAATCCATTCTGGATCATCTTCTTGATCCTCTTCCATAGCTTGTGTCATGTTTCGATTGACTTAGACACAGCTTGGTCCCCTTGATCAACCTCCACACCAACCATCTTTAGTGCATTTATAGCTGCAACTTTGAAGCAATTGGTGTCATTGGTATTTGTTGGAGCATCCTTTATATACCTCATCATTTTACTAATAGCATCTACAGCCTCCCCAATTGAACTTTTAATTTCATCAGACGAAGGAACTTGATCACTTGAAGGAGGGTCTTCATCAGTTGAAGGGGGGGACTTCATCAGGTAAAGGAGCTTCATCAGTTGAAGGGACAGAGGTGGTGATAGTTATTGAATCCTTGTTGGCATATAAAGATTCAATGGAGACATGATCAATGATACTTTCTATGCTTCCTCTTCCAATGGTGCCTCTATTATTGAATTCCATCTGTCCTCTCTCCTTAAGAATGGATTCTGTCCAGTTACGGACAGTTGGGAATCTTCTAACCATCAGTCTTGTTCTGTAGACAACCCTATCTACATAGCATGCCTGCAAAAACAGATCAATAATAAAATGCATTACAAGGACTTCACTCTTATTCTGATTTTACTTCACTCTTGTTCATAAAACACATCATTCTTGTTATGATTTTACTTCACTCTTGTTCACAAAACACTTCACTCTTATTCTCATTTTACTTCACTCTTGTTCACAAAACACATCACTCTTGTTCTGATTTTACTTCACTCATGTTCACAAAACACTTCACTCTTGTTCTGATTTTACTCCACTCTTGTTCACAAAATACTTCACTCTTATTCACATTTTACTTCACTCTTGTTCACAAAACACATCACTCTTATTCTGATTTTACTTCTCTCATGTATAAAAAACACGTCACTCTAACCATGCATTTACTACTTAACCGTGTAAAACATCACTCTAAATATGATTTTACTTCACTCTAAGCATGTTTTTACTTCACTATAAAGGAGTGGTTAAAATAGAAAACTCACAAAGAGGAAAGTGATTGGTCCAGTGAATGTGGTGGATTTGTTCTTGAGTTTCCAGCTATCATGTGCTGTGATTAGCGTATCCAACACGTAGCTGCACCAATTGTACTGCCTCACATTTGAAATGTTGCCAATATCGTCAAAGATACGGCCAAGACATTTTCCGTTGGCAGTTAGTGAGATCAGAACATTGTCCAACAGAATAAGAAATATTTTCTTAAACCACTCACCACCTTCTAGATCACTATCAAGCTGCTCTTGCAAATCAGCTGCGGTTATTGCTTTGTTCTTCTTAGCCTTGGCAATGGTCTTCATCACATCATTCATTTCATGGTTCTTTTCTCTTTTAATCATCAACTCTCCTCTTGGCCGTCCCAGCGTAGCATACACATCCTCCTCAGTGATGTGTAATGGTTGATCATCAACAAGTTTTATTCTGGAGCAGTTGTCATGATTAAAATTTTCAAGTAGTGAAAATTCCATGTCAGCAGGAATACATCGTATCTTCAAATGCACAAGCTGTCCAAAACCCATCTCTTCCAGAGCAACTATCTATTTGGAGTTCATTTTCTCAATGGCATCAACCAGAACTTTCACCCCTATCTTTACGACCAATTTAGGTCGTCTGATTTTACATGTAATAGATTTAACACTCTTTGCTTTAGCCAGTTTCTTTCTGCCAGGCATTTCTGGTTCGTCGATGCATTGTGACCTCCCACGCTTTGAGGCTGGAAGACATACAAGAAAAGTGATCAAATTCATGAATACACACTTAATATAGCTCAAAATTATACATTAATGACTATGCCCAATACATAAATAATTAAATTACTCACTCTCTGGTTTCTGCATATCATGTTTCTTTTTGGACCTTATTTCGGGAGAAGTTGTTGTTCGAAGGACATCTTGTTGATTTTTTGTCCTTATTTCAGTTGTAGGTGCAGCAATTTGTTGCGTTCTATCCTCATGCATCTTAGACCTTATTTCGGCTGCAACAGCTTCATGGATATGAGAAAAAAAAAATCAATATAGCAAAAAATCAAAGACACATCACTCTTGTTCAGAAAACACTTCACTTTTGTTCACAAAACACATCACTCTTATTCTGATTTTACTTCACTCTTGTTCAGAAAACACATCACTCTTATTCTGATTTTACTTTACTCTTGTTCAGAAAACACATCACTCTTGTTCAGAAAACACTTCACTCTTGTTCACAAAACACATCACTCTTGTTCAGAAAACACTTCACTCTTTTTCACAAAACACATCACTCTTGTTCAGAAAACACTTCACTCTTGTTCACAAACCACATCACTCTTATTATGATTTCACTTCACTCTTATTTGCAAAACAACTATAAATCTAACCAAGTAAACATAATACAAAGGCCATACGATTTTCATAATCAGTTAACATCAGTGAAACAACTATAAATCTAAACACAGAAACTACGGTTTTCATAATCACAATAAATAGAAGGAATGACTCACGGTTCGAACCTGAGTGAATAGAACCGGAACTTCCAGTTGTATTTTTCTTCGCTCGTTCAAAAGCTACAAAAAATACAAATCTAAATCAGACCTAAAATAAAACCTAGAAATGATTGTTAATCAACAGGAAATTTACTTTTCGAAAAATCCTTTTGAGTTGTATCCATTTGTTCGACAAAGTAGATGATGTTGACGACATGAATGCGGTTTAGTCGGCGACGGCGAATGCGGTTTAATCGGCGATTTTACGATGCTAAACAGAGAGGAGAAGAGAGATGAAGACGCTGTGTGAAAGATGACGAGACGCGGTTTTCAAATCAATTTTCGCACCTAACAGATTTTGAATTTAATTCGATGTGCAATGATAATAATACCCCTGACTTGTTATTATGGAGTAAATTTGTGATTGAGAGAGCTAAAATCTCAATAAATTCAAAAATTAATATTAGCCCTTGATTGTTTTGATCTTGTGGCTATTATTTGTTCTCTAGTTATTTGGTTAAGGGGTGTTTGTCATAGATCACTACTCTATATATATATATATATATATATATATATATATATATATATATATATATATATATATATATATATATATAGGGAGCTGATTAAAGTATAACTAATTTTAAGTGTATAACTAGAGAATAAATCTCAGTCACTATTTTGGGAAATCAACCTTCAAACCGTTCACCACCACAGGTTTCAAATCGATAACTCTGTCTTCAACCGCCGGCACCAAAACCTCTGCCTGAGGTTCTGGCGCGACGACGGTCTTGAAATTCGCCTGAGCCGGAAGCGGAACAAAACTCTCTAAAGTAGGCTTTATGACTGAAATCAAGCGCTCAGATCGAATCGCCGCAGGCTCAGTGTGGCTCTGGTGGAAGCACGACGACGCGACGATGGTGATGATGATTCCGTTGATGATTATGTACAGATACGGAGGTTTCATCCAGGATATAACGACCGACCACAACGCCGGAACATTTTCCACGGCGATCGGAATCGACAGCTTCAGCACCATAGCTGCGGATAAAACTCCAGCTGATATGAGAATCATCCTCATCGACATCCAGCTGTTTATCGCCCCCATAGCTTTCAATGTAGTGAGAGTGTGTGTGATTTAGAGAGAGAGAGAGATTAGATGATACAAGTGAAGGGAATTGGAGAGTGGTGCTGTGGAGAAGGTGATGTGTGTGGGATTACGTTATACTAGATTTATAACGTAATTTGTGTGTAATTTATTTTCAATTTTTTTATTTTATATAATTACTTGCTGGATTTGGAAGTGAAAAGTCAAAATCACTTACTACTATCCTAGATTTACCACTTTTCTGGTCGGCTAACACTTGATAATTACGTTATCTGGATAAACTAATTTCAAAATTACTCCAACCAAAGCTTAGTGTTTTCTAGAATATGCACGAGAGTGATATAAAATTACTTTGAGTATGGCTTTGATAATGTGGTTTTCTAGAATATGCACGAGATGTATGTGTTATCCTAGCTTGGAGTGGTCTATTTTTTTTTAAAAATAGTGAAGTAAAAACATGATAACAGTGAAGTGTTTCATGGTTAGAGTGATGTATGTGTTATCCTTGCTTCGAGTGATCTATTTTTTAAAAATCAGTGAAGTAAAAACATGCTTAGAGTGATATGTTCCGTGGTTAGAGTGATGTATGTGTTATCCTTGCTTCGAGTGATCTATTTTTTAAAAAACAGTGAAGTAAAAACATGCTTAGAGTGATGTGTTCCATGGTTAGAGTGATGTATGTGTTATCCTTGCTTAGAGTGATCTATTTTTTAAAAAAACAGTGAAATAAAAACATGCTAAGAGTGATGTGTTCCATGGTTAGAGTGATGTATGTGTTATCCTTGCTTCGAGTGATCTATTTTTTAAAAATCAGTGGAGTAAAAACATGCTTAGAGTGATATGTTCCGTGGTTAGAGTGATGTATGTGTTATCCTTGCTTCGAGTGATCTATTTTTTAAAAAACAGTGAAGTAAAAACATGATTAGAGTGATGTGTTCTATAGTTAGAGTGATGTATGTGTTATCCTTGCTTAGAGTGATCTAATTTTTAAACACAGTGAAGTAAAAACATGCTAAGAGTGATGTATATTGTACATTACAGTGATGTATATTGTGCATTACAGTGAATTGTTTTTCATTTTAGGGAAGTATATTGAGCAATTAGTGAACTACAATATGCTTACAGTGAAGTGTATTGAGCATGCCTTGACATGGACTATATTGAGCATATAGTGATGTATATTGTGCATTACAGTGATGTATATTTCTGTATGCTTATAGTGAATTGTTTTTCATTCTGCATGCCTTATAGTGATTTTAATATGTTATTTATTATTTATATATTTGTATGGATATTCGTCTCTAAATAGAATAATGGATATTCATTTCTAAAATTATAAACTTTGATCAAATTTGTGTTTTTCACTGATTCTAAAATTCGTAGTTACTGTGCAATCAAGAGAAATACATTTTGAAATATTTTAAAATATAAAAAGAAAATAGGAGAGAAAAAATAGTGGAATATCTACATGTTTCCCAAAAAATAGTGGAACATCACTATAACCATGTTTTTACTTTACTGATGTTAACAAAATACATCACTATAGTAAAATATCACAGAAACATCACTCTAACCCTGAAACACATCACTATAACTATGTTTTTACTTCACTGATGTTAACAAAATACATCACTATAACAAAATATCACAGAAACATCACTATAACCATGTTTTTACTTCACTGATATTAACAAAATAGATCACTATAGCAAAAGATCAAAGAGACATCACTCTAACCCTGGAACACATCAATATAACCATGTTTTTATTTCACTGACGTTTACAAAATAGATCACTATAACAAAAAATCAAAGAAACATTACTATAACCCTGGAACACATCACTATAACCATGTTGAACAGAAAACTCAAAAATGGTTAAAAGGTACACAAGTAGAGATAATATGTTGAATAGTGACACAGGAAAAAAAAGGAAAGAAGGGGAGTAATATACAAATATTTCAACTATCCTTCTCAACAACCATTCACTACCTATAATTTCCCTCATTTTTGATCAATTCATTTCCCCTACCAACGTGTAATGGACTCGGTAAGCACCACAACCTCTCTGCTTCCAGAGATAAGCCCGGAGGTCGCTGCCGGTGCTAACAATTCCGATTCAGACTCCGCCACCGCTATTCTTGTACTAAGCACCGTTGTGGGCGTCGCAGGTTCATATGTTTTTGGCTCTGCTGTGAGTTTTTGATCGCATCTCTTTACTTATCTTCCGTTTTACTCGAATTAAATTGTTCCTCTTTGACACTTTTGCAGGTGGGATTTTCGTCGCCTGGGCAGCCAAGAATTGTGGATGATCTTGGATTAACAGTGGCAGAGGCGACGGCGATGGAGACGGAGACGGTTGGATCGCTCAAATTGCAGAAGAGAGAAAGAAGGTTGAATAGTGGGAATTTGCAGTGTGGTGGCGAGGTTAACTTTCAAATGAAGTAAAAATTTACATAACCTAATTTTTTCAGTGCAATGACCATTATACCCCGCCTTGTTATTGTGAAATAAATTTGTGATAGATGGAATTAATTTCTCCTTTAAATTCCAAAATTACATGTATTAATACTAGCCCTTGATTTTCTTGATCTTGTGGCTGTGATTTGTTATCTAGTTATGTAGTTAATGAGCACTTGCCCTAGATCACTACTATATATATATATATATATATATAGTAGTGATATGGGGCAGGTACCTTAAGTATACAACTAGAGAACAAATTTCAGCCACAAGATCAAAAAATTAAGGGCTAAGATTACTTTTAGAATTCTAGTATTATATTCAGGTTTTGATTCACTATATGAATAATTTAGTTCACTCGGGGGTATATTGGTCATTTTGCTGAACTAAAATGAGGTGGGTCTTCTCTTTCCCTAATTTGAACATTCCACTTCCGTCTGTCTCTTCTCTAAACCTCATTTTCTCTTTGTCGAATACATAGGGTTCCACCACCGTGACCTCCATTCTTCGTCATGTTTCCTCCATTCCAGCCGCCATTTCCTCCATTCCTCGTCGTCGCATAGTTAGGGCTCATCACCGTGCTTTCCTCCGTCAATTTCCGGCGTTGTGTCCTCCAATCCTCACCGCCTCACGATCGCTGCGATTGCGTTTTCTTCTAATCTAGTTTGTAAAATTTAAATCTCTTATAAGTTTCTGATTTTTTGTTTCTTTGAGCAATAGTTGGAGAATCGGAAAAAAGTAACACTGCTTGTTTTTTTCTTATTGAAATGTGAGGTTTGAAAATTCATTTGGTGTGATCTTGTGCAGTGTATTTTTGTTGACAACGTTTCAAAGAGCTTGACGCGGAGAAAGATCACTTCATGCTCAATATACTTCACTAGACGCAGAGCATATAAATCACTATACGCATAATATACTTCGCTAAAATTTTAAAAAAGTACACTAAAAGAGGCACGCAGAATATATTTCACTTTATGAACAATATACATCACTGAAATAAAAAAAACAGTACACTATAAGACATGCAGAATATACTTCACTATATGCACAATATATATCACTCTATGATCAATATACTTCACTAAAATGGAAAAACAGTACACTATAAGGCATGCAGAACATACTTCACTTTATGAACAATATACATCACTATATGCTCAATATACTTCACTGAAATAAAAAAAAACTGTACACTATAAGACATGTAGAATATACTTCACTATATGCACAATATACTTCACTATATGCTCAATATACTTCACTAAAATGGAAAACCAGTACACTATAAGGCATGCAGAACATACTTCACTATATGCACAATATATATCACTATATCCACATTATACATCACTATATGCTCAATATACATCACTAAAATGGAAAAATAGTACACTATAAGGCATGCAGAACATACTTCACTATATGCACAATATACATCACTATATGCACAATATACTTCTATATATGTATATTATACATCACTATATGCTCAATATACTTCACTGAAATGAAAAAACAGTACACTATAAGACATGGAGAATATACTTCAATTTATGAACAATGTACATCACTTTAGTGCACTGATTTTTATTTCAGTGAAGTATAATGAGCATATAGTGATGTATATTGTGTATATAGTGAAGTAAATGTCGTTTATAGTGAAGTAAATATGATATTTGATATTTCAGTGAAGAATATTTTTATAGTGTATAGTTTTTTCATTTCAGTGAAGTATATTTAGCATATAGTGATGCATATTATACATGCCTTATAATGTATATTGAGTATATAGTGATGTATGTTGTGCATATAGTGAATAAATTCTGCATGTCTTATAGTGTAGTATTTTTTCATTTCTGTGAAGTATATTGAGCATCTAGTGATGCATATAATATTTAGTGAAATGCTGTTTATAGTGAATTAAATATGATGTTTGATATTTTAGTGAAGTAAAGTGAACTAATTTTATCTTAAAGTGCACCATCTTCGATCATCTCATAATTCAATTCATGAGATGGTAAATTCAACTCTTGTGATGAAATAATTAGCAGATCTTGAAATCGACAATTGATGATGGAGAAATCATCTTTTGAGATGATATACAGATATAGTAGATCGCGGAATCCGTAAGTGAGAAGGAGAAATCAACTCTTGAAATGAAGATTTTGCAATTAACAATGGAGATTGCTGAGCCTGAGCATAAACGATGAAGATTGCAGCAAATCAGCATGAGTCTTGCTACGTCTTGTTGACGCGATGGAATTTGTCTAGGAAGAGAGCGATTCTACTATTGTTGCGACGCTGCTCCACATCGATGACGTCGGAGACCTCTTAGTGGCTGGTGGTGATGGATGGGACGGATATGAAGTTGCAGGAGGCGGAAGAGGAGGAAGAGGAGGCGAGGGCACGAGCATGGAGGTCTGCCGGTGCTGCGAGCGGTGGCGGAGCGGAGGACGGTGTCGCCGAGTTTGATTTTGTGTGAGCAATTCTGGATGAGATTGAATGCTTCTACTATAAAATTTGGTTTTCAATAATGCCCTTATTCTGTTTTTGTTAATTAAATATGAAAGATTTGTTGCCTTTATTTTTAGCCTTTGGATTGACATATTGTATGGTTGTGATTTATTCTCTTGTTATGCACTTAAAATTAGTTAGACCTTGATCACTCTTCCATATATATATTGAGGAGTGATCAATGTTTAACTAATTTTAAGTGTATAACTAGAGAACAAATCTCAGCCACACATCTTAATACTCCAAATTAATCATATGGCTTAGCTATTTTTACATGTTTTAAATAAAAAGTAATTAACAAGGGCATTTTTGGAAACCATATTCTATGGGAGATTCACGCTTCATCCAGATTTGCTCACACAAAATCAAAACACTTACATTTCGGCGAGGACCTCCTCCGCTTCGCCACCGATAAACCTCCATGCTCGCGCCCTCACCTTCTCCTGCTCCTCTTCCACCTCATACAACTTTATCTCCATCTACGCCATCACCAACGTCTTGCGCAACAACAAGAGAATAATCCTCTTCTTCCTCGACGGAGTCCATCACCGCAACAAGACTTATGCATATTTGCTACAATCTCCATCGCTCACGCTCATGTTCAACAATCTCATCTTGCAAAAATCTTCGTCTCAAGATCTGATTTCCTCATCTTAATTGTCGATTTCACGAACCGCTATATCACTTTTCATTGCAAGAGCTGATTTCTCCATCGTCAATTGTTAATTTCACGATCTGCTATATCAATTTTCATCGCAAAAGCTGATTTTTCCATCGCTAATAGTCGATTTCATGATATGTTAATTCAATATTTCATCGCAAAAGTTGATTTTTCTATCTCATGAATTTATGAGATGATTGAAGATTGTACAGTGTAAGACAAAATTGGCTCACTCGTAAAAAATGCATATGAAGCATATGTTGATGTTAGTATATAATCAAATATGTTTTGAATGCTTAAACATGTAATCACAATATACTACACTATAAAGGTAGTATACTTCACTATAAAACCCATACAATATTGTACACACAATATACTTCACTATATAGGGAATACAATTCACTATAAACACAATATACACCTTCTACTACAATTTCAATTTCTCTATGAATTTCGACGGTGGAAGTTGCTCTGCCTTCTTCATCAACTGATTAGAGTGGAAGTACTTTACCTTTACATGTGAATCAAATTAGAGTTATAGTGAAGTATATTGAGGATATAATGAACTATATTGAGCATATAGTGAAGTATATTATACGTGTCATATAGTGTACTGTTTTTTAATTTCAGTGAAGTATATTGTCTATTCAGTGAAGTATATCGAGCATATAGTGACGTATGTTCTGCATGTCTTATAGTGTATTGTTTTTCCATTTTTGTGAAGTATATTGAGCATATAGTGATGTATATTGTGCATATAGTGAAGTATATTCTGCATGCCTTGTAGTGTACTGTTTTTTCATTTCAGTGAAATATATTGAGCATATAGTGATGTATATTGTGCATATAGTGAAGTATATCTGCATGCCTTGTAGGTACTGTTTTTTCATTTCAGTGAAGTATATTGAGCATATAGTGATGTATGTTGTGCATATAGTAAAGTATGTTCTGCATGTCTTATAGTGTATTGTTTTTTCATTTTTGTGAAGTATATTGAGCATATAGTGTTGTATATTGTGCATATAGTGAAGTATACTCTGCATGCCTTGTAGTGTACTATTTTTTCATTTCAGTGAAATATATTGAGCATATAGTGAAGTATATCCGCATGCCTTGTAGGTACTGTTTTTTCATTTCAATGAAGTATATTGTGCATATAGTGATGTATGTTGTGCATATAGTGAAGTATACTCTGCATGCCTTGTAGTGTACTATTTTTTCATTTCAGTGAAATATATTGAGCATATAGTGATGTATATTGTGCATATAGTGAAGTATATCCGCATGCCTTGTAGGTACTGTTTTTTCATTTCAATGAAGTATATTGAGCATATAGTGATGTATGTTGTGTATATAGTGAAGTATGTTTTGCATGCCTTATAGTGTATTGTTTTTCCATTTTAGTGAAGTATATTGAGCATATAGTGATGTATATTGTGCATATAGTGAAGTATATTATGCATATCTTATAGTGTACTGTTTTTTTTTATTTCAGTGAAGTATATTGAGCATATAGTGATGTATATTGTTCATAAAGTGAAGTATATCCTGCATGCCTCTTTTAGTGTATTATTTTAAATTTCAGCGTAGTATATTGGGCATATAGTGATGTAATTGCTCCGCGTATAGTTAAGTATATTGAGCATATAGTGAAGTATATTATGCATATAGTGATCTTTCTCCGCGTCAAGCTCTTCGAAATGTTGCACAAGATCACACTAAATGAATTTTCAAACCTCATATTTCAATAAGAAAAAAACAGGTATTGATACTTTTTTCCAATTCTCCAACTATTGCTCAAAGAAAAAAAAGTCAGAAACTTATAAGAGATTTTAATTTTACAATCTGGATTAGAAGAAAACACAATCGCAACAATCGTGAGACGATGAAGTTAAACGTATATAAACAGCTAAGAAACACTATTGAGAAAAATAGCTAGAAGATTAATCAATGAAAATGAGTAAATCGGTAGATAATATTCACTTCAGCGGTTGGAGATGGAAGAACGGTAGTTGGAGGCGGAGGAAACGATGAATGGAGGTTAAGGAAACAACGTTGGGTTAAGGTTAAATTCCAGAGAGTAAAGAAGATTAAAAGAAGAAGCTAAGACGAATTCTGAAAATGAATATGATATAGTAATTGATTTTAACCTTAACTCAATTGTTAAATATTTATTATACCCCCACAATGTTGTAGTGAACTAATTCTTTCTTATAGTGAAGTAAAATCTGGATTAATTTTGAAATCCTATGTTGAATCTTAGCCCTTGATTTTTTAATCTTGTGGCTGAGATTTGTTCTCTAGTTATACATTTAAGGGATAGTTGCCCCATATCACTACTATATATATATATATATATATATATATATATATATATAGGGGAGCATTATTCTCCTATTCAACATTAACATCCTTTGTTCTTCTTATTATTAGGCGTTAGATCTTATGCAGCAACGGTCCAGATTGATGCTACCAATTTCTATCCGTGTTGCATTATTGAACCTGTGTGTATGCATTATAAGGGTAAAATTGTAATCCGGCAAAAATTGAACCGCCAGAATTTGGAATGGCCGAAATTATTGGGATTTGAAACTTCCGTCTCTTCATTCTCTCTCATTAAACGCTGTAAAATCACTCTCCACTCTCTTCACTCTCTAAACCCTAGATCCCGTTCGCCGTTCGGTAGTCAGCGAAATAATCGATAGCAATCGTCCAAAATTATGACACCCACCCTCCACCGTTGCTAACACCGAACCGCAACCGGGGACAATGTACGTGACTTCGCTTTAATGATTTTGTAGGCACGAAAACTATAAATTGGAACATCGATAATTGTCGCGGCTCATGAAATTCAGCCGGGTTTTTATTGTTTTAGGTATAAATGCATGGATTGTGGTATCTGACTGGGTTTTATTGTTTGTTCTGACATTTCTCTGCATTATATGCCTATATGAATGCATTATACTCACTGGTACAACCTTCAAGCAACTGCCGTTGGACATTGGAAAAACAGTAAATGCAATAGTTTTATGTTCATTACTTGAATGAATCTGCACATTATGTCACTATTTTTATGCATTACATATCCTGTATTATGCATCATGTCACTGCTGTTTTATATTGTCAAAGAGTACATGAAATATTTGTTTGTTCATTACCTGATATAATCTCTGCATTATTTGCCTATATGAATGCATTATGTTCACTGGTAGAAACATCAAGTGACTGTTGTTGCACATTGGTAAAATAGTGAATTCAAGTTTTATGTTCATTAATTGAAAGTATCTGTATATAACATCAAGTGACTACTGTTTGATGATTGAGGTATTGTTCTTGCAATCTGAGTCCATTATTTCTGTTGTATTGTTGCATTATTTGGTTGGTGTGGTACATTATTGTAGTATGAGTGAAGGATGAATGTTTATTTTCTAAATGTACATTACTGGGTTACTGTTATGCATTATTAGGTTGATGTTGTGCATTATTTAACTATTTCTATGCATTATATACCTGTGTCATGCATCAAGTGTCTACTGTTGTACATGAGTTAAAGAGTGAATGGAATATTTTTATGTTCATAACTAGCCTGAATCTGTACATTATGTAGCTATTTCTATGCATTATTTATCATGTTTTATGCATCATTTGACTGCTGTAGTGCATGAGTCTAAGAGTGAATGGAATATTTTTATATGTTCATTACTTGAGTGATTCTGTTCATTATTTGGCTATTTGAATGCATTATTTATCTTGTTTTATGCATCATGTGACTGCTGGTTTACATGGGTCAAAGAGTGAATGAAATATTTGTATGTTTATTACTTGACCGGATCTGTACATTATTTAGTTATTTTAGTGCATTATTTATCATGGTTTATGCTTTATGTGACTGTTGTTGGACATGGGACAATGGGTGATTGCAATATTCATGGTGCATTTGTTGATTTATTCAGAACATTATTTGATTATTCAAATGCATTATGTATCAGTTTTCAGGCATTATTTTGATGCTTCTGTACAAGAGTGTATAAGTGAATGCAGTATAACTGTCCACATTATTTTATTCAGTTTGTACATTATGTAACTAATTGTATGTTATTATTCTGTACGTTGTACAACATCAAAGCAGCAAAGATTGGACATCGACGAGGCGGTCGATGATATACTGCCAGTAGGAATTGCCCAGAAATTCCGAGAGCGATTATTAGAGGCCGAGACTAGTACAGCTCCGGAAGAGACGGAGGATAGGAAACCAAGGGGTAGGAACGTCGACCATCTGTATTGTCGACGAACCCCTACCGAGTTTCTGAATTGTATAAAGAGTTTAACTCCACGGCAGAAAGAAGCCGTCACGGAACTTGTACATGAGTCTAAGAGTGAATGCAATATTTGTACATTATTTAGCTATTTCTATGCATTATTTATCATGTTTTATGCATCATTAGATTGCTGTTGTACATGAGTCTAAGAATGAATGAAATATTTGTATGTTCATTAATTGAGTGGTTCTGTACATTATTTGGCTATTTGAATGCATTATTTACCTCTTTTTATGCATCACGTGGTTGCTGTTGTACATACTAGACCCTAGCCCCTAGGCTTGTTAAACCCTTAGGGAAAATAAGAAACGTGCGCCAAACTTCGAAACATGGCACAACTTAAATTAAACGGGTCAGGATAAATATTCATTCCATATTACAAATAATGCATTACAGAAACTAAACTACGCATTATACTATACTAAAATGTACATTATGTATGTCTGTTTTAAAAAATACCTATGCGCTATGCATGTGCAACCCGAGATGAATTACTGCAGCTCGTGTATTAGGACAACGTTTTTTAGACTTAGAACATACTACACCCTAGCCCCTAGGCTTGTTAAACCCTTAGGGAAAACAAGAAACGTGCGTAAAACATCGAAACACGGCACAACCTAAATTAAACGGGTACGGATAAAAGTTCATTACATACCACAAATAATGCATTAATGAAACTAAACTAAACATTACACTACACAATATGTACATTATGTATATCTGTTTTAAAATATACCTACGCGTTATGCATGTGCAACCCCAGACGAATTACTCCAGCTCGTGTATTTGGACAACGTTTTTTAGACTTAGAACATACTACACCCTAGCCCCTAGGCTTGTCAAACCCTTAGGGAAAACAAGAAACGTTCGCCAAACAACGACAGACGGCACAACTTAAATTAAACGGGTCAGGATAAAAGTTATCACAAATAATGCATTATAGAATCTAAACTACGCATTATACTATACAAAATATACATTATGTGCAACCCCAGACGAATTGCTGCAGCTCGTGTATTTGGACAATATTTTTTAGACTTAGAACATACTACACCCTAGCCCCTAGGCTTGTTAAACCCTTAGGGAAAACAAGAAACGTGCGCCAAACTTCGAAACACGACACAACTTAAATTAAACACGTCAGTATAAATGTTCATTACATATCACAAATAATGCATTACAGAAACTAAACTACGCATTATACTATACAATATGTACATTATGTGTAAATTATGTGGATCGACGACCGAGTTCACGTTCACCAGCACTTCAAAGTCTCCGAGTTGAGACATTAAACTCACCAGCGCAACCTCTTCTACCGTCGCGTTTCGCTCTACCTCACCTCCTCCCGTCACTCGAGGACTCCGTTTCACCAGCCTCCTCGCCGGCAAAAACGACAATCAGATAATCCACGACGATTTCCATTGTTGAATAATCAATACAGGAACAACGTTTTTTTAATAATCAATACAGGAACAAATAAAAATGAAAACAAAACACGAATGCTACAAGAATAACGCTTTTTTACGAGAAAAAATCGTAAGAATTTTCTTTCTAATGTCTTCAACAGAGAATGTTTTCAACGAAGAAGAAAGAATTAATGTTTTGGAGAGGGAAGAAAGATTCGATTAATTCCAGTAGAAAAACCGCTGAGATCTTTTGAGGGAGAAAATCAAGCAACTTACCATAAACTGTAGAAGGCGATGATCACCGTAGGAGAGAGAGATCAAGATTGTCGTGTACAACTACTGACTGCTATATCTCTCAACAAATGGTTATGGGACAAGAAAAATAATAGTGCAGACGTATAAAATGTAAAAAACGATGATCATTGTGGGAGAGAGACATTAATATTGGCGTGTAATCTTTGAAGAATGTGCAGAAAAGTTTCAACGGATTTTGGAAAAAGATTGATGGAGGAGATCATGGAAGATACCATAACTGAAAATTATTCCTATACCAAAATTAACCTTTTCCTATTATTTTAATAATTTAAATAATCATAATCTGCTTAATTTTCATCCATAAGATCATCAAAATCGCGGGGCTAGGATTTAGAAGGAAAAAGAACAATAATTAGAAAAAGGATATGAATACATCCCTGTATATATATATAGGGGTCATCTTCTATTGCTTATAGCATCATAATCCAAAATCAAGACCAAATCTTCACCATTAGATTTCAAAATGAGTGGATGAGATTAAATTTTACGAATTTCAATAAATAGTAGACAAAATATCAACAAAAGGGTAAGATCGTTATTCTATTATCATATCATAATTTTCGTGTTTTTTTATATCAAAATAGTGTATTACAAATATCAACACGATGGCATGAATATTTCAACATAAGTATACGAAAATATCAATACAGTTTTATTGAGATTTTACATGCATTATGTTGAGATTTTACATGCATTATATTGATATTTTACATACATTATATTGAGATTTTTTGATGTATATGTTGATAAAATCTGCTTATCAGCATATACGAAAATTGAAATAAAAATCATCAAATTCCATCATCCGAACGTCGTTGGGAACATATGCAATTGAGATCTCGTTAGAATCCTTATAAAATTACCTTTAAATTGATATATTTTTGGCCAAAAAAAATAATTTAAATCCAGTGAGTTACGTAAATTTAAAGTTTTGGGATAATCTTAATAAGAGAGAATTGACATTAATACCCTTTAATTTTATTTAATAATTATTTAAATTTAAAATATAATCCACTTGGCATTATATCAACCACTTAGATCTCCTAATGATTAAAAATTGGTCTTAATTTTGGATTGTTAACTACTACCTCCGTCCCCTAAAATTTCTGATTTGACCGGACACGGGTTTTAAGAAATGATTTGACTTTGTATTAATTGAAGGTGTGTAGTGGAGTTCGGGTCCCACATTGATTTTATTATTTTATTCTTGTCTTTTAAATGAGGTGTAAGTTTTTACATCCATTTTATTCGTGTGATTAACATGTATACTTAAACAAATTTCTGTAATTAATTTTTTTTTACGAAAAAGACGGCAAAATTGATTAAATACATTGGTTGACAATTCTGGAAAAAAATGCTCAATGTATGAGCACACAAATTAAAATCGGCCTCAACATTTCCAAATTTAGGGGCTGCCACCCTAATCCATACATTTTGAGAGGGAATTCCCCAACAACCTACTACACTTAGGAGGGAAATTAATTCAAACTAATGGAGGGAACACCATTTCATACACACAACAATGGACAGAAATTCAAGCTACACCTATCTAAAAAAGGACTAGCTATAACTACAAAATGAGATTTTTAGAACTAGTGCCCTCAAAAAAATTTCATCACTGGGCTATGGAGGAGCCTGCTGGAAGAGACTCACGTATAATACCAAGCAACACAAAAAATCTGCAAGCTCAAAGTCTGCTGCAATCGAGCCAGGCAAAAAAAAAGGAAAAGTACCATATGGAGCTATTCAAAAGGCAGCAACGGAGTTTGGAGTATGCAGGAAGACAATCCATAGAATATGGGCAAAAGCAAAACTTCAAATTCAGAGTGGAGTACCTATCAACATAAGAGACAGAGTTAAGGGCTACGAGCACAAAGACAAATTCCAGCTTGATACTGGCAAGGTAAGAGATCTTTCAGTTCCTGGGAGATCTAACATCCGTAAGATTGCTTCTATACTTGATGTAAGCAAGAGCACAGTTGGTAGGTTTGTGAAAGAACATCAACTCAGGCCACACACAAATGCTATAAAGCCCTAACTTACTGCCTCAAACAAAGTGGCCAGAATGAGATGGGGTCTCAGCCATATTCAACCACTCATAGTCAATGGTATGCTAAAATATCACACAATGCACAATGTAGTGCACATAGACGAAAAATAGTTTTACATGACTAAGACTTCGGATAGATACTACCTGCTGCCAGATGAGATTGAGCCATATAGATCATGTAAGTCAAAGCGGTTCATCACAAATGTGATGTTTATGTGTGCTGTGTGTAGACCACATTTTGCAGAAGATGGAGAAGTAATTTTTTATGGAAAAATAGGCATTTTTCCATTCACAACTGTGGAGCCAGCAAAGAGGAAATCAAAGAACAGACCAAGAGGGACTACGGAGACAAAGCCCATTCAATCAGTGAACAAGGAAGTGATGAGAGAATGTCTAATTCAAAATGTACACTTTTTTTCCTTATTTATTCAATCACATAGTAACAGATCATATATGTGTAGATCATACCAGAGAATATAATCAAAGAGATATTCATTCAACAAGACAATGCCAAGCCTCATATAAACCACAATGATGCTGACTTTCAGTTGCTTCCACAGATGGGTTCAAGTTCCATATCAGGTGCCAACCACCACAATCCCCAGATTGTAATGTGTTGGATTTGGGATATTTTAGAGCAATCCAATCTCTACGGGATGATAAAGTGGCTAAGGGAGTGGATGACTTATTGAGGAATGTGCATAGCTCTTTTGATGAACTTAGCCCATACACACTCAACAATGTTTTCCTTACTCTACAAGGTTGTCTAACTGAGATACTTAAGGTGCAAGTGGGAAATGACTACAAAACTCCACACATGAATGAAGAGAGGTTAACAAGGATGAAGACACTGCCAGATGCATTAGAGGTTGAAGAAGGAATTGTGAAGGCTGCTGTGGCATACCTCCAACAGCCAAAACATGATGTGAGTACAAATTATGACATCTCGGGTGTCACTGAAGCTGTAGGCTTCTAGTTCAGCATGTAGGAATCATACTTTTTGTCAGTTGGGAGTGTAAGCCTCAGAATTAGGTGTGGCTTATGCTATTTAACCGATTTTTATCATTTTGTAAAGCCTCCAAACCTGTATAGGGGTAGCTTCTAAAATCCTAATCCCTCAGAAAGATTTCATCATAGGGCAGCCTCCAAACCTGTATAGGGGTGGCTTCCAAAATCCTAATCACTCATAAAGATTTCATCATAGGGAAGCCTCCAAACCTGTGTAAGGGGTGGCCTCTAAGGGTGTCTATCTCACATAACAGCCTCCTAACCATGTACAGGGGTGGCTTGTAATGTGAAACTATTTCTATCA